>NW_022987641.1:2973671-3616171 GCF_902827165.1 Trematomus bernacchii
TTCTGATTTATCACCTGTTACTGGTCATACTGAGGGAATACTTGGGGATTTATCTTATCTTGTTACTATTATTACAAAACACTTGAATGCTGCAATGCAAGACATGGTGCTGTCATGTTCTGTGTAAAACAAAACAAAATGGCAGATTATTCTATAAAATTGAAATCATAAAGCCTCGATCATAGCTCCTATATCTGCTTATGGAACACTTTCTGAAATGGCAATGTTAGCTTGCCATGTACACACAGTAGGAAGGGGAGGGCACAGACTCTAAATGAGACTTTTAGCTGCGATATAAAGAAATAAAACTGAACATTTTAAAAGAAATAAATAAAAGTGACGCTGGGGCACCAGTAAGCAAATCATACGCAGGGGAAATGTTTCAATGTCCAGGCCAGAACGTCGTTTTCATGCATTTTTGGTGGTTGTATCCCAATGATCCAACATATATACATCAATGGTTTCACCTGTGGCTCTTCCTGTGGTTTCTCCTGGTTAAAAAATGAATATGCTCGTTCAGCTGCGCCAATCCCACCAATAACACAATCCTCAATATATACATAATAACCAGGTGCCGCCTTCAAAATAAAAGCATAACGATTTATTTAATTAAATAAATATAAAAAACAACTAGAACATTTAATTTAAATGATTAAATAATATAAATCAATATATAGCTCCAACCAAACTGTTTGGAGAGTTAAACACACTTTTGGAAAGCATATGGAAAATGTCACCGCATCACGGAAATGTCGGAGACATATCTCCGTCTCCGAAGACTTTTAATGTTTTATATCGATAATGTTGCAGACAATGTAAAACCACTGACCTAGAGATGGAGCGTGTGTCTTATTTTGGCCACCAATGACTCAGTATTCTTCCTGGAGTGTGTGTATTGTGTGCCTACAGTAGCTGCTTTGGTCAGCCCAGCTCTCGCACACTCTCTATGGGTCTCCAGCTTTGGGTTTGTCATCTCTGTTTCTCTACTTATCAGACGTACAGTAGAGTGTGTGGGCTTTTGATGTCTCTCACTCATTATTGCTCTCTATACTGTCATATCTAGTTCAATTCAGGCAGCTGTGAAACTACAACGTTTCTTCATGCGATAATTGATAGTTCACATGGTCTTGTTGACTTTTCTTTTGTCTTAGAATTCAACATTATTTTCTTGCCGTCTCGCTACATCAACAACAGCTCAGTGTGATGAGTGGGAAATGAATGCTGAAGATATATCAAAACATCGCTGCCAAAACACTGTCTCACACACAGGCTTGGGGAATAGCTGATCACATGTAATGGGATTACGTTATCAGGATACAGAAAAACTGTCTTCCCTTACAGTTACATTAATAAAAGACGTAATCAGATTACTGTTACATTTTTTTTTAAACGGCGATTACTTGCAAGATTACAATGTGTCAATAAATATCAATATAACAGATAGAAACACTGCCTGCATTTTCTTTTTGGTTTTCATTTAGGCTAATATTTATTTTAAATATATATTTTTAATGCAGTAGGTACAGTAGACACCTGATTTATTAAACAAAAATATGCTTTTCATTATTATATTAAACTTAAACACTTTTTGTAACCTCTACTATTCTTTTGTTCTAGCCTAAATTTAAGAAGACCCATTTTTGACCCTATATATCTTGGTTTCTTTTTTCCTAAGGCGACATTGTTCTGTTGTCTTACATTATACACTTAAAAACCTCTTATTGATATTTATTTTCTCTTGTATTAATTTGCACTTCGTTTGATATTGAGGCAATTCAAAAGTAACGGAAAGTAATCAGGTTACATTGTGAAACTTAGATTAGGTTACTGATTCCATTCATTTTTTACAGATGACTAGTAATTATAACAGATTATATTTTAAAAGTAACCCTCCCAACCCTGCTCACAGATAAAGTGGAAGCTCAAGCATCAAACAATCTTTAAAAAAATCTGTAATCCAAGACATGGACAGTCAATCTGTGTGTGGGATTAGCAGTGTGTGCAGAAGCTCCATGTCAACATCCCAGCCGGGTACAGCAGTAATTGGGAGTTGTTTTCAGCCAGCTGGCACACAGATAGCATGCTCTGCTGGAAGAGGCTGCTGGAGGAGCCACGAGCTGTCAAACCGGCGCACAGCAGCGAGGAGCGAGGCTAGCACCACTCTCTAACAAGTCACTTCCTGCCAAGTTTATGGGTCTAAAAGGCCATGATGTGTCGCTTATTGCCTTAGACTATATAGATTGTAACTCCTGTGTAGGAAACATGAACATATGTAGCTTTTGTTCGTTCTATTCTTTAAAGTTGTTACTGTCATGGCAAGTGTATAGTGTGTTTAAGCGCTTTGAGCACCAGGAAAAGTGCTATATAAATAACAAGTATTATTATTATTATTATTATTATAATTATAGCTCAGGACTAAAGCCCCTTATTCAATTAAATAATAAAAATGTCTCACAGTTTTGTTTTCTCTACGTTTGATAGTTGATGTTCTGGCTTTCCAGTGATTCATCACATCTTTCACTCAGGTTATGACAAGTTGGCATGTTTAAAGTGCACGAGGAGCTTAACTGTCCAAAAGCACCCTTTATATCTGGGTTATTGATTTGAAACTTAATTGTAACTCCTCTGATTGGAGCAAGTAAGTAGGGTTAACTTGTCAACTTGCATGCACTTACTGTGCTGTACAGTTGTTTTGTTTCTAGTGCCAGTCTTCCTGAGTGTGTGTGTGTGTATGTGCAAATGTATCGCTCTCTCTTCCCCCTTTTTTTCTCACCACTCTCCTCCTGGATAGATCTGACTAAAGTGCTGCCAGTCACAACAGCAGATGCTCATGTTTCCTCAGCTATCCTGTGCCTCCATGCACCTCAGCGAGGTGTGTGTGTGTGTGTGTGTGTGTGTGTGTGTGTGTGTGTGTGTGTGTGTGTGTGTGTGTGTGTGTGTGTGGTGTGTGTGTGTGTGTGTTGTGTGTGTGTTGTGTGTGTGTGTGTGTGTGTGTGTGTGTGTGTGTGTTGTGTGTGTGTGTGTGTGGTGTGTGTGTGTGTGTGTGTGTGTGTGTGTGTGTGGTGTTTGTGGTGTGTGTGTGTGTGTGTGTTGTGTGTGTGTGTGTGTGTGTGTGTGTGTGTGTGTTGTATTGGCAGGACTAGATGCTCTAATCAGACTGCCAGGAACAAGTGTGTACAAGTGTGCTTGTTCACGCAGTTTCTCTGTGTTGGTAACAAAATGCAAAATCAGAGGAGAGTTCCAGTGAAGTTTTAAATCAGTAACCCAGATATAAAGAATGCTTGTGGACGGATGAGGGTAATTTGTGCTCTTTGTGCACTTTAACCATGCCACATTATCTGTCCCCTGTCATAACTTGATTGAGAGCTCGGACTGGAATGCCAGAACTCCAGCTACCAAGCGTAGAGAAAACCAAACTGTGAGACTTTTTTGGTATTATCTCTTTTAAAAAGCTGTGTTTAAGAGCAGTTGCTGGTAATGAGTTCAGATCAGGGTACTACCCTAACCCTTTTCCACCTGGTTCATGTGTTTTTAGTATAGTACTCTTTATTATTTTTTTATATTCTAATGTATAGGCCATAGCACAAATGTCTTTCCCTTCAATTCAAAGCTTCCTTTTCCATTTATGAAACGACTTATATTTGCATGTATTAGGAGTTTGGATCAAACAGAAGAAAGAAAAACATGCACACATTAATCTGCAGCTTCCTATTCACCGACCTGAGCTATGCACTTGCCGTGACAGTAAACACTTCAAAGAATAGGTGGCACAAAAGCTATGTGTTTTTTTTCCACACAGGAACTAAATCCTTGTCTACGGCAATACGATACACAGCATGAAGCAGACATAGATAATCATCACTATCTGTTCAGTAACCCCGCAATATGCTCTCATTAGTCATCCTAAAACAGCTTGCAGAAATGATTAAATGTTCTGCCAGCTTACTAGCAGGTGCTTTTTTTGTCCTAATTTATTCTTATTACTTACAATACTTTCTATTCATAGGGTGTATAATTCTCTAACTTATCCAAAGTGTGTACGAATGGAAGTTCATGGTGGAACACTTGTGAAATGCTGTAAATCTGACACCACCCAAATGTTGGAAAACTGGTTTTAACACGAACATGCAAATGGGGTTAAAAAAGTGCAGCAGCTCCTGATCTTTGACCTCGTGTTCTGCTGGGGAGATTCTCATTATTGAATGCCTGTTCCTCTGTGGTGTGTGTGGGCAGGTGTGTGTGCGCATGTGTCGGCTCAGAGGAGTCAAAGGCAGGATCAGCCAGCCCCTTATAATGGTCCACCTGCAAGTAAATAGTTAAATGGCATCTTAAGGGTCAGGGTGAAAGGCAATATTAATATTATTGTATTCCTTAGACATATTCTAGATGGATAGGTGTAAACACTTAAAATGTGCCTGGTTTATTTATATAAACACTCACCTTTATGGCGCCAATTTTTTGCTCATTGCTTTGGGACTTCAGAAAAACACAAAAACCTATCAGCCTCTTCGATTTATGTGATGATGCTTAAATACAGTAGGAGTGCTTCCCATCGATGTGTTTGGGACCACAGCATCAGGTTAGTAGTTTATTAGATTGATTGAAACACACACCCCGAATTGTCTTTCCGCCAACAATGACCTGCCTGGAAACCAGCAGTATGTTTCCATTAAGTCGATGCAGCTGTGGAGCCATTGGAAACTGACAACTAAATCAGACAAAGCATTTGTACATGTGCAATAAAAAGACCACCATAACCCACCTGTGGAGAGCCATATTGCCCCCAAAAGACTCAAAACGCTTGTGTGTGGATGCATTGGACGACAGGATGTATACAATAAGTTATTTGATTTTAGTCCAAATATGTTTTCCCTTTACTGTTATATGTTGACTTGCTCATGCACATGAATGCTGCGTTCCATTTACATTGGAAGTCGGAGGTCGGGCTGTCGAAGAGTGAACACTAAATCGAATTCAGGGCCAGATTATAAAATGAGTTTTCTTCTTCAACACTTTGTTCGTAGTAGTGAATTTCTTCCTTTGAACCGGCGAAGACTCAGAGTTTGATGCCACGACAAACTTTATTCTTAGTCGACAAGAACCAAAGCCCATGTTGAATCTGGAGATCCCAACATGAGGCTTACAATGTCATTTTAAAGTAACATGTACTGCCCTTATCAGTGAAGCACTTGGTTCATCTCCCCCTAATTGCTACAATGTTCTGACAGCTCATGGTTATTTGGGGCTTACACCTGCCTTGAACCCTAGGTGTTCCACCTTTGTAGTATTTCTAATATTCGCGCGAACGTCTTCTTACTCCTCGTACCCCTTCGTTGGGTTTTTATCTTCAGGACCCTTTTTCCATCCAGCCATTGGCCCTCAACCATGGGCCTTCTGTCCTTACATGAACTCTCATACACACACCTGTTCTTCCTCACCTCACGTTCTTTCCCTTCATGCTTCACCTTTTTTTGTTTTTTATTTGCTTCACTATTTTCCATTACCAAACATATATATTTCTGAATACAGTTGACTTTAAACACTTCAGGGAAGTTTTAATCCAACAGTACCAGGGAGTGACGTACCATCACAAGTCGGAAAAAAGATGGCCGCCTGATGGAAAGTTGTTTGCCTGGTTTACAGCTTTAGCAGTCACCTCGGGTTAGCCATTGTTACTACGCTTTATGTTGTATTTTGTGAATACAAACATTGTAGCAACATATCCACAGTGTTCTCTTAATGTTCATATGCAGAGCCTCCATTTTGAATGATCATCCAGTTGAAATGTCCGACTAGGAACCCGGATTCTCCCACTTCACAGTACAACTGGAACGTACTGTAACACAAAAGAAGATTCAGAACCACACACATATCTATATCACCTTTTGCTAATTGTGACTCCTCTGTTGCTGCTAAAACCCCCCCTAATGAGACACAACTGAGAGGCTGTGGAGGTAACCGTGTTTCAGACCAGAAGAGTGTCAACCCCTTGCATGCATTATGGGATGCCATGGTGTTCAGGCATGAGTGATCTGAAGCCAGATCTGCAGGAGGCAGTTTTCATTATCAAAACGTTGCCTCGGCTCCGATTGATTATGCAGTACGGGGGGCTAGAGAAAGAAGGAGCAGCAGGGCAGAAAGTGGAAGCTAAATATGTGTGTGTGTGAGGAAATGCCTATTTTCTGGATGACTTCATGTTTGGAGTCAGAATTAAAGATGATTGATGTATTTCTTCCCTTTTGTGTTCTCTCAACCATCAATCTGTTGTCTCCCTGATGGGTTAAACACATGAATTATGTATACTTAGTCTTATTGTGAGTCTATAATAATATCAGCCGAGTGGTGTGAGAGTTTTAACCCTTTCATGCATGAATTATGAAAGCCTCACTCAGGATTTTTTTTACCAAGTGTTTTTATTGCTCTTGGAGCATGAAAAACAAGATTTTATATGTATATATTTTTTATATTTTTATCTAGTTTCTTCAAATTTAGAAAAACTATTTTTTATATGTCCACTCAGGTGGACAGTATCGTATCAAATCAAATCAAATCAAGTTTTATTTATATAGCACATTTTTAAAACGATTTTTGGTCGAGCCAAAGTGCTGTACATATAATAATTACCTTACAGTAAAGACACTTTACAGCAAATATAACAGCACAGTTTGTGCAGAATATCAGTATGAGAAAATGACACCCTCTGTCCTTAGACCCTCACATCGTACAAGAAAAAACTTCCAGACAAAAAACCTACAGTTTAAAGGGAAAAATGGGAGAAACCTCAGGGAGAGCAACAGAGGAGGGATCCCTCTCCCAGGACGGACAGAAGTGCAATAGATGCCGTGTGTAGGAGATAATACATTTTACAGTGTAGGTAGACAGAATGTTTGGAAATGCATGTGTCTATAATAAGAAGATGAATCCACGAAGGTGTCAAGAACAATCCTGTGGGAGCCATCAGGGAAGCAGCATGACGAGAGCCAGGCAGGACCGCAGAGACAGGCCCAGCCACGACCCGAAGTCCACGACTTGATCCAGAACTCAGGATAGAGGATCCAGGGCACAGGACTACAGCAAGAGGATCAGCCTCGACTCCGGATCCCGGCGAAGATATAGACACAAAAAAAAGAAAATATGGGGGGAGGCTGGGTTAATCGGAACATGCGAATACACAGACACAGACAGGCACACGCAGGGAACAAAGTCCCCGCTGGGGCCTTAGTTGGAATTGGTGAGAGGTTAGGAGGTACGCAGTGGCTACGGCATAATACCCCCCGGCTGGTATAAGCCTTCTCTGCAAACCTGTTTCCCTCTAATAAAACCTTGTGAGGTCATAGAGGGAAAAGGTTGTGAATAAAGAGAAAATAGAAAGAGTAGTAATAACCTTAGTTTTAAGTGTAAGATCCACATTTTTAGGATTTAAGTGAAAGAGCAAGAACCAAAATGTAGGTGAAGAGGCACAGCGTATCTGCGTCAAAGCACTCTCATTTGATTATTTTATCAACTATAAGCTTTATCAAAAGGAAGTCCTTAAGCGTACTCTTAAAATGGATAGGCTGTCTACAGCCCGAACACAAACTGGAAGCTAATTCCACAAAAGTTGAGCTTGATAAGAAAAGGCTAGAAGGCCAGAGAGAAGAAGTGAGTATGCGTTAAAGTTTGAACTGAAGACATGTACATTTGGAAAAAATGATAAATAAAGATGTGCAAACTTAAAATTACATTATAATAACATAAGTATATTGATTTAAGGACCAAAAAGATATTGCAAATGAAGTATTTTCAAGAACAACAGTAGCAGTAACAGTATGAATTTTAGTTTAAATATAGCCAGTGATGCATGACGTCCACTTTAGTGGACAGGTGATTAATCATAATTTCCTGCAAACATAAAATACTTTGACAATTTATGAATTATATGATTCCTTAGTTGTTACTTGATGTCACCAACATTGTTATACCTGCAGGGGGCGCTTTCCATAAAAGGATTGGCAAGATATCGACGAGTGATACGGGGTGTTTCTCAATGTCGTGTACGCTTGCTTGGTAGCACATGTCTTCCGAGTCACTTGCTTCAGAAGCGAGGCAAGAATACTTCCTGGCATGCGGAAAACGAATAGTGGAACAGGCGAGCAAGTGTGCGTCATATGAGAGGCCCCGCCTTGCATTTTCCGCTACAGATTTGGGGAAATTGGTTCGTGCGCAAAGCATTGTGGGGATTTTAAGACCGCGGAGTCTACACATGTGCAGCCTCGAAATGTCTCGCTACGAAGTACGCCGGGCTCGGTAGAATTCCAAGTATGCTGGACATTGGAACAGTCCTTCGGCGGCACTCGATGACGTAGTATGCTTGAAATAGTGGCTCTGGAGCAGCTTTACTCGACTTTGAGAAACACCCACGGCCTCGGTCCATCTGGCTTTTTGTCGTCCATCTTGGTTTAGAGAAATATATCATGCACTTACACTGACTTTCCACTGAGTGGCAGTGTATGGGATGATGCAATAGGGTCCTATGTAGTGGCTGATGGTGCAACTATGCCATCAAAACCCATGCATATACAAGAAAACACCTTTTGAAAAGCTGTCCACTGTAGTAGCCTCTATGCGTGAAAGGGTTGCTTTTGGATGAGTGATTTCAAAAATTGCAAACAAACACACGCACACTTGGTGTCATATTTAAAGGGGACCTATCATGCAAAATGCACTTTTGTACGTCTTTTATACATGAATATGTGTCCCCGGTGTTCCAGGGAACTCACCAAGTGTCAGAAAACACAACCCTCTCTATTTTCCTCCATACCCAAATCTCTAAAAAAGGGGCTGCAACGGATCTGATACAGACTGATCCAGATTTGAACACTTCTATGACGTCACAGAAGTGGCGCTACGGCTATTGGGCCAACTCTCCACCTATCAGGGGAATGTGGGATTAGGCCACGGCCGGCCATTGCCGCTCGAAAGCGCTGGAGACGCTGTAGTACATATGCCAGCCCTGTAAGTGGCGCTGTCGTCTGCCACAAAAGCAGCGAAGAAGACTTCCCGCCCATAGTTACCATGGTTACCCTTCCGTTTATTCTCCGCTGTTTTTTCTCCCTCCCCGAGGCAAGCGTTTGCTCCCGCTGCTTTAATTCAATGCAATCCCTCCCCGTCGAGGCAAGCACTGTAATTCTCTCCGGTTAGTCCACCAGCAGATGACAAACACCCACCTCTCCGCCTCTTCCAAGGAACGAGGGGACCGTGCGGCAGAGTTTCAGTTTCAGTTTCTTTCGCCGGTCAAGATGTCCGTTAAAGTTTAAATCTTCCGGACAAAATTTGAAAAGTGCCGGTCAAAGGTCTTCTTTGTTATTTATTGAGCTTTAAAACAAATGAATAACGACTCTATATAATAAAACACGGAGGACGGAGATCTTTTTTTCTCCCCCTCTTGACTTGATCAGAGCACGGCTCCCCTCTCCTGCAGGGGGGCGTGGTCAGCTGCAGCTCACAGAGATCAGCCCCGTAGACAGCAAACAGCACATAGAGCGAAATGAGGCATGGCTAAAATGCATGATCTGTTTGGTATTTTGAAAACAGAAACGTATAAATATACCTTATATAGGTATGGCCCTACAATATATCATTTAAATATAGCATGATAGGTCCACTTTAAGGTCTGATTTTGTGACTAATGTCAGCATGCAATCCACAATCCGATTTAGCCTCTCAGATTCTCGTGACTGTCTTGTTAAATATCAACGCAGAATTAATTCAATAACTCTTGTTTCAACCCCCCTTCCTCCTCCTCTCATTTTATCAATTAATTTACTGTCTTGCCCCCATCAAGTCTCTGCTCTTGCTGTGTGACTAGCAACCCGTAGTACCGCACACATAAGCAGGAGGAGCAGGATTTGATATTTCCCGGGGGAAATTAATAGTACAGTGCATTTCTGGACCAGGTACAGATTAAAAGCTGGGCCCATTATAAATCCATTAACCCAGTCATTAGCACTAGATCAGGAAAAAGATGGAATATGTGAGTGTCTAATTATAGCGCAACATTGTGTCACAGCTAGTTCACATTCATACCTGCAGGTGCTGAGAGGAAATGAGGAATTTCCCCATGAACACACTGATCCAGCAGCACTTTGGATGTCATTACTTCACATATGGCTCTGACATTATCCATATTTACAGCTGCATTTAGGGTTAGGGATCAATGTTCTTGTGCTGCACATTTGGAGTTTTCAATTTACAATTTAAAAACATGATTGTTGAAGTGTTAAGATTTTTTTTTAAGTTAAAGGCATTGTTTTAATTGTATTGTTGTCGTTTTTTTATTTTTTTATTATGGTTTAAATTGTTGTATCTCTAGTCTTTCTAAAGTTGTTTTTTAAATATACATCTATTTTTTATTTTGATCTTTGAGGGTGTATCATCTTAAATTATTGCTATTGTATTGTCTGTGCAGCCGTTTGAATTTTTCTCTGTGCCTTGCTCTCCTTTTTTAAATCCCTAAATCTGCTAACGCCAAAAACCTCATCTTTTGACAACGTTTATATATATAATATTATAATGATGTTGAAAGTAATGTAGCTTAAAGCCAACTATTTTTAGTATTTAAGAGAATATTTAACAGGGTCTAACATCCCCCTCTCTTCTTCCAGAAACTGGCAGTGGAAGCAGAAAAGTTACAGATGGAGCACGTGTGGAGGGACGACAACGAGGTGAGCCGTCTGATATGTTCATTAACACTGGCTGCATTACACTTCAAATCAAGTGGTGGCGTGAACTCCATAAGGAGTGGAGGGAGGGGGGGGGGTTGCACATGTTATTCATGATCCAATATGATTGTAATAATTGGATGGCAAAACTCATTACAATGACACTAGTGCTGTAATGACTTCATACCAGATTAGGGTTAGGGTTAGACACGCACCCACTGCTAAGTCTATGATACTCAAGATTAATCATATAAGAACTATATTAGAAGGAGATACAGCAAGTAATATGAACACATCATTATTTTACTCTTTCAACTGCTAATAAAGTGCCCAATTCCACATAGGAAGTGTCCTTAAGAATGTCAATGAAGCTCTCTCTGCTATTCATTGCTAGTGCAGCTGTGTTTTAGCTCTGGCCATTATGTCATAAATGCAAATTGCTAATTTCCTGCCCCTGCTTTGCAATGAGAAAAGCCTCACCCTCTTGGCAGCCGTTTAACAAATGATAAATGATATGGTGTGTACATACAGTGGCAGGAGGACTTCAAAGAACTTCAACTAGCATATTAACTTAAGAAGTCCTCAGTGTTGTTTGCCAATCCTTAACGATTATTTTCCATTAAAAGTTCCCATTATTTAACTGCCTTTATACTGTGTTGCACTGAGAAAAAATGTCACGAAAAATCCTCTCTGGGGAGGAATTCATTTATCGGCTATATTACTCAGAGACTTTAATTTTCTTTTGGCACCAAATGCTTGGCTAGTGAATGTCATTTATTTTTGGGTTAATGATTTGGGGAATCCTGCAATACCTGAATCAATTAAATATCTCCCCAGCACAATAGGAAACTCTCTGTATAATATCTGAATACTAAAATCAACCCAGTTCTTTTCTTAGCAAACACACTGGTTTATTCCAACCCCGCTGGTACAGGAGCTGTCTTGTTTTGCCATAGATATTCCCAAAGTAGTTTGTTGGTCCCAGCGCCGGCACATATGTAGAATTCATCCTGACATGTCCTCTGCATGAACCTGTTGGTGTTCTGACGGAGTGTGTGTACTGAGGCTTTCAGTGGCTTCAGAGATTTGTATTGTTTTTGATAGCAATAAGAGCTTTGCGGGGTTTGTCGCCTCTATAGTTGACGGATAAAAATCTCATCACTGCACAGCTTTAGCATCTTTGTTGTTGAGTCAGAGAGACAGTCGGTTAATGTACGCTGTGCACATGTTGATATGTCTCTGCAAAGATAGAGCCTCTCTGGTTTCATGCCAATATATTCCAGTCAATTCTTTTTTTATTCATCCTCTGTGGGATATTAGATTCTCTGTAATATGAAGCCACATATTGCAATGCTCTGCAACACAATAATGACAGCCACCTTGGCTTGTTCCTAAAGCAGATTAGAAGGAACATCTAAATAAATAAAAGAATAACCTGATCAAACATTTATTTTAACTGCCTTTTCAATGTACATGGAGCTAATAATTACTTGAAATAACACAACCCTACTTAATGTAAGAATTAGGATGTAGTTGTTTGGATTTATATCAAACTAAATGACGGGTATTTGAAACACCAAGTGGAGCATGTGTGTGTGTATGCGCATGTGTCTGTCACCTCTGATAACTGGGCCAATACTACTGGGCGCCGCTCCCTGCTGACTTTAAACACTTAAAAGCTGTGACTGCTGTGTGTCTGTTCAGTGTACTATAATGACTTTGGCCCTATTTACACTTGTTATTAATATACAGGCTGTATCCAGCTTCTCTAAACAGGGACATTTCTTATCAAACTTGTATGTGAGTGGGTTTGGAGGTAGCACTGTCAATTAGAAATGTTGCATACAATTAAATGCATATTCACTTTTTTAGAGGTTTTTCATTATGACGTTGACACAAGTGTTTGCAAATGCTGTGAATATGGGGGAAAGCACCATAACTGTTTTCAGTGAGTGGGTGCCATATTGAATGAGTCATTAAGTTTTACACATTTTGACATAATGAGTTTGGTTTTCAATATGTTAACAGCATCTTATTATCCAGACAAAATACAGATCACGTACACTCTGATTTTGCAGTACACACCAAACCTAAACACCAAACCTGCATAAATAATTCAGTCTTTCGCACATTACGTGTTCTTTGCGGTCACACCCCTGAGGTGGTGTGACCTTAGTGTTATCATCACTTCTCGAGGTGCACCCTGTCTGCAGTAACATGACCTGACAGAGAATATCATGGACAGTGTCCTGTGTATGTTGTTGCTTGCATGTACATATCAGCATATGGGCACTACACCTACTGTTTGCACTAATAGTTTAACTTGCATGTCCAACTCACTAACGGTCAAAGAAGCTAAACAGAGCTTTCTTTTTCACAGTGTGGGCTAATTGCTAATTATGCGCTAATAAATAAATGTTTACACTAAGGTGACAGTATCAATGGCAGGAAGAGTCACAGATCCATTTTTGCAGCACAAGAAGTGGTAGGCAGGTTGCAGGAGTCAGTGGACTCTGTAGCTCCCGGACATCCTAATGTCGGCAGCTAGGCTAGCTCGTTAGCGCCCTGCTAGCCTCTGTACTGACAGGAAGCCCAGCAGTGTGAGAGCAAAACAACACCACTTCCTTCACAGATCCTCAGTGTCAAACACACACTGCTGCCACAGTTGCAGATATAACAAAAACAAAACAAAAATGTGATAGTTTTACAGTCACCTTTAAGCTTAGATCACAGTCATTCTCAACGTCAGTTACAGTAGTATTGCCATCAGTATTGTTCCATCTGTCTTGTTTTTTGTTCCAGATAAAATACTGTATCTTGTCTAGCCTCAATCTTTAGAGCAAACTTCAGCCAGCTTCTCTTGGGACTTTTAGTCTCCCTTAATACTGTCAAGGAATTAACAGGGTAAATCAAGTAAAGGAGACACAGAATAGCCAGATGGGATTCGAACATGGTAGACACAATTTGGCACCTATGTGAAGAATCTTAATTAACTGGTGGATATAAAGCGCAACTTAAAAGCAGTTAGACACCTTACTTTGCTTCAGGGATCGTGAAGTGTACTCAGGGTGCATCAGTACACTGTGACACTATAATGGGTGTGGTTACAGGTACAACAACCACACTTCTCACTGGTGCTAGGTTGTTGTTAGTCAGGTAGAGCATTCAAGCTTTCAACTAGAGAAGGCTGTTAAAGGCTGCTCCTGTTCAAGTTCATTATTGTATTTTTGGTGGGTGGGTGGGTATTGGTTGTTATATTCTAATGAGCCTTCTCTTGTTTCTCTTTCAATCTATTTGCAGCTCGACAACATCGATTACTACAATGCCAAAGATGATGTAAGTACTTGATTACAATACTTTTATATTCTTTCAGTGTGATTGAGATGCCAATTTCTAAATAAAACACCTCAAGCAGCAGAAACAAACCTAAAAACAGATTTTATGTTAGCCTGTATTTTTATTTAAAAGGAGTCACTTTATGTGAATTCAGTACATGTTCTTAGAGCCATAACACGTGGGTATGCGTGAGACATTGAATGCCTCCCCTTGCTTCAGACGTCATCTGTCTGCTCTCATAACCAGGATCAGCATCTAATTCCCCTCCACTGTCCCAGTAGGAAAGAGCCACGCACCCACAGCACACTTCTGTCACTCTGTATTTGACTGACAATTCCTCTCTGGATGCTAGGGTTTATAAATCAGTGCCTTTTCCGTTTCGCAAACTTTACTCTGTCAGTTGTGAAATTTCAGCGAATAGTCGACATTGACACCTTGTCCCTCACAGTAACAAGAAACTGTACTTATGTATAGCAGAAGGTGCATACACATGCGTAGACCACTTTTATAACATAACATGTATTGCAGGATGGTTTTAAAACTCAAATTCTGTATTTTTTTTGCAGCTTAACGAGACAGAAGAAGTAAAAGGGAGGAAGAACCGATATCTTCCGGATGATTTCGAGGTGGATCCGGACTTCAAACGACTTGTCTCGTACAACACCACCGCTGTGCACATCCCTACGGATATTTACGAAGGCTGTAAGTTCAAACACACATGCATTGTAGAATAAATCCCTCTCACACATCGTTCCTCCTATAAATAGTAAAACATAGCAGCCAACACCTTGCTATCTGTCTCTGTTTATCCCTGTCATCACTATGTCCAGTATCTACAGTACCCATGATGCAAATCTCAACCTCCCAGCACTGTCTGTAGTGTAGACAATTCCACACCAAGGTTGGCCTCTCTACTCTAAATTTAGCCCAGTTGCCAACCACCCACTGGCCAGCACACTCTACCCCCCTCTTTAGCCTGGTCACCAGCTGCTCCTTTCCCTCCCGTTTCACCACTAACCCCGCTGACCTCCCTGGACAGTTGAACAGAACTCCACGCCTCCACCAGTGATAGGCTTTTTGTGGGGGCTTATTTGCTCTTGCCTGAAGCTGTTCTCAGTTGTTTTGGAGTCATACACTGACATTGATACTTAAACTTTTGTCGAACTGATTTTTTTACTGCTGTATTCATTTCCTTGGTCATTGTCAGTGGTGTAAAGTAACCAAGTACATGTACTCAAATACTGCACTTAAGTACTATTTTGAGGGACTTGTCATTTACTTGAGTAACTCAATGTGTTGCTACTTTGTACGTCGACCCACTATAAGTCAGAGATAAATAGTGTACTTTTACTCCATTACATTGATTTAATATATTTAGTTACTTTGCAGATTTCGATTTAATGATGTGAAATATAAACAACCCTTAAATAAGACTTTAGTTACACCCGGAGTAAATTCACGAGATACCCTGCAGCATACAAATGATTTAGAATTAGCTGCACCTTTACCAGCTTGGATAACACTTTAATGATCAATAATTATAATCAAAACATATCATATACTATTCTGAAATGGGCAAATTTGCATAATAAGTACTTGGTAGTTTAAGTACATGTTGATGCCAATACTTTTACTTGAGTAACAATTTGAATACAGGACTTGTACTTGTAACAGAGTATACACTGGTACTTCTACTTTGACTAAAGTACAAGATCTGAGTATTTCTCCCACCTCAGGTCAATGTAAGCTGTTGTAGATTTCTCATTATTAGCTATGTTTTTGGCAATTGTTATAAGGATGGCATTGTCGGTTTGTTTGTGGTTCCACTGTTTGAAAATCTCTCCAGACATTTTTGCTAATGGCATCCTAATGACTTTGGTGACCCTGTGACTTTCCCTCTTAACGCCATCGTTAATGTTTTTTGTCCAGTGACATTTCTGGACAGCCGTTTGATATGTTTCTCAGTAGTTGTTGAGGGAAATCAGAAATAAGATAAACATGTTTCTCTGATTACTTATTTGTTCTACTCCCCTTGCTTCCCATACTGCTGGCACTATTAGGTCTGAGTCCACACTCGCATCAGGCTGGAATAAAGTAAATCACATACACAGCTATAACCTCGTTCCTCCCTTCTGGAGCCTCTCCCAGCATTGTACACAAAGCAGGAAAATACACCCGACATGCCACCGGTCAAACTAGATTTGGCTAACAGTAATTCAATATCGGTCAATAAAAATGCTATTACCAAATGTGGCCAGCCCTCACATCTTTTAGACAAATTTGAGACGTCAAGAGCCAGATAATTGTAGTTGTATTCATTATGACCTTACAGTGTCAAATGTGAAACGGACACTATAGTAACATTTTTGATGGCTTCAGGTACCAGCTTTTCCAACAGCCTTTTGGCATTCATTATTTCTGTGACTTGGAACAACATTGATTGACGTTTTTTAAACAACATTTTCCAATGAATTAAGAATAGCAATATCTTAACATGCGCTTCCTTTAAAGAGATATATTAACTGATGGATGGTTAAATTATTTTTTACACAAACCTAGGGATGGGTATCGTTAAGGTTTTAACGGTACTACTACTTTTATCGATACCGCTTATCGGTCCGGTCTTTTAACGGTACTCTTATCGGTTCTTTTGGAGAGAAAAATGAGGTAAACTAACTATATGTTGTATGTCAGGGACTACGGATGGAAATTAGCTCAAAGCTAAAATCCGGCATATTTACACTTGAAGCATTATTTGTCTAAAGTGTTCATTAATGTGCATTGTCCCTATTCAAATAAACAATTAAATGAAAATTAACAAATTGTGAACAAAACTAACATTGCTTTTTATTTAAATGAAATACATAATATTTCACATCAACAGAAACAAGAACGTTTTAACAAATCATATTAAATAATCTGATGACAGAACTGTAAACAGAATGGCTGAAACTTTAACAAACTAAATAACTCAGTTCCCTCTAATCATTAACCCATGTTTGAATCATTGAGTTAGCTCCGTGTGTTGCTGCTAGCATACATAATATACCTGACGTGGAAACGTTACTCGTGGATGGGGCTACAGAGCTACTAGAGAGACAGTCGGACCCGGTGCATTCCTCCGTCTGAACGTGGTGCACTTTTGCAAGATGTTTAGACAAATTGCTCGTGTTACCGCCCTGACATGCTAAACTCTTATTGCACTTTAGGCGAGACGGGTAAAGTTTAACCACACCTCGGAGCGCGTTCTCTCCGCCATCTCCTCCGTGTGTGTGTGTTGCTGCATGTAGCAGCTGCGTGTGTGTAAACTGCCCCGCCCCCTCGCACACAGGCGGGGGAGAGAGATCTCTCGTCTGGATTGGAGAGATCGAAAATACAAAAAATGACGAATTTTGCAGTCTTTTTGCGTATTAGAAACGGAGTTGGCGACACTAAAACTGCAATATAATGTTTGTGTAGCAATAATACACATGACATATTTTTTAGATGTCTCCAGTACCGATAAAAAGACCGATAACGTCGGAGCTTAACGGTACCACGGCCTTTAATAATTCAGCCCCGGGGCCCGTTTAATACCGGGGCTCGGTACCCATCCCTACACAAACCACACATGCACAATCACACACACACACACATGTCCTCTGGGTAAGCCTCTTTTTGTAGGACACTAATGAGTACAATGTAAGAACAGAATGACACGCACATAAAGACGAAGACATGTCTGGAAGACGGACAGTACACATCATGTCCTTCGTTGCAGACACACAGATTTGGCCTTCAGACAAGAACAGCCATGAGACAAATGAGTAAAACATTTTTTTAAAAAAGGAACATGTGATCTAATAAAATAATCCTAATAAAATGTAGATAAATCCAAAAAAACGATATATGTTTACAGAAATCTAGTATAGCAATGCTGTATTACTGGCCTTTCACACTGCTTAAAGGTCTCCTATCATGCAAAATGCACTTTTTGATGTATTTTATACGGTGTGCCAGGGAACTCACAAAGTGTCAGAAAACAAAACCCTCTCTCTTTTCCTCCGTACCCAAATCTCTAAAAACGGGGGTACAACGGAGCTGATCCAGATTTGCTGCGGATATGACGTATTATCTTAAATGTGGGCTGGCTTTACACCCACGGCCCTATCAGAAACAATGCACAACGTGTTTTGGACGTAATATGGTCTTTGTTTACATTAGCAAGCATCGCTAACACTCAGAGCTAACCTGTACTGGAGAGAGTATGTGTAAAAAAGCAGGAAATAAAAAAAGAAACTCACCTTGTGGTAAACCCGCAAGAGAAAAAGCATTTGAGCTCCATACTGTTTCAAAAATAATCCTTGATGTGGTTTGGAACATGATATGGCATTTAATCACGGCAGCGTTTAGCTGAGTATCTCTGTACAATTTTGAGCAGGCACAAGCTCCAACTCCTATTTTTTTTTTTTTTTCAAGCTAAGGACCCCAAATCAGCAGTTCTCTAACAGGGCTGAAACAGAGGGATATGAGGGATGTCTAAATTGCATGATCTGTTTGGTATTTTGAGCAAAACACATCATAGATATGTTTTTTCTTTTTTTTTTATCTATCTGAGACCCATAATATATGCCTAAAAATAGCATGATAGATCTTTAAAGTGACACTATATAACTAAACATATATCATGTCACATGTTGCAAAGTACATTTAACAACACACAGAATGCAGCATGCATGAAAACAGTTTCCTTGTACCCAGGCATGAGCTAATGGCCTCCTCAGCATTGATTGAGCATTCAATATTCATTTCCGTAATGATCGTCACGCTGGGTTTGCTAAATGCAGTGAACTCTCTCACATGACTTTAATGTCCTTTCACAGCGAGTCACTCCACATAAGTTGGACTATAAATGTGCAGAGTGACGGGCTCTGAGGCGTCTGACTGTGCACACATTTCTATCATTGCCGAGTGGCCAAATGCACCCAGTTATTTTTACAAGCAACAGTTATAAGGATGAACTGGCTGGGGTGTTGGAAGAAGGGGTTGTTTCCTAGTGTGAGTTATCACACAGAATTTTGCTCTCTTTCTGCAACCATGGCCTCTTTCTTTCCTTCTTTCTCCCTCTCTGCCCCTCTCTTTTTGTTCATTCATTTTTATTTGATTTTATTTGCATCAAATCCACTAGCAGGTTTCATTTTCTTCTTTACCTCTTGTGGTTTGTAGCCAGGCAAATTGATATGGTTGTGATTTTATACAATACTAATGATGCTTCTGACTCTTTTTAAAATATATATATATATATATATTTCTTTAATGTGTTCACATTTCAATCACATTTTCGAGATAGAAATCCATTTGCAATGTTTAATTTTCCTATTTCTTTAACTGACCATTTTATAATCTAACTGCAGCTTAAAAAAAATAAAAAGTGATTTAATTTGTCCATAATCACGCAGCCCTACTGGCTATCTGATCTCTTCCAGTTCTCACCCTGGTTCTGGAAGGCAGGGTCTGGGTGGAGCACTATTTGGCAAAGTCTCACAGTGAGGCTGATGTTGGTGTTCCCCCTCTCTTGTCCCCTTCTCTCTTACTCTATCTACAAGGACGGGCTGCCACATTGATGCCACTCCGGCTGGCCAGCACTGTCAGCGTTGCCATGGCGATGTGTATCCGAGTGGGTATGTGTGTGTGGAAGGAGACGCACGTACTTAGACACGCCCTGGTTTCTATCTTGTTGTGTGGAGGAAGGACTTGACTTAACTTGATTAGGGGGCTTTGTCTAGACAAGGCTGGCGTCCTTGTGGCTTTTAGTGATGCTGAAGGAGAGATGTGTCATCCTCGTCTTTAACTGCTGGACACTTTTGTTGCATCCACCAATCCTTTTTCATCCTTTTCCCTTCTCCTTAGTGTGTTTTCAAGTTCCTTCTCCCGACTTTCAACCCTAGTTATTTCGAGATTTCTTGTTCGTTCTTTCCTTCTCCTCTGCAGCTCTAACCCCTCACTAAGTCTTCATCCCTCGCTTCGATGTATTAAGCATATTAATAGTGGGTTGTGTGGAGACAAATGTGCTACTGTCTTTCTCCCCCGCATTAGTCCTGCTGATTTGAAATCTATTCTCCCTGCTGATACAGTGTGGGTGGTCTGACTGGGATTCATTATCTTGTCCGTGTGTCCGTGCACACACACTGGAGATGAATCAGAGTTTGTCTGCGTGTGTGAATTTGTTTGAGAGAGAGAGGGGAAGAAACACTTGGGGTGTGAGAGTCGGCATGTGTGTGTGTCACATCACATTCACCCACTGTACTGTGTGTGGTTTTCATGGCTGTGTGTTCTCGCTCATTAGGCAGATTGGCGTGGACGAGATGAGAGGAGAGCGTCGCGGCCTGGGCATGAGAGCCGAGGCTCGTCTGATGCCCGTTTGCATCAACGCTGTGTGGCACCTGTCAGCCCGAGACACACACACACACTGACGGGCTGAGATACTCTGACACTGTGTGTGTGAGCGTGTGTGTATCGAAGTCACAGACCCCGTGGCAAAGCTCACAGTGTAGAAATTGATTTTTTTTGTTGTGCCACTTGATACACATCCTTTTTTTTATCTATGGTGCTTGCTGCCAAACTCTGATGTATCTTCATCTCTCTCTCTCTCTCTTCGTCCTTATTTCTCTCTTCTTTCAACCTATTACTGTCTTTGTGTCTGTGAACTGTGTCACTGCGACAAGTTGGATGCCTTCCCAGGATGCTGTAATCAGCTGATTGGGATTCCCCTCCATACCATAATGTTCCAAGAGAATGTTTTGTTTAAGCTTACCCTATTTTACCTTTAAATACAACTTTTTAGACAGTGAACGAGATTTCTGCAATGCCACATACTGTACTGTTCTTGGATTCATATGGCATAATGGTAACCAATATTAACAAGTGAGCCCTTTGCAACCATAAAAAGGCTTGACTAGGACTAATTGCTTTTCATCTCAAGCAGCGTTTCTCACCTTATGACCTCGACACCTTTCTCATGCTAAATAAATAGTGTGTGTGTGTGTGCTGGTGTCCCTTCCCTCTGGCCATTGCCGCTGTGTTTTCACACTACTGTACATAATAACTACACTCAAGCCTTATCACCCGAAGCAACTCATAATTTCTCTTAATTAATCACCTAATTTCTTGGTCTCAAACCCCATTCGGGCCGCAACTGTCGTTTTTTTTTTTTGTTATCAATTATTTTGCTCAGGATTTTTTTAATTAACTTATAATCTTTAAGTCTAATAAACATCATAATATCCCAAACGTGATGTCTTAGAATACAATATCTTATTTTGTTCGACCAAAGAATTATGACAAATTTGAGAGGGTGGTATCAGACAACATTTGAATAGTTTTTCTATTCCTGCTTGTAAAATGACGATAAACGATTAATCATACCAATATACCCATCCATTCATCCACTTATGGTTTCAGTCCTAATCACTATATATTGGCACGCACACTTATAATTACCTAATCCATAAGTCTGCATTGTGTCTTTAGCCACTCATGTATTGCACATACTTCTTTCTGACTGCATAGAAAATGCATGTGTTGGTGGAAAGATACATTATGTGGAAGTGTATCTTTTTCATTCTGCGTTGGTGCTCATGTCACGATCAGTAGTGAGTGGCAAAGTATCATCGAGTACAAGACCCCTTCTGATACGATGATTACAGGTTATCACCTCAGCAGCCCCCACCCTGTAATTACTTTCAAAAGCACAGGCGGTTTCAGCCACCGATGACAGGGAGCTCCGCAGGGCATCGCCTGGCACCACGCAGCTTTCTCTCCTCACCCCCTCCCACTGCCGCCCCCTCACCACTCACTGCCAGATACTGGTTGATTTCGGTTTTTTAAAGCATCTACATGCCTCACAGAGAATATTTAGTTACTTTATTTCCATATTCAGTTCACACATCTTTTCCCCCATAAATTATTCATTTGTTTTAATTTCTCATGTGTTAACCATGGGATCTGAATGGTGTGATTTATTGATGCTGGCATGGCTGGACATCTTGGCAGAATTTATTACCAAGACAATAATTTGTCAATCCGCATTTTGGGATTTGTGACCACAGTGTTAAAACATACAAAAACGTACAATGGGTCGCATTTGCAGACCTAAAAAGCTCATTACTGAAACCTGAATTAACATCTTAATAAAAGTCTCACAACCCAATGTATACCAGGAACCTGGAACCTATTAGCTGTTTGGCACCATGCACAAACATGGTAGTAGTATACAGTAGTAAGCTATCTATAAAGTAGTAGTATAGTAAGCTACCTATAGTACCTGTACTATACTATCCATTCCTAAAAGCTATAAATGCTTTTGCATAAACTGTGGAAACTTATTGAACCATTAGCTAACAAGCTTGCTAGCTGTTTTCCTTTATTTCAACTCTTATAACATACATTTGTGTCAATTCAAAAAAAGTCTATATTGAGTCAATCTATGTATAATACTGAGATAAAAACGTCATAGTGAAGTTAAATTAAAAATAAGCTTTTAGATTTATCGTGACTGACTAGCCTAGTCTCCGCTCGCTAGTATGTTAGCTGTTAGCTTGGTAGCTCTAGTATTGATCAACCCTAGAAAAGAGTCCCTACGTCAACAAAGTTAGAACCCTTTAGGCAGGATGAGCATAAGAATTTTGCTGAGCCACCTTGTAGTGTGACCTGGCCATTTAAAGTATTCTATACATGTTGTTCCCCACATGTCACTGTTATGTCACATAATTGCGCTGCACCAAATGCTCAGTGCCAGCTGACAAAATGTAAATGGAAAGCACTGTCCTTGGATTCTTTCTCTCTTTTTACTAATTTTCTTCAGTTTTTCCTCTGATCACTCATTATTTTGTCATTTCTCAAGAGTGAAAACAGAATCTCATTGCACAAAACTAATTTGTAGAAGATTCATAAAAACATGGACATTCTTCTTTTAGCTTGTTACCATCAACACAAACAAAGAAATAAGTTTAGGTATTGGTAATATCCATATTTGTTGCAGTCACAAACACATTAGCCCTACCCCCCAATGTCCCTCAGGCCATGCCCCTCATGACATACGGCTGACTGTGTGTGTGACCTCGAGAAACACACATTGCCACAGAGATGGATCTGTTAACACTACAACAGTGATTTGTTTCAGTATTTAGCTGAAAATGGAGGACACCTTGCCACACTTTCGATATTGTTGCTCGTCAGTGGTGTCTGACCTGCACATCGATCCAGGGTGTGTGTTATGTGGGTCTGCATTCAAATCCCTATGGGATTGTAATGGGTTTGTCAGTGTCACACAGGGGAACAGAACCAATCGACACAGTCAGGAAAACTCGGACACAATTCCCCTGATGGGTTGGTCACTACATTGACTTTGCAGCTGATGGGCAACTGAAATACTGAATGTGAGCTTTCCTTGTTAGTTTACCATTCAGTATGAACGACTATCCTCGGGGAGCACAGAGATCAGGCCTGAACACATTGTCACCACATATCATGGGGATGTTTTGCTCTACAATACCAAAGGGATCAATTCAAAGCCCTGTCTAAAATCTATTTGTATTCAACAATAGAAACTTGATAAAGGAGGCGCTGCAATTGGGTTATGAAGGACAGGGATTGGACCCAAATGCAAACAGATGATGAAGCAGCAGGATTATTTTTTTTTATTTATTTTTTTTTAACCCTTACAGGCATAAAGGATGTTGAATAGTCTTTTGTTTAGGAAGGTTCCTAACTGAGTGAAATGACGTGGAAACATTTAAGTGGCAGCCATGATAAGAGCTGGATTAAATGCTAAGGAAAGGTGCTTCAGTGCTTTCTTTCTTACAAGCGATTCTACAGCAATGAGTTTGGGAGAGCCACAGAGATGTGGGAGATGTGGGAGGTTGAGAGGACAAAAAAAAATGTCTATACTTGGCAGGGCATTGCTTTTCTACTTCGTTAAAGAGTACACTGAGTTTTTCTTGGTGGCAATTTTTCCCTAAAGAGACTAGTACTAACTATACACAACGCCTCTTCCCTCGTAAATTGGCAATATGATTTTTGTTACAGAGGCTCTGTTCCAAATGAAATACAACTTTTCTTTAAAACTCTTTTTACTTTTTGTATGTACTGTAGTTGCCCTTTATGAAGTTCATACTGTTGCATGCGGAATGCATACAAATGAAACACACTAGGTCATGAACTTTGACCCAATTGCTCATATACATTTGTTGCAGTCAGTAGCACAAAAGTTCAACGAGCATCTGTTTCTGCTCTCTCGGCATCTCAGTCGACATATTCTCTGCTGTGCAGGGGATTGTGGGTCAGAAACGCCAGAATATTAAGCTGTCTTTCTTTTTGCAAAAGGCCACCAGAGGCAGTAAGACATCCTGGTATTTATAGCATAATGTACATCTAATATAATCTATTTGGACATACAAAATGTTCTTCCCGCTTACTAGGAGGATAGAATGTGAATTGGAATGCACCCCTTGATACGAGTACAGGCTCTTCACTACCTCCTAGTAATCCCCTGTCTCACCCTGAGGGGTTTTGTTCTTAATTGTTTCTTTAATGCAGTTCATCTCGCAAAAGCACACACACAAAGATGGGGCATCCACGCACACACACACACACACATTCACACAAGTATGACTCATGCACCGCATCAATGTGACGTGCAGCCCACTCTCACTAGCGCTGCCTTTTTGGATCAAACTAGATTGTTGGAGCATTAAGGCAGTAAGAGCCCCTGCTGACAAACAGGTAAACAAATCGTTTACTGTATGTCTGTCCCTAGAGGACCCAGGAGATGATTTTGCCTTATTCCAGAAATATCAAATTGGATCATTCTGTTTTTGCCTCCCTCTCCACTTCATTGCACACTTTTCACCACTGTAGATTTGGTGTGTGTGTGTGTGTGTGTGTGTGTGTGTGTGTGTGTGTGTGTGTGTGTGTGTGTGTGTGTGTGTGTGTGTGTGTGTGTGTGTGTGTGTGTGTGTGTGTGTGTGTGTGTGTGTGTGTGTGTGTGTGTGTGTGTGTGTGTGTGTGTGTGTGTGTGTGTGTGTGTGTGTGTGTGTGTGTGTGTGTGTGTGTGTGTGTGTGTGTGTGTGTGGATAGTTTCCCTTTTTGAACATTGAATTTTCAGATTACATGTTTTTGAAAATTCTTGACATTTTGTGTGAATACTATGCCTTTACTTTTGTACAAACTTGACTCGTTTAAACTGTGTGTTTGTTCGCTGTGTGTGTTACAGCTACCATCATTTTAAACGAGCTAAATTGGACGGAGGCCTTGGAGGACATATTCCGGAAAAACAAAGAGGAAGATCCTTCACTCCTCTGGCAGGTGTTTGGCTCTGCAACCGGATTGGCTCGATACTTCCCAGGTGAGCAGACAAGCAGCCAATGAGGTTAATCCAATAGCCTGCTGACCTTTCTGTGGTCAGTGATGGGGACAAATAAAAATCCCCTAAAAGTTCAATTTCAGCATACATGTATTTCAGAAAGATGCACGCAAAAACAACAATGTGTAGCTGTTGGCTGATTTTCACACCATTCTTTCTTGTGACGTTTGGCTGAGAGGCAAATAATTCATGAATCTCTTATTGAAAAGCCTATAGGTCAATATGGTCATGACCATCTTTCATAATGTTAGGTTTTAAAAGTGTGCACCTCTTAACCTCCTGTTCTTTCTTGTGAAGCACTTTGTGACTTTTATTTCTGTGAAAGGTGCTATACTAAATAAACATATTATATTATTATTAAATGTCAGAAGAGTTCAATTATGAATTGCCTTCTTTAGGTTACAATAAGGATTGCTTAAAATAAATAGTTTGACGTTTTTTTTATCCCGTACGCTTACTAGCTAGATCACTCTTATATCTGTGCTCAAATTTTCAAGATGGCCCCTGAAGGCAATTAGCTAGCTTAAGTTGAAGTCCTGGACTTTGGTTGCCGAATCATAATTAGTTACAATAATTAACTGTGAACCAGAAGTGAACAATGTTATATCTCAGTGTTGTACACATGTATGAAAAGAGATATGTGTTAATTAGTGAGCTGTCAAGTGCTGTTTTTGTTAACAGTTGGCCAAGGCTAGCTTTTTCACCCTGCCAACAGTATTCATATTAAGCTAAGCTAATAGCCTTCTGGTTTTAATTGGACACAAAAATCTACCTCTTCGCTAAAAAGCAAATGGCATATTTCAAATTATTCTTTTAAGATATAAGAAATCCAACAAACATATTCATTAACCAGAAATCTAGGTTTTATATAAAGTAAACATACTTACCTTGGCCAATTTTATTCCTGTCATATCCCAGCATCCCCTTGGATAGACTCGAGCACTTCAGCCAATAAGATCGACCTCTACGATGTGCGCAGGCGACCGTGGTGAGTGTATTGTGGGATGTCCATTATTGTTTTGTGTCTCTAATCACATCATTGTCCGTCATTTCTCTACTGTTTGTCAAGGGCTGACACATAGCATTCAATCTACCTGTGTAATTGTCAAAGGCTACCAAAACAAACGCTTCACTAGTGTCCTAAACATTTTTTTAAATCTGGATGGAAGCCATCAATACACTTTTAACCATGTTATTACAACAGTTTGTTTGTTTATTTTCAAAAATATGAACAGAAATGTCATTAAAGAGTACAAAGGTATGATTGATTTTACATCAAAATGATGTAGAGTGATATTTGTTCAGCTGCTCAAAGAGTGATGAGAGTGCAACATGTACTGTCTCATCACTTTTTTAATGTGCTGAAGATTGTGTTCCTTAGTTTTGACAAAATAAATAACCGCTGTATCCTACATTTGTGTTTAATATCCATGACCTTTACTGTGTGTTTTATTACTCACCAGGTATATTCAGGGGGCAGCGTCACCTAAGGACATGCTGATCCTGGTGGATGCGTGAGTGATTCATCTACAGTCAGATTTGTTCTTTTATTTAGTGCCGGTAGGCTCTGATGCTCATTCTCAGACTGCGCTGTACTCATGGCTGCCTCAGAACTCAAATGACAAACAAAAAGCAGTCAGTGTATCAGGCGACTTCATCATTTACAGTCCAATTGGTTCTTCCTGTGATGACTGATGAGTTACATACATTAAAAGTTTAGAGTTAGAAGATGTTTAGGGAGCATTCCGGATCCATATCTGTAACGACAGCAGTTCAGTTTTAGAGAACTTAAGATAATTTCTAAGAAACAAACAATATTACCTTTTTCCAGTGGCGAGCCGTGAGCTTTATACCTAGGCCCTCTGACCCCCACCCCTTCCTTCGAAAAAAAAAAAAAAAGTTATTACGTCACAGCGTATACTTCAGCGGAATATCAAAACAACGGCCCAGGGTGCAAAACGCATCAATGACAGCGACCCTCTACCACACAAAACAACACCTGTGAACCCAATTTGTGTTCTTTGACATTGAAAATGATATTGCATTGTGTTTGTTACTTTCGTTGCAGTTGTATGTCTTAAGTGTAATTTGGCATGCTTTTATTTTGAAGGCGAGTTCACGCTGTTGACAGGAAGTTGTTGTTGCTATGGAAACAAGAAAAGTTTCACAGCGGGCGGAACTTGTCATCTAGTCCGCGATAATAAAACCCACCCATTTAGAGGGAAGATATGATTGGTCAATTGTACTGTCATTTGACATTACTCTCTCGTTCAGTTACTATAGCGGGCCCTCTGTGAATCGCAGAGAGGGCCAGGTGAGCTTCTTTCATGTAACCCACATTCAAACAGAGACTGAACAGGCAGATTCGAAGGATTTATTTATTTGGAAATGTTATTTTATTAAATCAAGTTTTTTTTCGGTAAAACTAATGAAAAATATAACAAAAATAATATTAAAAAAATATATATTTTAAAAAAATATATTTTTTTTTAATGTTTTTAAATATTTTTTTTTTTAATATCTTAGGCCCTCACAGAGGGCCTAGAGGGCCCTGATGGCTCGCCACTGCCTTTTTCAGATTTCCCAGAGTCCATTTCAAAACTGAAATAAGGGTTTTATTTCCCATATTTACCAAAGCCAAACATTTAAACCCCTTTCCAATTCAGGTTAAATAGAACCGCAAACCTACCAACAATGAACATAAAAAGTTCATATTTTAAGTCAATTCCACCAATTTGTGTGTAAAAAGAAGTGTACTTAAAGGTGGGGTAGGTCATTTTGGAGAAACCAGCTCGAGTGCGCTAGAATTTGAAAATACACAGCCGGAAAAAATCTGCCACTTCCTTACAGAGCCCCTCCTCCAACACACATGAACGCGCACATGACCAATGAGGGCACGAGATAAGTCTGTGCACAGATGGAAGGCTGACAGGCAGGTAGGCCATCCAGTTATTTTAGCCGGGCCGGCTAAAATCATTGGTCGTGCTTTTTACAGTACTACGGCTTCCACAGATGACATTTTTTTATGGATCTTTTGTCAAAGCACTTAAGATATTCATTGCTATCGGGATGTTAAGAGCATTCCATGGAATATAACAAAAAGTGTATCTCGAGCCGGTTTCTCAAACTTACCTACCCCACCTTTAAGGATAAGGAATTCAATATTCTATGTTGTATTTTAGTCAATGTGATGCTCTGAAAATAGTAAATACAATAAGTAATTAATATTTTTAATTATTCACCACGACCAATATCACTTAATTTTTCTGAATATGTGTTGCTTGTTTCTATAAATGAGAGTTTCAGGGCTTCAGTTTCAGGAAATGTTGCCTACATTTGCAGCTCTTATTAAAGCTCTGGAAGTTGTCACCCAGGGGATTTATGAGGCTTATTGGATATTAAAAGCTGCCTCCGTTACTCTTTGGTGAAAATAACATCTCGTTCCTGTTTTTGTCCCTATGCCTTTACGTGCAAGAACAAATTAAGTTGCATTTTACAGATCCATTGGTGCATGGTCCCCATCTTGTTTAGCAATAATATATAGAATATTATTAAAGGAGCCTTCTCTTAATAATGAAGTGATATTTTACATTTTATGCTAGTATTCACAATCTGTGTGCACGTCATTAGCCGATAAATGGCGATGGCACTTAACTCATGTCATTAACCCAGATTACCTATGATAGAATTTTTGTTAACCTGTTAAGCCCGGCAGCCCCCGCCCGCGAAACTGTGTCTCAGGGCTTCTTAACATTTAACAACCTATTAATGTGTCATACCCACTTAACGGGAAGAGACTCAGCTAACTGACGATATGAACCATTTTTAGCTAAACAAAACACAACTCTAACGCCAAGCCTCTGAATTATTACTAAGCGAAGACCTCACGGTAGAAATACTTTATTACTTATCAGATCTGCACAAACAAGATATCAGATTAAAGCTGATATTCCACAGATTCTAAAGGTATAAGTATCATCACTGAAAAACTCAGGGCATAGAAGGCAAACCCAGACGACACACAACGTAGCTTTACGGGACCAAAACGGAAAATAAGTCTTACCTTTGCTGTTTTCTAATCAAAAGTTGTGTTCAATGGCATTTAAATGCATAAAATGTCTCTGTGTCACTTTGAAATGATTACTGATAATCCATCTTCATATTTATGGCAAAAAGCGTAGTTTTCAGTTTTCAGAGCGTAACATAGCTTTCGGTTTGGGCAAGCTGCGTGCGCATCACTCTCACTCCACAATGGTAACGTGTATGTGGATTTAAGAACTTCCCCTTCGATTCTATTGGCTCTAACCGTTCAAAAGAGGTGTCAATCATCAAAATCGACCGAGGGGGGCCAGAGATATGGCAAATCCACCAAAATGACCCCAGAAGTGTTTGTTTTTTTGCTAAATCTCTCTAAAAAGGTCAAATGTCACTTGTTTTGCATCAATCTTGATACAGGGTACTTATTATATGTTATAGTTTGGATTCCTAAAGCTTTTAGTCTACTATCCCATCATTCAAGGGTGGTTTTCACTATAAGTAATGTGTTTTTTTTTTGGATGGACACTATCATTTACTATGTTCAATCTGAATTTACTTTAAAATAAAAAACATTCTATATTGATTCTGACTTTTCTACATCCAACTCACAGGTTTATCATTGCTTTGAGAAAAATGATTATTAATTTACCCCTTTTAGAAGTGAAGATATAGTAATTTGTTCTGGGAATGTCATTTTCGAGCCTGAGACCTGAAAAACAGGCTCCGGGCTTAACAGGTTAATGTAATAAATGTTCCCATATCTAGCCTGCTTGTTAATGGAAGAAACTTGTAGTCACGAGGTCTCTGCCTTTAACGCGTGAATAGTTTATTTTCCTCTACTTGTGCAGAAGGCTTTACAGATGGCAATGTCAGTTGTTCAGTCTGTTCAACTTTTTGGCACATAGTAAGATATCTCGCCAACTTATTGCTATTTTTTTAATATTCATGTTTTAGATCAGGTTCAGTTGTCTTGTACACAAGATATCAAAAGGCAAATTAACAGATGGTAATAGTCTTTCTTTAAAAAAATCGACTTAATGTTAATATATCCATCTATCCATTTTCTTATCTAGCTGTGCTTACAAAAGAATAGAGAGAACCACAGATGAAAAGTGTTTTTATACATACTATGGTAAAAAAACGTTCGGATAAAACACAAATCATCTTTGTTCCATACTGCAGGAGTGGCAGTGTATCTGGTCTCACCCTCAAACTCATCAAAACGTCCGTCAGCAAGATGCTGGAGACCCTTTCTGACGATGACTACGTGAACGTTGTCTACGTGAGTATTTTGCTATAAAAATACTTGCCTTTGTATCTCTTTAAGTAACTATTTTTCTTTTTCATAGTCCTTTCTATGAAGTTCTTATGATTCTGTATATGTATTGAAATTCCAGGTTGCTGAATGTTAATGTGGACGTATGTTTGGCTTGGCTGTTTGAGTAGCTGTACTCCAGCGGTTTGAGTCATTGGTTTAAACATGGCAGTGACCTTTTGAGTGACTTAATGTACCGCACATGGATGGATTGTTATTATGGCTTGGCAGGGATGCATGCATGCGTGTTTGCTCATTTGTGTCACTCAAAGTATCTTTGTGTACAGTATATATAGCCTATTTATGTATAGTAGATGAGTGTTAGTGTGCATGTGTGTCTATGTATGAGTCAAGAACATCAGAGCCGAATCCATATATGTGTGCCTAATAGAGCGCACATATGACGCAGCTGGAGCAAACCCTGAAATGCCACAAGATAAGTCTGATAAATGAACGTGTGCTGTATTTGTGACCCATATTTGAATCTGTGGCATGAAATGGAAAAAGGCCCCTGTAGAAATCTCAGGCACCAAAGCATTTACTGACAAGGGGATTGAGGCAATATTCATCCATCATAATTTAAAGCTCTATTGCAGGCTTTATAAGTCAGATTCATACCTCCTCCCAATAGTAGGTGTGTGAAGAAAAATAACCGGTGGTACCAGTGGTTATTTCTTTCTATTAGAAGAATAGTAGTAGAAATATATTAAAGGCACACTAGAAATCATTTTCAAGACTACATTTTTGCTAGAATTAAGTCTATGTTACTAGGCAGCCATCAAACTGCCGCTGTCATAGCTTGTGTAGGATGGCTAATGTTGTTAGCTATCTAAAGGACACATTAATATGTATTTTCTGGTGAAACAAGACTGAAAATAATTAACCACTAAATGTTCTTTGATAGAAAGTTTTTAAAGTTTTCAAATACTATGGGAAACTTGCCTGATGGCTTTCTTGTGTAGAGTTAATTAGAGTTACAGCTAGCAACCGCTTAGCTTAGCTTAAGATGGAAAATGTATTTGTGAAAAATGAGTGACCTTCAGAGCTGAGGGTAGTCAGATTTTGTCTGGACAGAGCAAGGCTGGCTGTTTTCTTATCTGTGTCTTTATGCTAAGCTAGCGTGTTGCTGGCTTTCTATATTTACTGTTCAGAAAAGATGGTGGTGTTCTTCTCATAGGGTAGGTCCCACACATAAAAGCGTCTTTTCTTACAAAATGTTACATCAGAAAACAACATTTCCTAAATCAATATATTTGTTTCTCATAAAAAAAAAACTGTATATACCTCTAGCATACAGGTGGTTTGTCTGTCTGCAATCCTCAACTCCACCAATAATGCCCAATTTGCCAACTTTTAAAAACGATATACATTTATATGAAATATCTCACTTGAGTTGCTTGCATCTTTGGCATACTGTGTACATGCTTATTAGGATAAACTGGCACTATTCTTATTTGCAACCCATGTTCGTAATGGGAGTGAGTATTAATGCACTTTTCAGTTGGCTTTCTAAAATGAATTACATTTCCTTTACTTCCTCTAATAAATGGTTTATGTTTGTGTTCGGAATATTCAATTTAGCTAAGTGAAAGGGCTTCAAGTTAATGAAATAAGGCAGCAATGTAATACGTTTATTGATTGCCTCAAGCTCAGTTCTTCCACAATAATGTTGAAGCTTTTTGAATGTAAAATCTGTTATAACCCTTCATAATAAAATAGTAAACTTAATTAATGATTTCAGCCTTAATCCCTTCCTGAGGATAACCTTTAACTGTTTGTATAGTGAATTCAAATGTAATTAATTCAAAGGGTTATCTGTAGGTCAATATATCTTAATGACCCTATGAGGATTTTGTGCTGAGGTGACACACAAAAACCAGAGAAAGCTAAAACAATTTCATACAACTCTTTGTGTATGCATCGAAATGTATGCTGTTACAACGGAGAACAATTATCCTGACAATTTGAGACGTTTAGTATAAGAACACAGATATGAATAGCACACCTACAGACAGTATGCTGTCCTGCTGAACATTCATCACTTTATCTAGCATATTTTAAGATGTGTACTATAAGGCAGATGAAGTTCAAACACACCATATGGGTGGGTGTGTGTAGGTGTACATCTTTTTAAAGGAAATGTCTTGGCAGTATTTGTCCCGTAACTTAGGCTAACATGTTGGAAACAGTCATTATGAGTGAATAAAGAGAAAAAGCCAAGCTAATTGTTTGAAAGTTTATCCTTAGCTTGTAGAGGCTGGCTAATGGGTTTATTGTCATCTTATATAATTATGCTATAATCATTACAAGTAGAATGAACATTCCATCTTGCTTAAGTGAATAACTTTTCTGTTTCTGCACCTAGAATATTTGGGCTACTTTGCCCGAATAACACTAAGTATAACTTTAACTATGTTATAGTGCTAGCTGTCTTTCAGAAGCTAAAAGTCACCTCGAAAATGTCTTTCCTTGTAGCTCCTTATTTCATTGTACTCAGAGAATACACAGTTGAATCTCTTACAAGTACCATAATTCACTATAGACTTAGACAAGCAGAAAGCTACTATGTAACCAGCCGGGCAATCCAAGTAAAAGGTAATATGGTAAAAGTATTTGAGATAAATGATGAGCATCTGCAGATAGTTTACAATATCTGTTGCTAGAAATAACTGAAGTACTGTAAAAAAACAGTATCTGTGCATCTGGTGTGTCGGTAGTTGTTTGAAAGTGTGTATTAGTGTGTGTGTTTTGCAAATTATCATGATTTGAAAGCTGCAGTCAAGGCCAAGACAGATGTTGGGTATTAATGAGCCATTTCCCTGTCCTCTATAGATGCTGTGAGTGCATGTGTTTGCCGTGTGTGTCCCCACTACGCTCTGATACAAGAATGTGTGTCACCTCGTATCCCCACTATGCCACAAGTACAAGTGTGTTTGTATTTGTGCATGACATTATAAGGTTCCATCTGCTCCTCCACATTAACGATTCACAAATATTAAACTGCGGACACTTAACTTGTAGAGATGTGTACATATATTTGTAACCGGTCACATTAATGTTTGTCTCTACAGCGTAATCCCTCAATAATCTAAATGTATGTATTTTTACTTCCTTATGCCACTGTTTTCACATCCCTACCTGCTCTCCTGCCAATCCTTCCTTCTGCTCCTTTAGATCCCTTCGGTCAGTGCAGAGTTTTGATTAAAACTGATTTAATTTCACACATGACACCATTTTGCAAAGCCAAGAAGCGTTATTGAAGCAGCTCACTCTATAACATGTGTGTCAATACATTCTGTCGATAATTACATACTTTGTTTGAAATAAAATGGAATCAATTTAATCTCTCTCTTAAAAAAAACCTCAATCCGATAAGTTTAAGGGACACCGCATGCCTTTGTTACGAAAGGGAAAACAGGCCACATATTTAACAGGAAATATGTGCAAGTGCCTTCCCTCCACTTCCCGTCATCCCTCCTTCCCTCTTCCCTCCAGTTCAATGACAAGGCAGCGTATGCATCGTGCTTTGAGAACCTGGTGCAGGCCAACGTGCGCAACAAGAGGGTGCTGAAAGATGCCGTGAAGGACATCACAGCCAAGGGAATCACCAACTACAGGGGCGGCTTCGAGCTGGCCTTCGAGCAGCTCGCACAGGTAAAGTGTCGGCGTGGGCGGGCATGTTGGAAATTATGTGTGGTTAACATCAGAATCAGAATAACTTTATTCGTCCCACAGATTTACATTGTTACAGCAAGTAAAGAGACAGCTAATTAAAAATCATGCCTTATAATATTATAGATAAAAGTAGAGATTACACCCTTTACAAACTACACATCCAGTACCAGTACAATTATTTGAAAAAATATATGTGTAGCATGTGTAAAGTTGTAAAATATTAGCCAGATTAGATTAGATATTATTAGATTAGATTTAAAGGTGGAAGTTATTTTTCAGATGTATTATTACACAAGTTGATTTGTCTAACTAATCTTAGCTAACCTTAAGCTGTCTTTGGCTCTTTTCTGCTGTAACAGTTTAAATGTCCCCTCTGTGGGACTAATAAAGGGATTCAGATTCAGATTCTGAGGGACAGCCACCAGTAATAATATGAAGCGGTGTCTGTATATATATTGCAAATAAGTAGTATTGCACAACAGGTGTTATAGTCTTTGTTTTTATGTCTACCAGGGGCCATGGTGGTTGTAGACCATAAGGGAGTAGGAGTACATGTTCAGTGGGTGGTGGTAGGAACAGTATGTTTGGGTGGCTCTGTCAATCTGTTGTTTGATTATTTTATCCAATAATTTCCCTTGGAGTTTGAAAACCAACTCAGAGACTTGATTAAACCCTTCGAAATCTAATCAAATGTGTTCATTTAATTTAACACTTGCATTCAATTATGAAAATAATGAAGGAAAATAAGACTCAACCCTGGTGGTGTTCTAATAAAGAGTGAGTATATGTCGACCTCTTATGGTCGTTTTGTGCATTACAGAATCTTAGAATATAGATAGATACATTATTTATCCCAAGTTGAGAAATGATTTTGTCACAGCAGCACTTTGAATAGAATAACATGCAAATAAAATAAAGATACACATTACAAAATTAAAACTATATATACATATTCTCAATCAAAAATACCTTTATTCAAAGGAGTATCTAAACATTATAAATTATACAAAATAAATGGAATGCTTTTTAATATACTAATTTGCTGAACATTCACAGTACACATAGCTGTGTAAAAGCTAACGTTTCCCTGCCATCTTCTGTACTTGCATAAAAAGGAATGAGCCTTGAAGTCTTCTTGCAATTACATCTTCAGCCTGCTCATAATTATTAAAGTATGTGTTGTTATTCAGTCTACTTGGTTAAATAGTGCTTGAAATGCCAACATTTTTGCCTTTGTATCCCCTAGACGAATGTGTCAAGGGCAAACTGTAACAAGATTATCATGCTGTTCACTGACGGAGGAGAAGAGAGGGCAGAGGAGATCTTTAAAAAATACAACCCCAAGCAAGCGGTAAGACTGTAAAACACAAGATGTTTAGAAAGTACAATATAGCAGACTTTGCTTTTTATCATATTCAGTGTTTTATGTTTGTTCTTCTCCTCAGGTGCGCATCTTTACATTTTCAGTAGGTCAACACAACTATGATAAAGGACCAATACAGTGGATGGCCTGCGCTAATAAAGGTATTTAACATGCATCACATTTCTGAATTGATCAATGGGCTCACTAAAGTCTGCATGTGGCAAATACATTGTTTATCTGAGTTTTTCTTGTAGATTTATGACTTCATAATCTGTTCGTTTTATTGTAAATGTACCACTTTAATTGCAGAGAATATCAACATGTTTCACTTGCAACCTAAAATGGCCTTTGTATGCCTTTTGCAGAATTGCCCTTGAATTTAATTTCAAAGTTTATTTTTAGTCCACCTTAAATTAGAGGTTGCTGCTTGCTTTTCAGTACAATTCCTATTTTCATTACGTACATTGCCCACCCCAGAATAGTACTACTAGATACTAGATATGTATGGTTATAGTCTCTTGCTAAATACATAAGATGTGGAATGTCCTCCTAATGCAGCTAATGTTTTTACAATGGATGTTAGAATAAAGGTTTTGTCTATTTCTCAGGGTACTACTATGAGATCCCATCTATAGGAGCAATCCGGATCAACACCCAGGTAAACTACAACACTTCAATAAATACCTGTGTGTCAATAAATGGCTGCTACTTCACTTATCTCTCTCACCCTGCTTTACTTAACCAGTTGTGTGTTATGCCCTCTTGTGGTGGAATGACTGAGGTGCACATAGTAAATTATAACTGTAGTTCTCATCTTTCTCTGCAGGAGTATTTGGATGTGTTAGGCAGGCCCATGGTGAAGGCTGAAAAGAAATTCAAGCAGGTTCAGTGGACCAACGTCTACCTAGATGCTTTGGTAAGTCCGTATTATAACAGAGATGCAATCTGTTTTCTGTCTGATGAAGGATTCCAGATCCTTTGGTATGTCCGTATTATATCAGAGGTAAAATGCATGTTATTACAAAATAAGCTTTGAGAAAACAGTCGGAAAACAAAGTGACATTTGTGCCCAAATGTGGAGCTCATCAAGAATAAGCATGATCTCTGTTTTCTATCTGATGAAGGATTCCAGATAAGTGTTGCTCAATTGATTAAACATGTTCTGTTTGTCATTGCAGTAAACACATCTTCAACTCCAGGCGTGTTTGTGAAAGGGCTGATTCACTTTATTTAAAAAATGCTCAACCGATCAGTTTCTTGTGGTGCTTAAGCTTCTGTCAAGACTAACTTTGTAGATAAGAAAGCAGTCTGGTAAACTGAGCCAAACGGTTTGGATATTGTCATTCATTTCACTGATAAGACGCTGTCAAAGTGTGTGACTGTATTGACCTCGTCACCACCAGAAATATGTCTGTTTTTTGTTACGGTAAACATATTTTTTTAAAGTTTGAGTTGCTTTTTGTCTCATTCACAAATAGATAACACAATATGTGGTATTTTGTGAATGTATGCCATAAATATGAAGGATTTGCCTTTAATGTTTATTCCATATGTTGTGTGTTTTATCTTCCAGGAACTCGGCCTGGTGATTACTGGAACTCTGCCAGTCTTCAACAAAACCAACACAGGCTCAAAGGTAAACAAGAGACTGCTTTTGATCCTTATTTTTACTAATTTCCTATAGATTCTGGTTAACTCCTTTATCTCGTTTTTGTTAGTACTGTTTTTCCTTAAAGATTTTTCTATAAAGACATTCTATTGTTACAAAGCATACTCAAAATAGGATAATAAATAGAACGATAAAATAATAAATGAAATAAAAATAAAACTGATGAAATTAGATTTGTCACAGATGTAGAGATTATTTGTGTTTAAACCTCACCCATTTTACCCGTCTTTCTTCAATCATATCAGTTTAATATCTAAATCTCATGGTTTCCTTTTCAGTTCCAAAACCCTTCCAGTGCTAGTCATTTCATTTATGATCGTCTAAGCTGATCCTTGTAAAATGATTGCTACTGGAATAAGCAGGAGTCTTTCTTCTTGATCTCTTTGGGAATATTGTTCTGATAGCTGTTCAAAAGAAACAATGGTGGATTCAGTATAATAAACATGCTCATTACCAGATTATTTTTCTTGAATCACTCCACTAACTGACTGACTCAATTTCCTCCGTCTGACATTTTGACATGGTGGGTGAATTTAAGTCTGCGGTTTACTCACACACAACCGACTAAAAATCAAACGTGCAACATGAATGGTCTATTTTCAATAATTGTTGTATACTTTACTTTTATCCTCCTCTTTCTTGTGGCTCTTCTTTATGTCCTTTGTTGATGCTGAGGTCCCTCGGAGCTCTCCCACGTGCCTCCACGGGAAGATCATCTAGCGTAGCAAAAATCAAAAGGAGATCAAACCCGCACATCAGAGAGACAAATGATCCAGTAGCTAAGTGTTTCAAGATGAGTTTACATGTCTACCTCGAGGGACTCGGGGTTACCTCCGCTCGGGGTTACCTCCGCTAAAACGAAGCCTGGAAATGCCTTGTCAGTGACTCATGGCGAAAGTAAAGCTTTTGGGAATGAGACTGTCCAGATTTCTTTTGCACCCCATTTCCTTGAAATCATTCAGAGTGCACAGAGGGACTTGACTCATCCAGAAAGAACAACAGGACTCTTACAGTGTCTCGTTTTAACCCTGACTTTCTCTCTGCTTTTCCCTTGTGGTTTTTCTCTCAGAAAACTCAAAACCAGCTCATCTTGGGGGTAATGGCTATTGATGTCTCCCTAGAAGATATCAAGAGACTGACGCCTCGCTTTACTGTAAGAGCTAAAAAAAAACATAGAGGAAACAGCCTTTTTAAACCGTAGATGTCATGGTTTTCACCTAAAACATGCATAACGTTCTCTCTAATTCCTTTTTTCCTGTAGTTTGGACCAAACGGCTACTACTTTGCCATTGACCCCAATGGATATGTGCTGCTCCACCCTAATCTCCAGCCACTGGTAGGAAAACTTGACATTGTCTTTTTCTTGGGACCGTCTGGTTGCTTTGATAAAACAGAGTGATTTTATAATATACGTCGAACTGGCACAATAAAACAGATGTCAGTGACAGTCAACTAGCTTTTTAGACTGAGAAAGCATTTCTGTAATGTAATGTAATGTAAAGAAAGCATTTTGCACCTCTTAAAAAAATCCTATTACATAATACGTAGTTTTTAGCTTTAATAAAGTCTACAACATTCAGATAATTAATGTAGCAGCAAGAATTATTTTCTTTATATAGATGAAGTGAGTAGCATAGTTAGATCTGTTTCCCACCTTTGCTGTTGTTTGCACTGTTAGCACCATTAGCATGTAGCCTAATTGTTGTTAGCCGTTTGGAGGCAATCCCACGATCAAAGATACTCGCTGAATTTCCTATTTAGCTTCTTTAACAACCCAGTAGGATACTGTGTAACACAATTATTAAGTGTTGTGTTGTCAAATTCTTATTTTCTTTTACTGCATAGCAGCTATGATTTACGCATTAACCTGATTTAGCATAGCATATGCAGAGACAATTTTAGCCTTAATTACCTCACTGATTTTGTTTGTGTTATTTGGCTGACTTATCCTTTCTTGTTCTAAAATGTCCCAATCATGTGTGTCTCGGGTAATGTGTGTTGAAACATAGCAATATGTTTCTCATTGACCTTCCAGAGTTGTGTTCTTCTTGTAAATTCCGCATGCACACATTGGCCACAGATGAAAACAACCATAGAATTAAAATTATTAAGACTTTCAAAAGTCTGTGTCATGACATCAATTTGTCTATAATTAGTTCCCTATTCGGGTCTCCAAAAATGTCTGAATCAGTGCTTTGCAAACAGAAGATCAATAACTGATGTGTATTGTTCAATTGTTCTCCTTTGTAGTTATAACCAACCGGCTATAAATTATTGTACCACATACTAATTGCCTGCATTTTCTTATGTAGACTGCCAAGTTTCATGAACCTGTTACACTGGACTTCCTGGATGCAGAGCTGGAGAATGAGATCAAAGTGGAGGTTTGGAGAATAGATTAATTAAACTCTAACGATTCCATGACCTCAATCAGAAACAATAGCAGTGTAATTTCTGCATTTAGTCTGATTGTCTTTTCTTAACCTTTTTAAATTGGTTGATTTATTTACGTTTGATCATTTGTTCAACAGATAAGGAAGAAAATGATAGACGGCAACACAGGGAGTCACACAATATCAACATTGGTGAAATCCCAAGATGAGGTAATATCGTATTTAAAGGCTTATTGGATTCCATGACGATTATAAACACATTTGCTCAGAAAATGTTGTGTGTACTGACCAAACTTTTCTTAAAGCGCTACATCGACGCGAGTCAGAGGACTTACACCTTTGCCCCAGTGAAGGGCACAGATTACAGGTAAATATCACATGTTAAGTATTAACAATTAATTAAGGATAAAGCCTTTGCATGTGTTCACATGTTTTTTTTACCAAACTTCAGTCCGGAAGAGAGAAACTCCAGATGTTTCAGATTGCAAAATGTTTGTCATCATTTCTTAAATCTATTTAGTTCTCTTTGGGATTAGAGCTGAACTGTGATCCCAACAAAGTCCAGACACACTTTAAAGTGATCAGTGAAGTCATATTTGGAAACAGTGTTTTGCTAAAAAATACATCGCAGGACTCACTGAAAGATTTGCTATTATGAATTTCTTCTCAAAACAAAAAGGAGAACATGCAATGTTTTTATTGTATGTCTTTGCATGTGAATTTTTTGGCTCAGCACGATTATGTGCATGGATTTAAAGTCTCAGACAAAGATATGCTTATTTGATGTAACAACATATGGATTTTCAAAATGAATACAAATGCTAAAATAAGAAAAACCCTGGTCAAATCGCAAAAAAGTTGTAGAACAAATCTGAAAGTCTAGAAAAGTTTCCTGTAAAAATAAACTGTTGTGATGTTTGTGTGTGTGTCCCCTTTCAGCCTGGCCCTGGTGCTTCCTACCCACAGTTTGCATTACATTCGGGCCAACATCGCCGACACCATCACCCAGGCAAAATGTGAGTGCCATCTAGATCAGTTGCTTCTGCCTTTCTCAGTTTCTCCACTCAGTAATATTTACCTTCTTTATAACAGACTGTAAACTAATGTGGCTCGTTAGAAAACGACTGCAAATGCTTCCCAGGGACATAATTGCCTTCCATATAAGGCTAAAAAATGCTTATGGTTCCTATCCATCACTTATAGCGCCCCATGCACGAACATATACACATCTACACCTAGCCTGCATGCCCTCTTGTGTCGCTATGGCAACACACACCCTGGGTTGTGCTAAGCTTTTGTCCCCAGACAGCGAGTCGAGTAGCTCCAGTGTCGCCTTTCACACATTTAGCACTCATCGATTCATTTACTGCTAAGTACCTCACTAAATATGTTAGTCTGTGTGTTTTCAAGTGGCTGTACTGTATGCGTGTGTGTCTATACTTAAGCCTTTTGTGGATCAGAGGTTACATATGTGTGGTGTTGTCGTCTCGTGTCTCTTTTTAAACCCCGTCTGTTCCCAGCAGTAAAAGTTGTCAATGACTCATAGAGTTACTCAAAGCTAAGTTTTATAGTTTGTATGCAAGTGTGTGCGGTCAGTGCCGACAGTGCCGACAGTCTCTCTGTCCTTATGTTTTCTGGTTTTAATGATGGTTTTGGTGACTTTTTAGTGCTCAAAAGAATTCATTTACACAAAACTTAACCTCATTGTTTTGTTAATAAAAGGCAAAGAAATTGTAAATTTACAAAATGGACACAAGAAGGCCAGGGATGCTATACATTTTAATGAAGAAAACATAATTTAATGAAAGTAGTGATCCTAATTTTTTCTTGCAAAGAATGTAGTATGGAACCATGCATCTTATTTTTGCTGCAGTTTGGTAAAATAAGCCTTTATCCCAACCTGAAAACATGTGGATACTGGTCAAATTTTAACAGGAAGGTTAATTGCCTTGCTTTTGATAGCTGTGAACATGAACTAGCAGAGGGTAAAAGCTTGTTTGACATTGGTAATCCATCACAGTGAAAATGTCTTCACCTTTATTGTTCCTAGCCGGGTTTCATTTAGTGCAGTCGCGAACGGAGACAAGTAGGTTGTTCCAATGTGTGAGAAGTATTTGTTGGTTTGGCAGCTGAAATCATGGGTAACTTTGTCAACAGGAAAAAGCTCTTCACTGATGTTGCAGCTGACTCTGAAATCATGACTTATTGGTGAACTCCCCAACAGAGAGAATACATAGCTCTGACAATATAATGGGAACATAGTAGAATTTCAAACCGATTACAGACAATTACTTTTTAAATCGTAAGGGATAAGATGTCAATTGAAATGTTAAAACATGGAAATATAATGTGGGGTCCATTTAATTACCACCTCTGTTTTTTCCCATGACATTGCATTGACATTAATCAGACCTATAACCAAGTCTAAACCCTAACATTTAGTGAATAAACACAGATCGTTGACTTCGCAAGGTCATTAAAAACACACAGAATTCCTATTAACTTGATTATTATTATACTAAACACCCTTTCACCGTTAACAGGTTACTTTTTTAAGTGTTTTATACTTTTTATACAATATTCTTATTCAATGTCCATTTGAATAAAATATTGGGTGTAACCCTGTTTGTTTCTTTCCTTTACTGCTCTCTTTTCCAAATCCCCTTTTCCTCCCCTGGTCTTTGTATCCTCCTGCCTCCTCCTGTTCTCCCTCCTCAACTCTTGACCATTCCTGCTGTGTTGGACCCCCCCCCCCTGCAGCGTTTTTGGGCAAGTATTCTCCTCCTGTGCTTCACCTCATAACCTCTTGTCTTCTAACTCTCACTACCAGCAGACTTAGGATGTAACTACCCTACTAATTGGTCTGTCATATGTGGACTTACGAAAACAGCAGAGTTTAGTTTTCTGTTTGTCTTCATTTAGTGGCTTATGATTAATAATGACAATTGTGTTACATTGAATCAGGCTGGCGTCTGCTCACAGGAGCAGCGCTTCGCATGCAATGCGCGCCCACACAGCTTGTCGCAGATGTTGTGTGTGTGTCTGTGTGCGCATGTATGTGTTTAACCCCCACCTGTTCCATTGGCCCTCAGATGTGGTTTTGGCTCTGTAGCAGGAAGAACAGAGGGCAGGATGTGTGTGTTATTTAAAGGTGAAGCCATAAAGGCGAAAGCTGTGAGTCTGCACCCAAAACATGAGTCGGTGCTTTTCTTTTTTTTTCTCTTATTGACTCACTTTTGACACAAGTTTTATAGCTTTGTTAAATAATTCCTGATGAAAATTCCCTCTAAACATACCGAGCTTTGTCTCTTCTGTTCATTCTCCTTTGTGCTTTGTCATCATATTTGTCTTGTCCGTGGCAATTACATTTTAAAATCTCCACACGACATGTTGATGCTTTGTGGTTTAGCTTAAACTAAAGCCAGATTTGTGTCTGTGTTATTCCCAGTGTGAATATAAATGTCAATGTAAAAACTGAAGTGAACTTGAAAGCATATCATGTTCCACTTGCCCCGTGTCATTGTCATGCATTTGTTAAGTCAATGCAGATACAGATTGATTCATGCGGGAATTAATTCACATTTTATATGGATTCTAACTGCGTGCTTTAAATATATAATCAGTTATTCAGAAAACATTCAGAAAAATGGCAGGTATGTCATTTTCACTGTGACAGGGCGTGCGTGAGTGCAGAAAATATAAGCAGTCGTCACTCCCCGAATCACCCTGCTATCCATCATTACTAGATATTTTGTTGGATTATAAAGTGGCGACCGAATATCAAAGAATACACACATGGGTGCAATTATTTTCCAATCATGACCACCATAGAGGACGAGGAGTAGCCCACGGCGTCATGAGAAATGTTCCTGTACAGTATAATCATCTGTCAACACAGCATACTTTAGAGAATGTCAAAGGGACGTTAAGGTTATGAGCTGTGGTTTATATTCCTCATATGTGCAGTATTGTAGTGCAAATACATCGCTGAAGTGCAATAACTCCACAGATTTACTGTATCACCAAACGAATGCTAATACTAATGCTAAAAACACGTCGAAATGATAACTTTAAATCTGTCTGACCACATGCTAAGCCTCTCTTTGTGTTCTCCATCAGCACTGTCTCCATTCACATCCAAAAGCCTAAGAGCTTTTTGTTTGGAATCCAATATTTCTATTCAGGACTCGCTCTGTGAATAAAATATTGTGTCACCTTTGACCCCTGTGGTTTTACCCTGTCTTTTCTCCCCTTTCTTTTCCCTCTTGTCTTTACCTCCCTGGGGGACGATTTTCTCATTCGCTCACTTTCTCTCTGCTGGGATTCTTTTCCACTCCAGGGAAAGATGGCAAGTATTTTTTTCATTTTACTTTCATCTCTCCCCTCTTGTTCTTGAGCCTCGTCGATCTCTTACCCAGCATGTCTGGCCAAGCCTATTCTGTTCCTTCTTATTTATAGCTGATGTTCAGCTCTGCCAGACTGGGTTATTTCAAGTGTTTTAATTAATCGTAAAACGCTTGTCTATTTTTATGAGTTATGTTGTAAATGTATTTTTATTTTCTCCCTTAAGAAAGCTTGCATTTTAAAAACATATCTTAAACTAATGACCTCGGGCTTAACAGTGAAATTAGAAGGAGTTGATGGAGTATGGTACTGAAGTTTTAATGCTCAGCCTGTCAAGAGATAGAAACTCATTTTCAGTTTTGGGTCCCCGCAGAAGGTTTCTCATTTTGATGCACTGTTAAATATTCAACAGCTGTTCCATTCCCCCGAGTGGAGCAGTGAGCCTGTCTAATATTAACCTGCATGCCAGGAAGATTAATAACAATTTCCACCTTTCACCAGTTTCTGAAAGCCTGATGGCGGACAAGTTTGATGAATACGGCTATACATTCATTGCACCGAGGTAAGACTAGACATAGTTTACACGGCGACTATGACTCAGTATGCAGACACATTCTTACGTTGTGATTCACTTGTTTTTCTGCATTTTATGAATTCCCTTTCTAAGAGCTTTTGCTCCCTCAGGGTGTACTGCAAGGACTTAAAGCCACCTGACAAGAACAAGAACAAAAACAACACCGAGTTCCTGGTTGAGTTCAACGATTACATTGACACAAAGACTCCAAACAACCCCATGTGTGAGTATCAACATATAGATAAATCAGATAACGCTTTCCACCTTACATGCCTCTGGTGCCATTAACTATAGCTCTTTAAATACTTTGCAGGACCTTTACTTATACTCACCACAGATTTAAATTTACATCTCAAAGAGCTGCTGCAGTATTTACTCTGGTGTGTATATGTGAATGAATTTCAGCCATCTGGCTTGACATTAAGGTGTTCATTGAACATTTAATGGAAGAAGGCCAACTGAAACCTTTTCCCAGAGGTCTCTCTTTCCACTGAAATACAGGTCTGGCTGGATGGTTTGGTGTGCATGACCAGGCAAAGCTTTGTGATGTGGAACCCCTGTGTTCGTGTTACCCATTTGATGCTAACTCCAAAAGTCTGACCATCACACGCCTGAGTGCACATGTGTGAGGCACGTCGGCTTAGATGTGACACACACGCGTTCGCACACACACAATATTCACCAGTAATATGCCTTCCACACCCCACCTATAGCCGCTCGACCTCATCCAATTACTGTGTGTTTGTGAGAAAGAGCAGGACACGTCAAGCCAGGAGCATGAGAGGAGCAATAAAACACGAATCAGGGGCCAGTGGACCTTCTCCCAAACATCTGACCAACGCATTAACATCCTTTGTTTGCATTCACTCATTGATATGCATCACTCACCTATTGTGCCCATTGAGTCAAACAAAAGGTCCCCAGGTAATTATAAAATATCACCTCAGTTGGAGAACTTAGTTCAAACATATCAGTTTGATCCATCCAATAAAACGTTTCACCCAATTGAAATATTACTTTCACCATTATTGGCTGCTAGTTTAATGGAGTCCATAGGGAGTTCAGAGAGAGTGAACGTAGGGCCCATGTGGACTTTTGGAGGCTTGAGTATCGTTACACGCTTTACTTTGTTAAGCCACTGCAGTGGCGAAAAAGGTGAAGTACATTAGGAATTCCTGGGCTGCCTTCAATAAAGGATCCCTAATGAAAACCACTGCGAGGAGGGAAGGTGGGGCAGAGGGATATAAAGTGTTACACCAGCTGTTTTCTCTGATGTGTGTGGTGTGTCATAAAGGTTTGAAGAGATGGTGGGGGTATATCGACAAACCTCGATGTTAATGGACTGAAGTGAGTCGTCGGGGAGTTCAAAGTGGCGGGCAGTGCCAAAAAACGGGCGAACGGCTTTTATCGCCTGTTATGATTGTCATGTGGTCTTGTCAGATGTCTCGAAAAATGAATTGTTACAGCTATACCAACCCGCCAACTACATCTTGGCAGAATCAGGCTCATCCATCAATACTTCTTGGCTTTTAATACGTATTTCATTCCTTCACTACCACTATAAAGGTCTGCTGTGTCTAAGATGTAGGCTTTTCTTCAAATACCTTCTTTCTATTTTAACCCTCCTGTCACATTAGTTTCTCCCCCCTTACTTTGGTGTTCCCGGTCAAATCCGACCAGTCTGTTTTAACTGCTATTACATTAACACAAAAAGCATTAATCATCACCACATTTTATTTAACATCCTTTTAAGTTGTAAACAATGTCTCAGACTACTGGTTTACATGAATAACTGCAGTGAATATAAAAGGAATAGACCACATAATGTCCACAAAAATCCATGGTTGTCGATTTGTGGGTGTGTCCTATCTGAGGGTTGAACATAATCTAGGGCAGGGGTCTCCAACCTTTCTTCATCTGAGAGCTACTTTCAAAAAATGAAAGTGGCCAAGAGCTACTTGCATCACATCGCTTACATTTATTCACATAGCCCTCATCAGTTAAATTAAGCTATACTTTTGTACACGTGTGAAATTGCAATACCTAAAGCTTATCAAAAATAAGGTCCAAGAAAACGAAGATTTCTCACATATTATTATGGCCCACATAATAAGTACATCACTGAACATTCACATAAGTGTCCTTAATCACCACCTTACAAGCATTTCACTCTTTTGTTAGTGAGATGAATGGCACTGCATACAGTCCACCATAGAGGTGTATGCTGGACCCACTTAGGTTCACTTAATAGAGTCATTTAAATGTTCATCAGTCGGTCTTGTTCTGTATTTAGATTTCATTCATGTCAGAAAAAGCTGCTTCACAAAGGTATGTAGAACAGAACCAAATAAAGCAGACATTTTCAGTGCTGCTTGGTGAATGTTCTTATAGTTTTCTGGGTCTACAAGGCTCCAGAAATGTTGTGAGTTTTGCTGAGACTTAAGCTGAACATTATTTTGGAGATCTCCACAGGATTGACACTGAACAGTTGTTCAGCCATCTTTTTCTTCTTCTTCTTCGTCTTGACATTAAATTATAAACCATAATAAATCAATTGTATAGGTCTAGCCTCCCTATATCTGTGTGTGAAAATGGTTCCATTCTCAAAAACAAAAAACAAATACTTCTGCAGTCTAGCTGCAGCTTCTAGCTACGGTCTTCTGTTAAAAAAAAGACACTGAATGTCTTGAATGTGGCATCACACACATGACTTGAGTCTGAAAACAGCAGGAGTATTTACAATAGCATTATAAAAACAAAAATAGTGCATGTGGGTGCACACTTACATTATCTGTCTTACTGTTACATAAATCCCATGAATGTATGAGATTAAGTTAGCTTCATCATATCTCAATCAGTGATTAAGTGAATAATAAAGTTTCTATCGGGTCACTATCAGCCTGTCACTCATTATTTTCAGGGAGGGGGCGGGGTTTGGAGGAACGGAGAGGAGACGGTGATCGCGGAAGCTTTCCTCCTGCCTTCACAAACTTTACACAAGTATTTATCAACTGAAAATAGCAAGAGGACATTCATACTCTGCAATCCAAGACTTGATTAAATCCACCAAAAACCTGACATGACGATAACGAGTGTTTTTCAAAAAACACAAATCCCTCCCTGTGTGTCTCTGAGGCGCAGCGACAGGGCCTGATTCAGAGCGGGTCATTCTGCTGTTGGTTCTGGACTGGTGTTGGTGGAGAAAGCAGACTGCTCCGTGTGTGATGTCGCTGTGCTGCTGTCACGTCTGTTCCTTGATCTCTGCGTCACCGACCATTTGATATTCATGTGACAGAAAAAATTCTAAAATAAAAAAACGTTATGGTCCAGCCGCGGCCGAAAATCAATAAGCAACCTTACTACGCTATAATCGATAATCGAGCGGCGAGCTACTGAAAAGCTGCCCGCGAGCTACCGGTAGCTCGCGATCGACGTGTTGGAGAGCCCTGATCTAGGGTTACCCATTCATTTCCTATGGAGATCATTTTTGACAGGAAACCATAGGTGTAACAAAGTTGACTAAACCAATCAAAATTTAATGAAATTGGTGATCAGCAATTTCATATATTCAAATGCCTACTGTGGAGGATATCATAAGGCAATCAAATGTAAAACACAATGCTTATGATTGATGAAAGTTTTTAATTGGTCAAGATTTGACTCGAACACAACATGAGGGTTAAAGAAACGAATGTTTTGGTTCTGCTTCGTTCCTCCTTTTTTAAAGAACAAGATCTCATCTGTTGATCAAATGGGTTCTGTTTAGTTTCTTCAAGTTAGCTTGCAGTTAAACTTGATACACAGAGTGGTTAACACATTTGAGCTCAAGTGATGTTTTCTGTTTAGGTAATGTGGAACTGGTGAACCGATTGCTGCTGGATGCTGGGATCACATCAACTCTGATCAAGCATTGGAAAGGAACTGATTTGCAGTAAGTGGTACCATTCACTGCACATCTTAAGTCGAGACAGAACAAAACAAATGGAAATGTAGTATCGATTGTTTGTTACTTTGGTTTTGGTACTGAATGTCTTATTAGAAATTGAGTGCAGATGGTTTAAGTGTTTTTGTCTTCTCTGCTTGTCAGGCCTGGTGTTGTTGCCAGATTTGTTGCCACCGATGGAGGGATCACCCGAGTCTTCCCGAAAAGGTACTTGTCAAGATCATGGGGAAGAAGGGTTGGTGTAGAAGCATAGGAAGGATAATACGCTTAGAATAATTTGATAAAGAAAGAACATTTCGGCCACCAACTGTCGCATCGGTCCTTGTACAGAGGACCCGAGTTAGAATCCAGCATGGGAGAATTTGTCGCATTTCATCACCTCTGTCTCCCCGTTTCAATACAGTCACTTCGATAGAAAATAATTCAAATGTATTTTGAGAAATATGCATCTTACTGCATTAAAGTGCCGTTTATTCTATAAATAACATTTGAACATGCATCCCCTATTCCATTCCCCCTTGTTCAAGTCTGAGTCATGGTGGTAACTTGCTATGCAAAGCAGTCCAGTCAACTCACCATTTGATGAACATATATCAGGGTCAGGATGTAGATTAACTGGAAAATGTTACGCTTCATTTGAGCGTAGCATCAGTCTTCAAATTGTCAGTCATGTACAGGGACCAGTGGTGGCTGGTTTACACGTATATAACAGCACATGTGTTCTGTGTGTTCTCTGTAACTGTGTTCAAGAGTAAAATAAATGTATTTTTGGGAGAAAGGGATGTAAATAACAGTATATCTGTGTAAGAATGTAATTCAGCATCATATTCTTAAAGGATATTGCCAAGTTAAATGGTAGTTAAAGGACAAGTGCAATGGGCCCAGTACTTGTTCCTGAGGTGCCCCAGTGGAAAGCTAATGATAGTTGGATTTGCTGGTATAAAAAAACTCCCCGTTTTCTATTATGTAAATATTATTATTTCAAGTAGCTCTTACAGAAATAGATTGCAAGACATGGCTATAGGTAGAGGTTTATTAATAGCATTGTTTGTGTGTTGCTTTATAAAAATGTCTTCGCAGTGCTGGGCTCGACTGGCAAGAAGAAGCAGAGACGTATGAGTCAAGCTTCTATAAGAGAAGTTTGGACAATGATCTGTACATCTTCACTCCAACACCCTACCTCAGTAAAGCGAACTGTGAGTAAAAGCTGGTGTGTGTGTGGGTGTGGGTGTGTGTGTGGGTGTGGGTGTGGGTGCCTTAATGTCTATGCACCTTAATGTGTATGCACATATGAACAGTTTACTTATTCTTCCTCTTGCAGCAACTGACGACACAGTCCTGGTGAGCAAAGCAGTAAACATCAATGTTGATGGTATTGCACTCAAACCAGCTGGTAAGGACGGACACACACACACACACACACACACACACACACACACACACACACACACACACACACACACACACACACACACACACACACACACACACACACACACACACCACACACACACACACACACACACACACACACACACACACACACACACACACACACACACACACACACACACACACACACACACACACACACACACACACACACACACACAAGGAGAGAGGGGCTTGTTTGCTCAAATTTCTTCTTTTTTTTGTCTGAAATTGTTTCTCTGCCACCTACGTATACAAATATTCACACTTAGAGTTATGTGACTTATTTACGCACCCACATTTGAAACCCTAGCCCCAACCCTATTCGTGTGATTAATATTGTGGGACACACACTCACACAGATATTACTTACAGACCGCTTCCCCACTATTTGTCTATTTCTCTGACATGTAATTACTAACACACACACACAAACCACACATCAAGTTGTCCTGTCTCCTGTGATCGTTGGCCAAGTTTGCATTTTGGAGGATCAGAGAGTAAAGTTGACACAGAGGTCCAACATGATCTAGGACAGGGCTGCCAAAGTGAGGCCGAGGGGCCAAAGTTGGACTGCCATTAGGTCCAATTTGGCCAGCATTAAAAACCCAAATAAATAAGTTAAAATAATTGTAAATAACATTTAAATAACTGTTTTATTGAGTTAAAACATGTTATTATGTAAAATTGTACAGATGTTTGTTTTTAGACAACAATTATGTTTTTAATTTAAGCCCTCAAAGGGAAAGGTTTGTTCACCCCTGATCTGAGACGTCTGGCTTTTGTGTTTGAATCCAGTTGTCGGCATTAAGTTGGACATTGGTGCCTGGATGACAAGCTTCATCAACACCACACAGAAGATCAATGTGAGTGGATTTGTATGCAGGACACACACTTGATCCAGATTATGACGTTTTATAACTCTATCCTCTCTTCTGCATTCTCAGTGTAATGATGAGATCTGTGGCTGTCAGCGAAACGATGTGGTAAGAGGCTGAATTGCATGTCATTGTGAGTTTAGCCACTAATTAGGGATGAGACATTGGTTTAATTTGATCTCTATGTTGTTCCAGTATGTAGACTGTGTCCTTCTGGATGACGGGGGCTTCTTGGTGATGTCCAATCGGGATGAACATATTGAACAGGTGGGTTTTTGCATGTTACTCTAACTCACAAAACTGAAGGGAGCAAACTATATTGTTCCATATTTTTTTTTAAATGGTTCAGTGGATGAATTGATGTGCCCTATTTCAAGTTACATGTGCACATGGCTGTTCAAATGATTGTAGTGTTGTGTTGCAATGTATTAATAGTCTGGTAGAAAACGTACCAGTGTGTGGATGGGCGAAGACTTGCCATTGGTGATATCATGACATTGATTTGATCATTTCCACATCTGATGTTGTCTTTTAAGTGAAGCCAAGTGTGATTTGGTTTGGTGGGTTGAAAAGTATTCACATTATCGTCTCTGATTGTTGGAACAAGGGGGATTTGTTGATCACACAGTTCCACACTTGTACCAGTGTTCCGTAATGTGTCCCAAATTTGTTGGTTACAATGATTTAATTCAGCTGTGATGTTTTTTTTTTAATTTCCTTATTTAGATCTTCCACAAGTGGGATCTTGAGAATCTTTATAAGCGTGTAGGGTCAACTCTAGAAGAAGGGTAGTTTCTGAGTTCCTGATTTAATCTGCATTAGGCCTGATCTGTTTCAAAGTGTTGGGGGGTTGCTGTTATGGTGGAGGTGGGTACTGCATTCCTTGAGATTCCCTGTAAATTCCCTGAGGATATATTAATTTTACATTTTTGGAAAAAAAGAGCAGACATGTGTCTGAAGCAATTTAAGTTCTTCCATTGTGCCATTCAGTGGTGTAAAGTAACTTACTCAAGTACTGTACTTTAGTAAAAATGTTGATTTCTATTTCCTGCTACTTTGTACTTCTACCCAACTATAATTCAGAGGTAAATTGTGTACTTTTACTCCACTACATTTATTGATTTTGATAATTCATGTGAATCTATAATCAACTTAAATAAGACATGAGTCACAACTGGACATTCACAAGCTACCCTGCAGTATACAAAGTCATTAAAGCTAGCTGCACCTTTACCAGCTTTGATAACACTTGAATGCATCAATAATTATAATCAAACATATAATATATATTATTCTGGGGCCAATCTGCATTATGAGTACTTTTACTTTTGGTACTTTAAGTATGCTAACAATTCGGTACTTTAACTCGGGTAACATTTTTATTGCAGAACTTTTACTTGTAACAGATTTTTCCTAAAATCTGGATCTTTTTTACTCTTTTACTGATGCCTTGCTCAAGGGCACCACGGCAGGGCAGGAGGTGAACTGGGACCTCTCCAAGTAGCAGTCCACACTCCATATTGTAGGTCTGGTCGGAGACTTGAACCGGCGACCCTACGGCTCACAGTCCAAGCCCCTACTGACTGAGCCACTGCCGGACAAATAAGTCCATATACTCAACTACTGTACTTAAGTACAATTTTGAGATATTTTACTTGAGTATTTCCAATTTATGCTACTTTATGCTACTTTATGCTTATACTCCATTTCATTTTTTTCAAAGCTTTAGCTACTTTGAACAAAATGCATCCCTAAACATGAAACAAGTGTTCTATCTCTTAAGTCACAATAGTCAAATCAAATGATTTAAATATTTTTACTAAAAGTAATCAGAGCTTTGTTTTTACAGTAAACGCAACTTGATGCAACAATATCATCTAGAAATGTCACATGTATAAATATAATCATATACACACATAAAGGCCAGCTATCTGCACAATGATTACTTTGACTTTTTACACTTGCGGTACTTTTAGCTGTTAACACTTTTGTACTTCTTTGGGACTTTTACATGTAATGGAGTATTGACAATAATGTATTAGTACTTTTGCTAAAGTAAAGTATCTGCATACTTCTTCCACCACTGACCATCCTTACACCCACACACACACATATATACAGTAAACGCATGCATTTTTCCCGGCATCCCATTAACCTATGCTAAATGCTAATAGCAGGTCCCTGCTGCCGTCTGAGTAAATGTTTTTTCATGCGGCCTGGTCTCCTTCCTAATCAGGCCTGAGTGTGCGCTGGATAAATCAGTGGCCCTCTGAAGTTTGGCAGCAGCACTAAAACCCAGGGACCTGAGGCCTTGTTTGGAGAAGGTTGTGTGCCCTCAATCATATTTCCTACAGGAGCAGAGTTTCTCTTTCTGTGAGCTCCTCGCTTGCTCTGCCTCTTTATGTCTTGCGTTCCTTTTCTTTCTCCGAACCCCCCTGGGAGTCTGCAGCCAACAGGGCTCTGACTGTTAATTCATTATTTGTTTTACTGCTCAGGGAAAGGAGAGAAGTCTCCCTTTACCTTATAGATTGGAAGATTTATATATCCTTTGGCTGTGAGTCCAAAGAGGAATGGATATGTGGAGGAAGGCTTGTTAACGGTGACCTAACAAAGTGGAAGGAAAGGGATAGTTTGCATTTCCTCACACACACACACAAGCACGTCTTTCAGCACATAGATGAGTACTACCTAATGTACATACTCCCTCCTGGATACACAAGTACTTAAACACTCCGGTGCACACGGTCACGTCACACCTGCCGAGACAAACTACTTCCTCTTAGTAGAAATGTATGGCTTCCCAGTGGACGGTGTTAATCAGATTATACTGAAGTCCATCATCCTGGTTTGAGTGTGATTTAGTGAGTGTGTGTGTCTCACTGTAAACGTTGTCAGCACATGTATACACATTCTGAATTGATTTTGTGCTTGTGTTTCAAATACATTTAACAATTTTGGCATGACTATTTTAAGGTGTTTAAGTACTGTGTAAAGTATAAATAACTGTAACATAAGCACTTAAAAGATTTCTTCTCATAAGGAGGTTTTAAAAGTTTTTCTGACCTTTGTTATTTCCGCTATGAATTTCTTACGTTTGGTCAGAGGGTCCAAACCCAACCAAACATTTTCTGTCAGCCCACCTTTGTAAAAGATTCAAACGTTTTCAAGTCCCCACCCATCACCACCTACAGTACATGCACCCACATAAACACACTCTCAGACACATTCTTGCAAACCACATTTCTTATTTTTTTCTTTTTGACAGCATTCATTACTTACTAACAGATGTTTATCAAAATGGCCTCTCTGAAAAAATCAAAACCACTCTCACGTAGGATCAGAAAATATGAATCATCATAAACATAGTAATGACCTTATTCTTCAGGTCCTGACAGATTCTAATTCTAAGACATCTATCATTTAAAGAGATGCTATACTTACATGGATCATATTTAGATCAGATGTGTCTATAATTAACTCACATCAATGTGGAAATATAGGAATACTGTACAGAATGAATGGGCAGTGGCAGAAAAAGGGGCTACTGCATTCCTAGGGCCCAGGACAAGAATGCAGGAATGTGCACGAAACAATGTTGTGATTTTCAAACATTTTCATCTATTTTGTGCTGAATGTACTGATCCATGAGTAAATAAATGTATCTTTCCGGTCCTTGTGCTTAGATCGGGCGCTTCTTTGGTGGTATGGACCCGATCCTCATGTTTAACTTGGTCAACTCATCCCTGTTCACCTTTAAGAAAACCTTCGACTACCAGTCGCTCTGTGACCCTGAGAAAGAGATCAAGGGGGCGGCAGGCCTGCGCTCCGTCTATGTGGTGAGTTACATAAGCCAGAGACCGCTCACACACACACACACACAGAACACCCACATGAGCACACCCACACTTACAGTACATGTTCACACATTTTGATAGCCACACATTTACATTTCCCTTAACTAGCAGCCATTCGTAAGAAACTTGCTTGCTCAAACACATCCAAATGCAAGTCACACACACACGCACAACACACACACACACACACAAACGGTCTCTCACCAGGGAGCCATAAATCTGGACGGAGCAGATGAGAGGGAAAGCAGAGGGTATGGTGAAAGCGTTAGAGTGGGAGTTTGCAGTAACAGGATTAGGTGGTCTAGCATGCTTGGCCAACACAGCGAGTGAAGCACTGTTCTTCATCACTTAGAATCGTACCAGGGTGGGGAGGGTTGCTTTAATAATGCATTCCGTTACAATTATTAGTTACCTGTAAAACATTTTAATCAGTAACTTAATCTAAGTATCACAATATAAAAGTAATGTAAGTAATGAAAGTATCCTTAAAGAAAACCAAAAAGGAAATGCAGGCAGTACAACTTTCTGTATATCTTTATTGATACATTGTAATCCTGCCAGAAATCCCTTTTTTTCTTTTTAAATGTAACAATTATATATTTTGTTAATGTAACTGCAAGGGAATAATTACTTTTTTTGTATCCTGATTACGTAATCCCGTTACATGTAATCCATTACTCCCCAAGCCTGCGTACAATTTGCAGTAAAGTGATGCAAACTGCTCGCAGACAGGCAGTGGCAGTGATGAATTTGTTTTACTGAAATGCCATTACACGGAGCGTCTATCCCAGATAATCTGATACCTGAAGATAGAGATTAAAGTATTTATTTACAGTTGCAGAAATTCCCCAATTGACAATTTGATAACTTGTAATTTCCAAGACTTGCAACACAAGTGACCCAGGTGATGAGTGGGTTTCTTTCTTAACAAAGTCAACAGCTTGATGCGTCGAACACGGTTGGTCAAGACTGGCGGATGACTCAACGCGTCATCAGCTGAAGGGAAAGGATGAAACACCAAAACAAGACCCTCGCATGCTAACTATAATCAAAGCAGCATGTTGGTTCCTTTTATTCAAACCGTGTGCTACTTTGTTTTCTCACTAGCTGTTTGTTAACATACTGATCGTCCCATCTGTTAAGAAGGCTTGTGTTCTAATTTCCTCTGAGAGAAATTAAAGTCTCTGGCTGAACCTGTTGGTCTTTGGGACTGGCACAACTGGACAGTGTAGCTTTGTAAAAACAGACAGGATGTTTAAATTGGCGCAACAGTCTTACATTAATGATTATTATAGACTCAAATTTGTCCTCCTCTAATATTATTTCTCCTTTTCTGTTCCCTCTAAGCCCACCATTGCAGATATTTTGAATTTGGGATGGTTTGCTACAGCTGCGGCGTGGTGAGTCGTTGATTTCTGATCTGTTTCTATATGGTTGGCATGCGTGTCCAACATTTTTTTCTCAAATGATTGATAGCTATGATTGATCACTATAAAAGCTAACATTTTAAATCCTTACCCTCAGATTCTAATGAAAAGCAGACAGAGGATTTTTTCTGTAAAACAGACATATAGCATCTGTTTAATAGCTGAATTGTTCCCAGGACAGTCCACATTCCACAAAATCTTCCCCTGATTTATTCATGCATTAGCGTTTAACGAAGATGATTTATGATTATGTTCCAAAGAATCATGACATTTGACATGCTTGTGTTTTTGCTCTTAGGTCAATACTGCAACAGTTACTGGTCAGCATCACTTTCCCCAATTTCCTGAACGCAGGTGAGTTCCCGTCGATATGACGCGGAGAAAGGAATAGTGATTGAGGGAATATTGAGCAAGCTCTGGACTGCCTTAATGACCTCATTATGGAAATAAAAGGGATTTTCATATTTTCGGGTCCATACCACCAAGGCTTTAAAAGATATTGAACACATTGTATGCAAACTGTTGAAATGCTATTGAAATACTCAACACATGCCAAAAATATGAAGTTAGTAACAATATTATTCATAGGAACAGTTGAGCACTCCATCCATCTTCAAATGATTTCATGTGTGCAGACTTTTCAAATGTGGAATTGTTACGTGTGTGGTATTTGTGAGGAAAACAAATGAGCTTTTAAAAATTAAATGATTACCAACAGATCCAAAAGAACATTTGTGTCAGATTTCTTTTTTTTAAGTGACTTGCTTACATGAAATCTCCTTGTGTGTCCTTCCAAAGCCGAGATTGATGAGGAATTGTCAGACGCCAGGCTGAAAGAGGTCTGCATCACAGAGCAAACTCAATACTACTTTGAGACCGACAACCTGTCCTTCAGAGGCACAATCGACTGTGAAAACTGCACCAGGTACAGATATGCATTCCTTCTTACCTACTGTACAAACCAGGCATATAATAGTTCAACCAAGCCTTACATAAACAGGCTTGGAGAATAACGGAACAAATCTGACTTATTTTATTTATTTAACCCTTCTATTATGTTAAACTTTTAGACCCATAAGTCAAATTGACCCAGGACATGATAAGGGTTTAACAAGCAGTGAAGTAAAATAAAACCTACCCTAACATGTTGTCTTTATCTCAATTCCCAACAATATAGATAACATGTATAAATAATGTTTGCATACATGAGTTATAATTTGGTATAGAAAAATCCACAATGGTAAAAACTTGGGCTGTATATTCATGCTTACCTAGTAATAATTAAAATGTCATTGATGTTCATCATTTGAAACTGATTTGGTATTCAATCTCATTGCATGAAGGACATTAATGTGTCTTGGCATTTTAGCATGTGTACTTAATTATTTATTTTTCATATCTCTATCTTCTTAATACAAATAAGAGGCCATTGAGTTTTATGTTGAAAGAAATATCCTTGCATAATTTTTATTTTTATTTAATTTAAAACTGGCCAATTGGACCTGAATACAAAGTTAAGTATGCTACTTGTTTCCTCTGCTGCCAGTTCAACTTAATCTCCTGACTGTGGCCAAAGAGGCTGCAGCAGTTTAAAAACAACTGGATAGGAAGTGAAGATTAGTTCCTCTTCTCCAGCTTTTTATCTTGCTGCTCACAAATGCAGCTGGAAAACTGTGCAGCACATTCCCAAACATTAAAACTGCTTAAAATAACACTGCAGCTTATAAAACCGTACTTACATCAATACTTAAGTTCAAATTAAAGAAAGTAGAAGCTGAAAGTAAACAAGTTACTTTACTTTTATATTGTGATACTAGGATTAAGTTACCGACTACATTTTTTAACAGGTAATCGTTAACTGCATCGGATTTCATTTTTATAGTAACCTCTCAACCCTGGACACATTACAGAGTATATTTAAGATTTAAGCACTTTCCCTGACCTGCAGTGATACGTTAGCATCCATGAGACACAAATGAAGTCCCGTGAGGTGGCACTGAGAGAGGGCAGTAAAAATTCACATGCCATGAAGGTGAAGTCAAGTCACCAGTGTGGACCACCGTCTTGACATGTTGGTGTGTGTGTGTGATTGTGCACACGTGTGTGTACGTACGCCATTTTTAAGGCCCCCTCGTGCCGGCTAATGGAGTGCCTGCCCGCATGCCGCGCAGCGTTCCTGCACATTAGCCGCACACACGTCTCTTTTTAACGACCGTCATAAAAAAGCAGAGAAAATCATTTGTGCACCAGCGACATGTGGGTTGCGGTAAAGGTCCTGGAGGACAGTGTGGTGGCACAGCAGATCTGTGTCCCCTCAGGAAATAAAAGCAGTTTGGAGGTTTGAATGAGCGACCCACAGTGTGCTTTTCATTGTGGGGTGTGTTGCTCGGTCATGTATAAGGAATAATTACTGTCTGTTTAAAGCAGAAGACCAGGCACGTGCAGAGGATGTTAGATTTTTAACAGTTGATTACCCTGAACTTTAAGTATAATTCAACTGAAAAAAAAAGTAATAATAATAATAAAAAAATAATCGTTTTATTTCGATTACGTTGTTTTCGTAATCGTTGCAAGCCATAATCGTAATTGCGATTAAAATACGATTAATTGAGCAGCCCTACTACACACCAGTTACTTAATGCTACAAGTGTACCACCTTCTCAATAAAGGCATTCGGATTATGCCTCAGAAGTAACGGGCCATAAGGAGAGGTTGCTTTTATATGGCTAAAATACTCTTACTATGTGACAAAGTAACAACAATTAGGTAAATATAATTCACATATCATATAATACTAACGCACACAATTATAAAAAGCAACAAATAAGCTTTAGATAAGGTGTATTAGACACAGTTTTCTTGTTTTGTTTTGTGTAAGATCATGTTGTTGATTTGTAAAGGGCCATTCTCTAAAAGGAGTGCAACAGGGCAGGTGCTCGAGCCCCCTTTGAGGTCTATATGTGCATGTGCCTGCAGAAGCCTTTCATTACTTTGTGGTTACATTTTGCATGTCAATGTTCAGCTCAATCTTTCCTGGATTTAAGCCCATGTGTCTCTTGTGTGCTCCTCTCCAGGCTCTACCACGCTGAAAAGCTGCCCAACACAAACCTGGTCTTCATCATCGCTGATGCAAAACTCACCTGCTCGTCATGTGATACAAAGCCGTTAATACAGGACGAGCAGAAGTGTATCCTTTTACCCAGCACAGCTATCATCTGGCGCAGAACATGAACATTTGATTCAGCCGACAGATGTTTTGAGAAGTTACTGTTTTTGTCAAGATAATCATGGCTGATTATCCGTAAATCTCATTGCTCACTTTCCCCTTCATTTGCATCGTCTAAATCCTCCATCTACAATAATGAATGAACATTTCCACAGTAATTTTCAAATTTGGCCCAGATTGAAAAGAGCTCTCTGCACTCAGTTGCTCTCTACTGTGTCTGTGAAGCAGATGAAAGTGTGTGATCCTTCTGCGGAATAGCTTACAAACAAATCCGTGGAGCTCTGTCAAACACACAGGGCTGTGTTGAATTATAATTTAAGCCTTCTGGAAAACTAAATGCCTAGAAATGACTACCATGTCATTGAGTGATTGAGCAATGTGCTTGAGATCCAAAAGAGACAACTTGGTGTGAGTCTTAATGCTCCTTCCACATTTACACTGGATTATCTTGATTTGAACAGTAATAAAATACATCCTAGAGATTTTCCACACTAATCAAAATGTTCTGTGAATATTGTTCCATGACATAAATCAGAGTTCCGAATGTTTGTTGCTATTTTTTGAGAGTGACTTGTGTTATGTTCCTGACGTTCCTCATCCAGCTAACGGTCCTGATCCCTGTGAAATGGCTCAGAATCCTCGGTATAGGAAAGGGCCCGCGGTCTGTCTTGATAACAACGAACACGTAAGTTCAGACCTGGGACGGCTACTAGTTGAGAACAATTCAAACTGCAGTTAAATTCTTTGTATCTGAAGGTGCTCTGTGTAGAGTTTCATGTATAACACTGACAAGCTGCTAAAAAGTGAGACCATTGCTGCTTTATTAGTCTCGCAAGAATTTAAGACGTTTTTGGGAAAAATCCAGCCTGAAATGGGAAAAGCCTTTTAAATTAAATGCGTGTGCCCCGAGGCTACCGTTTCTGGGTTCTCTGCTAAAACCATTTGAGTTCATCGCCAAGGAAAATGTAGGCCTGGTCACAGATTTAGAGGACAGAGCTTCAATCAGAACTCCTGGCACTGACGGAACTATGAAAATAGTCTGTAGATCCAATTCTAACATATATTTTTGAATAACGCAAGCTAGCGCTGGAACATAACCAACATTTATTAAAATACTGAAGTTATGACCTTTTTTCCTGACATAAATTCACTCATATCTGAAATATTAATAAAGAAATGTCAGAATTTGATATTACTAAAGCTGCATTAACTGCTGTTTAGTGCTGGGCAGGTAGCGTACAGTGGCTTTATGAGAGATTTAACACTTTAAAAAGCTGCCTCATAACATTAAAGTTGCGCGTCGTAAAAACCAAAACAAGTAGCTGAAAGAAGCTTAAACAGGGCAAACTTTCCAGATAGGAACAAACATGAAGAAAATGAATATTGAGCCCATTGTTAGTGTTACCTTCTACGTTATCAAGGTCAATATGACAATGTGTTGTTGTTTCCAGAGGAGTAGTGCCTGAGTGTTCTTTTGTATATATTTATTTTTTATGATTTCTTCCAAATGTATCCTCCGGGTGAAACAACTTGATCTTTTATCACATTTCACCTGGAAAATAAGATGTAGCAACTGCAACTTATTAGGGACCAATAAAAAAGGAAGGGGAAATGGGAAGAAGGAAACGATTTCAGCTGGTCTTTTAAAAACATTTGAAAACGATATATCAGTGAAGAAATTCTACCCACGGCACCTTTCCATCTCTTTTACATGGTGCATGTCTTTTGTTTTTTTGCAATCCATCCAAAGCTGTATGTGTGCAGATTTCCCACGCATTTCTCAACTATGAATAACCAAGCCAAACAAACATTTTATGAACAACACAAAATCTCTGCGTGTGAAACCTCTGCACTTGAATGCTCTGTTTGTTTTCACTCTATAATCCTTTTCCAGTGTCTAAGTTTGTGAATGAACTCTTATGCCTGCACTGTCATGCTCACACACTTACACTGAAAAAACTGAAACGTTGACTTTAATTAAATGTATGATGCCAACAGATGTCACATCACTGTATTAGGTTAGTTGAAAGCAGTCGTCTGTTGAACTTAATAGTTTAGGTTATGTGAAATCTGTTGACACAATACATTTAATTAAAGTCAATGTTTCAGTTTTTCCAGTGTACACAAACACCCACACACACACTAACTCTTTCTTCAAGTGAATGCATCTTCTACTATTGTCTAAACTAATTTTCTTACCTTTTCTGCTCATATTTTGCTTCTAACTTCTTGCTAACAATGTGAACTGTTTGCTGCATGATTCTCTTTCTTTCTCTTTTTCCTGCTCTGTGATTGGCTGTTGATGGTTAGGATGAGGCCATGTGCCGAAGGAGCGCAGGCTCCCCATTGGCTTCCTCTCTGCTCATGTTACTGCTGCCACTGTTCATGTGCTGTCTCGGGTCAGTCCCATAACGCTAGCTTTCTCTTTCATTAACAATTCATCATTATCGTACATTCAATCTCACTGCCTCAGGCTCATAACTTCACCACCCTTTTTTCTGGTGTTTCTATTCTCTGTTTGTTTTCCTCGCCTTATCTCTTCTTCTCTTTTTACATCTGACTGTTTCTGCTTTGTTCCACTTCTTCATGTCTTTTTCCGTTGTTTTCCTACCCTTATCTTTTGCTCCTGTCACTCTCTCTTATGTTCTACCACCATCTGTCTTCACCTCCCCCCAACTTACCTCCCAGACTCTCTCTGTCTCTCGCCAACATTTTCTCCGTCTCACCTGACTTTGAACTTCGAGCCACGCTCTTTGTATCTCTCCCCATCTATCATTGTCAGTCCCGGGCAATACACTCCGGTGTCTCTCTCTCTCTGTTGACATCTGATTACTGATGTATCCAGACGCTAGCTAAAACAGGCCACTCACTTCTCATTTGCATCCAGACGTTTGCGCGTCTCTTTAAATGATTCTCAACTTTCTTTCCCTCTCAAAACGCATATCAAGGCGAGACATTCTTTCCCCTGTACCTCTCCAGATGCTTAGCATACAGAGAGTGGGAGTATTCAACTCATTTGGTCAGACATGATTTTACAGTCAAATCTTAAAGACATTTTGTCTTTTAGATTTTTTTTTACCTATTGTTTGATCCCTGCATAGTTCTGGTTGATAATGTTTTAAGGTCCAGGCCCCTCTGAGTTACTGTTGCTAAGATGCTACACACGGAAACTGATATGTTGACTTTAATTAAATGTAGTGTGTCAACAGATTTCACATAACTGTGTTAGGTTAGTTGAAAGCAATAATATTAAGTTAAAATAAAAACAATATTAAGTGATATATTCAACTTTATATTGTTGCTTTCAACCAACCAGTTATGTAATGCAGTTGTGTGAAATCAGTTGAAATAACACAATTAAACCAAGGTCAACGTTTCAGTTTATTCAGTGCACCTGTCTTCGGTTGTGGCACATCATATCTGAAGTTTGCAATATAAATGTGGCAGATTTACTTTAAGTAATTGAATTAGGGACAATCAGGATTTCAGCCGGCAAAAAAAAAAATTGCCATATTAAATAAAGAATTGGTCCAAAACATATGACCGATAATTTTTTCGAGTTGACTTTTAAAATCCTTCAAAGGATTTTCAATATGAAATTAATAGCTAAATTCAAGGTTCAAGGTTCTTTATTGTCAATCTGACATAGCTACAGAGTAATTATGTAGTTGAAAATCTTATGTCACAGGCTTCTCCAACAATGCAACATATATATAATATATATATATATATATATATATAATATACACTATCTTATATAATATATAAGATAAAAGACTGAGGCCAAAGCTGCAAGTCAGAAACAACATCCTCACAAGGCAAGTTACAGGATAGGAAAATAAAGCAGGTATTGCAGGTAGTTAAAACTGTGTTTTCCCTTTGTCTTGCAGGAAAGGGTTGCTAACGTTAGCCTAAACTCTTTTAGCTTTCAGCACTGTCTTCCACATAGTGGACGCTAATCAGAAATGGGGAAATAGTGTTAATAGTTTGGGATTTTGAGAGGAAAAGAGTTAAAGACACTAACGTCCAAACTTATCGAGATTATGGCTTTTACTACAGCTCCTTAGCTAGCGTAGCCTGGTTTAGCTAGCATGTGTGGAGTGATCCAAAGCTTGACAGGTTTGCAGACCTAACTGCAGTTGATAGCTATCACTAGACAATCATAGGTTGGGGGAGAGGTCAATTGGAGCATGTTTAATAAGTAAGTTGTAACAATCAGTAACTTAACCCCTTTCCCACCAGGAGAAGGACCCTGACTGTGGCGGGGCGTCCAGCCTGAGCCCCTCACTTTGGCTGATGGTGGGCCTTCAGCTGGTTCTGCTCTGGGTTTTGACTGGCTCCAGACCCCATGCCATCCCGTCATGACCTCTGAAAAATCCTCATCACGCCCTCTCTCCGTCTCTCTCCCTCTGTTATCTTCAAATACGGCAACCAGCATGCAACGCTGCCACCGAAATGACAAACGCCCGTTGAGAAGCGCTTGTAACAAACAAACAAACACCTGTGAGCCCTACAACCTGCCAGTTTCTCCTTTTGATACCTTCAGTTTTAGGGGTTTCTTAAAGTAATTTTCCCAGGTGCAAGTGATGAAAGAAATGTTTATTTGGAAGATACCTACGCCTATCCTTCATCTTTTCAATGGTCCCCGCCAGCTGAGATTAATTTTGATTAGCGACTTCTGAACTTTCTTTGGCTTGATGTCACGGATGAAAGAGATTCTACTGCCTTAAAGTATCGGAGGGATTTCAATCACGATCTGGGAGACTTACTGTTAATTAAAAATGTTGAGCAGTTTTATTCACCACTGCCAGATACAGCGCTGCATGCCTTTTGCAAGCGTACAATTTATTTTGAATCGATTTGCAGTGGCTAGTTTTTAGGTATTTATTGTTTTGTGGTTGAGAATTTGGCTGAGATTTTCAGTAAGAAATGCCAAATTGTTATCATCGCAACCTCATGTCCTTCATTTGCCTCCGATGGGTTGCTGATAATAATGTTGTCTCAGTCAGATTTTTTTAGATAGCACGACGCAGAACATGTTCACAGTGTCTCTGACGGTTTCAAAGATGCATCAACTGTACTTTCGCCCCATGGCTCTTTCATGTAGATACTGTATTTGCAGTGTGGAAATCATTGTTCATTGTTATTTTAATGCACAGAAACCAACCCTTAAACTGCCACAGAGGGTTTGCCTCTGAGTGTACCGTTTTTAAACATTGTAGCTGATCTACTAATCTTCAACCCCGATTAAGAGTTGTAAATTATGTGGAATTTCCGCCTTGGTGTTGGATTGATCCAATGAAAACTTGGTTGCCATAGTGCACATTAACCAATCAGGGTGAGCCTGGCTGGTGTCCTATGCATGCTCAGTTGACAACATCTCTAGTACCATGTGGACGGTGTGACCAGCTAGGTAGACAGTGGCTACTGAATTGAAAGAGGTTACGTATTTATTTGTTTTATTATTTATTTGATTGAAGCGTCTGGACAGCATGTTACTGTTTCCTTGACTGCCACCACTAAAGAAAGTGGGTGAAGGGGATATGAGAATTTGTATTTTACAAAATAATTTGTATTCACTGCTGTCACTTTTTAAATTAAATGACTACTATCTGCACTGCTATTCAAAGTGCAGCTTTTATTTTACAGTCTTTACGGTTTGGTCCAGACTGAAAAACCACTTCTATCTCTGTGAAGAAGTGAGGTTCCATCTTGCTTGTTTTTTTTACTGTGGTATGATACCACCAAGTAGACATCACTGCAGTCAATCCATGCTTTTCATCATCTCTCCTGCTGTATTTCATTTTCTTCTTTTCTCTTCAATAGAAGTTCATCATGTTTCATGTTGTGTGCCTTCTCTTCCATTATACCGAACTTAAAGGAACAATATGTATGTTTACTGAGGTTAAATATATTCTAATTTAAAATCCCGGCTTCCTCAGACAACAATGTCAGGCTCTTCTTCCAAAAAAATTGTTTTTGTTTTTGCCTGTGTCTATTTCAAAACCTCATGTGGCCTGATAAGAAACAAATTTGCAAGCAAACACAGCAGGCTGCAGCCATGGAACCACGGAAACAAACTTGATCGACAGAGATAACGCTGGATTCTACCAATCATCTTTGCTAAAAGCTCAATGACCCGAGATGTGGCTGAACACGTGTTAATATTGGAGACAACTTTGAAAGATTGGGACAGCTCAGAGCCCAGAAGAGTATTAAAACAGTTGTCAATTTGGCTCCTGTAAAGGTAAGCATTGATCTCAGGATAGCTGAACTAACTTATTAATCACAGTAAGGATGTGCATTTTGAGGGATTTCATGTGTAATACTTTTGTTAAACTATTATATATAAGAGTGCTCGAGTATTTGACACACAGCCAGTGAAGTAATCCAGTGTAGTGCTACCTAACACTGTCATGCTAACATATGCTAAATGCTATCAATCATACACAAAGGGGTCTGGAATGAGTCACACAGCTGTTGAAACAACCAGAGTGACAGAAATGTAAGACTGAAACACACACGTTTTAAAATAGTACTGAAGCCCATCTATGCTATCTAGGAAAATAACTGAATTTAACATAATACCTATTTTAGAAGAGGTTATTCATTTGCTGGCTTCACCCGGCACTTGATTTGTTATAATGGACTAAAACACAGCCAGCAATGCATAGATAACATTGATAGAGTTAACCAACATCAGCAGGTTTATAATCTCCAAACAAATACATTGCATATCTATAAACCATCCCATTAACTGAGGATTTGGTGTAGCTTGTCATTTATAGCGTTCCCAATCTTGTAAACCCGGGTCAGCTTAGAATCTCTTTCCAATATTTCGAATTTTGTCTGTTGTCCCAGTTTTTAAATGCCAGCTTAAAGTGTTATATATTGTTCCTTTAAGCGTGAAAATATTCAGATGATTTACTGTAGATATTTATTATTCTGTCCAGAGGAGATATACAGTCGGAGGGGTATTAAAAAAATGCAAGTTAGCCAAACGACTGCTGCAGAGTAAAAGCAATCTGTCAAAAATAATAAATAATACCAACTCACACAGGATCAAAAATGGACACTTAGTCGCCCAGTGTCAATGCAGTACTAATTGTCTCAGCAGGAATACAAATATAACAACTTAACTGAGTTCAGGATGAAACTAAATCCATCCTGGAGTTGCAATATGTAGAACATCTCTTGCTGTGTTTTTATGTACTTACAAATCGCTCATGGTTAAAAGATGGGATTTTAATTGAGTAATCCCCCGATTTAATCGTTTTTTAGGTCTCTGTTGTTTCGAGTTCAGAATTGTCAATTACATGTTACAACAGTAAAAATTACGTTATAACTGTTTCAGTGAAATCAAATACATTAAGGATACATTCCATTTACTGCCTTATGGCACACCAAGATCATAAAATGTCCTTCTGAGTCACGGTTAACCAAATTCAACTTTGTTTTCCGGATTCAGATCCTTTGCAGAGGAACATGTTTTAGGATTTATGAGGGGCTACATACACCACTTAAACAAAACCAGGGAGTGCATCTTTTAGTTGTGTAATCTATAAACACTGGCACATGTTTGCAGGAAATTGCTTTATTGTGTGGGGAATTGAAGACAACAACTTAAATGTTGTGTACGACATGACCACTAACACCGTCTCTCACCCTGTTTTATTAAATTAATCCCTCTTGCATCATTTTGAATAATGTCAGTTTTTCCTATAAGTATTCCTCCAAGTACAATCAAGGAATCCATTTTATTTGATGGCAAAGCTTGACTACCACCAGACATTTTTATAAACTATAACCTTCCAACAAAAGCAATGGTATGCTCCTCATTTACTAACACTTAAGAATATCAAGTGCCATATGGGGCTCTCTTATTCCCTTGTGGAGAAACCTATAATCGTAATATAGAATTTATGCAATTTACCAAGGCATCAAGTAAGTCTCACATTTTTACCCTGTGCTGCATGGTAGTGACTTGATTCACAAAAGAAAAACATTTATCTGGTGTGCTATGTGTAATGTTGGGATGCATTATATTATGAATGTCAGGCATTTGTTTATGATATGATGAGGTATGATCAGCTATTACTGCCTTGCTCTTGGGGGGACAGCATTTGGCTCCGTCCTGGTCTGACTCAGCTGGGGAAAAAAAGAGAATCTGATTGGCCAGAGTGATGTATGAATGCACTACTCAATATGTCTGATTGGTTCAAGCCATGTATGATAGCTTTTATTTAAGGACCACACTGTACTGGGGGTTTCGCAATTTCTTTTATAGACCAAATCATGGATATTTATTACTACTGCTGAGTATTTGGCATACCATGTTGTTGTGTTTCAGATTGTCAGTCACACTAGCGGTGGGGCTTCGGTCCACTACTTCGGCCAATAACTGAACTTTAGTCACGTTGATGTGATTTTCCTGATAGGTCTCTTGTGCTTCCATTCATTTCCATACAGCAAGCAAATCATATAGCACACTCTTGTAGATTTTACCGTAAAATAAAGTCTACTAATTAAAAATTGATGGAAAACAATGGCTGCCTGAAAAGGAAGAAAATATGGGGAGAATCGAGATGGCCAGCAGAAAAGTTTAATGTAAATCAAAGAACGTCTTGCTATGGAATAGCACTATACGCAACGCCAAATCAAGCAACAGTAGAAAAGCTGGGGGGGTCAATGATCTTTTCCCTACTTTCTACTTCCAGTGGTTTCTGCTAATCTCCGAACTCCACCTTCATGTTGACACCAACTACGAATATGTGATAAATATACATGATTTGCATATCAGAAGTTTAACTTGCTAGAACATGGTCCTTAAGACACCTTGGAAAGAGACGTACATTGCACGGATGTGAAATGAGTGACAATACACGCCACCTAAAATTCTCAGATGCTTTAAGAGATGCACAGAAAACATTGGAGAATGAACATGAGCTCCATAGTTATCCAGATGTTCCATTCTACTCTTAAGTGCTAAAATCAGATGCTGTCACTTCAGGAATAATATACTCTCGATGTGATATTAAGTGTTTTTGACTGTTGGTGCTCTCTGTATGGATCGTGTGAGTTAGACTTTTTATTTCTGGAGTCTTGAAGATTGCATAGTGTGTGTTTTTTGTGTCTTGTTACCTTGCTGCCACTCTTTGGCGGACGATTGGCGTGCCTGTCAGTCAATCTTTCTCTGCCTTTGGTTTTAAGGCAGGCTCTTGATGGGGGCGTCCACAAGTTGGCTTAGTGGGTCTCCTTCGATTGTGCTTTAACATGTTACACTTTAGTGGAGCTTGATTCTCCAAAATCAGTCATGTAAAAATGTGTACAAAAACCGATGTTGTTCTCAACAAACTAAAAAATAACAATGTTTTTAATCCTTGGAAGTAAAGAAAAGTGTTTATTCATGTGCAAATAAGGTATATTCAGAATAAAAGTTTATGATTACTATCTGTTGCATTGCGTGTGGAGTTCTGGCCCATGTCCCTTTCTTGCAAAATATCTTATTTTTTCTCAACGGCGGATCGGATTACTGTTACTAACTTCTGTCCCATTGCCAACACACATTTCCCATCCAAATGTGTGTGAAAATGAGAAAGGAAGCACCCTGAGTCTGCTCTGCCTGTGTCTAGCCAACATCAGAACCCGACGTCCTGCCAAAATCAACAATGTCCAGGAACAGAAAGGATGGAGGCGTAGGTCCAGCCACATCTCTCTTCAACATTGAATTTGGCTCAAGGACACGTCCATTAACAACAACCCGTAATGTTCTCTGGTCATACATTTGCAGTAATTCCTGTTTTCCCTGTTGCATGTTGATCAAATGGTAAGTGACTTTCTCGTTAGCGCAGTCCGCTTTACACTTGAACCTGAAACCAGCTGTGCTCAAGCCCAGATTCCTACAGCCACTATTCCTCACTGCCCCCCAAAGACAAAATACAGGCTCATTTTACTCTTTATTATGGACGTTAAAAACATACCCTAGTCATGTATGGTATACTGCTAGCCATGAAGAAAAACTAAAATCCTTAAGGTGCTTGGGGACCTTCTTAATGTGACCAATTACAATGTCTTCAGTATTTTTAATAAAAATGGCCTTTATTGTTGAAAGTAAAGATGGCGAATGACTATACAGAGACCAATAATATGAAATGGAATATTTTACAAACCCTGTGACAGAAATTGATAACAACACTGTCAATTAAAACTTTGTGAAACTGCCATTTCAATTAAGAATGATGTGATGGACTGTGAAATTCAAGAAACTGAATACAAATCCATAACATTGCAATGTAAAAAAATTGACCTCTCAATTGTTGAAATAGTTATGAAAAGTACCTCTCAGTAATTTTTTCCACAACATATTTTTCACTATATATATATATAATCTAATTTTTTAATGTATTCTCTTTCCTTGGGTGATTTATTGACCAACCTCTCCAAAAGTGTTATTCCTTGTCAGTCACGGATGAGTTGCGATGTCAACAGCACACGCTGGATTTCCTGCCAGGGGTTCTGGATTTAGCGTCTGGCAACAAGATGACCGAGCCAGTTTACACTGGGAGGTCACCCCTGTTGTGTTATCCCTAACCTTATCCGTATCCCTAAGTCTGTGGACCTGTGTCCCTCTGTCACGGATTAATATCTGGCCTATAAGTAAACGGCCTCTAGAGTAAATATGAAAAGTTTATTATGTAAGTAATTGCATTTGGTAGTATTAACAGTTCCCTCATTAAGTTTGTTATTCCATGACTGGCTTTCTGAGGAGTATCGAGGCGGTGTCAGATGTCATTTGTGCACCACAGTGAACCTTTAAGTGCTTTAGAAATTGGGACCTAATGTGTCTGACCAGGAGTGGCTCACCACTTCATTTATATGCATGTCCTGCACTCAAAACCCCCCTCTCTTCTCCGATAATGCTAACGCTTGCATTCCTTACAGTGCGAGATTAAGAAGATATGATTTCTGCATTCTCCCTTCCTTTTACGTGAAAGCGATCATACAGTAAGGCTGGTTTTGGATTACTGAGAAGTGACCGCGCACAAAAATGGGTTAATGCCTGCAGAAAAAAACCCAGCTAACCACCACTGAGAAAGTTTTGCAAAGCACAGATGTAGGCGAATTATCCAGTAGGCACATGTTTGTTGGAATGAAAGAACAACTGTGACGGTTGTGGTTGAACAAAACAACAGTATTCAGAACCTCAAAAAAGACAGGACTGGACCACCAGTCCTGTCTCCACATCTGCTGTCTTTCGGCAGTTTATATTAAAGTTGTTACTCTGACATGTTCTCACGGGGGAGCAACTCTAACCACAAATGAAGTTCGTAACCCTTCATTTACATTTTCTAACACCTCATAAAGGCGTGTTTGGCCCTGGCCCAATCAGAACTGCTGTAACAGATATGTTGTGATACTCGCAAAGCACAATGGGATCTATATCAGGAGAGTTGATATTGATATGTTTAGCATTTATTGAACTTTTACCTCAGGCCTTTCTGTTAAGAGTTTGCACGTACTTGTTTGCTACATGTTCTTTGCTACATATTCTCTCATATTTCCTTCTGTAACTTCCTCCACAAAAGCAGCAACTTCCTCCACAAAAGCAGCGAAGAAGAATGGTTGTCATGGCTGCACTTCTGTTTATTCTCCGGGGTGGGGGCGGAGGGAACCGCGCAGAGTTTTTCGCCGGTCAATGTGTGTTAAAGTTTAAATCTTCATGCTTCCTCATGCAGCAGCTGATCCAGTAAGTAAACCCGACAGTAAAAATAAACATATTTATAACTAGTTTAGGGCCCCGGCTCCACGGGAACGCATACGGCAAAACGCATCGGAGTAACGCAAACGCAAACGCAAAAAAGCTTCCGCCCACGCAATATACACCGGATTGTGTCAAGCTCCACGAGACGGCTCCGTTTACATCCAACCGCTGGAAAAGCTGCAGTACATATGCCGAGCCTGTACGTGGCGCTGTATCTTCCTCCACAAAAGCAGCAACTTCCTCCACAAAAGCAGCGAAGAAGAATGGTTGTCATGGCTGCACTTCTGTTTATTCTCCTTGGTGGGGGCCGACGGAACCGGGCAGAGTTTTTCGCCGGTCAACGTGTGTTAAAGTTTAAATCTTCCGGACAAAATTATAAAAGTGCCGGTCAAAGGTCTTCATTGTTATTTATTGAGCTTTAAAACAAATGAATAACGACGATATAATGATATATAATCATAAAATACACGGAGCCTGTCTCTTTTTTCTCTCTTCTGACAGCGTCAGTGTCTGTCTCATGCAGCAGCTGATCCTGTAATGAGTGACCCGACAGTAAAAATGAACATATTTATAACTAGTTTAGGTAGTTTGAGAGGTAATTAAAATAGCTAAGGGTGATGATCTGACTTGAAGTGTGTGTTTTGCTCCCGCTGCATCACAGCGGCAGGAGCTGCGTGTCTCCGTCCTGTCAGATTAGACTTCACTCGCGTTTATGTCCATATCGAGATAAAGATAAATAATCTGAATTCAGTGTGCAGTGTACTTTTGCGGGGGTGAGCAGCAGAGGCGGGGAGAGGCGGGGCTATTGCGTCGTCATTATCAGAAACGGATGACCGTATAGGCTACCCCCCGTTGGACCCCCCAGAGCGCTCCATTCCCAGATCTATCCACCTTTGGACCCGTTGTCGTTTGCAGCGTCTGTTTCTACGTTTCCGTTACGGCGTCGTCTAGCTTAAAGGGCTATACGCATGAGAAATATGCGGATTCAACCCGTTTTCGTTCCCGTGGAGCCTAGGCCCAAGTGGTTAATTGGTGACTCAAAATGAAAAGGTGTCAATGTGAATGTGTATGGTTGTCTGTCACTGTGTCAATCCTGTGATTGACTGGCAACTGTCCAGATTGGCTCCAGCCCTCCTGTGAAGGATAAACCTGTTCAGCTAATGGCTGGATGAATGGATTATATCACTCTTAATCAGAGTCTGTGCCCTGAGGGTTAACAGTTAGGGTTAGTCTAATGTTGATGTTAGATGTTAGATTACAATGAAGCAGATTACAGTAAATCTCTGGCATTCCCTCATTGTGCATGCCAGAGGTAAACAAATACAGGTAGTTTATAGTTCTTATCATCCTAATCGTAACCACATGGTACTGCGAGATGAATTCTTGATCATTATTCAAATCTTAGACAAGTAACTATATCTAGACTCTAGATTTGGAAGGGTTCAGTAAGCTTTATAGAACATTTGCAAAACAATTCTTGATTATGTTCCAACTGGCCCGACTTGAAAGTTGGATAATAAGACTATCGTCACAGCCTCCTCCTGTCTGCGTCACTTTGCTGCAGGTAAGAACTCACTGTCTTTTGATTGTCTTTTTTTCTTCACACACTTTTTCACACAAATGGGAACAAAGGTACACACGTATTCTCTACCAACCGTTGCACCTGGCAAATTCGGTAATTAGAAACTGTAGCACCAATAAGGCATTTGTGTTGAGTTCCATGTATTATAAAGTTAGAAAAGTTCTCCCACTCAGAACGCCCAATTCCTACGTCTAAGGTAGAAAGAGGTTCCAAAGGGTGTCCCATAATCAGGGCCCAAATGCTGGTAGCATTAGCTTTGCATGTTGCTTTTATGTTTTTTTGCCCGCGGAGAAAGTGGAGGATCTGGCTGTATCTGTAAAACAGAAAAATACCCAGCGCAGATGTGGGACGCTCTCCTTCACTGGGCCGTGCCGTGACCAGCACCGGAGTTTTGATGTGGTTTTTTAATCACCAACATCATAAACGGTTTGTAACAGCTGTCCTTGACTGGAAGCATGAGTGGACCTAATCTCAGGAGAGAGGAGAGCAGAGAAAAAGAGAAAACAGAGGAGCACTTACAGAGATTTGCAGACGGGGCCGAGGCAAAAAATGAAACAAGCTGTCAAAACCGGCAAGCACTTTGTATGAAGCATACGGAGTCCCTTTGCGTGATTATGTTTTTTTTGTGTTTCATGTTCCTGTTTTTATTTTGAAATGACTGGTGTCTTGTCATGTTTTACTTCCTGTGTTTTCCCTCCTGTGCCTGATTGTCTGATTGTGTTCACCTGCTGCCCCTGTGTTTGACCCCCCTCCCCAGCTGTGTCTCTGTGATTAGTCTTGTATGTATTTAGGCCTGTCTTCCCTAGTGTTCTCTGTCAGTTCGTCGCCATTGTTTCCCCCGCTTGGCTCCTGGTTTTTCACTGTATTATTCTGGATTTACCTCGTTTGCCCTCTTGTGTCCTCCAAATCTTCCTGGTTTCTTATTAGTTTTTGTTGACCTTGCCAGCTCCTGCTTTTTTTGTGTTTATTTCTAACAGCTTTAATTTAATAAAGCTCACTTTTAGTTTATACCTTTTATACCGGCCTCTCTTTATTCTGCAATTGGATCCTGACACCCTTACCTTTATCTTGATAAAGGAAACTCTTAACCCTAGAGAGTTTGGTGCAGGAGCTTTTCTTTCTGGCAAATAATCTTCCAAGAGCGAGGTAGGTTTTGAATGTTGTGAGAACTGTTTTCAAATCCAGGTGCAACCCAAAGACATCGATCGAGGTTCCATTCAAACGGTTGTCTGGTGTGCACTTCTAGTGACATGATGTGTGATTGCCTGGAGACCACACATGCTGGAAGGTGAGTAACTTGTTGGATGAATGTGTTACATTACATTTCAATGTGCGTCATTGTGTGACACTGACAGCAGCAGATGAAGTGAGATGTCCACACAAAGTTTGGAACAACGAAAGATTGAAATTGATACAGCAAGTTGAGACAGTAATACGTACTTTCCACGTAAACACATTTGTTTTTTGTGAGGAAATTGCTGGTTTATTGATGACGTATGTTATAGCATGTTTGACCTCAGGATAATTCTTCTGTGTACAAACAACTCTGTGATGAGGCAAATCCTTCGAAAATTAGCAAACTAAATTATTTACACAGCTTTGTAAAACTGGAACCACCTGAAAGCTCGGAAATAAACACAGGTTTCTGAAATCCGGAGGTTTATACGATCGACTTGGCAAACTCAAAGTCTTTCCCTCTCCTTCCCAAAACAACTTGAACACTAAATCTCCTTCACCTGTTCCCTTGTCTCTGCACCACTTTGGATCCCTGTTGGGAGCCGTTAACTTTGTGACTCATCTCCTGGTATTTTGTGCACTCACTTTGCTGAAATTGCTGCAGTCTGGTAGCATTAGCTTTTCATGTTGCTTTTATGTTTTTTGGCCGCAGAGAAAGTTAAACTTAAGTGGAGGATCTGGCTGTATCGCTAAAACAGAAAAATACCCAGCGCAGATGTGGGACGCCCTCCTTCACTGGGCCGTGCAGTGACCAGCACCGGAGGTTTGATGTGGTTTTTGAATCACCAACATCATACACGGTTTGTATCAGCTGTCCTTGACTGGAAGCCTAATCTCAGGAGAGAGGAGAGAGGAGAGCAGAGAAAAAGAGAAAACAGAGGAGCACTTGCAGAGATTTGCAGACAGGGCCGAGGCAAAAAATGAAACAAGCTCTCAAAACTTTGTCTTGAAATGATGGTGCCCAAACAGGACTACTTATCTTTGAAAACTGCACAAGATTAATCTACATGAATCTTAGGGGTGACTTTAATAATTAACTAAGACTTTACAAAACTATGTAGTTCAACTTGATAGTTCAACATCTTGAAAATATGTTAATTTACTTTATTGCTGCCTACCAACTTATCTAAGTATCTCTTATTAACGTTCTTGCGTTAATGTTCTATCTATTTTGTTCCAAAACAAAAGCTTGCTTCAAGCCAAGAAATAGTCCCAGAACCAAACTCATAATTTTTGGTTTTATTAAAATGTGACATGTCGACACATCTTTCATGAAACGGTGTTTATATTACTCTTGAAGGACTCGTAGTGAAAATAGGCTATTTCTTTAACATTAAGAACCTGCTAAAGAAAGCTATAGTCACACCGAGATCCATGAGTATGCAGAGCAACAGGAATAGTTACTGTTAGTTTACTAAGTTTAATATAAAAATACAAAGTGATGTGATCAATACACATTTTGGGCCAAACAATACCAACCCTTCAGTAGGCAATATATTTATTCTTAGGGGATATGTTCCAACACACATGTACATGTTTTACGAGCAATTTTATATGAGCCGATTATTTACAGGAAATTATCCTTGTTCTGTTGATAAGAGTTTTGTTGACAAAGCAGTGAAGCAGCATGAATCAGTCACGCAAACTGACTAAATGTTATAGTAAAGTGGGTTGTCAGAGATTTATGAGCATCTGGCCCCTGCTGTGACTATTGTTTTGGTAGACAGACTCTTTTAACTGACCGATTGGCTGATTGCCTTACAAACCGTCCGATCAAACACATTTGTGCTCGGATTCACAAACACTGACTATGACTGCCAGGCAAACGGCTACGATGAGTCGTACAGATTCTCCAGAAACAGACTCATATCAGATACAAGCCAATTACATAACAGACATAGTCAGGCTTTTACTCTGAAGTGAGTTATTTCCTCTGCTGCGAGCCCTGGGTGTCTGATCAGGACCGCGAGTCAGCATTTCAACCGCGTGTAATCATAATTTGTGTGATTAAGCGCCAAGAGCTGGCACACACAGAACACTTACTTTCTTAAAGATCCTCTGACACGCCAAGCCCTGTCAACTGTGGATAAATTAAGCTTTTGACACATCTGACAATTGGAGTTTTATGTACGCTCATTCCTACAAGCATACATATATGGATACATGCAAAAATATGGGCACAACATAGAAAGGAATGTATAAACACCTTTACCAAACGTCTCCGGGCAACAAACACACACCACACCAAGAGAAGATGAAATTGCAATTATGCAAATAGGAGGGTGTAGCACCTAACCACAACTATCAAAGGGTTGCCGTGTGGCAAACACAGGGATAATTGGAGGTTGATTTAAGTGGAAATGTGTGTTAATGCATGAAGGTTAAAGGAACACATTGGGAGTTTGAGAGTTAGAAAAGACAGTATCAATTTAACCACACATTGTTGGGGCATGTTACCTACGTATAATTTAACATTTGGTAAACAATCATGTTCCCTTTCTTGCCAAGGCTTACATGAGAAGCAAACCTGTCCACTAAAATGTAAGTTTCCATGCAACTAAACTGCATTTTCATTTATGTTTGGAGAAATACGTATTTTCTTCTGGATAACGGGTGCAGTTTTGAACCATAGCTATTTGGTTAGGTTTGGTTCAAAAGAGCACAGTTTGGCTTAAAATATATTTAGTTACCAACTAACGTCAAAAAGGTTAAATGCTGACTTTTTGTTTCACACAGGACTCGATTAACTCATTGGTGAGAGTTCTGTGTTGGTTTGCCCCATCTATCAAACCAACTTTGAAAAGATAGGCTTGTGTCATATGGATATCAAGCTAAAGCTGGTTAGCTTAGCTTGCCGTAAAGAATAGATAATGCAAATGTTTTCTAAGAAGTTGCTTCATAATTTCTCTGTCAAAACACGTTAACAAAACATTTCTACTAGCAAATCCAACCTCATTTACATAGTATCTTGTTTGGCACAGAAAAGAGTACAGATTATGTGGCAACTCTTTCTGTACAACCTAATACAAATAAATACAACGTTGCTAGGTGTATTTTTTAACTTTACTCCTGAGCAAGGCTAGCTGCTAAACCTCACCCCAACCCTGATTGATAAATGTTTTCCTTAAGGAGAGAAAATGTGTATGTTTGTGAAGGCATTTCACCACTGCAGATGGATGTTGGTGCTATATAGGCGTAACTGTGGGTGTGTGTAAACGTCTGTCCCACTTGGTAAGTGTGTGTCAGAATGTGTGTCGCAGGCGTGTGTCTGGGGTGTGTGTTGAAGGGAGGTCAATCCTCGGTCTGGGTAATTTGCCACAGATGAAACCTGACTCCATTCCAGGAGACCAGCGCAAGCAAACGTTTCAAAGCTGCAGGAAATCTATTAGCACCTGGTGGGACTCCCCCCTATTCTGTCCTCTCTCTCCCCCTTTCCTCCATCCTTACATCCCTCGCTCTCTCTACCATCTCACCTCTCCCTGCCCCACCCCAGTTAATAAAGCCACACAAGACCACCACACTCCCGCTGTGCCACTAAAGCCAGGGGATTAGTGAGTGTGTGTGTATGTGTGTCTGTTTGTGGCGTGTGGCGAGGTGTGCATTCACGCCAGTATGTGTGGACCTCAGAGTGTGTGTGCAGAATGGACATGTAATGCATGTGGACCTGTCCTTATACACACGTGGAGCCAGTTAGCAGTGAATGAGGTGCCAGACAAGCCTGCAGCAGCTGCCGCTCTAGAAACAATCGCTCACGATCCAGACACAGTAGGCTGCAGTCACCGCAGAGTGCTGACTCTGGGTCAGATCGTAAGAACTGATGTAATTGCTGAGATGATGTGAGTATCTGGGTTTTTCAACTATGGTCAGTTTCAAATATACCAGTTATTGGCTTTGGTCGGGCCCAAATGTGGACAAAATATGTCCACTATCTTTTATGTGTTTGCATAATAACTGGATTTCACATAAAGCACCCTGAGGAGATTGTAAGAGTTGTAGGAAAGCTCGCCCAGCCAAACAGAACATTTTTCAATCTTTTATTTGCAGGCTTTACATCAAAAGCTGCAGTCTTGTATAAAAGTTTTGATGGATGTTTGTCAAAAAAGATGAGATAAGAAAAAGTTAAAACATTCAAAATATAAACATGTTATGTCACAAGCAATAAAAAAACAGTTTGAATATCAAATTGTATTCTGGAAACATTCATTGAAACACAGTTTAGCCTAACAGATGGAGGCCAGCTGCAAATCAACTGTTGGTGGTTACTTCACCTGCCATCTCTCAACAATCTAACATTATAGACATATAACATACATTTGCAATTGCATAATCTTTCTTCGCCTTGCATTCATTTACAAATGGGTTTTTGTGCATTCTAAAATTGATGTTTCCAAAGAAGCAACCATGTTTCATGCTTGAAAACATGAAATGTAGGTCAATGTCAGGCAATTGTCTATTTGTTAAACCTCACCTAAAACAGTGATTGCTTCATCATTAGTTATCAACCGTAACTAGGCCTATTATTCATGTTCTGGATTTGTCCATACTTTAGCGAAACTCAGCATTGAAAGACTTTAGAGACTGCTCCAAGATACGTAAGCTGAAAATGTTACCAGGTTGAATTAACTTGCTTATACAGTAACCTACACTTAGCCTTACATTATTTCCAAAACCAATGAGCATTTCATTAGCTTACAAAATCATTATTACAAAATAAATTCGAGAATAACCTATTATGTGAGAGCAAGAAGGTTTAGTATCAATGTTGATGGTAACATTAGAAGATAACTTTTTAGCTAAACATGCGGGTCAGCATTAGTTTATGCTAGCTAGCTACAGCTGATGAAATCTGCTAGTGTCAGTTACCTTTTCCACCAGATAAATCAATGGCTGTGAGCTAGAAAGGACAGTACACTTGTTTTTACTGGCCAGCTTTTCAATTTAAGGACTTAATGACAAACATGGGACCTTTATGACAGTAGGAAAACTGATGTCCATTCACCTCACCTCATAAAATGAAATTCATATTGGTACCACAGATATAAACCAGAGGTCATCTGGCTACCAGTCTCTTGTCCAAACAAGGCTTTATACTGTCAGGAACAAATAACTGACTTTGGGAGGGTAACTTCTTTTTGTAGAACGACTCCCAGAGGAAACATGACTACGTTGACGTTTCTCTGCCTCAAGGAATATTAGCTTGGCACAGAGTTCATGGTTATTTAGTCTGCACTATTTGATCCCAGGGCAGGTGATCTGGGGAGCAGAAGCATTTCCAATTGAGGATACAACTTTTCCCAAAAACTACATTTAGCAGTGTTTCAATATTCTCTTTCTAGTGTGGTTTAACTGTTATTTTTAGACCACCTGCATAAACCTTAACAGCCAAGACTGAAGTGACAAAGCTTATCAATCCACCACAAAATCTAAACCAGACAAACCCAAATAGCCAAAATAATTGATTAGACCATTGGTTTACTTAAGCTTAAAGAGTCTTCAACGATTACTAAATATACATCTTCCCCTAACTTCTGTGAGAAATCAGATTATTTAAGTCAACGGTGACTGTGGAGCTTATGGGCGGTCATAAGCGCATTCGCCTGCTTGCTAGCTCGTGTGCAGGGTCCGAGCTAATTGGATTTATGTGCGGGAATGTTTTCCAAAGCCACACTTGTGAAATACCTCCACATCTGCTGGCCATTAGCAGTGGACATAACACACAACAGAGAGAGGAAAGCCCCCAACGCCTTGATTCATTGGACTGCAGCTCTGCTTTTATTGCAGCGGAGGAAAAAGGCTGCAGCTTTTCAGCACGGCGAGTGATGCCTTATCTCTCTCTCTGTCTTTCCCTACCCTGTTCTCAATTTCATTTGTTTCTGCTTTGGTCATTCAATGCTTCAATCTACTCACTATGTCTTTCCCTGACGTTTAACGAATGTCCTATCCTTCCGCAGTTGTTATACTCTTTCTTCTGTCTCAACTTTAAACTTTTCCTTGAACGTCTTTTTTCTTCCTGAACTCCATCAAACATCCTATCTTCTCATCCGCTTCCCCCCCACCCCCCAACTTCCCCACTCTTTGCACTCCTGTGCCCAGTTCTCCAACAGTCATTTATCTATGTCAGTACAACTTCCATGTCCGGATCTTTTTCCTTGTCACTCCCAAAGGCAAGGAAGCCCTCCTGTTTCATCCCTCAGTGGGCACAAGGAGAAACAAGCAAGGGGGTCCGACAACCCTCTGACCCCTCATCTGTCATCTGCAAGAGGAAAAGCACCCTCCTAATTGGGGGGGGGGGGGGGGGTTAAGCGTTGAGGGGTTGGGCGGTGGGTATGGACGTTGTTATTCTAGTGTTGGGGGGGTCAGAGGTGAAAAGGGGGAGATCACACCGGTGATTAGCCTCCTTCATGTGCTGGAATGTGTTTGTTGGGCAGCTGGGGTGTAAAGTAATTAGAAGAAAAGGGGTAAGGAACTGCCTATTGGATGGTGTTAATGATATTGCCCTAGGTCAAGGCATGGACACCTGGACCCCCATCAGGTGACTCCAGGTAAAAAAATAAAAATAAATAGCAAAATTAAGAAAACTAAAAAATGTGGATAATATGCAGGCCCGGGACTTCATTCCCACTGATATTTCAGTTTTGGCTTAACATACATTCACATTACTGCTCTTAATTTATATATTTGAAGCTGCCAGCTGGATAAGCACACAGCTGTATGTAAAAATGTTTTAGAATCACACATTTTGGCACAGTGCTATAAGAAGCAAGTCAACTCAGGCTTTATTCTGTGTGTGTTGGCAGGTCCTGGCCCTTTGGAACTAAAGATCTCCAAAAGCTCTAATCTCTGACTGATGATGAACATACCCATCTCTCTGGGTCTCCCTTCTCTGCCTCCTCACTTCCCCTGTCCACACCTCTTTACATGGCTCAGCAGGCCATGAAATAAGTGTGTGTTTATGTGGGAAAGAGGAAAGAGGAAAGGCAAGAGCTACAAAGAAAGGAGCATTTATGTGGTTGTTTCCAGCTAAACATATCAAAAGCGAAAAGGCAAGCCAAGGAGAGAAACCCATGACTAAACACGTTTTACTTTTTGGTTTTTACTTTTTGGTTTTGAATGCCCATCCTTCCTTTGTCTAAGGAAGTAATTTTCTTAAATGTCATCCAAAAATACCTGTAAATCATCTGGAACTGAAGTAAGAAGCCGTTTGTGACCGGAATCTATTGTTGGCTGTGAAACGATGTCAATCACACTGATATGATCTCAAACCAGTGTTGAGATAAAGTTGCTCATCAGTAAATCATAAGGCTACCAAAATTCCCATGCAACAAATAACAATGCTGCAGAATGACTAATGTTTTGGAATCCTCAGCAATAGGCTCGAAGCTTTGAGTGAAACTAAATAAATCATTGAAGTTATTGCTCCCATTGCTTTGGATTGTTGTTGAAAGAGCACTCCCACTTCCAACATCTTCTCCCTTGCTGCATAATCAAATGTCAAACCTAACTTATTTACCTGATGCTTGTGATGCACATGGGATGCAGCTATTTCAAAGGGTACCAATACAAAGACATTTGCTCCAAGTCAGATTTTCTGAGCGTCTGGATTTCCTCTTTGCACTGACACTGATTGACGTTTCTGGCATGATGTGTGTACGGTGTGCAGTGCACCGCCGTGCCTGCTGCCAAGGCCTACGGCCGTTGAGCACACACACCTCTACACCTGCTGGTACTTTCCTATGCGCACACACACACACACACACACACACACACACACACACACACACACACACACACACACACACACACACACACACACACACACACACACACACACCAAAGGGAGAAAAAAGGGACCAAAGAAAAATTGAATGACCTGCACGCGTCTTAATGAGGGAGGGCCGGGCGTCTGGCATTTACCTCAAACCATTTCTTCCCCCTGCTGCTCTCTCTCTGGAGGGCTTTAAGTCCACCGCCCGTTAACGGCTAAAGTGTGGATTTCCTGTCAAATAAGGGTTAGGGCCCAACAAAAGTCCTGTTCGCTGGTACCTAAATAGGATTACTTCCAGCTGCCCCATCTAAACACACACACAAACACACAAACCTAATGTCTTATATAGTCCCTTTAGGGATTTAAACCTGGTCTGCGGTGCTTAATTTTTTCTTTATAGTGACCTTATTGTACCTTTATGGATCTTTTAAACTCCAATTATCTATGTAAGATGTATATGGTAAAGATATATTGGACTTTATAAACTTGCATGCAGTAGCGTGTGAGATATATCCAGTAGTATGCTTGTATAGTTCTTTAAACCTGCTGTTCTTAACTTTTGTGTTCCTGGTCAAATTTAACCGGTCTGTTTCACCTGCTCTTACATTAACACAAAAACCATTCATCGTCACTACATTTTATTTAACACCTCTTTCTTTTGAAGAGGTTACAGTTTCGCCGTTATGTCATAGATGTCTATGTTTGTTTTGCAGAAATATCTTCTGAAATGAGCTCCACCAGCCTGTGGTTTATGATGGTTAGATTCAAGTTGCTGCAGCCACTGACATAATGTAAGTACCACAAACAAATACATGGCTAATTTAAACCATGATCATTTAAGGTAGTGTTATTTTGGCTCACAGAGTTTCATAAGTTTGGTCTAATTTAGCAAAGTGCGTTATGGGATAACTGATGATATCTAGATTATATGATTCCAATAGTAGAGGTAAAAAGCTGTCTGTGGCTCTTTCCTGCTGTAACGATGCAAATGTCCCCTCTGTGGGACTAATAAAGGTATTCTGATTCTGTTTCTGATTCTGAAATCCTGCCCCCAACTTATTTTGAGAACATTGCTACCGGTTCTCATCTAAGCCGTGAAAAGAATCTTGGCACTGTGTTATCCTTACCTTCTTTTGTGGTGACTGTTTGAACCGCGGGGCAAATATTCCCTCGGTTCCTGAAGGTAATTTGTCATCATTGTCATGACGTGGCTTTCATGAGAACAGCTGACCCTTTGTGTCTTTAATCACGGTATATACAAAGAGGTTGTCTCATGATGTTGCAAAAACTGTAGCCCTGAATCAGTACATCAGGTACTGATGAATTGGAAATGGGGGACCCTGATGTAAACAAGAAGAAAGTCTTTCTCTGGTCTGCATCCCCTTAACAATTGTATGTTTTGAGCTGTACTGTACTGTACCCAATATACAAGCTGTTAATACACTTTTCAATCAATCAATCAATCAGGTGTTTGTAATTTGTCTTTTTATTCAGCAAATTAATCATAAATTAACAGACTAAGAATTTAAAAAAAAAATCCTGACGCATCAAATATATAGTCAACAGCTTTCATTATAATGAAATAATAACCGTGTCATCAGGATTAGGTACAGGTTTGCTGATGGACACTTCAGGCTCTTTTCTGCTTGACGTTATATGCTATTGCACTTTGTCTGTTACAGTATAAGGTATTTTGCAACTGGCTAATCCTTTGAGGATGCAATCACTATTTCTAGCCAAATGTTCTCTGGCACACATGTAGAGTTTCCCATCTGCCTTTTCAGTTGAAGCCGAAGTGAGGCGGATGAGGAGAGACAGAATTTTTTTTTAAGAACCTGTTTGATGACCTGCAGCCCTAAGCAAGGTACATTATATTTTTTATGGCCACCACTAGTTTCCATCAGTTCATTTTCCTAATTCTAATATTGAGTTAAACATAACCACCTGTTGCTATAAGATCAACGTGTGAGGTATAACTTTCTAAACACACCATAAAAAGTTTATTAGTTGACCTTAATATTGGTAATTAAATTGTTGCCTCATGTTTGAGCTTAAATACATTAAATAAAACCTTTAGGGTTGCAATGTTATAAAAGGTCTGGCTGGCTGGGGAGTCAATAAAAGTCCCGGCATTAATAAAGTCATTACGAATGGAATAACACGCTTTATAGTATGCCACCAAACATGCAGTTATGAATGTTTATAGGTAGTTAATGATATTATGTGCGGGTTTTTCACTCACTCATAAGTCAAACACAACCGAAACTAAAAATACATTTTAATAATAAAATATTTTACAACAATCTGTCATTTATTTAGTTATAAATGCTGATAAGACAACACTTCATGACAATGTTAAAGGGCTTGCTTGACATATTAAGGATTATAATAAAGTTCTCTTCAAACCGGTCTATTAAGCCAGAATACCGTATGACTTGCAAATGAGAAATGTTACTGTTACTACAAATACGTCTGGCTTTCCTGATAACATGTACAAATGTTGTCAAATATTAGTAAAAAGTAAGAAAAAAGTAAGAGAATATTATATTAACTCAAAATAAAGTTCCCATGTTCACTTTTAAAGAAGGGACATGTCATTGGTTAAAACAATTATATTACAACATACAAATAAACTCTCTAAGACAGGCTATATTTTTGTGTAACTTGCATTATTTCATGTGTTATTTCTGGGATTTTTTTACAATGTGAAAAATATACTATCATCAGACTGACGTGTACAACATCTGGCTTGTGAGTCATATCCGGTTTTATTTTGAAAATAACATCCGGAAGTAGCCCTATTTATTCCCCAGCACTTGACAGTGGTGAGGAGAGCCGCTGATAGAGGAGCACAAAGTCAAGTAAAAGGGGGTTGAACCGAGGACGTGTGGTTTCTTGGAAAAGTGGCATCTGTGTGAGGAAGGCAAGTCTTCTGCTGGACACCAGGCACTCTGGACTCCACACAGCCGACCCTGTCGCTCATTATATCCGGAATTTATCCTGCTTTCAAGCTCCTAACCATGAGGATAAACGTTTGGATTTACCAAGCTGTGGCGTGTGTTGTGGCCACTATATTGGATACAGGTAAGAGATGTGCTTCAGATTTAGAGCATGTGCAAGAGCAATGACATTTATTTTAAACTCATGTAAAAAATCTAATCTTTCTTTTCTGCATATGCATTAAAGTGAGACATATAATTGAGAATACAACTCTGAAAATGAAAGTTTTAAAAGTTGCCAAACATATTTTTTGTCTGTCAGGACTAGACTTTATGTAGCAAATAAACTTCATTTCCTTTTGTCTAATCTGTTTTTAATTAAAGATTTTGAGTGACATTTGCATAAAAGTTGATCACAAGCCCTCACTTGCACTGTTGATTTGACTCGCCCTGTTTGATAAATGACTGTGGCTGTTAAATGAACTGTGTGAACTCACTTAAGGCTATGTTCTTTCTTTTTAACTGGGAGAAAAACGATATGTACAGTCCATATTCTGTAATACCTTCATATAATGACTGTCTTGTGGAATACAACTTAAAATGAAATATCTCAGCAGCACATCAAACCTATCCTCCCCATTATTTCAATTTATTTGGATCTAATAGCAAGTTTGCAAAATCTAAATGTCAAATATGATTAATGCATTTAATATGTTTTTGTGCAGCTTAATAATATTGAGGTGAATTATGACAAGTTCACTTCTGTGGAAATGCAGCTGCCTTGAGGTTGAAACCCGTGCCAAAGAGCTTGGTTTGATACGCATTATGTCACTGAATTTTCATAAAATAACGTGTTGGTAATTTGCGTAAGACCATGCTGCATCACTTGGATCGACTCCACTTCAGTGACCAATATGACGCGTTGAATGTGTTAAATGTTGCACCGCAGCGCAACTTTGGCGCACACACTCGGCCAACCCTCATTAAACGCGTCCAAACGAGCTCCGTGCCGCTCCTTTATCAAGCGCAGATTTTCGGATAGTTAGTGTCTCGGTTTACATCCGCCGCGCTGACAAGTCACTGAGCAAAGCACTGAATCCAGAGTCACCACCTCCAGGGGTGCCGACCCTGACCTCCCTGGACTTGGGGAAAGTAAAACATGCCGCTCTGGCCCGAGGTATTCGTGCGCTTGTCCCGGTAGAGATATAGAATAGGGGTGTGTGTGGTGCATGTGTGTGTATGAGGGAGAGGTGGTGGTAGGTGGGGGGGGCTAACATCTGGCTGTTGAGCCCAGTTCCACATTTTGCGCTCTCTGAAGCAGATGTAATGTCTGCTTAATTCCCAGACTGAGGCACACCTTTAACCTGCTACTTTCCTGTTGTTCATAATCATATTCTTTCTTCAACTCTACCTATACCCTTTGTGAATATCGACAGTGGCTCATTTGCAGCATGTTTTCAGGGAAAGCCGGACTAAAATACTTATCCAGCTGACACTTAAGTTCTTCGCTCAAGGGCACCCAAGTGGAGGTTCCTGAGGAAGGTCAGAGTGCCGGTCCTTGGCCTTTCCTATCCACATTTTTCAAGCTGAACTAGGGGACTCAAACGTGTCCCTGTAAGCTACGGCTGCCTCTTCTCATTAAATCTCACCTCTCTCACACTTGCCTATTGAGCACGTTTTATTATAATCTCCAACCTCAGCGAATGGTTGGGATTTGGAGATAGCAGGAGTCTGACTGCAAGGAGAGGAAGAGACTAAGTGAAATCTAATTGAGCAGCCTGGCCAGACATCAGGGCTGGAACAACACTGTGATGAGTGCCAGATGTGGTCCAGTGGAGCCTAAACATTAATAACAAGTCCTCCCCAAAAACCATTTTCAACCACGAGGAGCCTCTAAACGCTCCACAGTTTACAATATCCTAAGTACACACACAACGTCTTGTGTCGGATCTTGGCACAGGAGCGTGGAGCTGTAACTCAGTAGCATGAGATTTTCCTGTGTGATTTATATCGCACTTGCCCCTAATTATAAACGGGAAACTATTGTAACTTAACACATAATGCATTTTAAGATGTGGCCCTCATGAACAGCATTTACAGTAGAGCTTTATTCTTCTGATGGATTGGCTCATAATCTTTTCCAGTAGGTAGAAATGAATGATTTGCATCACAGAGGATTTGGACTAAAAATATGGTTTTGTCCTGCTTGTGACCCCGTTTGGATCTCATATACAATATAGTATGTCTTGCAATGTTAGAATTCTACTTTGATATATGTTTTCCAAATCAAAGACTCTCAACAATGTGCTATAACAAAGAATAATTCACGATAGTGTGTCCTTTCTCCAACTTTGGCAGTTTTCCATTTTTCCACATACTGTATATTTTCTGTGCTTTGGATGACAATAACTGAGACACTATACTATACATGAAACATATACATAAAACTTAATTACTTTTTAGAAATGTTAAGTGACACCAAAGCTTACTGCATTTTGTTTTGCTCCCAACAAAAAGAAATGCCAGCCTTATTGCTCAAAATGAAAGGGAATGAACTAAATGTCACTGTAATTAAACAGCAGGAGTTGCAGTCAGACGTTCGTGACTAAAAGGGTCATGCGTGTAAGTTATTGTGGGAATTAGTCTTGTTTAATAACTTTAAACTGTAACATAACAAATACCATGAGGTAATAACATTTTGTGGATTTGTGGCTCGGTTTAAAAGCATTAAAATATCAGATATTGTTTCATGAGCATTCAATCTCCGACTGAGTCACTTAGGCACTTTCAAACCATCAGCCGGTTGGAAGGACATCATTTGTTCTCTTGGCTGTTTTAACAGTTCAGCATCCACTCTGTTCCAGGCAGGATCCAGGCAGCAATCCCTTTTCTGAAACAAGAGTACTGGGGAGCATTTTGAGCTGGGTTTTGATCCTGGACGCACTTCACTAGCACAACGATGTTTCAGTATGATTCAGCAGGACGGATGCTTAAATACCAAGAACATGGTGCTGTAAAGCAAAATGTAGTTGAAGGGTGCTTTCACGAACACATGGTCAACCAGTTAAATATATGGCAGTTAAATAATTTCATCCTGCTCCACTTTCTTCATGCCAAGACTCTTCTTGATGCCGTTGTTCAGATAGTCACCTTGAGGAAACTCATGGAAATATGCTCATTTTGACAAGTTCCTCTTCGCTCCAGCACCTTGACAACAGCAGATAAATGTTTGGCCATGTCTCTGACATCATTTAACATTGATGCATTGTCAATGAAGAGGAGACAAATGAAATCCACATGGCTTCTTGGATTAGTTTTTTGGCATTTCTACTTGAAATCAATAGCTGACAGAGAAGATGCAGACAGGACATGAGGGAACAGAGAGAGGGCGAAACATGCACAAAATGTCTCCTGGCTAATAATATTTTTCTGAAAAAGTTATTTTGAACCACTAAGTATATCATATATCATTTATCAAAATAAATAAACATAAATGTAATTAATACACAAGCTTACCCTGGTTAGATCAATACAAAAAAAGATGACAGCATCACAGAGACAGCAACTAACTTGTCCTCTGGGCGTATTAGATAGCAAAATAGTTCTGACAGAGCTGTCCACTGGCTAGATAAGTCCTTGAAAAACCACTCATTCGGCATTAAAATCACGTGAGACGCAAATGGTAGAGATGTGGAGGAAACCAATGTTTAAGACTTGCAAATACACATTAGTGTACGAGGAGTTCCACTTCCTCCATTTGACTCTTTTCAGTAGATGCCGGTTTAATCCTACACACTGGATTACACACTACTACCTTGATGACATTGGTGGAAATCATGCGCCATAGACACCTTTAGTCAGTTGTATGATTCAAAAGTTGGTAATGTAAAGGCTTAAAAATACATTGTACATCAACAATATAGCACTAAACCCATAAACATGTGGTTTAATTACCCTACTGACTTCCTTTGACTTGATCATCTAAATATGTCTCCTGTTCTATTCTTTCCAATTATGTAATCCAAGTTGAATGGTATTTTCAATTTAGTAACAGATGGTATCTCCCAATCAAAATGAACCTGGCTTTAGCAATTCTCAAACGAATCCAATGGCTGTACCAAAACATGCAGATAACATGATGTGATCTTGTGTCCTTTCAGGTTTTTGTAAAAGGACTCGTCAGTCGTTACAGAAGTATGAGAAGAGTGAAGGTCACATGCTGGTTTGCACAGACTGCCCTCAGCTCCCTTTGGTTAGAGGCAGCCGGTCGCTGGAAAACTGCGCCCGCAAGTGCAAGAAGGTCAAGAAAAACTTCAACTGCAGGTCAGCTTCCTTTTACTCTCTATGTTTCCCTGAAATACGCCTGTGTTCCCCTCACTCCTCTCCCCCCTGTGTTGACTCACTATTTACATATTTGTGTTGTTTATCAGTTGTTCATCTCCCAATTACTTCTCCCCGATGTTTCCACAGGGCTTTTAACTTTCAGCGGCACGACAGGAAATGCCACTTGCTTCCTTTTGACCGCTTCACCCATGGTGTGCAGACGCAAGCCAACGTCAACTTTACTTTGTATGAAAAAAAAGGTAAATGGCATTAAATTGTGAGGCATAAATTATGTTTTTTTCTCTTGAGAACATTCAAGGGCCGACGGATTTAAACAAGCAAATTATTTGTAAGTGATTGCAGGTTGTGCTTCTTGCGTCGGCTCCCGGCTTTTTAAGGTCTTTCGGTTTTCTGTTGACACAATAAAAGCAACTAACTCACCTCAACCTCCTGCTGTTTAATCACTCCAGTGGAGAGAGCTGCACGACCCGTAGCAGACTTAAGTGGAGTGTAAACAAAAAAATTCATTGTTTACACTTGGAACGCAAAGCCTTTCTCCGGTGAAGACTGTGGAATCTAGCACTCTTGAATTTACTGCAAAATGTAGGGAAACTCCCCCCAGTGACATTTAATGAACTTCAGGGAGTTGTCTGTTTTTGGAATAACAAACAAGCTGGGACATACTAAAACGTTCGCTGTAGAAAAGTCTTATTGACCATATATGGGAAAATATATACCAGGTGTTCATAGCAGTGAACCAACTCGACTATTAAATGACTAAACGATGTGTAAGTTTGCACACATGAGTACACAGAGACAACTTGTAAAATCGAGAACATGAATGCTGAAATGTTTTCAAATGCTTTTTTTCCCTTTGGTCTTACACAGATTATATAAGGGAATGTATCATCGGCACCAAGGACAACTACAGAGGGAGAAGATCTTGGACAAAGTCAAACATCACTTGCCAAGCTTGGTCAGATAATAACATCAATGAACACACGTAAGTTTTCTCTTTTTTATCAAGACAAAGTACAAAGAGGAAATTGTTGAGGGAAAAGGGAGTATCCAAGAGAAGGAATGGTAACAAACACTTGTGTGATACCTTGAGGGTGCAGTGCTGTGCTTGAGGACACTTTTTAAGGAGTGCAAGGTGGTAATCATTCCCCCCTGCCAGATTCCTGTGGATTTAAACCAACAGGCTTTCAAATCTGTTTCTTTAATCTTTAGGCTTCCGCCACCTTTCTGGATGCTCCTTCTCTATTTCTCTGTGTCTGATATTGAACAGGCCTCAGCAGCTGATTTATAGATGCTCAGATCATCCCCTTCCACCTCTGGGGTTAAGGGAAGGCAGAGGCTCTGAGACGGATGAACGTTTAGCCAGGAATAAGTCAGATTTCTTTCAACACATGCAGGGATGTCCTTCCATCGAGGTTGTTTTTCTGCTGCACTGCAGGCCATCAGGTGTATCCCGTTCTCTCTTGGCTTCAGTCATGGCAAGATTAGTGGATTTGTGACGATGGTGCTGTGCCAGCCTCTTATTAGTGGGGCTCATTAGTTACAAGATATTTTAATGGTGGCAAGGAGGGGTTTAAGAGACAGACTAATAAGGGTTTGAAGGAGTGCAGAGGGAAACATAGACAAAAGGGAGACAATGAAAGAAAGAAAGCCAACATGTTATTGACTGGAGTCATGTTTTGTCTGTTTCCCAGCTGAGACCATAAAACCACAGACATACTGAGAGAAAATAAAAGTTCATTGATCCCCCACAATTAAAACACATGGCAGTGTTGATCGCTATCATCTCCTCTGCTGTATTTCTCAGCTCCATTTACAGAAGCATTTGGGAATCCTTTGTCACTGTTTATTTGACACACGTTTACAGTCCAGTGCAAATGTTACATTGCCCTGGCTTGTCAGCAACCATGGGGTCAAAGGGAGCTTTCCTTGAGGCAGATTTAGTGCCACTGTGAGGTTACCTAACATGGGACTGTCCCGCTGTTTGAGAATTACCACCGTAATGAACCACGCACCATTGGCGCTTCGGGTAACTATTATTTTCATGCTTGACCGATCACCGTGGGGCAGGGGTGATTTCTCAGGAGGTTCCCTTTCACGAATGGGACTTCCGCCTGTTGTCTATATTTAGTCTTTGAACCAAGGCTCTGGACAAAGTATGTACTGTACTGATGCCCAGCCAAGCAGAGAGAATGGAATGGAACATTTTTGTTCAATAATAGATAACATTGCAATCATTTATTTATTCCCATATGGACATTTGTTTTTCTACACATTTCTACAGGGAGGTCAGCAAGCACGCTCAGCTACAGAGACACACAGCCTCTTGCAGAGAAAATATTATAGGCTACTACTCTCATGTCTGTAGAGCAAAAATTAAGCTATCATAAACAGCAAGTTAGCTTAGCTTAGCAAAAATACCTGAAACAGGGGGAAACAGCTAAGGCTTTTCCAATTGCAACATGTTATTTGTGGGCTTAAGAGTTGCAGGTAGGCAGAGTTTTTTAATCCTTTTGACAGAGTTAGCTGTTTCCATTCTGAACTGAACTGAACTTAGCTAGGCTACGCTAAGCTAAGCTAAGCTAATTGTCTCCTAACTGTTGCATCATACTGTAGCTAACAGATATATATGACAGTGCTAATTCCTTTCTTGTCCGCTATACAAACCAAACAAAAGTGAATTAGCACATTTTCAAAAATGTAAAAACCTTCAGGACAATTATTATTTTGGATCCTGTAGCATTGAAGCATGACTATCTTTGTTCCAGGTGCATGTGGCTACACATTTTGCAGCAGTTACTTCAGAACTAGATTTCTTCTTTAGTGATATACAAAATCTAGCCAATATGTTTTCCTGGCCCAGAGAGGGAAGCATGTGTGTCTGCGCTCCGGTGGGAACAGACCTTGGCAGGGAGATGAATAACTGGCCAACATCTGTTAGTGTAACATCATTATGGCTAACTTGCTTCCATGCAGCGGCATTTACGGACTCTCACCAGATGCAACCTTTTTTTGTGAGTGAGGTACCTTGTAATCCCATTTATAAATTAAGGATAGTGTATTATAATAGGAATATACTGAATAACACACAACAGATGTGAGCTTTGGCACTTTTCTGTTGTAGATACAGCAAGTGAAATGTTGCTGTTAGACTTAACCCTGTTATATTTCTCTGTATTTGGGACTAGGGTCTCTAGCTCAGGTACTTTTGGCTAAGTTAGATGCCTGAGATTTCTTGTAGTTCTGGGTTGAATTATGTTGTGCATTAGTGTTGAATCCTTGCGTAAGCCCCAGGGCACGGAGGGGAGAGCAGAGCCGTCTCCCCCTAGAAAACAGTCATTGTCTGGGTTGGTGTGTTCAGAGAAGCTGCTGAAGGGTGGGTGGACTTATCATTCTTTCCCTTTCCTGCACATGTTGTTTCTTTTTACATCATCAATTAGACAATGAATCTCGTCTTTATACTCCATTCAGCTCATGTTTCCTTTAGCTGAAGTCAATCTCTTCCCAGTTCCCTTCCACCCTTCTTCTATGACCTTAACTGTTTCTCCTGTCTTCCCTCTCTGTCTTCCTTGGTGGTATGGGGGAAATGTGGTCGGCATGGATCAAGAGGTGCTGACAAGCCAGCTTTTCATCATCCTGCCATGTCATTAGACACATTTTACACACTGTCCATTTAGTATGGGGGGACCCATGCGGCTGCTCGTTGTTACATCCCATATGTTAAGACAGGCCAGGTTCTTTTTCTTACATTCGCCTGTTCACACTGACGTGAGGTTGCAGGTGACAGAGAGGAATTAGGTTTAAACGTGTTCAAAGGCTGCCAGCAAAAGAGCTGCTTGGTCTGTTCCAAGTGGTTCGTGGCGTTGTTCTGTGCTGTTGGTTGTTACTGTGCTGTGACGGAATCTGGCTGCTTCACACATGATGGAGCTGGGATATGGTAGGAATCGGTAATGCGATCATGCAAAAGGTGCAAACCTGAGGAGCTATCGATGACATATTTTGCATACGATTTATGTGTCTAGTCATTCTAGAATTGTAAAAGTAACCTGATCACCCTGTAGGCACTAGCGGTTCTCAGAATGAAGCTTATATGTTAAGCATATGCCTTTTGAATTCATTTGGGCTGTTACTGAGAGCACTTGCAGGCAGGTACGGTGATGTATACACCACTGGAGCAGCCAAGTGTGCAAGTACTCCCTGAAATGTATTTATACAGCTTACAGTATCAGTAACATAGTCAATAATTTATGTCTCCTCCCCTGTAGGTTTTCTCCTGATAGGTACCCAACGCAAGACCTGAGGGAGAACTTTTGTCGAAATCCCAACAACGATCCTGGTGGTCCGTGGTGCTACACTACAGATCCCAACGTACGAGCCGAGGAGTGTGGCCTGCCACAGTGTTCACAAGGTAAGACAAAAACATCACTCCAATAAAATGTGTCCAAAATAACGCAGAATCATGTTAGGGAGTTACTGTCATGTTCCTTTCCAGAGGTGTTGAAACATTTCATTAATGTTTCTATAATTCATTTTCTAGAGCAGCAACGATTAGTCTCGTATACACTGTAGAGTTTTACTGTTTTTTTGTGTTTTTTTATTTTATAACTGAATATTTTTGCATTCTGGACTGACAAAAGTACATATAAAGATTGTTCTATGGGAAACCAGGATGGACATTTTTCACTTTTTCCTGACTCTTTATAGATTAAGTGATTTATTGAGAAGATAATCTGAAGATTACAGTTAGCTGGAGCCTTGTTTCCTTCTTGAAGTCTTGAATTGTGTGTATTCATTACTAGAAGAAAGAGTTATTTAATTAATGTTGTATTTTTTGACAACAGAAGTCTGTATTACGTGCAATGGTGAAGATTACCGGGGGAAAATGGACCAAACAGAGAGTGGCAAGGAGTGCCAGAGATGGGACTCAACAAGGCCTCACAAACACCACTTCCAACCCAAAAAGTAAGCTGCAAAGCTGGTAATCCTGCTGAAAAACCCTTCTCACGGACAATGCTGCACACACCCATGACAGATGCTTAAATAACTAACGCTAATACTCAGGAGAGGTAGACCTCACCAGTTGTTATGACTTACGTCTTTCCCTCCAACATTATTTTCTTTCCTCGCTGTATCCACTCTGTCTCCTCTCTCAGGTATCGACAGAAAGATTTAAAGGACAACTACTGCCGTAACCCAGATAATCGCCTTCGTCCCTGGTGCTACACGGTGGATCCTAAAACTCCGTGGGAGTACTGCAACATCTCTGTGTGTGGTAAGGGCCTACGTACTGTATACACTCCTGGGGCTTGGGTTTTGTAGACAAAGTCATCAACTAAAGACCAAATTATTGTTTAACTGATTTATGACTCAGTTGCTAGTTTTTTCTCAGTCTAGTACCGTCACAAACTCATTGTTACATATACATCATAGGGTTCATAAGTGAACGGGGCATTTGGATCTTGTTTTTTTAGGACAGACAGACAGAATGCAATTGAGTTCTACCAGCTTGTGGGTTGGGGGCGCCAGGAGGTTTAATACATACAGGACTTTGGTGGTTGTGGTGAGAAAGTAATAACATCCCTTTTTCTCTCCTGCCGAGTCCCATAATGCTTTTGTTTACCCGGCAGAGTGTTTCATGTGGCACTTGGCTTCAAATTCTTTCACCTCAACAAGGAAGAGTAAATAGGTTGTTTGTTAAGGGGGGGGTCTGACTTCAGAGAGCCAGAAGTGTTTGACTGAAACCACTGATGGATCACAAAGAGCTGTAATATGGAAAGCCACAATGGAGGCTATTATACAGGGATGCGTCACATGGCCATCAGAAGGCCTCATAAATGTTTTGGTGGTTTGAAGATTATTGATAAAAAGAAAATTAGAGTGGAGGAACAGTTTTCATGCAGATGCTGCCATGCATGACCAGAAACAAATGGTCCCTGAATGGTTTGATTTAAGTGATGTGAAATATATTGTGGCCAGATATCAATGACCTGTGGAAGCTTTTGGATTGACGCGCTGTCTGACACCATAATCAAAACATTTGTGAGACATCTTGCTTGTGTTACTCAGAGAACCGGGGTTACATAAGCATCTACAAGATCTACAATGAAAACAATACATGTGAAGACTATTCACGATCACAACCAAACAACTACTTGGTTGTCCTTAAGAAGTTGCAAAATTATCAATCAAATCAATTATTTGAACATTTTTCTATTTTAAATATTGCCCTATTGTATTTGTTATGGCTGTATGTAAACACTTTTTGTCGTATGTTGAGCATATGGAAGCTTGAGTCACCTCCCTTGACTCATTTCACATTTGGCAGTGTCTGACCAAGATGTAATTGAGATAACTTTTGCCTTTACAAGTCAAACACAAATACAGAGGGAAAGAGAAAAGAATGGATGCCAAAAAGAGAATACAGAATTATTATGTTTTCCTTTGAAAGAACATGGAAATATTCCCGCATGCTCACCCACAAACACGCAGAGCATCTCTTTTTGTCTCTGTTACACACATACACACATTGACTTTACAGTATATGGTGTGATTTACAGCGAAGGCAGAGGATCTGCATTTATCCAGATGTGTGCATCCCTCAATGCCTGCCCCCAGAAAGATAAAAACCAATGACCTGTAGTACGCCGCGCACACAGACACTGGCATGCATTGCATCAAGCCAAGGAATCCCTCTTCTCCATCAGCCTTCTCGTTCCTGCCTTTCATTCCCCTTTCCTCCTCCATCTTCTCCCATCTCATTTGTCAAAGGCTAAAGAAACAGAGACAGTAATCCAGAGGGGAGAAGTTGCTCCCCATGTACTGCTATCCCTGCAATGCCGAAAAGCAGAATTCCATCTGAGGATGTTTAGAATAGTTTTCCGGTGGATAAAGTTGCCCCAGCCAGAGCGGGTTGGCTGTGAAATCTTTGGTTGGGCTGCAATACACCGATTCACTAACATTGTTTAATGTTGAGGCAAAGATATATTCGTTATGATCACGTTCCAAGTTTTTCTTACAAAGATCTCTGACATATTGGGTGAAATAACTTCATATTGTTGTTGATGTCCCTACGTGCAAGAATGTGGGGCACCCATGTTATGAATACACAGAAAGTTCCTATCGCAGTTGAGGCAAGGGGGGAGTGCTACTGTTTTTGATCATCTGTCTCTAGGTTAAACATGACACATTCTTCTGGGGATTAATATCTCCCTCCCTCTCTCCTATCTTCAGTTTCTAAATCTCTTTAGCAACCTTCTTTCTCATGCTTACACTCACAAATACAATTTCTATGTATTTTTCTGGCTAGATTCTGACTCAAGTGAGGACACAGATGTCAATGTAACAACATCCTGTGTCCAGGGAAAAGGAACAGATTACCGAGGCACAATGAATGTCACTCCAGAGGGTGTGACATGTCAGCGCTGGGACTCCCAGTCGCCCCATAACCACTCCTTTCTTCCCCAGAACTTCAAATGCAAGTGAGTAATGTTTAATTCATGGACTCTCAAAGCTTAAATTAACTTTTTTCTGCCATGTGAAGGAGGTGATTTATTCATTTTCTGCATTTCAAAATAGTGATGAGCCTGACACATAAAAAGGATAGCTTTGCAAACTAATTCAGCACCATCATTTAAATTGTAGTTTGTGTATGTGTTTTAGAGACCTCACAGAGAACTACTGCCGTAACCCTGATGGCGCCGATCACCCATGGTGCTTCACTACAGACCCCAATCAGAGGATAGCCAACTGCACCCACATCCCCAGGTGTGATGCTGAGGCCACACAAAAAATAGGTAACATTTTTGTATAACTTTTAACGAACAGTTCAACATTTGTCGAAATATGCTGATTCGGTTTTCTGCCAAGCTTTAGATGAGAAACATGTATACCAGTCCCATCAATGTATGGAAATTATGCAGCACAGATATTAGAACAAGGGAAAACCTGCTTTCTTCTAGTATTAAAGCTTACTAAGACTTTAAAAAATAATAATTATGGTTTCAATCTGGAAACAGAAATGAAAAACAGTGGTTTTACAGGGAGCTGTGGGCTGCATCTATTTCTTGGCAAACAGTGAACATACATTAACAAGATGTGATGTGTTATTTATTAATTTTTTATCGTTGCTGATTTCCACCTGTACTCAATCTGTATGTAAAGCTAAGAAGACTGGGGTCTGTAGCTTCATATACACGTTACAGTTATGACAGTGGTATATGTTACATATAAGTTAACAACCGCAGCTTTAACAGTATCCTTGTTTTCCAAGCAGCATATCAAAAAAAAGTAATCATGTTGTTTCCTTGAATAATGTGATTGAACTAAAGAACTACAAATGCTGCAAGCCATGTCATGTTTTTGCAAAGTTAGACAGATGCTTTCCATATTGCTCCCGTAGGACTGGACCACTTGGAAGCATGCTGCCCTATGAATTCCATTGCATGGAAGAACAAAAACATAATACTCTACTTCGGCTCTCTGTCATCTCCCATGTTTCTCTGCTTTACATTTACAGTCAGATGACTAAACGTGTAAAAACTGCAGCAAGTCTGTGAGTTGCCACAGGCCTACTTCTGATTCGGTTTAAACAAGTCTACCACCATTTTCAAAAGGGCCCTTGACATTAAATTCATCCAAACCCCAAAGAGAAAGCCAAAAATCTGAACATGATTATGTTATTTTTGCATCAATGAGAAAGACAGCCACCACTTGTGTGATATGTGTAGTTCTTAGAGTATTGCTCACTCACTGATTGCATTTAAGTGTTTGGGAAACTGCTGGGCTAAGTAATTATATGCTCTCCTGGGAACTTTGAAAAAGATTGTCTAAAATAATAATATCCCTTTCTTTATCAGAGTGTTATGAAAGCGGAGAGACGTACCGGGGCACGTTATCCATAACTCGATCGGGGATTCCCTGTGCAGACTGGTCTCATCACATAAACAGGTAAGAAATTATTCTGCATTAAAGCTTCTTCCCTTAACTCCCATTCAAGCCGACAAACTCTTCAGTTCAGTTGAGGGTTTGTTGTGGGCTCAGCTCCCATTGCCTTGTGAAAATCCCTTTCATATGCATGAAGCTCAGCAGTGAAAACAAACAGCAAGAGGAAATCAGGGGTTCCTCAGGGGTCAATACCAAGACCAATTATTATTCATCTAACTGACAAGAGGAAACCCTGGGGTGCTCTCCAAGTGACCCATCCTGACGGAAAGGTTGCCCACTCCGGGGTTGTTGCTTCATGCTTAAGTCAGGCTGTTGGAATTACTTAATTTACAGGAATTTTAAAAGCCAAAATGGCACAGACAGATAGACATGTTCCAGAACAGACCCCTGACCCCAGGAAGTGCTTTCTGAGGAAAGTAGATCAAAGCCAATCAGCTCCCTTGCATAGTCTGCAGCCAGCGAGTCTACCCTGCTCAAGGTCAAGGGTCATCCAAGGAAAAACTGCTGAACGCTACAGCTTGTTTAACAATCTCCTGGGAAGTAGAATTATCTTCACCTCCTGACAAATTGCCGGCCATCGCTTAACATTATGTTTCTGTGTGTGTGTCCAAACTCCTAGCGAGTAATTGCTTCTCAGTGATATTTTGGATATCTGAGAAGATCCCATCTAAGTGAGGTTAAACATTGCATAAAGACACACAATTAAATGTGAATTCCTTCAAAGCGGATGGACAACGGAATCATTTCATAGAGGATGTGGCTCCTGCTGGTCTGAGCTCTGCTGCATGCTTAGAGTGCATACTTTCAAACTCCCATGAGTACTGTTCACAAAACTCTGTGTTTCCTTCTATGGGCTCTGTGTAGCGAATGCAGAGGATTCATTGCACTACAGGAAAGCTAGAGTCAGACTTTCCAGGCATACCATGGTTACTTACAGTGTGTACGCATTGTATGTGTGTGATGGTGCTTGTGATCCCCCATGTGTGCAGATGCTCTGTTTTTAGAGTGAAAGTGTGTATGAATCTTCATGAGACGTGGCCCAGTGTTGGTTCTGATACACTGTGTGCAGAATAACAAATGGAACATGAGAATCTGTATTTGTGTGTTTTACAGTGGGGATTCTCACTCTACAGAATCCCATGTAGGGCTGGAGAGGAATTACTGCCGGAACCCGGACCGGGACAAACATGGCCCCTGGTGTTACACTAATCCAAATAACCGTTTGGCCTGGGACTACTGCAAACTGAAGCACTGTGAGTGGCTTTAATATACCTAATCTCTTTAATGTATCTATAACATACATAGATACATCTGTGTTGTGTCAGCCATAGATATTAGCAGACCCTTAGTTCACCATGGTAGAAATGACGTGAATTGTTTTTGATGTTGTATAGGGTTGTTGTTGATGTTTAAAATATCTACTTGGTATTCCCTTAAGGGGGTAGTTCAATTTTATAAAAATCCTGGCAAACAGTTCGGTAAAAAAAATACCGATAGGCCTACCACTTTCATACTTGTATGGTAAATATGCTGCCAGAGCCAGCAGCTGATTAGCATAGTTTAGCTCAAAAAACTTAAAACTGCTGGAAAACCACAACATTTAGTTTTTAAACTATTTGAAAGAATATACACACAAGGCAGAACATGTTAATAAGTGAGCTTCTGAGGTGCTGGTAGAATAATTGTGTTATCTTTTAACAAAACATGGCTAGCTGTCTCCAGGCTTTGTGCTAAACTAAGCTAACAGAGTGCTAGCTAGCTATTTGCGTACAGACAGATGTATCTGGTATCATTCTTTTCTTTTAACTCTTGACAAAAAATAGAGAACATTTTCCAAAATGCTAAAGGTTCTTGTTAATAAAGAAGATATTTCAGAAGGAGCTTGGAAGCATTGTTTACTTTTCTGGAAAATGATATAAAAATGTGCATGTGACTATGAACAGGCTAAAAGAGTTGAATCCAGAAACATGAAGTGGTTGTTTTTCCATAATTGTTGATCCATGTTTTGGACACATTCCTGAAAGCATTGCACATGTACAGTTTGTCTGCCAATACAGATGCAGAGTAAGTCTATGTGTACATATTGAATGGGTAGAATGATGAGAAAAAATGATAACCCACTTAGGAGTTCTGTACATTTTCACACCTGTGGACACCTGGCTATTTGCTAGAGAAAGCAGGTGTGGATTTGGGGTTAAATTCCAATTGGCACCTTTCATTAGTCTGAAAACAGCTCAAAAAAATATGAATGCACTTGACGACTACCACATGTGCGGTCAGAGTTTTTTTTTATGCATCCTCGGAAATGAAGACTACTTGTCTGCAACATGCCATAAGCTCAGGAACAATGGGACAACTATATTAGGGTGTTTCTGCACCAGATTCTGAACAAATCACAACAACAAAAGCAAAATAGTTGTCAAGAATAATTAGTCTCACCAAGTTTAGGAAAATTATAGATGTGCCAAAAGAAGATATTGTACTCTCATCATGGGACGATTAGCAGCCCGGGCCCCTTTAATCTTCCAAGCAAACACAAAGACTGTAGGCTATTATTTAAACACTACCAACTCTAATCCCAGCTTTTTACACGAAAGTAAAACATTTCTGCTTTAAAGAATAAAGTGAGTAAGTAAAAATAGTAAGTGGTTTAGCTTTCTCCCCTTTGTTGACTTCAACTCAAATGTCATAACTGTGTTTTTAAACATCTTTGGCTGGTGGTTTCTATAATCTGTAAACTGTGGTTTTGTCCAATTGGCAGAGAATACACACTGCTTAAACATCAAACAGCTGCAGGTCTCTACTGCCATCTTTTTATTGGAGAAACACTCAGGAGGCTCGACACAACATTTTCTTTGTCTGGTTTCAATCTGGTCGCAATGAAGAGCCCCTTTCAAATGGCTGCAGAATAATTTACATAATGTAAAACATATCAATCGAGACTTTTTTTGAGGTCTTCAGCAAATGTATTTGCTGACGGTTATAGCCTCCAACAACTACTCAGATTCAGAGTAAAGTAAAGAAGGATTTCTCTTTCAATTAGGTTTTACATTTGTATGTGTCAATGTATGGTCAGTGGTCTAAATAATGTCCTGCTGCTGTTGGTTCTCTTCTTACAGTTCTGCTTTTCTTTACATCTATCAGGTGAATCAGCCACAGTGTCTCCTCAACCCAACAGTAAGTATCGCTTTGACTTATCTGGCTCTTACCGGTCTAGTCCTCTTCCTCTGATCTCTAATCTTCATTTTGCATTTTTACTTCCTAAATCAAATCCGTCTGTTGTCATGTTCCTGACTAAACAAATCATATTTTATGGTTGCCTTTTGTTGTTGTCAAGGTAAATCATATATCCATCTAACATGCAGGATGAAATGTGTTCTTGTTCAGCTCCAACAGACACCAAGATATCATGCTTTGTGCATATAAACACCAGAATAGTTGGAGGACACCAAGTGCGGGGTACAGATGGCAGCTGGGTTGTAAGCATCCAAAGAGAGTAAGTCCATTTACATCTGTGCTTTTAAAACATGTGTCCCTTTTTATGCTCTTATACCTACTGTAATGGCAAAATTGTCTCTTTTAAATTTCCTTAGGAAGGTTCATTTGTGCGGGGGCTCGTTGATCAGAGAAGATTGGGTTTTGACGGATCAACAGTGCTTCACCTCCTGGTAAAACTCCACCAATGTTTCTGTCTGACAAAATACTTTTCCTGTTAACCTCTTCCATTTGATCTTTCTCTCAAAATTGCTTCTGTTTTTCTTGCTGCTTTCCTTTTGAATACTGTAAAGATGCAGGATTATCCTGTTTACTAGTGCACTCCCTCCCAGACAAGCCTGACCTGAGATATGGAGCAGAAATGTTTAACTTCTGTAGTTTTCTATGTCAGAGCCAGTCACATAATATGATATCTCTTCATCTGAAGTACTGGCTTTGAGGAAATGTCCTTATCTGTGTAGTTAGGTACAGTTCTGTATGTATTCCATATGGTATACATCAATGGCTTTAAGCTGATAGTTAGAGAAACTGGTGTGTGTCTACAAAAACATGTTTTCTTTTAGATGTTGTCCATCTAAAACATATTGCATAAAGGGTAATTTGAAAGTAATACACAGTATATTTTTATATTTAAAATGTTTTCATGAAGAACTGCAAACAATGAATCGTTAATTGTGGGATTTCCTTGTTTAACGTGTTGTAAGTAATGTGTAATATTACTTTTTGTGACTAGTCAAAACATTTATTATAATAAAATATCCCAACTTCATAGCATATTTCATAGCATTTTGCATCATCCTAAATGTCCACCTCTTTCAAACTCCACATTTTAAGCATGCTTTCTGGTGAAGTTTTACGTTTCAGGACCAATTACCGATATATATAAGAAACATTACTGTAGGTTTACGACTTACGTCTTGGTCCTTGTTGGCTTCAGTGTTCCAGATCTCAAGGATTACAGTGTGCAGGTTGGAGTGCGCCACCTCAACGAATCCTCCAACCACCCGGGACTACGCATCTCTCGCCTGATTTGTGGCCCCGAAGGATCCAACCTGGTTATGCTAAAACTAGAAGAGTAAGTTCTTAACTACTCACACTGAAAAAATGTTAAATTAATGTCAACATTTCATTGCACTTTCACCTATTTAAGATCCTAATGTTAGAGCATAACTGGTTATATGAACAACTTTTTAATCTATTGTATCTCTGATAATGCAACACGTTCACATCAATTTTTAATGATCTAAGAAAATGTTCTTATTGGCTGTATGTGGTTCTTATTTATGTGCGTTTGTTTTGTTTGTTTTATAAGTGAACTAATTATAATTATTATTATTTGTGTTGTAGTCCTGCCCCTGTGTCTGAAGGTGCCTCTACAATTCATCTTCCAGTGAAAGAGTGTCACATCCCTGAAGGCACCAACTGCACCATGTATGGATGGGGGGAAACCAAAAGTACTGCCTTCTTTCCCACATTTGGCATGCCACCTTGCATTTGAACTCAGACCAAAATAATATTAGTAGGATTCAACAATCACACTGCGTATCCTTTTCTGTCCAGACACAGGATACGATGAGGCGCTGAACACACTGACCATGCCCATGGTCAACAACGAAATGTGCTCACAAATCAAAGGGGACGCTGGAGAAAGCAGAATATGTGCCGGCGGCAAGAGAGGAGAAGGCGTATGTGATGTAAGAACAAAAACAACCCTCAATGCAACATTAAAGTATATAATACCAAAAAGGTGATTTTGCCCAATAAAAAGCCAGCATCTAGAGTTTTCACTGGAACTACTTTCTCCTGAAGAAGTAGTCCCAATGAAAATAGTTGACATCGAAAGCTGTAGATCATCTTGACTTTCCAATTTCCAACTGAAATATTTCCATATTTCTCATTTCATTGTGGTGGCAACAGAGGAATATCTAAAAAGTGGCAAATGAAACCAGAAACCATTGAAGGTTGAATGGAAATGTGTTTGAACTCATATTTTAGGCCTTGTATCAGAGTTTGAGACATTGGAGTTTTGTATAAAGTCCTTCTTATTGTACTGTTTCTCTAATGCTTCATGCTTTACCCATTTGTCTTGCAGAAAGACAATGGTGGTCCATTGGTTTGCCAGGAACATGAGCGTAAAGTGATAATTGGCGTGAGCATCCAAAGGACAAAATGTGCGTCATCGCAGCCTGCGCTCTTTGTTAACGTCGCTTTCTACTCTGAGTGGATATACAAAGTGTTCAAACTTTACCCCAGTTTGGAGAGGAACTGATAGTGTGGTGTGAAGATCAAATGGACCACGAGGAAGAAACAAGGAAAATCCCCGAATGGAAAGTGGCCGTTTTGGGATTTTGTGGCAGAATTTTTCATTTTAAGATGATGACAGCGATAGAAGACTGGATGAAGGAAATGGATTTTCATTTGTTCTTCCAATTTGCAAGAGAAGACATCCTGGCCTTATCATTTTGAAAAAAACAAAGTCTTGGGCACATGCACGGCAAACTATTTGTATTTTGACATGTTCAGAATTTCTGAAGCCATGCAAACAAAGACAATGAGAATGACCCTTGTGACTCAGTATTATCTCCTGGAATATACTTGAATATGGACAGAACCCACATGTCTAGAGGTTTCCGCACGTGGAACCCTCCTGTGACTGGGACTTTTCTTTCTTTTTAATGTGTTGAGCTGAACTGCAGAACCTATTTTTATTGCCTTCAACACAAATGATGTGGATGGATAATTGTTTTTCAATGTCAACAAATGTACTAATCTGGTTATACATTTTACACTGAACAAAAATGTAACATTGAGTTTAACGAAATGTATTATGACAACAGGTTCCACATAATTAGGTTGTGTAATTTGTTGACATAATACATTCATTTAAGTCAACGATTACATTTGTTTTTCATCGTTACAAATCTAAGACGTTGACTTTAATTAAATCTATTCTGTCAACAGATTTCACCTAACTGTATTAGGTTAGTTGAAAAAACACTAATATTAAGTTTAAATACAAATAATTAGGTTCAACTTAATATAATAACTTTCAACTAACCTCATACAGTTGTGGGAAATGTGTTGACACTTAATTCAAGTCATTGTTTAGGTTTGTTCAGTGTAGCAAAGCAAGAAATATATACATTATTCAGCTTCTGAAATGATTCTACAAAGAGTTAAGGTAATGCCAAAAAGGAGGGGGAAATAAGGGTCATCTATAAGGTAGTACAGACACTAAAAGTCCAAATCAAAAATAGTGCTAAGCCTATTCCTCTGAGTCCAGCAAATGTTCAAATCTGGCTTTAGATAAACCAGCAGTTAGGTACATAAAACACACTATTGCTGCTTGAAGCTAACTGCAGAAGCCTTGGCAAACATGCCGTGCTAATTGTGTGCAGTAGCCGGACTACCTTTCCCCAGTTAGCTGTAACGTTTAGTTTCCCCTCGAGAGGGTCTGTGTAGGACTGGGCGAATTTCTCCGAAATCTTGTGCTAATATTTGTAGCGTGAGAAAGAGAAGAGCCATGCCAAATAAAACATGGCTATTTGGTCTCCAGTTTGGAGGTAACGTTGGCCCCTGGTGGGCTGTTTGTGGTCAGTAGGATATTTTATAGTTTTCTTTTTTGGTTTACTCCTTATGTACATAACTGCAGATTTATCGAGTATGTTTCTGCTGTGCTGTGAGATATTATAGGTCTTATAGATCTGGAATATTTTTGGTTCACTGAGTAATGTCAGATTGTCTTCTTCGTGATTGTGTTCGATATTTAAAGAGACTGGTAGCTATGTAGGTATATTTATTTTTTTAATTAGAGGAAAACATCGTTTGAGAACAATCAGGATTTTCTTGTGATATTTAGATTTTTGTTCCTTTCTCATTAGGGAGTTATGACCCCAGGATAATTTGGGTGCATGTTTAACTTACATGTTAGCTACACAAATATGGAAGTACATGCTCTGTGACAGTACAGCAACTCCAGGTTTCTTTCATTCAAGAGTGCTACATGTAGTTGCAGGCTAAATCAATATTGTTCTGCCTAGAGTTTATCATGTATTTACTGTGCATATACACACACATACGTACACATGCACAAACATGTAAAACTTGTCATTTAATCATATCATAATGATATTCTAGCAGGTTAAAGGTATGAAAACAATAGGCATTAGACATAGGCATTACATTAACATGCATGAAGATTTTATTTACCAAACAAAAGAAAACACAAACAAAGTTTTAAGCCGAATACGTGAAACAATACAGGTTCTGATGAGGAGTTGAAAGTAGCAAGACGATATGTTTCTCTTAGAAATGTCTTTGACCAGAAAAGTAAAAGCTTCTGAATGCCAGATATTGCCTTAAATGTCCTAAATTATGCCAAACATCCCAGCTCGTTTAGCATCAAAAGTATTTCATTTTACTCATATTTGTGTGGCTCCTTTGCCAAAGTTAAACAAAGTATTTTAATATTTTAAGATCAGCTCCAAAATGACTGTTCTGAATATCACAAGGAAATCATTACATAGCAATAAACTAATATTGGGGGATTTCCGATAAGCCTTTAAGTCCTTTTGCCTTTGGTTGGTTTCAATGACCATAACTATGCAATTAAATTATAACTGTGGCCTTAATCGTACTTTGAGAAAAAATGCAATCGTCTTCTATCCTTGCACGGGTTAAAACCAAAAGTCTATGAAGTAATAAGAGAGATGAATTAAAGGCAACTGAACCAAAGATCTCGTAATCTTGGTTATGTGGCAGATCATAATTGTAATGTAAATTGTTAGCTGTGCTCTCGTGGAGTTATAATGTTATTTAATTTACCTTAATGTAAATAGCACAGTGCATTCTGTAAATTACACTTTGTCCTTTTTGTAAATAGTATACTTAAGTATTTTTCTTCATGATGATTCTGTTTATATATTTGTATACTGTAAACTTTAAATATAACAGCTGCTATTTTGTGTTAGTGAGTTGTTTTATATCTATGACTTATTTTGTATCTATGTATTATTCCTATTTTAATAAACAACTGACATTTTACTGAGCTTTACTTTGTACTTTCTTTGTACCCCAAAGTTTTATGTTAGCAATGTCAAGTACAGGTCCCCTGCACAAAGAAACTGCCAGATGCTAACTTGCATATGTTAGGAAATGTGCACAATTAGCATAAGTGGCATTAATTAGCATATGCATACAATAGTTTTTTTAATGGTTTGACCAATATGGACACTTTTGGAGGGGTTTTTGAGGGTGTTGAATCAGTTTCTGATCATCATCTTGGCCATATTTGTACTCCTGGTGGGCTGATTTTGATGGATTTTGGTTCGATTTTAAAGTTTTAGGGGACTCAAAACTGTATTAATGTCAGAATTTGATTCAGCATCCTCAATAACATCAAAAACCACGCCAGAATTGTCTTATTTCTAACATAAAACTGCAACATATCCGGGTTCACAATGCTGGCAAGGAGACTCATTTGTAATTTGTTCAAAGAAACAGCACACACTTATCTGTTTTCTCGCTTTTTGGCAGTTTACTCTCTGAGTCAGTCAGAGCAGCAAATTCTGCTGCATGATGAATATTCTTAAGTGTCTGAAAGCAACAGAGGTCATACAAACATCCACTGAAGGAGATGAATAATAACCTGTCTTCAGAAACGTTTGGATAACAAATGAGGGTGTCCAAAACTCGAGTGTGACACAACCTCTGGATAAGCTTTTCAGCAGCTCTTAAACGTTCTGTTGCTCAATGTGAAATAAGATTAACTGTATGCTTCAACTGTTAGATATATTGTAGTGTCGAATTATCATATTCAGATAATGGCTGGTGTGCAAGAAGTACTTTAACTCCATTAAAAGAAGCTTTACGTAATGTAAAACACATCATTTCAAGTAAAAGTAAAAGTACATAACTGTTATTAGCAATATCTGCTCAATGCATCAAAAGTAAAAGTACATGTTTTGCAGAAAGATTATCAAAGGCTTACCTATGATATCATACTGATGCTTCAATTCTCAAGCAGCTTTTTAGTGTTGCCTTCTAAAGGGTCACAGTGAACTGTTTGAGATGATTAATGAGGCAGGAAAAAAACAGATCCTCTGCTTCACTAATCTGTGTTTTATCACATTTTATTCTCTAATCTTTGCTTTTCTTGTGAAATATTAAATCACTTTCTTCTTGTAGATCTCAAACCGTTACGAAACCATGTCAATTGTTGACAGGGGGTCCCAAGAAAGGGGTCCAAGCCAAAAATGTTGAGAACGAATGGTTTATGTTTTATTTTAAAGGTTTATCATACCTTATCATAGTGTGATCTTAATATGTAAAGTAACAAGTAAATATCACTAGAAACATTAAATAACATGGGAATAGAAGAACCCTTCATTCCCATTGGATCTTAGAACAGCAAATTGGAATTTGTCAAAGTAAATTAAATAACTATCTTTTTAATTTGGCATTTTATTTGGGGTGATTTTAGTTTTATCACTGTTCATGTTTTATGGTTTTATGGTTCTTTTATTTACTCATTGTTATTTGTATGTATCTTGTAGTAAGTGGGGGTGCATCTTGCATGAAAGGTGCTATATAAAGTGTATTATTATTTAATAATGAATAGTTGAGTAAAGTGAGTTTCTTTCCACTACAGTTGTTGACCACTTACAGTAACACTGGTCTTACCCTAAGAGAGTTTGTAGGAAAAAGCATGTTCCCATTTCAATAACTGACCTAAATCTATTTAAAAGGCTTACAGATGATTTACTAGAAATCCCAACACAAACACACACTGTCATGTGGAGATGTCATTTACCTCTCTGGCTCCAGACTGTACGTTACAGGCCAACAGGTCATTCTGCCAGCAGGCCAATTCGTGCTGACCAAGCGCTTTGCATTCTGATCCCAACCTTTCCTCGGGTGACCAATTATGGAGAAACTCAGTCTTACCGTCTCCTCGCTGCAGTAAAGGGATATTCAGGAACTCAATGCCTCTGCCCTGTTGCAGCCATAAAAGCTGATACCGAAGCAGAGCAGGTATCAGGTCATGTTTAGACGTTTTGGAGCTTTACTTTTATAGATTCTCCCACTGGCCTCCCCTTGAAGGAGAACTTGGAGGAGTGCCTTAACCTCCTTCAAGACTATAAAGGAGATAACCTCTATATTATCCAGTGGTGACCTTAAATGATCCATGGAGCTATGATGTATATCACAATGCTGTAGGGCATCCGGTTAAGTTGTGCTCAAATACCATTTTTGTTTCAATATTCTCTATTGGCACTAGATGTTGCCTCTGAAATCGGAACCCTTTTAAACAGAACCTCTGATCAATGGCTTAATAACACCGTGGCATACAATATCTCTCTTCTTTCCTGGAAATTCACACAAATTAAAACACTCATCACTTCATAAAAAACACATTGTTATCTTTTCAATCCAGATTTATTTAGCGTTAAATCAATTGTGTCAACAAGTGAACAAATGCAGATATTTATTTCTATCGTAATCCCTGTTAATGGCAAATTCACGATTTGAGGAAGTGTGAGTAGTGATTTGGAAAGGCATTTGTAAAAAAAAAAAGGAAAAGAAAATGTGTGGAAAGTACAAGATTATAACGCTAGTCCTCTGTCGCCCTCTGCTGGTTAGAATGTGTCCCTACAGTCTGCACTCATATCTTGTGCTTGTACCCAAGTAAAAGTAGAAGTACTTGAGTGTAAGAAAACTCAGTTACAAGTCAAAGTCCTGCAATCAAAATGTTACTCAAGTAAAAGTATTAGTATCAAAACATACCTAAAGTACCAAAAGTAAAAGTAGTCATTGTGCAGATTCTGATTGGTCCATTTCAGAATAATATATATGATATGTTTTATAATTATTGATCATTAAAGTGTTATCAAAGCTGGTAAAGGTGCAGCTAGTTTGAATGACTTTGTATACTGCAGGGTAGCTTGTGAATTTACTCCAGGTGGAACTAAAGTCTGATTTAAGAGTTGATTATATTTCACATCATTAATCCAAATCTGCAAAGTTACTAAAGGTATTAAATAAATGTAATGGAGTAATAGTACACAATTTACCTCTGAACTGTAGTGGAATAGAAGTACTGTGTAGTGTAAATACTCAAGTAAATCCCTCAAAATTGTACTTAAGTACAGCAATTGAGTAAATGTACTTAGTTACTTTACACTGCACTTAGTCCAGATAGGCATTCACATCCCAGGGCTGCTGTGTGAATAGAAACCTCTCATCTGGTTGGAACTGACTCCATGTGAAAGAGATGCCCGGCTGGTTCCAGCACTGAATCACAGGGAGGTGGGCTCTGGGGGTCTCAGCTGCTAAAGGCAGGGTTGTCCTTGAGTCAGTGTGATGCTGGACCAATGGACACGTGAATCTGTCTCTGTGGAGAATATCTAGTGGAGTCTTGTCAGCCATGGTTTGGGCCATCGTGTTATTAGACTGATGGAAGAATGAGGGTGGGACTGAGATGGATGTCATATGTTCAGAATTTCTCACACCTGTAAATCAGATAAAAAAAGGAATTAAATAATGTGTTCACTTAAGAGCTTATGTAGGAGTCTTTTTACTCCTAGGGTTAGAGTATTTTTCCAAAAGTAAAATTTGGTGTGCTTCCAAACTATAGATATTATACCAATAAATCACTCCTCTGTAAACTCCCCATTACCTTCGACGTGGACAATCATTTTAGAATCTAGTCAATCAAACCACAGAGCTAACTGAACACATTGATTTGCTCAAAATAGATTTGTGTGGATTATTACCTGTTTCTGTCGGGAAGAGGTAGCCATTTTGCAATTTCCTGGCAACTGTGTTGTATGTAGGGCAGACATCTGAGTTTTCACAATAGATTCTTGATGCTCCTGTTGCCTTGAAATTGACACAAATACAATTCAAATGAATATCCACATTAAAAGAAACCAAACTGACTCCTATTTGTCACACTACTACTACACTAGACCCCTAAACACTTCAAATGTCTCTCTATAGCATTAAATATCCATGAAGAAATAAGCGTTATTCATATTAAACAAGCAACATTAGGGATTGTTTGGTAAGAATTTCAACAACTCATCTAATTAGCTTAATAATCAGTTTGATGAGATTTGATTGACAGTGAAACAGCACACCAACTGGTGTCAGATTCTGATTAAAATGTCGTTCAATCCTGATTGGTGGATGAAAATCTGTGAAAAACCGTGTGTTCATGTACAGTGTGACTCCATCGCTCAAAGGTAAAAGCTGATTCAGAAGGAAACTTTTTGACGTTTGTCTCACAAAGTGTTCATTAGCACTGTACCTGTTGAGATGTGAAGCTGTGTGGCAGTGTTGGATTCACAGGGACAACGTCTCTTTGCTTCTGTAGATCTGCAGGAGAAATGTATTCTGTCAAATAATATCCCATTATGCAAAATCTTTCGAGGCCTTTTCATTAACAGACACACACTCTTACTCTGTGCGGCACATCTGTGTTTGGCCTCCCTCCTCCATTTGGCCCTTCTGTTTGAAAACCAAACCTTCAAGAGACAAGATATGATCAGATAAATGTGTAAATCTCTATGAGAATTTCAATGATTTAAAAATAAGACTCTACCTTGATTGTATCCTCAGGGAGTTTGATTTGGGAGGACAGTTTCTCTCTCATGTACATGTCTGCATACTGGCTGTGAGAGAACTCTGATCCAGGGGATAGAAACGTGTTTTAAAGTGAGCTTCTCTTAATGGAAAGACGCAGTGTTGTGTAAGCTTGAGATTTGAAGTCACCTTGCTCTAGAGCCGTGCTCTGCTCCGGGGTGAAGGTGGTTCGGTTCCTCTGCTGAACACCTTTAGGCTTCTGGTCGCTGCTGCATACGGCCTCAAACATCTTTCTCTCGTTCACCTCTTCTTGAATCAGAGAATCTAAATCTGTAGATGCACACATTTTGTTAGATTAAAAGAAAATTCCTATAACAAAAGCCTATTTATGTAGAAAATCAACAGGCTTGGTTTACATTTTTTGGCTTTAGTTCTGTCATCATATATTAGTGACTGGTTGACAGAGGTGGAAAAAGTACTTGTGTAATTAAGTTAAACTACCAAAGAGCAGGAATACTCTGTTACAAGTAAAAGTCCTGCATTAAAATCTTACTCAAGTAAAAGTACAAAACCTTTGGCATAAAATATACCTAAAGTACCAAAAGTGAAATTAGTTATATTCCATTATGGCCCGTATCAGATTTAAAATATTACATAGTTGTATTCTAATTATTAATGCATTAAAGGTAGGGTAGGTAAGTTTGAGAAACCGGCTCGAGATACACTTTTTGTTATATTCCATGGAATGCTCTTAACATCCCGATAGCAATGAATATCTTAAGTGCTTTGACAAAAAATCCATAAAAAAATGTCATCTGTGGAAGCCGTAGTAGTACTGTAAAAAGCGACCAATCATTTTAGCCGGCCCGGCTAAAATAACTGGATGGCCTACCTGCCTGTCAGCCTTCCATCTGTGCACAAACTTATCTCGTGCCCTCATTGGTCATGTGCGCGTTCGTGTGTGTTGGAGGAGGGGCTCTATAAGGAAGTGGCAGATTTTCTCCGGTTGTGTATTTTCAAATTCTAGCGATCTCGAGCCGGTTTCTCAAATGTACCTACCCTACCTTTAATGTCAATTTTGCACTTGGTAAAGATGGGGATTATTTAAATTACTTGATATAATGCTGGGTAGCTTAACCTATAATAATACATGATTGGTTGGTTTCTAATCTGTAATATAAATCCATACCAGCAAAGTAGCTAGTAACTTCATTTGTAGAAATAAATGTAGTGGAGTAAAAATTAAAAAATGCATCCAAAATGGATACAAATCAAAGTAAAAAGTAGCATAACTCAAGTGAAGTAAAATACCTCAAAATTGAACTTAAGTACAGTATTTGAGTAAATGTAGCTACTTAGTTACATTCCACCACTGCTGGTTGTGTATAATGACAATCAGCTGGAGATAATCAGCTGTTCCTTCTTTCATTTATTCCAGTGATTTACCATCCTCAGTCCTGATGCGGGCATTGGTCTCCATGCACATCGGTCCATGGTCCAAGTGAATCTTCCTTAAAATTCGATTTATAGACGACACCTTGCGGAACACAGAGAGTAGAAAGCAGCATGTCAAATGCTTGAACATTTCGGTCTTATGACAACATAAACTTGTCACTTACGCTGGGAACTTTGGAGGCTTTACATATTCGAGCTGATGAGAGTCGTTTCCGTATTTCCCAGGCAAATATGGTTGGATTTTCCCTTTTGCACTGGATGATCGTGGTGATGACCCCGGGGGTGAGGAGGCGAGGCCGGCTCCCCCCGATGGTTTTCGGCTGCAGGAGTCCAGTGCGCTGGTAGCGGCTCAGGATTTTACTGACGCACCCGTTGGAAACCTGAAATACGCATTGGGATAATTTATTAGAATATATTATAAAGTGACAGAGGTGTGCGAAGTAGCCTACCAGATTCAAGTTAAAAGTCCTGCAATGTTACTCAAGTAACAGTAAGAAGTATTGGCAGAATCCGAAACAGGTTTATTGCCAATAGGTTAACACACAACAAGGAATTTGCCTTGTCCTATATGCTACATAAACACAGTTAAAGAAGATAAAACAATTATAATAAAATAAAAACTATTTTAGGTTAAGATATTGAAAAGTATTTACATGGAATCTGGAACCAGGAAGTTCAAGAAGCCTATCATTATGCAGATTGGCCCATTTCAGAATAATATATATGATATGTTTTATAATTATTGATCATTAAAGTGTTATCAAAGCTGGTAAAGGTGCAGCTAGTTTTAATGACTTTGTATACTGCAGGGTAGCTTGTGAATTTACTCCAGGTGGAACTAAAGTCTGATTTAAGAGTTGATTATATTTCACATCATTCATCCAAATCTGCAGAGTAACTAAAGGTATTAAATAAATGCAGTGGAGTAAAAGTACACCATTTACCTCTGAACTGTAGGCCTAGTCGAGAAGAAGCACCAAGTAGCAAACCAAACAATTGACTCAAGTACAGTGCTTGAGTAAATTGAGTTGTAAAGTGATTATTGTATTTACTAGATCTTACATGTGTGAGAATATTAAACCATCAAAACGCCTAAACCACCTTTTCAGACTGAAATCTGAATAAATGGGGTTACTGGTGCAGAACAGTTTTCCGTACCCGCAGGATCCTGGAGATCTGGCTCGGCCGGACTCCCTCCGAGGCCAGCTCGATCATTTTCCTCCTTTTGGACTCCGGAAGAGGTCTGCCGTTGAGAAACATCCCTCCGAGCTGGTTTACACTTCCACCACCTTGTTATAACACAACCTATGCTATTTAAATCTATTTTACAAAGTGATTTCAATTGCTTAACCACTCAGGAAAAATAACAAACTTCAATTACATCTACTAAATTGTACATCTGGACTAAGACTAATGTGGCGCATTAGACAAATGCGCCACAAAGCCTCAGCACATGGTTTGAGTCTTATAATCTAATTACAGCCTTAAAGTGCAGTATAATGGAATCATAAAAGTAACCTTTATTTGGCAGGTCGTTGGCCCCGCACATCTCAGCTGGCTCCTAGGCTTGATGGTGAATTTGCTGATAAAAACAAATGCACTGCTTCCAAAAACACCTATATGATATAGAAATGGCACAACCAAACAAAATGTCGCTTGTAGAGAAAATGAAATGTCCAGGTAGCTCCGCGCATCTCTGATAAATGACAATGAGAGGATCACGCCCTTCAGCAGACATTTATAGACCTGGAGACCTGCATGACGTGTGGCTACCTGAAATGCAGAGGTGGAAGTACACAGATCGTGTACTTAAGAAAAAGTAGAAGTAGGCCTACCAGAGTGTAGGAATACTCCATTAAAAGTAAGTCCTGCATTCAAAATGCTGCTTAAGTAAAAGTACAAAAGTATTAGCATCAAAATATACTTAGAGTACCAAGAGTAAAAGCACTCATTGTGCTGATTGGTCCATTTCAGAATAATATATATGATATGTTTTATAATGATTGATGCATTAAAGTGTTGTCAAAGCTGGTAAAGGTGCAGCTAGTTTGAATGACTTTGTATACTGCAGGGTAGCTTGTGAATTTACTCCAGGTGGAACTAAAGTCTGATTTAAGACTTGATTATATTTCACATCATTAATCCAAATATGAAAAGTAACTAAAGGTATTAAATAAATGTAGTGGAGTAAAAGTACACGATGTACCTCTGAGTTGTAGTGGGGTAGAAATACAAATGAGCAAAATTTGAGATAAGTCCCTCAACATTGTACAGTAGGCCTACTTGAGTAAATCTACTTAGTTATTTTACACCACTGCTGAAATGTCAATATTGCCTTTAAGCGAAAGTTTATATTATTTAGCAAAATGGGCTTTTACGTGTGTTGGCCTTGTAGGTCTCTTCAAGACATTTCTTTCAAGGATATTCAAAAACAAGAGTCTAATGGGATTCAAGCATCATGCAGAGGAAGGATTGAGTCATGGACATTAAATCTTCTGGAACATACCTCCAAAGAAGGAAGTTTACATTTGACTTCGATCTAGTTAGTATGCACATAAAAAAGTAATAAAGTATTGTACAAATAATTAAAAATATCTGAGTTACATGGGCTCCATAAACTAGATTCACTACTAGGATGTTATTAAAAAAAATACCACCATCTTTGCACCCTCTTGTTTGGGGCAATATCATTTTATTCGTGAGAACAGTGAACTGGATAAAGGTTGCATTTCTTAGTCGGCATTATAAGCGCATATATCCACTTATCCGTCTAAATCGTGATTTGATTCAAAAGGTCTGTGTACTGCTGTTACTACAGAGTTAACATACTAATATCCAGATTTTGTCATCCAGATTTGTCTACTTTTGCGCAGTGGCTGCACACAATCTCAATCAGACAAATCCATTGTCAGTGCAACACAAATCAGTGTTTAACTTTCTGAATCGGTGCATGTTTTACAATTACATTTAAGTTACAAATGCCATCTTTCAAAGCAGCTAAAATATCAACACTGGTATGCTTCCCATCCTTTAGTGACTTTAACACTTGTGGTCACGTGACTCGAGCATTCTTTCCCAGCCTAAGTGGCTCAGATTAAAAGGATCTCTGGTGTCCTTTCATAAAACAAACATTTGGAAATCTGCGCCAATGACGACTGCCATATGGTAAAGTGCTTTTGATAAATCATAAATCCATCACCCAGACTCTCTTTATTACATTTTCTTTTAAACCGTGAACAAATAGACTCGTATGTGGGCGCAAGAAGAGGGCCAATTGGGGGACCTCGTTTATCCAGAAGAGGGAGGCTAAAATAACCCTCACAGATGTTCCTTGGGCAGCCAGCAGATAAAAATGCGTTGTAAACGTTTCGAAGGGAAATATTTGACGAGCAAATATTAGCCCATGCGAAAAACCCACACGAGGCTCGTCTTTTGGCCTGTTTAATGACTAATTGAATATCATTAGTTGGGTCCACACAGATCGAAGTGCCACCGAAATAAAGCCTGAGATTTTAAAATGCCATATGGCCCAAATTATACATTAACCATGGGTTAGAGGACAATAATACTCTCTGTGTACAATCAGCAGGTTAGATAGAGGACATCCATTTTGGACACCATCATCTCCTTGCCAACCGAGACAATGGAAAAATAAGGCAAGCCTTTTTATTTATTAGCACGGAGTTAATGAGGTCATTGATTTATATTACTTTATAGCTCGTACAGTGTGTGCCAAACGAGGATGATTAAAGTACTTAGGTTGTGTTGTTAAGACATTACCTAATATTCGTGGTGCGTAAATTCGAATCTGGGCTCGCCAATAGAGGGAGCGGGAGTTTATAAGTCTGAATCGTGCCAACAAAAAAAAGTTTGCATTTTACTACGATATTTGAGGTGTTTTTGGCTTGCATAAAACACCTATGTCGTTGCTTTACTGCGCCTTGAAGCGTTCAGAAATGTGGGTTATTCATCCGCGTAAAAAGGTTTCCAAAACCTCTCCAGTGCGCACTAAGGTGTAGTTTGCGCAACGGAGCTGCCTCCCTGGTCGATTCTCTACAAAGTTTCTTCATACTTTTATGAGCTTTGGTATCTTCCATTTTGATTCTTACTTGAGTTAATGCTTTTTTATTCTGTAAAAGCAGACGCTTGCGTAAATCCTTTATCTCCATCCTACAATTTATAGAGGTGCCATAGTGCAGATTGCAGGAGTGGGCTTACACACAAAAATAGTTTTAACTCGGTTTAGTATACAGAAAAAGTCCATGACAGATTTTGTGTTAACTTTGCGCACAAAACGATCACATGCGTATGGGATGTTAATAACTAAATTACCTAAAAGCTTTCACTGTTACCTATCCTCTTCTTGGTAAAAGTGCAGAGAAGCGAATAGCGTGCTGCAAAGAAAGACAATGAAGCTATACCTGAAGAACACAGTTGGCAATCTTAAACAGTGTACTGAATTAAATCTTTATTAAAATACATGCATTTATTTCATGAAAATGTAACTCTGGGAGCCTCTATTTATCACTCTAATATAGGAGGAATAAACAACAAATATACAAGTAAATAAGTCATTATTTCTACAACCAACTCATTGTATATTTATTACTGATCATGTTTTTTCCCCCCTCAGGTCATATCACAATGCCAATTTCGGTCCTGAAACAACTGAACTAAGTGAGTAAACAAATAACAGTTTGACAACGTTTAGTTAAACATATTTATTTACATCTAAGCTACTATAAAAGAGGTTGCAACAATTTAAATTGATTAGATATTTAGTTAAATATAGGAATAGAGCGATATGAAAATTACACTTTAGTGCAGAAAAAAAAATCCTTATTTTACATGCTATCTTTCCTGGTGCTTCTCACACTGTGTTCAAGCTGGTACTAGAGTTCAGTTCCCTTAGCCTCAAACCAACTACATACCAACGGGTCATTTTGGACCTCTATGCCAAGGAGCATTCTGTCTCTCCCTGTCACACACAGTTCATGGTAGTCGTTACAAGCTACTCCTTTTGGGAATTAATGTCAGAGCATTAAAACAGGTCATAAAAACATCTCAAGGTATTTAGCCTGCAAATATTTAGAATAGGTCCCATGAGCAATAATGTTCTTTGCCAGCCATGCCCTGTTTCCCACTCACACAGTTACTCACAATAACATATGAGATCTGACAAGTACAACTGAGCAGCAGCAGAACAAAACAGGCAATATCAAATCAAAATCTTCTGGTGCAAGATTATCCCCAATGTTATGATATTGCAGCAAAATCGACAGGGAGGTTGAGATTTAATATTCATTTTAACGCAAATCTTATTTCAGTTTAAAGTGACATGCAATCTGTGATAACATTAACTTTAACAATGGCTCCTTTGGTGTCATATAACAGTGAGCATGCACAATACTTGCAGCCAACATTAATGATATTAATTCCACCTGATTATTTCCAGTCCAAACGTCTATTGTGAAAAGGGTCCAAAAGTTAATGAACAGTTCAATTTTCAGAAGTATTGAATTGAACACCTTTTGTATTTGGTGATGCACAGTGTACAATTGCATATTTGTGTGTAGGCCTAAGTCTGACAACGTGTGAAATGTTGTAAGTTAAATTCAAATGATTTGGTAAAAAAAGGTCTCACATATGAAATCCCTTTCTGTTTATTTCATTTGATTCCATCTTGGAATCTTGTGGAGAAAGCTGCTGGACCAACCAAAATGAAGAGAAGAAGATATGCAGGAGATAGTGGATTTACAATACTTATAATAAGGTACAATATATTAAACAATAACATTTAATGCAAATCCAGCATTTGTAATATATTGTTGAAATCTCTTTTGTGCTCACGAAACCCCAATTTCCAACTGGAAACTGTTGCTAAATGTATAGTTAATTTGTCATTGTATAGTCTCGCTTGTGTGGACTCAACATTTCCGTCAGCCCGTGAAGGCAGCATTGTAGTGTTAACTCTATGCTGACGTGTCGCACGTCTTGCTCCGGAAGACGTTATTTCAATTCGCTTACGCGGTGAATAAGCGGCTGCATTCGCTCCCATTCATTGTGCTTACCGGACCCGGATATATTTTGACGTGTGTGTATGCATGGAAAGTGTGTTTCCGGTATAACGTGTGTGTTGATCGGTGCTCAGCCTTTTTCTCTTGGCTTTCAGTAGAACAGTCATTCACTACAGAGTCCAAGCTCCCTCACCTGCTCACCCGTTAACGGCGTTATATCTTAAACCAGTGGACATGGCATCTGTTTTGGCACCAGCTCAGGCTGCAGCAGCTCCAGCTGCTTCCCTGCAAAGAGGAATTGTGAAAATGGTAGGAATCCTAACAAAAATATGTGAGCTCACTACGTGAACCTAGGCATACAGCTAGATAGCGTAGTGAGCTAGGAGCTTATAGAGGCTGAAGTAACTGAGGTTGTCATACAACTTTATTTAAAGTTATATGAAGAAATATATGCAACTGTCCGTTAAATGCCAGAGTTGGCAACGTGTCACTTACAACTGTCACTTGCATTCAGCTCACCTGCTAACATCTGATAGCATTAGCTAGTTCGCTCTAGCATTTGCTAGCCTGCTAATAAGCTGAAGCCTATTGACGTTAGCACATGTGTGCTATCTTGCTAGTTAGCTTTAACTTCAACTGGCAATTTCAGCTGAAATGTAAATGTATTGACAACTGTCGTGCAGCTGTTAAAGATTCACTGCCATTCGACAAAGTAAATTCGCATACACTTATAGCAAAGCTGGTTGGAAACTGACATTAATTACTAAGTTGACGTTAACTCGGTTAATAATAACAGATGTTTAGTTTCCCAGCTATTAGCTAGCTGACGGTTACCTAACGGTCGTTTACTGTCCAGCAAGTGTTGATTTATATAAACAAAGTTCGTGGTCTGTAATGATAGAAACAAAGAATTGACAGCGTTTACGCATTTTATTATACTTATTGGTCCCATGTCAATAGGTACTTAGCCAAGTAGCGTGTAAGCTAACGCTGAGGCTTTTCCTCATATCACTTTTTTATTGTCTCTCTTAGCATTTCCCATAAGTGCTATTGTGACGTATTTCAGCAGTTAAAGTCCCAGTTATCAACGTTAGGAAATCGTAGATTCCATTGGCTGGTTTATGTGTCCCGAGCCTTCAAGTCAGACAGCATTTCCCCAGTCTGCCGGTTAAAACCGACCACGGGAAACTGACACGTAGCCTCAGCTTTCTGGCCCCTATAATCTCCCATTCATCTTGGTTATGTGTAGTCGCTGCTATGTTACTTCACCTTCTTCGCTTTTGGATTCGACCTTGCACTTTGTCCTAAAGGAGAGATAACCCTTAAGTTAATAAACTAGAATAAGTTAGTATAATTTATCAGCGAATTCCTTGCATAGTTCCATATTTTGAGCCCTTGGACAGTGGCCAGTAGACCCACAGTCTTGTGTATGCCACTAAGAAACAGATAGGCAGCAGATGAATTCGGACTAATAAGGTTTTAAACTGTATGTTAGGTTGTTTTAGATGTTAATATTATTAGGAAAATATTTCCCCCCCGGGCGTTGTATCAAGGGCTGTTTTAATTACTGTGGGTACTACTGAAAAAACAGGTTAGAACTGGTGTCCTCCCTTGAGAAGGTAGTTTGTGTATTACACTCTGTTGGGTTAACTACCAAAGGAATTGAGGGTTTTGTGAAGGTCTGTTGATGTACTATAATCTGAGTAGTTGGTTTGAAATTAGTTTGGTTAGAGTTTTAATATGCTTGAAAAAGGTGATCCATGTTGTGTATTGCATTCCAAGTGGAACTTGTACCTTTTGTAAATAGAGACGTAGGGGTGGGGGTAGTGCCTCTTTTAATTATGCCAGCCAGTGTATAAAAACTACAGTCACACTCCGGTTTAGCTTATACTTTGAGGGACTGAGTCAGATAGCGGGGAATGGTGGTGACTTGATGAAAGACTTTATCTAGCCCACATCTTAGATCAACAGCCCCCAGTGATGCTCCCTGCAGACGAGAGTCCGCAGATAAAAGGTGTTTGCTCAGATTCGTGTAAATGCCATGGTTGTCAAACCCAAGAGTAGGTTATCTTTTTTTTTTTTTTTGTATTTAGCTACGTTATCAGATAGTGTGATCTCCCCTTGTCTTTGAATGACATAGTGTCTCCATGGAAACATGCAACCTGAAGTTGCTTTTCAACTCTATAAAAGTTTGTCCTTTAACATCTTTTAAGATTTAGCTAATTTAGAGCTACTCCGATTTTGTTTATTGGAAACGGATTTGCATTCACGCACAAGCTCGGATCTAATTCTCTAAATCGATGATTTTCTTTTTTTTGTGCTTATTAACTGTACTTGTTTATGTTACAGCTGTTTAGAATAAATCCTCCATGAGCCTCTCATAGTGCTTATCAGATTTACACTTGCTGCAAGGCAAACACAAATACAATGGATTACTGATTGTACCAGAGTGCATGTCATGTCACAGAGGAAACAGAAACTGAAGGCTACCCCTCATTTATTTCCTTCCACACGTGTTGTGGTCTGGTATATGTTTCTGGTGTTTGTGGCCTGTAAAATGCATTATGTTCTTTGTGATTAAACAGATTTTAAAAAACAAGAAGAGAGTGTTTGAGATATTATCTCCCGACTGAAACGTGGCATAGACAAATCTTTTTACTGTTGATTTTATCGCCTCAATTGACGTTGTTTTTGTTTTTGTCATCTCTCTCAGGTCTTGTCGGGCTGTGCCATCATTGTTCGGGGCCAGCCTCGAGGTGGCCCCCCCCCAGAGCGTCAGATCAATCTCAGTAATATCCGAGCGGGGGCCATGGCCCGTCGAGCCGCTCAGGCCCAGCCCGACAGCAAGGACACCCCCGATGAGGTGAGCAGTTCTATCCCATTGTGTTTGTTTGTTTGTTTTTATTTGTGTGTTTGGCAAAGGCAGAACAAGGTCGCTCTGTTTAGCCCTGCTGAACAAACTATGATATTTGTTTTTTTCTTTCACATGGCTTTGCCTAATCTTTTTCCCATTTAGCAGGTGTCATTATTCATGAATTGGTATTCCAAACATGCTTGATTGTATAAATGACTATATAGCCTAGCAATTCTCTATTGAACTCGGGACTTTAAGATGCCACTGGTTTAATTTTCTTCTCTATTTCAAAAAGTCCATCAATTATTTATCACAGCCAGATGAAACTACTGTCTGTTCTGTTGCCCGTTTTTTAAATGTATTTAAATCTATTAGTATCAATTGTGTCGGGACTGAAATCTCTGCTTTTCATTATTAAATACATTTCCTATATGGTTTCGACAGACAGTCATGGCTTTTTTCTTTTTATCAGATGAAAAAAGAAAGAAAAAATCCATTAAAAACGGCTTAGAGATAATTTGTTTTAATCAAGATAATATCTGATATGCTGATAACTGTGTTTAGTGGGTATTATTTCTGCTTCATTACTGTGTGTGTCTGGTTGCTGTGAAGAGGAAATAGCAAATAACCTGCAGACAGAGCCATCATCTGTGATTACACTCTAATTTAATCGGAAAACAATACAATATTCATATAACTTAAAATGAAGGATTATATTTGTTGTTGCATTAGTATGTATTTACTTGTTTTCTACTTTTGATCTGATTAATGCTGCTTTATGGTTCAGTACATTCCTATTCCTGTCTGTTTTGCAGCCTTATGCCTTTCAAGCCAGAGAGTTCCTGCGGAAGAAGCTTATCGGCAAAGAAGTGTGCTTCACTGTGGAAATCAAGACCGCTTTGGGCAGGGAGTACGGCATAGTCTACCTGGGGCGAGGTGAGGGACCTGTCTCTATAATCACTAACTGATCTGAGAAATGTCCACATTAAGAGAAATACTAATTGGAATCTCATTTTTTGAAGATTAAAGCAAAATGAGATGGGACATGCTATAATGAATTTAATTTACCTGTGATGTGCAACTCATTATTGCAACTCGGGGCGTCTTTCCAAAATGCTGGGTTATGATTTTGCTATCAAAGTTTCATGTATATTTTATGCAAAAAAAAATGCATTAGAGTTAGTTAAACACCCTATTTTTCAAAAAGAAATTGATAGTCGGACAGTACTTAAGAGTGTTTTTCAGGGAAGTTGAACATGCTGCTGGTATAATTTAACTGGGCGTTGTTATAATCAGCCGTTAAATTAGCAATCCTGCAAAATGTGATTTTGTGTAGCTAAAATGTCTCCCTATCCGAAATGTCAGCACTCATGATTGCCTCGTTTCCAATAAAATTTCCCGACCAGAACTAACTGCAGTGTGATTATAATGGTCTTCAAATAAATAAATAAATAAATAAAAATGCTTCTCTTTCTTAAAAAGTACTTGATGTTTTTTCCTTCTATTTTCAGACACAACTGGCGAGAACCTTGCTGACAGTCTGGTGAACGAGGGCCTTGCCACAGTCCGCAGGGAAGGAATCAGAGGGAACAAGTAAGATATTTAGAATACAGTACTTTTCAAAGTGCCTGTTTTGTCATGGGTAAAATACTCATTGTCAGAATTGAAAAAGAAATACATTTAGATAACGTTGTGTTTAAAGGAAACCTATCATGCTATATTTAAATGATATATTGTAGGGCCATACCTATATAAGGTATATTTATACGTTTCTGTTTTCAAAATGCCAAACAGATCATGCATTTTAGCCATGCCTCATTTCGCTCTATGTGCTGTTTGCTGTCTACGGGTCTGATTCTGCTGACCACGCCCCCCTGCAGGAGAGGGGAGACGTGCTCTGATCAGCTGCTGGGCTGTCAGAAGAGGGGGAGAAAAAGAGATCTCGGTCCTCCGTGTTTTATTATATAGAGTCGTTATTCATTTGTTTTAAAACTCAATAAATAACAAAGAAGACCTTTGACTGGCACTTTTCTAATTTTGTCCGGAAGTTTAAAACTTTAAACTTTAACGGACATCTTGACTGGCGAAACAACTGAAACTGAAACTCTGCCGCACGGTCCCCTCGTTCCTTGGAAGAGGCTGAGAGGTGGGTGTTTGTCATCTGCTGGTGGACTAACCGGAGAGAATTACAGTGCTTGCCTCAACGGGGAGGGATTGCATTGCAGCGGGAGCAAACGCTTGCCTCGGGGAGGGAGAAAGAAAGCCACAGCGGAGAATAAACAGAAGGGTAACCATGGTAACCAAGTCTTCTTCGCTGCTTTTGTGGCAGACTACAGCGCCACTTACAGGCCTGGCATATATACTACCGTGTCTCCAGCGCTTTCGAACGGCAATGGCCGTGGCTGTCTCCTCCTGATTGGTGGAGTTGGCCCAATAGCCGTAGCGCCACCGTCCTGATGTCAGGACAGTGTTCAAATCTGGATCCGTTTTTATCAGATCCGTTGCAGCCCCTTTTTTAGAGATTTGGGTATGGAGGAAAATAGAGAGGGTTGTGTTTTCTGACACTTGGTGAGTTCCCTGGAACACCGGGGACACATATTCATGTATAAAAGACGTACAAAAGTGCATTTTGCATGATAGGTCCCCTTTAAGCAATATGTGATTATATCATTTATCAAAGTTTCTCTGTGAGAGACTCTTTTAGTTACGTATCAGATTCTGTGGAACGTGGTATATTTGTTATGATGCCAGCTACATGGCATTGTTGACCAAGAGGGTGTCATTATACAATAGACTGAGAGGTTAAATGTTTTCCCTCAAACTGTTTGCTCATTCAGTGTGGTGGAAGTAATACTCATCCATGCTCATCATTTTTGGCAACATGATGTAATCTTTGTAAAGCAGCACAACAACACTGGATCCGTGGGGAGACATGCATAAGTCCTCAACTAGCAGACTGTAGAGAATTGAGATGGAGCCTCGGTGTCCCAGATGGTGGCAGTATTACCCTGCTGCCACAACGATGTCCCTCGGAAACCCTTTTCTGCCACATTGCCTTCGCACAGTATTCCCCTGAATACACTTGCATACCCAGCACTATATGATAAAGTACTATATGTCCCCCCCAGTGGCAGTATTTGCACACTACACACATTACAAGCACTTTGACTCATGCTGCTACATTTGTATCTTCCAACATAACAGAGATGATGTGAATATTCTGCCACTAATGACCCATTTGAAGCATTCTGTGCAATGGCCCAGATCAAGCACTAATGTAAATGATGCTTTAAGTATAAGCGGGCATCATTTGGCCAAAGGGTGGGCCCATTACTCAGCGAGGACTTAAGGCCTTAGTTTTTACCTCGGTGGGCTAGCCTCCAATATCATTACCCCTCGTGAGCAGCTACGTTGATCACACTAACTATGATGTGTTCATGATTATGGGGGCGATTTTAACGATCATGGCTTCGGACACTGCAGTAAAAATGTGTTCAGACGCTGACTGCGGCTCAGGGAGAAATACGGTCAGCCATTTCACAGATTTAAAGGATCGACCAAGTGTACCCGAGCAGGCTGGGGCACAGTTGTTCAGGGCTTTTTTTTAATAGAACAAGCGTGAACACAGTCACTCTCTCTCGCACAAACACAACAAATAACTGACCACAAGTTGGATTAACGGTTCATTTGACCATCGTTAAATGACCATTGATGCGTTAAACTTTGGCTTGAGTTTGATAATATAACACATGTATTTCAAAGTCAACTAACAAATACCATTTCCTTCAAATTAAGTCGAGTGCAACATTATCACAGAGGATTGAACCCAAGTAAGGTTTCTACACAGATAGCCATTTTTTTAATAGTTTCTTTGTGCTGTCAGGTATTGTTCTCTTCCTTGTAGCCTTCTCAATGTTAATGAATACGTATTTGCACTGTTGCCTAGAATGCACATCTCATTAATGTCTATTATAATCGCAGTAACATAGTCCCAGAAAGGCCTTGGTTTAGTGAGACTCCACAAAACACTTTTGTTGTGGCTAGTTGTCTCTGTTGACGTTTAGTGTTATAAAGAATCATCTTCCCAGAGAACTTCCTAAATACTCATCAAAGAGGTTTTTACATGAAAGGTTTTTCAACATTTGTAGTATCACATTGTTTTCCGTCCACTTATTAGTTACACTGAATGGAGCTTTTTCTCTCCTAAGAAGTACAAATCCTGGCATTTTTAAGTAGAACGATCTCATTTGTTACTTGCAGTCTTAAGTCCTTTTGACTAGTGCAACAAGAAATATTCTAGTCTCTTACTTGGGGTATAACATTAATGAATTATGTGATTTCTTTTTTTTTCTGTCAGCTTTAGCTGCGTGCTACATATCGCAGCCCCCTGAGTCAGGCAGATTTATATTTTATTAAAATCACACGGATGAGTTTTTTTAGTTTTGCTGTTAGAGGTTTCAGTTTTACTTGATCAGGCATAAAAAATGCTGTCCTTTTTGCTGAGCCCTACAGCGATTGGTACCGACACGTTCATCAATCTCCCATACTCGGTGTTTCATCTTCAGCTCTGTCACTCAGTCAGAATCCTTTTCTTTCAAAAATATAATCGCTGAGGTGGCTATAGCCAGAAAATCGGTCAGCTAAACTTCCCATCTGAAAAATTAAATTCACAGGCAGGGGGCTTTGACTGATTGTTATTTATATCGCCCACCCAGCAGAGCAGAAAGGAGCTACATTAACATGGAAACCAGCTGTGCTTTATAATCCCACACCGCTCCTTTTTTAACTGGAGCCCCAGAGGAGTGCTGGTTGAGGGATGTAAACGTTGGGGAGATGAACTGTGCTCATTTGGGCCTCGCCCTGCAGTCAGATACACTGGGGAACTTCCTACACCCTTTACAAACTGTGCATACACAACAGGGAGCTGTAAAACACTAAGGTTCAACATTTTGTATCTGTTTAAAGTGTTTTGGGCTGCACGAGGGAGCCGCATGGAGATGAAAGATATAGCCTATAGTGTGTTCAAATAAAAGGGAATTGGAACTTATTCCTCCAGTAGCTTTGCACAGTTTTCTTACCCATCATCAAAATCTGTTTTGATTTCAAGCAGTGTGGTTGTTAGGAGGAAGTTGCTGACCTAAGAGAACTCTGGTCTATTCAGAGGCATGGATACGTCCACTATCATCTGCCCACACACATGCAGCTATTCCTATATCCTAACCAATCTCTGCTTGCTGCTTTCCATTCCATTTCAATCTGTGGCTTTTCTATGTCTGCGTTTCTTGATTGCATTGTTGTTTTCTTTCAATCTATCTTTCAAGCTCTCCGGTCCTGTTTAGCGCTTAAATTCTAAGTAGCTTAAACACAATTGACTTCTTACGGAAAGTTTCACTATTGCTGCCCTAAGCAAGAAACTGTTTTGATTTGAATTTAGAAGATAAATCAGTGTTGAGAGGGAGCGAGAACGATAGTTACGTCTGTAACTACGGTTCTATGAGTCCCGGATGACCGCCAGAGGCGGTGCTTTTAGCACTGGATATGTCCATCGTGCGCATGCGCAGTACGAGTACCAATATCAACAAAGTCACCTGTGACCCACGTGACACCGGCTATATCAGCCCGTGTCATCAGAGGATCTGTTCCCAGAATCTTCTCGCGAGCACACAAGAATTCTGAGTGACAGGAAACTCTGGCGGTCATCCGGGACTCATAGAACCGTAGTTACAGACGTAACTATCGTTCTATTTCGTCCCTACTGACCGCCAGAGGCGGTGCTTTTAGCACTGGATGACTTATACCAACCATGTCATGAAGAAACCAAATACTCACCTAGCTGGAAGCAGCGGAGCTTGGCAACAGGACCACGCCCAAAGGATGGGGAGTGGCGACATTGACCCGGTAGAACCTGGAGAATGTGCCGGAAGATGCCCAAGACGCCGCGGCGCAGATGGTCTCCAGGGGCACTCCTCTCAGGGCGGCCCAAGACGTTGAGACGCTCCTTGTAGAGTGGCATCTCACCCCTGATGGCAGGGGGCGGCCACTGGCCCCATAGGCATGTGCGATTGTATCGACAACCCAGTGGGACAGCCGCTGCTTGGAGAGAGCACAACCCTTCCTAATGCCGCCATGGCAAACGAAGAGCTGCTCTGACTGCCGTACACAGGCCGTAGCATCGACATACTCTCTCAGGGCACGCACAGGGCACAGCAACTCGGGCGTGCGGCTCTCCTGTGGGACGTTAAAGCGTGCCAGCTGGATGGGCCGATTGGAGTGGGCAAGTGGAAGCACCTTGGGCAGGAACGCCACATTCGGCCAGAGGGCAACACCCGAGCCATCGGAGTTCCACCTCAGGCATGTATCGCTCACGGAGAGGGCATGCAACTCCCCAACTCGCTTCCCTGAGGTTATGGCAAGCAGAAATGCTGCCTTCAAGGACAGCCACTTAAGCCCTACATGGGCCAGGGGCTCGAAGGGAGGAGATGATAGGGCATCTAGCACTAGGGGCAGGTCCCAAGCCGGAGCCCTCGGGGTACTAGGGGGACGATGCCGTAAGGCCCCCCTCAGGAAGAGGGACACCGACCTGTGGCGCCCCACCGTGGCGCCGTCGACCTCGACATGTTGGGCAGAGATAGCAGCCGTATATACCTTCAAAGTGGAGTGAGAACGTCCACTATCCAGAAGGGACTGCAGGAACTCCAGAATGGTGGCCACAGAGCAATGCCCCGGATTCTCAGCCTTACCCAAACACCAGTGGGAGAAGAGCTTCCATTTGCACTCGTACTGTGCTCGAGTGGATGGTGCTCTGGCATTCAGGATAGTTTCCCTGACCGATGCCGAAAAAGCGCTCGACAGTGGGTTGGGCCCTGCAGAGGCCAAGCCCAGAGCTGGAGGCGGTGACAGAAGGTCCTTCCTGTCGGGGAGGCGCCATGGTGGGCCGCAGCAGAGACTGCGTAGCAGCGGGAACCAAACTCTCCCCGGCCAGCGGGGGGCGACCAGAAGGAGCCTGTGCCCCTGAGTAAGGACCCTCTGAAGCGTCTGTAATAACAGCGGCTGCGGCGGGAAGGCGTACAGGAGACTGTCTGGCCAGTCGTGTGCCAGAGCATCCTGCCCCATTGGGCTGGTCACCTCTGCCACCTGATTTTGGTCCCCTGGTAGAAAGACTGCCCGCAGGCTGGCCAAGCGGGGAGACGCCCAAGACAAGAGGCTCTGTGAAACCCGGAGCAGCTGTGCGGACCTGGTGCCCCCCTGGTGGTTGATCTGGGAAACCGCGGACATGTTGTCCGAACGGACAAGCACATGCCTGTCCGAACGGACAAGCACATGCCTGTCCGAACGGACAAGCACATGGCTGTCCGTCAGTTGGGGTAAAAAGTGCCTGAGCGCAAGCAGCACAGCGCGAAGCTCTAGCACGTTGATGTGATATGCACCTTCCTGGGCGGACCACAGACCCTGAACAGTCCTGCCCTGCCACACAGCACCCCACCCTGAGAGACATGCATCTACAGTGACAGTCTCCCGGCGGGATGGGATGGCGCCCATGGGCGCTCCCATCAGAAGATAGGCCCTGTTTCTCCAGCGTGACAGAGAGTGAAGGCACTGGCGCGACACCCTGACCCTCCTGTGCCTGTGCCACTTGGCGTCCAAGTGAAGGCTGTTCAGCCATATCTGCATAGGGCGCAGCGACAGCAGACCTAAGGGCACAACGGCTGAGGCAGCCGTCAGTCTGCCCAAGAGCCGGAGGAACTGAATGTAAGGCACATTCTTGCCCAGCCTGAAGAGGGGGAGAAGGTGGGAAATGTCGTCCACACGACGAGGTGTTAGGCAAGCCCTCATGGCGACCGAGTCTAGGACCAACCCCAGGTAAGTGACCCGTTGGGAGGGGACCAGGCAGCTCTTCCCGGTGTTTACTGTCAGGCCCAACCGGGCTACGTGACATAAGAGGCGCGCCGTATCCTGGGCCACTTGGGACCGGGACGGCGCACAAACCAGCCAGTCGTCTAGGTACGGCAGGACCTTCATGCCCTGTGCCTGCAGGGGTGCGAGAGCTGCCGCCACGACCCTGGTAAACACCCTTGGAGAGAGGGAGAGACCGAAGGGAAGCACCCGGAACTGATAATGCTGGTCCTGAAAGGCAAACCTCAGGAACTTCCGGTGGTGGGCCGCAATCGGCACGTGGAAGTAGGCGTCCCTTAAGTCCACGGTTGTGAACCACTCCCCCTGTGTGACAACACGGAGGGTGTCTGCTGTGGTCAGCATGTGGAAGGGCAGCACCCTCAGGAATCTGTTGATTCCTCTGAGGTCCAGTACTGGACGAAATCCGCCGACTTTCTTGCTCACCAGAAAGTACGCCGAGTAGAACCCCCCGGACTGAAGCAGGGGGTCCACTGGCTCGATTGCGCCCTTGGCCAAGAGGACGGACAGCTCTTGGGCCAGAGCTAAGGCCTTCGCCGGGTCGCTGACAACTGTCATCTTGACCCGGCCGAAGGCTAGGGGCCGGCGTCGAAACTGCAATTCGTATCCCTGGGTTAGGGTGGAAACCACCCAAGGGTCGGTAGTACAGGCAGCCCAGTAGCTGAGCTGCTGCTGGGAAAAGCAGCCGACGACCGGCCCAGGGACTTCAGGGCCTAGCCCCCCGACCCCTTGGGGGGCGGCGGTAAGGCTGTGGGGCCCGGGGCTGCCTAGAGGGCTGGCGACCGGGGGCACGAAAGTCATTAGGAGGCGGTTGAGTAGACCGCTGGGACCTCCGCAGACCACCACTGAAAGCCAGTGGCAGAGTGCGGCTGCTAGAGGGGCCCCTGGGCCTGCTGGGAGTAGGCACAGGCCTACGTAGACCCGAGAGCTGCTGCCTGGTCTGTCTAGCTTGGGCAGCACGCTCTAGTGCCGCCAGGGCAGCTGCTCCAAACAGCTCCCCTGGTTCGACCGGCACGCCGCGGAGGACACTCCTACATGTCTCCGTTAGTGGTGACTGAGCCAGCCAAACCTGGCGTCGAGTCTGCACCAGTAGGGACATAACTCGTCCCAATTCCCTAGTCATTAGGGCAAAGGCCTGCAGTGAAGCGTCACTGAGGCCCAGCAAAGAAGGCTCAGCCGGAGCCTGCTGCAGAGAGGCGGAGGCGGCCAGCATTAGATGGGAGAGAGAGTTCCCGATACGACCCATGCGTGCCGCTGCATCGTAGGCCTTACAGAGCAGTTCGTCAGTGACCCTGCACTGAGGCAGAGGGCACCTGGCGTCAGGCCTTAGGGCCTCATCAGGAGCCAGAATCAGGGAGGCGATGGCAGGCTCGATGGGTGGCATGCGACCCAGCCCCACCCTCGCCGGATCCTGCATGGCAGCCAGGGTCCGGCTATCAGAGCTGAAGCGGGAGAGGGCCTTAGTGTCTCTCCAGCATGCATGGAGCTCCCTCAGGTACTCCTCCGAAGGAGGAACAGTGAGGGGGACAGGGGTAGGGCTACGCCTGAAGAAGGCGCTAGCCTGAGCCGCGTCGGCCTGCGGAACAGGAAGCTGCAAGTGTGCCAGGGCCGCACGAATAATGGCCGCCATGGAGGTGTCCTCCACGCCCTGCAGAGAGCCCTGAGCAGAGGAGTGGGAAGCCTCCCCGGAAGTGAGCGGGGCCTCGTCCTCCACCTCTTCGTTGAAGAGGTTAGCCGAGGCCGCTAGAGACATGGCATCCTCATGCAGAGGTGCGGCAACCGAAGGAGGGGCAGGCGGCAAGCCAGCAGCCCCTATACCGGCCCCTGGTTGAAGGGCTAAGAGGAGCGACTTCATCATGTCCATGTCGGCGGCTAACCGATCCACCTTAGAGGACAGCCTGTTAGGGGGCGAACCCGTAGCCATCGCTCCCTCGGGTCGCCGGGAACGGCCAAACTGACCTAGGGGAAGATGCGACAAGGAGAGGTGTCCGTTGGCTTCTGCCAGACGCTCCACCTCTGCGACTCTGGCCGCTCTAAGCGCCCAAGGCATGCAGCTACAGTTCATGCAGGCGTCCTGCGTGAGACCCTCCCTCAAATGCTCGAGACCAAGGCAAGAGGGGCAGCGGTCGTGGCCATCCTCGGGCTCGAGAGAAGCCATACAGGCGCTACATGGATGAGCCATCATGTAGGTAGCCGGATGCAGCGTAACCGGGAGCGGGGTGCGAGAACACAGCCTTCACCAGTTACCTGCTGAACGGAAGGAGTAGAGCCCTGCTCCTACTCGCCGAACACGAGAGGGGTGTAATGGGGTACACCCGCGTTACTTAGCAGAGGGAGCGGGGAGCGAGAGCACTGCCTTCACCTAGCTAAGTAAATGAAAGTGCAAAGCTACTAGCAGAGGGAGCGGGGAGCGAGAGCACTGCCTTCACCTAGCTGAGTAAACGAAGCACGGAGCTACCAGCAGAGGGAGCGGGGAGCGAGAGCACTGCCTTCACCTAGCTGAGTAAACGAAAGCGCGAAGCTACTAGCAGAGGGAGCGGGGAGCGGGGAGCGAGGAGCGAGAGCACTGCCTTCACCTAGCTAAGTAAACGAAGCACAGAGCTACCAAATAAGGAAGCTTAACAGGGCAGCTAGCCAGCCGGCTGCTGCTCACAGTCAAGGAACACTCTTACCAGGAGCGGGGGTGAAAACACTGCCTTCACTGGTTGAGTAAAATAGCGAAACAAGCTAAGGAAACTGCTTCTAAAGGAAAAACCAGCACGGGTAATCCGGTGCTTACCTCAAGCGTCAGCCAAAGTGGCTGACCAGGCAGGACACAGTTAGGCTGAGCCGCGCTACTGCTAACTAGCTAAACAAGAGGACACAACACAAGCTGGAACTCAGGATGCTAATGATAGCTTGGCGCAACGCCGCGCTATCAGAAAAGTACAGAGAACGCAACAAGGGCAACTCCTGGGAGAGGGGGCGGAAACGCTACCGTCACCAGAAAGTTCAAGCCAGGTAGCAACCAAGACAGAAATCAGGACAACCTAGCTGGGAGAGGGAGTGGAAACACTGCCGTCACCGACCAAGCCGACACCAACCTGTCCGTTGAAGTTTTTTGCGCAGCCGGCCGCAGCTCCTGGAGGACGGGTAATCCCGCGGCTCCGACTGGATCAGTCGCGAAGCTACACGCAGCCAGCTGGATGCAGAGAAATCCTTAAATCCAAACGTTCCAACTGAACGCTGTAGGCTACAATAGTGTAGCCACGGTACTCTCGCGCAGCGAGAAGATGAAAGGAACAGATCCTCTGATGACACGGGCTGATATAGCCGGTGTCACGTGGGTCACAGGTGACTTTGTTGATATTGGTACTCGTACTGCGCATGCGCACGATGGACATATCCAGTGCTAAAAGCACCGCCTCTGGCGGTCAGTAGGGACGAAATAGAACTGCTGTTGGGCGTGAGTCCAAAAGCCCAATTAGGTTCACACAGCTGGAGAACGGCCTACATGTGTTTTTATGTGTGGCATTTTAATTGAGACTCACTTTGTTGCTTCTCCAAAGCCAAAAGTGTCTTTTAAGGCAGCAAGACGTGAACAGTTCAGCGTGTGCACTAAAAAGCTCTCGTCACAACCACTACTCCCATATCAATGGGGAAGCCTTTTGCTTCTAGGAAAAACAAAAGCCCGTTGCCCATTTCAAGTAATGAATAATTAAAGTCGTACAAGGGCCCTCAAAAAGCATTAGGCTGCACAATTTAGCAAGCCAGCATGGAATTAATTGTGGCGTTCGTAGCCAGCTGCGTGATTGCTTTTGAAGGAGCTGTCAAACACTGTTATTGTCTCCTCACAAAACGCTCTGATACTTTTTTCAAGCGGTTATATTCTGGTCATCAACTAAAAACATTAAAACAACAGCACAGTATGTCAGGAACATCACTTTATTCAGCACTTAACTCAACTTAGCTGGAGCCTTACCACACACATAGTCCTATACTTTTAATGAGCGCATGTGCATGGCAAAGCTAATAAGCAATGACAGGTTTCAGCAGCAAAAAGCTACAACTTGCTGTCATTTGATGAATTGTAATGAATGCAACATGACAGAAGGTAAAAGACCTCTCACATTGCCTACTAGTTTTTGTAATTGTAGTTCATGTAATGCTAATATTTGCCTTTTGGGTAGCCATGTTTCCACATCCTGGTTAGGAGTAATTAGAGCATGTTAAAGTTAACAGGGAGTGCAACTCTACAATCAACACATTTTCTGCTCGTTAGCTACAGCGACCATTTCTGACTGGTGTGAAATTAACAAGCTAGGTTGTTTTATTTATATATATATAAATGTTTTAATAGATGTTTAATAGCAGATTTATAGCAATATTTTAACTTGAGCTATCACGGCTTTAGTGCAGCGGTGTTCTAAAACAACATTTTTTATTTTCAAAGCTGTCAAGAAGCCATCTTTAAAAGTTTCAATATCAGTTTCACTCAGCTGCAGCTTTCAGTAGTTGACCAAGTTTCTATTTCAATTTTTGAAGAAAGCTTTGTTTTTTTACATGCCCAAACTGTGAACTGTGAATGGAGAACACAAAAACTGCAAACAACCGAGTGAAAAAAAGGAAACTATGTATCACATGCATCTTTAATAAAACTTCACTATTTATTACTCTTACGCCACTACCACACTGGTGCGCTGTGGGTCTGTGTATGAGACCAGATTTACTAATGGGCGTTTAAAGGTTAAACTACTCATTTAAGCGCGACCACATCACCCCTATTCTGGCCTCATTACACTGGCTTCCAGTTCGGTTCAGAATTGATTTTAAAGTCCTTTTATTTGTTTTTAAAGCCCTAAATGGGCTGGCTCCGGCCTATATAGCTGAACTGGCGCTACACCCCAGCCAGAGCTTTAAGGTCTGCTGACCAGCTGCTGCTGGTAGTGCCCAAGACCAGGCTAAAAACCAGAGGGCAACGAGCCTTCGCAGCAGCTGGCCCTAGGCTCTGGAACACTTTGCCCCTCCATGTGAGGTCGGCCCAGACCCTAGGGGTTTTTAAATCCACATTAAAAACACACTTCTTCTCTCTGGCTTTCTAATTAGAGCGGAGCATGACTCCTGACTTTTCCGTGTGTTTTATTCTTATTTTGTTTTTTAAGTTATATCTGTTGTAATTTATTGTCGTTTATTGTGTTTTGTAGTAATGTGTTTTTTATTACATGTACAGCACTTTGGCTCGACCAAAAATCGCTTTTAAATGTGCTTTATAAATAAAACCTGATTTGATTTGATTTGATTAAGATGTTAAGCATTCACAATTTGAGTGCATGCAGGTTCTTTTAAAAGAGATGGTCCTAAAAGGGAGTTAAATATTGGTGCCGTATTCACAACTTTGTTACATTCATCAGTTTATGGATTAAAGTAATAGTCATGTTGTAAAAAAAGCAGTACAGAAAGCTCCTGCTCACAACATATAGAGAGCAACATATTGATTTATCACTTTAACTGTTGTCCAGAGTTTGAAATGTGTGACATGTTACTGTGCCCTAAACCTTTCCTTTTTGTGTGTTACCAGTCCAGACCAGGCCAGACTCTGTGAATTGGAGGACCAGTCCAGGGCTTCTAAGAAGGGCTTGTGGAGCGAGGGCGGCGGCATTCAATCTGTTCGCGACCTCAAATACACCATAGAGAATCCCCGCAACTTTGTTGACTCCTTGCACCAGAAACCTATCAACGGTAATGAGTTTGGGAGGGGCGTGCAAACATACACAACGGATGAGAAAGCTTGGCCTAGAAAACAAAGACACTTATCATTTGAAAGCACGTAATACTACATAAGCCTCTATTTTCCCATAAAAGGCCACATTTACAGGCTTTGTTGGCCATTTTGGTTGAAGAAATCCCGTTCTAAATATCCACTTCAGGGTAATGGAACACACTATATAACCATCACTGGCTCATTCCTCCAGTCTCTCATCTCCGACCCTAACCTGAGCTGTAATGTGCCCCTCAATTCATTTCCAGGCTACTGCCGTTAACAGTGGCGCAGCTCATTTTACTACCATTTCATTGAACGGTGGAATGAACAGGGAGACGTTTTTTCCTTCTTTTATTTCTCGTTCTTACCATTCATGAGACGATCAGAGTTGTTTTGAAATTGGAAGCAGCAATCCAGCCCAAGAGCTTTAAATGTGTGTTGAGTTGCTGTGGTTGAGAAACAGAATACCAATGTCCCTCTCATCTGCTTATGCAGACACACGCTCAGACACATGCACACAAGCTATACACGGGAAGAAAAGCATATAGAGGCTGAGAGAACCCATCATCAAAATGCCATTTAGGCATGAATTGCCTTTAATACAAGTGACTCATCCTGTCCAATTTCTTTAAGTACTTTAGAGGTCAGGAGCAACAGATGGGCGATATATGGTTTTGAAGAAATAAACAACGTTATACCTCCAAAAGCTTTTCATATATATTGACCTTGCCTCAAGCCTTGATATGCTGCATAGTAAAATCTTTAAAGTGATAATCCAAAAATGCTTTAGTATCAAGCACTCACCTCTGTAGGCTTGAAAGGTGTCTGTAAAAAACAACACCAGAGATATGGTGACTCCTTCTTCCAATAGAGCAATGACTCTAATCAGCCAAAGTTCATGCTTGTTTTTAATAGGAACAAATCGTTATTATTACAAACCGACAGCAGTCATATGAACATTTTTAAGTTCAGCCTTTTTATACCCTGAGGAAGGAAGTGGCAAACCACCATTTTTCCTAAATAAATGAGTATTTCATAAAGATTTTGGTTGTCACTTTCAAGGTGTACAAAGTCTGACAACTCAATTTGACTGATGAGTAGCAAACAGTTTTCACAGGTGTTAGTTTGAAATTCACCGGAGAGTACATGCTATGACAATCTACCAAGCATAGAAGAAGATTCAAATAAATTCAGATTTCCATTTATTGGTCTGACCCGTAAAAATGAAATAAAATGAATTGCCTCGGGTAAAGTTTCCCGAAAGTATGAGATATAAAGTGTTTTTCTGAATCTTCCAGTTTTCACATAGCGTTTCCCAAGTATAAAAGATTAATTTAAGTATATGCTCTGACCAGCCCACAAATAAGCAATTGATTAAAATTGGACACATCGTACTCTCCCTCTAACGCTGTGACATTCTCATCTCTCCCTTCAGCCATCATCGAGCATGTGCGTGACGGCAGCGTTGTTCGCGCCTTGCTGCTCCCCGACTACTACCTGGTCACCGTCATGCTGTCTGGAGTTAAGGTAACCAGCACTCACCTGCAGAAACTACACTCGGGGAAAATGTAAACTAATGTTTGTCCTGAGACTACAGTTACCATAAATAGATAGATGGATAGATACTTTATTCCTAAAAAATCATTTTGTCACGGCAGCAGTGTTGTCAAACATTACACATGAGTGAAAAATAATGAAAAGATATTGTAACATTAACAGCAAATATATACAAAATTACAATAGAAAAGACATACTGTATATCACTAGAATATCTAAGAAATACACAATTGAAAGAAAATACTGAATACATTTGAATAACCTACAATATTCAATTTCACTAGGCAACAGAAATGTATAGAAGTAATAGAAATAGTGAGAAAATGAATAAATAAATACATAAATGGTTTATCATATGTAGATTCTTCCACACCACTTTCACTTTACTGTCACAAAATATAAAACTCAACTATTTAAAGGTGTGTATAAATACATATGCTAATAAAAAATACATGTATTTATACAATAATGGCTCATTTGTGCCCAGCTTTTTAATCTGTGTTTGTGCTACTAGTGTCTTATGCACTAAATATCACCATCAAACTCTTTCACCAAGCCCAGATAACTCATCTTTTCTCATCTCCCACTTAAATACATTTCATCCATTTCAAGATGTTCTTTGTCCGTGTTTCAAAGGCTTGTCTGCGTCTGTTGTGTTTATATCTGTCTGCTGTTCTGCCACACTGAAAGGACAATACAGATAGCAAGTAGCGCAAGGTGACATCGGTTGAAAGTGGATAACGGTACTTCACAGAAAAAACTGATGGTATCAAAAGAACGTTTGCACAGAGAAATCTCCTAGAGGCGCTGGTTGACTGCTGGGAAATTCAGTAGAGTACTAAATCAAGGATGTATTTTAACACTGCTTTCAAAAGATCTATTGACAAAGGCATGATCATTCCTGCATTCATTTGCGTTTTCCTTCTCCCCAGTGTCCCACAATCAAGCGGGAAGCGGATGGTACGGAGTTTCCAGAGTCATTTGCAGCAGAAGCCAAATTCTTCACCGAATCCCGACTTCTGCAGAGAGACGTTCAGATCATCCTGGAGAGCTGCCCCAACCAGATCATACTGGGCACCATTATGCATCCGGTAAGACTCTGGAGGCAACGCACGTTTGTGGGAGTGGCCGTTCAAATGAAGGCTTTTCTGTCTCATTAATTACTGTTTTTCCCCCCGCTGTGTCAGAATGGAAACATTACAGAACTCCTACTGAACGAAGGGTTCGCCCGCTGTGTGGACTGGTCCATGGCCGTCTACACCCAGGGAGCCGATAAACTACGTTCTGCTGAAAAGTACGACACTTTAGGCGTACACAAGAAAATAGTTCATATCATTATTAAATACAGACGTTGCTTAGAAAGGTGTAGAAACTAATGCAATGACACATCTGGTTCAGGAGATCACTGTTTTATAAGACATAATAAATAAATAAAGCAGTTTCTTGAGGTATTGAAAATAATTGTGTCAATTAAATGGTATGCAAATATATTCCACCGCTACTTCAGATCTCCCTCTATTGCTCTACTGCATTGATATGCACCCCCTATAATCATCACTGTAAGGACTATAGGCTAATCATCTCAGGATGCTCTTTAATGAGCCTTTGTAGCTTTTTCCAGCCAAATGGATAATTGTTATTCGCTCGATTAAGCCCTTCATGTCCTATGTATTTCTGGCTGATCTTGAGGACGACCACTGATGATGATTATGTGTTTTTTTTTGTTCTTTGCCAGATCTGCTAAAGAGCGCAAGGTCCGCATCTGGAAGGACTACGTGGCACCCACAGCCAACATGGACCAGAAGGACAGGCAGTTTGTCGCCAAGGTGAGGTCCTCATGTGGCTTTTATATAGGCTGTGTCCCTTGGCACTTTTCCTTTGGCCCCTAACATAATGTCTTTCCAATTTGGATCATTTTCCCTCCATTGAAAGTCCTAACATATCTTTGAAATTCAGGGAAAAATAAGTGGTAAGGTATAAAACCCACATTTTCATATCTAAGAAGCTGGAAATGTGAAATATCTTGGAACTAAATCTTCCTCTTCTTCTAAAGTTGCTGCCAATTAATTTTCTGTTTACCCACTCATGGTTTTAGTTACTTAAATATAATGTTGGATGGTTTAATCTATACCAAATAATCATAATTCAAAAGTTTTTCCTTAATGTTTTGTGTCAAAATCTAAATGTGTAAAGTAACTAGTAAATAAATACGTAAAATAAATGTATTGGAGTAAAAGTAGTGATAAATGAAATTACTCGGGTGGCGTACAAGTACCTTAATGTGTGCTTAAGTGACGAGACATTGGGTGTTTCTCAATCGCGAGTAAAGCTGCTTCAGAGCCACTATTTCAAGCATACTACGTCATCGAGTGCCGCCGAAGTACTGTTCCAATCTCCAGCATACTTGGAAATCTACCGAGCCCGGCGTACTCCGTTTGGAGAAATATCGAGGCTGCACATGAGAAGACTCCGCGGTCTTAAAATCCCCACAATGCTTTGCGCACGGACCAATTTCCCCAAATCTGTGACGGAAAATGTAAGGCGGGGCCTCTCATATGACGCACACCTGCACACTTGCTAGCCTGTTCCACTCTTTGTTTTCCGAATGCCAGGAAGTATTCTTGCCTCGCTTCTGAAGCAAGATGCTCGGCAGACATGTGCTACCAAGCAAGCGTACTCGCGATTGAGAAACACCCATTGTCCAGCGTTAGCTTCAGTGCTAAGGCGATGTTTCCTTTGCTTCCATCACTCCATGTTCACTGTCCACTGCAGCATTTCCACTTTTTCTCCCAGCACTGCAGCACAAGCAGAGCCACTTTAAGGCTACTAACAAATAATATCCTCCTGACGCCTCTATTTTCACATCTGGACCCCCCCTTCTGAATAAGACTAAAAAAATTGCTTCACTCGGATGCTAGGAAGAATGCTTAACAGCAACCTTGAAGCACTCCCCAGTCAAATTAGGGCCAAATCGCTGGCGTATGCTGTAGCAGCAGCACAGAACGACCCCCAAAAGCCAAGAAGTGGAGATATTAGCTTTGGAGGTTATTGGCCAGGGCTATGGGGAAGAGAAGTATCCTTAATATCAAGTACACGAGAGGGCACTCCCTCCTAGTTGTCAAGACCCATTAGCTCAAATCAAGTGAGATGGACGGCTTGATACATTTTGGTAATTAAGTTTAAGTGTGAGCTGACGTATTAAAGTGTCCACATTGTAGCTTTGATATAGTATAGCAACCCTTCAAAAACAGCTTTAAATCTGTTTCCCTCTGTGTGCATTTTGATGATGACTTCCACTCCTCCTTTTAGTTGATTTTATTTTTTCCTAGGATTTCAAAAGTTTAATACCTCCTAAAGTTTATCTTTTGTCTGTGTTTGCTCCCTCAAGACCCTGAACTTTTAAGACCCGGAGAAATTCATGGCTAGCCCGAGAGTTACATAAAAGGTGTTGCTTTGGAAATCTGCTTACAGAATACATTTGATAAACTGCACACGCCACAAAGAAGGCGCCAAAAGAAACTGTGCATGTATATTTTTTCCTGAGTCAGAAGCAAGAGGCTAGAGAAAGGATAAAACATTTATAGTATCAGTGTGAGCCGCTCTCAGATCTCTCTAAACCCCCTCAATAAGAGAGGGATGGGTGTGGGCAGTGGTGGGGTGGGGGAGTATTTGGTGCTGAGCTCCGGAGGGTGTATGAGAGAGGCACAGAGTTAGGTAGATGGTTGAAAATGAAATAAAAAATGTGAGTTCTAGTGATATAGGGAGACTTAGAAGGAGAAGGATGAAACGACATGAGAAGTGAAGTCGGCAAATTATCAAGATCCCTGAAACTATGAGCGTCCTCTCCCTCTGCAGTTCCCTTTATTATTTTGCTGCAGAACTGCACTGCCGATGCCTACACCTAAACCTCAAGGCACTTTTTGATCTCTGCAGGATGCTTCTCTGTCCTATTTCTGCTGCTCTCCCCCCAAAATGCTTCAGAGGAGGTGTTGCTGCTGCTGTTTCTTCAGATTATCACCTTTAATAGTAAATGTAGTTTATCTAGCAGCATAAATGTGATCTAAGATTAGGGATAGGACTATATTTGTATAAAAACACTCACAATGGTAATCATAGGATATTTTCATTATCCTGATAATCGAGAGTATCCTCACAAAAGTGACTTAAACAATTATTTTGCTGGCTATCATGATAGAAAAAGTAATATATTTTTTACACAGAAATTAAACGTGAACAGACTTTCACAATGTTAATGTTATTTATTAAGAAAAGTATCCTTTATTTATTCAAGTGGGCCTTATTATTTAAGATTAAGGTACAGTTTGTTTTTCACTTAAAAGGTTTTTCCCTAATTCATAGCATCTGTTCTTTAAAATGTAGGATAAATGGATTGCACTATTTAATACATTTTAAGCATAATTTCTCAATTATCGGGATAGTTTTATACATTTAAATTATTTTGGCCAGACATAATCGTGACATTAATTTAATATATCATCCCATGCCTTTTATAACACGGCTTGAAAACTTTGAATAGAGCATCGTGGCGCCAAACACTTTTAGTTAAAAGTGTCCAGATAACAGTTGTGATGGAACCCGGGGGCTGACCCTGCATCAGCTTGAGCCACTTTAAAGCTAAGAACATATTGGACAGGCTAAGGTTACTCCATACTTGTCCTCATGACATTTGTCGGCACCTAATACTGCAATGCACCGACTCTCCCAGGGACACATCTATCCATCAATCCCATCATCATACACTCCTCTCCTCGTCCACTCTCCTTTTCACTTCTTATTATCTGAGTGATGGATAGAGTGGAGAGGCAGAGCAGGTCCAATCCCCACAAGTCGATCCCGCTGATGCATCCTCCTCTTTGACTGTCTGGTCTCTCTCTCTCTCTCTCTCTCCTCCCACCTCTACCGGGACTGGAGATGTAGGCCATGCCCCAATAGTCTTCCTCTCTTTTCCCTTCCCCTTCCATACCCTCCTCTCCCCTGAGTAGCCATCGACCTGTGAGGTGATGGATAAAAAGTGACGTGGTGTGAACCCCTTCACCAGCCTCTCATCACCGGCTCCTCACGAGCACTGCCACTGTTGCTTTCAGGCCAACCACATCTGTCAGAATATGGATTTAAAAAAAACTAGTGGTGTTTGAGGATTAAATGACAAGTAGCAGTAGTTGGCTTTTTTGGGAAGCAGTTGTCAAATATTGTTCTACCTACTGTATCTACAGTAGGGTCATTTTTGTTGCACAACTTTTAAGACATCACAGGTCAATGTGTTTTTATGCCAAACATCCCAAAAATAACAGGAGCATTTTGAGGGGACTTAATCAAATATGGCAACAACTTGTACTTGGACTCAAAAATGAAGGTCGAGATCACACCTCAAAGGCAAATGATGACAATTCCACATAGATCTCTAACGTGATAAAATGATGTCCTTTTAGAGGAGACACAGATGTAAACTGTAACTTGAGTAGTTGGTGGAGGCATGCAAAATGTACTGATGCTTAAGAGCAACTAGAGGTCTTGTTGGATGGAAAGAAAAGAGTACCCATAAGGGTTAAATAGAAACCAGTGGCATGAGGGCCTCTTGGCTGTTATGTAGTGCATGCCCCAGTTAAAATAAATCAGACAGAATGGTTACAAGGTCAGACGGCTTCTTTGAGAAAAGTCACTTTTTAGAGGAAGATGATGAGAAAAGGGTAAATTGGCCCGTGCCCCAGTTAATCAGTCGAGCCTTAAGGTGAGAAAGTCTCAAGAGATTATTGTCACCTTTCCCGGGAAAATGTCCTCACGACGCACTTTAAGATCAACCCGCACCCAGCTGATCGCTAACACAACCAGTTTATTTGAAACTTAGTGACAAATCATCTCCATTGGCACTGAAACTCTGCCATAGGTGTTGTTGCTTTTGAAGGAGATGATCTGACGGGAGTAATCAGTAAGTCTTGGCCCTGTGGTTAAAACCAACCTAATGGATTCCACTGCCAGTAGCCACGGTCCTCCTTTTTCTCCGTGACTGATCTTGGCCACTGCAGATGTCATGTGAGCCACGGGCAGAGGGTGGCAGCAGATCCCCACCTCTCCGCTATCAGATCACAGCCGTGAGTCACACTGCCTGCTCACTCGACCCCTCATGGCAGCTACTTTGCAAATACTTTTTACGCTATATTTTCCTATCTATCCCCCATCTCTCCGTGCGCCTCTGTTCTCGTGATATTTGCAGAGAGATTACACTCTGGCTCGCTCCATCTTCCCGCTCCCTCCATCTCGGCGTGTTGATCCGTCCTCCCTTCGCCTCTCTCGTCTCGCCTCCTCCGGCTGATAATTAGCCAGTAAATGCTGAGCCATTTTCCTCCTTGTCCTGCCACATTCTCCCCCTCTTGCTCTTTATTTACTCGGGCAAGCCACTAAATGACCTTGTTACAGTGTGAATTTGTGTAGGCTGGTGTGGATGTGTGCTCCCCCCCACTCATGCACCTCTCCCCCCTCTCTCTGTCTCCCTCCTGCTCCCTATGTCTCCACGTCCCTCCCACTCAGCTCAGTGATTAGTATATGATGTATTTTGGCTGCTGTGGTGGGCAGCCTATTTAGCATGTGGGCTGGTCTAATTTCTGTTCCGTGGTGGTGAATTCAATGGCAGTCAGAATTAGTTTTCATAGAACAATGAATCTCCCAGAGTGTAATACACTTAGATTTGTGTCTGCCATATCACAATCTGAGACTCTGAAAGAGGATTTTCAATTGTTTTGTTTTTCTACCACACAAATGCCCACGCGGTCCAATTCCTGCTCCAAACCCGGCTCAGACCTGCATCGCTCTCTTGAAGGACTTCAGCTGGAGCACAGCCTACATATGAACCAGTGTTTGAGTGATGACGAGGCCATTTAATGCACATGTGGGTGGCAACATGTGTAGGGCGATTGATTTCTCCGTCTCTTGCAAGCGGCCTACTTAAAGGCTCTGGGTCTGGATGCCTCCTCCATCTCGGTCACATTATAGCCCCAATCTGTCTTTCTCCTGGGACTGGCTCTGGCACATAGAACCGCGCATGCATAGATTGGGTTACACATGTGTGGCGACTTTCTTCATTTGGAACCAACACCATAGTAATCAAATCAAACTTTATTAATATTGCACTTTTCATACACAAAGGTAACTCAAAGTGCTTCATGAACAAACACATACACAATTTACAAAAAGTCAAAACAATACTTTTTCCCTTCCCAGGTATAGCCAGAGTAACACATAGCTTTGTGATTAAAAAGAATACTTCATACCAACTGAATAAAACAGGAATAAAACAAATGAATGCATACATTCAAATACAATACAATTCAGTTAAAAGCCCATATAAATAGTTTAGTAGTTCAAATAGTAATACACTTTGAGCTAACAGGAGTAACTTTGAATATCCTTGTTCTTCTTCTTGCTATAAATTGTGGTTGCTTGAGAAATCGCATTTAAATGCCAAACCTAAAGGAGTCTGTGTCTTTGCAGTTACACTAGTAAAGGTCTCCAGAACCAAATGCTGCCAGCCAGTTGTTGTGCAGAGGGCTGTGTGACGCTCCAGCGCTCTGTCTTTAACAGGATGTTTGTGTTTCTAAAGCTGTTTCTCGTGCACTCCCCCTCCCCCCTCCCTCCCGGTGCCAATCCCCCGGATAGCCGAACGTCCTCGCGCTGTCCTCCAGACCTCGCCGGCCTTCTGGGATGACTTAGCCCGCTTACTCACTCAGTCACTCAAGGATCACTCTCTCTTACCTCTCTTTCAGTGGCTCCCGCTCGTGACAGCGCACGATCTGCACTGTCACTCCGCTTCCGCCTTTTTGAATAGATCTCTTCCTCTCCATTTATCCTTTACCTGCTCCTTCACTTCCCATCTTTCTTTCAGTCTATCTGCTCACTCACTCACTCAAAATGCAATGCCAGTCTCTTTCCTCCAAAGCCCTGCATCTGTTTTAGTTTTCTCCTGAGGGATTAACATGTGTTTTGGACCCTTACATGAATTCTTAAGGTGCCCTGCCATTTTGTCCCTTCTGTATTTATATAACTAAATTGCTCTCTTCATCTGTCCCTATAGGTGATGCAGGTGCTCAACGCTGATGCCATGGTGGTGAAGCTCAACTCTGGAGAACTCAAGACCATCCACCTGTCCAGCATTCGGCCCCCCAGAATTGAGGGAGAGGTACAAAAACACTTGTCTGTCAGTCTGCCTGTTTCTATGAGTGTGTGAGTGGCTACTTTAGTGTAATGCATGTGTTCATATGTGTGAAAGTGTGGGGTCAACCACTTCATCAGAAGCTCACAGAGACCACTCAAGCCCCTGATGTCTTGACAGAGTTGGTTTATTTTCATTTAAAGTCAAACACAAGCTGTTTACATATCTCTTAATATGTATTCATCTCTTTCCCTCACACATTAGTCTCGTCTCCCCCTAAATGACCGTGGGAATCATTTTGACCACTTGGTGGCGCCCCTCTGTTGGGCCACATGCAAACACAGTGAGACACTTGCACACACCCAGTGGTTGCAGCACTGCAGAGAGCGAGGCACATTGATTTTTTTTTTCTTCCTTTCCCCTCCACACTCCCATCATTTTTCTCAGAAGCACTTCAAGACGGTGAAAACATTCACATGCTTACATACACAGTGGAGATGTATATTAATCCACATACTTTTGCACTCACTTATGTAAAACTGCTTGTATGTAATAACATTTAGACACAGAAGTCTACTCCCCAGCTCTGATTATGTTCCCATTCTTCCAAAAACACCATGTATTCAATTTTGAAAAACATGTTTCTCGCTGATTGCTAAGAAGAAAAATGGTTAATTATTCTTAGAATTAGGCCTTACTGGTATTGAAAGGCCTTAAGTAATAATTTAACTGTCTTGATAATTCTAGGACATGAAAGTAGCTTTATACAAATCATTTTTTTGTGACATTTCATTCTGGGAACTCAATCATTTAGTCTATTTTGATAAAACAATGATTTACTAAAAGCCTCTATCATTAACGTCTTGCTGATCGTGATAGCGGACTCGTAAAATTGGTCTTAAATTGCTTTGGTGTGGCATTTAGAAAGTCTTAAATTTCCCTTGCCTTTAGCTGTAGGAACTTTGAAAAAGAGAAGTAATCAATTTTCATTTCTCAATTACCCTTGGTGTCTGAGTCCTCTCAAATGCTATAATTTTCTAAATAACAGACTCAAAATGTCTTCAAATGTCATTCCCATCAATTAGAAAGTTCAAAACAGTAGTGATTGTTCTTTTTGTCAAAGAGCTCGACTAAAAACCTCTTCTCTCTTTGTTTAACACGTCTGTCTGACACCATTCCTCCAGTCAAGTGTTTACTCTAATACCCTTTTAAGAGCAAGTCTTGCATTTCCTCGCTCAAAGAGGTTGTTGTGCTTCTGTGTAGGAAACAGCTGTAAAAGTCCAAATACGGAATGTCAACAGCACTTCTGTTTTGATTGCTTTCGTTTTTATTGACTCCCTTCCCGCATGTCTCTTCATTTGATGGTGTACTCTTTGCTATCTTTTTCCTCTTTACTGTTTTCTAGTTTTTTTATACTCTAACCTCTCCCTCCCTCTCTCCCCTGGTGTCGTTAGGGCCTCGCATCATTAAGAGACTGCTTTGTATCTCTCCCTCCCTCCTGCCTCCCTTTTCCCTCCACAGTCACTTCCTCCTGCTGTCCCCCCCCCCCCCCCCCCCCCCCCCCTCTGGGTGTACAGTACAAGCCGTGGTCAGATTGTTGACCTGCACCGCTGCCCTTCGTGTGTGTTTTATTCTCCTTAGCTCTCTGCGGTTGTAACAAGCTTGTGGGCAAAAACATCTCCCTCCACTTTGTTTCTCTGCCCTTTTTCCTGTTCCTCGTATTTCATAGCTTTTCCCTTCCTACTCTTTCCTTAGATTCCCTTTTTTTTTTCTTCCATACTGCTTTCTGTATTCCCACTCTTGTGTTTGTCCCTCTCCTCATATTATTCCATCTGTCTGTCTCTCAGTGCCCGTCTGTTTTCTGTCTGTCGCCCTGCACCAGATGCTTCAGCAGTATGTGTTGTGTGCTTCATTACACTGGTGTATGTTACAGGGAGCCCGGGAGAGGGAGCCCAGATGTGAATGTTTGTGTCTATCGGAATTGGTGTTATATTGGCTCAGTGTTGTATCGCTATTTCTTGCTCTTCATGCATATTTAATTGCTCTTGTTTGGATGTGTGTGGGACTTTCATGTAAATAACCTGAATATTTATCAAAATGAGTCTGAGTGCCAGTTCCCTTGGCTAGCACAGTTAAATGTGCCAGCATCTGGATATGTTATTATGAGCCCTGTAACAATAATCTAACATCCATCATGGACTTGGAAGATCATGTTCAAATTGACTTTGTTATTGGTAACACTTTAATCTAACTTTTTCACTGGTGCATTATTAACATAGTATCAAGCTAAAAGGGACATGCAAATTTAATTCTGCAGTGAAATCATGTCATCAAAAGTACTAGTGTGCTTTTATCATTTAATTAGGACATGTTAAACAATCAAGTCATACCCAGTGCTTTCTTTAAGGCAAGAGAGACATTTTTGAGACGGCAGGAGGACATTTTTTCAGTCTTTTTACTGAAATATGTTGCAGCATTTCATGTTTTGATAAGAGTTGTTTACACTGCAGCTGCTGGTGCTGTTTGTTAGCTAGTTATTTCTGTCTGTAAAAGGCTGCCTGCTTGCCTGAATGTCTGTATTGCTGTTGGCCCAGCTTTGAGTGTTGTCGCTATGGCAGCAATGCAGAGTTGTGATGGGTTTACTGCAGCTTTGATGAGCCCATGTACTGTAAGGTAGAATAAAGGAAGCCAGCAGAGAAGCCAGCAGAGAAGCACTGAAATGTCTCTGATATATATAACTTCAGGGCTAAACCCCTTCATGTGAATCAGCAGGTTGCACAAACACATATTTCGCTCTGTAGTCTGGTTGCTAGCGCGGTGAACCTGGAAATGTTGACCCCAATACCCCAGTACTCCAAAGTTTTACGATATAAATGTATAGTACGTGTCCCCAGCACATAGAAACTGACGGATGCTAACTTGCATGTGTTGGACAATTGCACAATTCGCATAAATTGCGTTAACATTAATTAGCATTATAGCCTTTTGTAGACAATAATTAAAACATGGCTTGGCGGATTTTGACAATTTTGGATTGGTTTTGGGGGTAATTGAAGATGCAGAATCCATTTCGGACAATTCTAGGATCTAAAATGTCAGTTTTAACCAGAAATTGGACTGATTTTGAGGAATTTTGGATCGATTTTCAAAACTGCCATTGTTGAGTGGGATCCCAATAGGACTCCAGGAGCTGGCGACAGGCTATTAGTCTTGAGGAGTTGTTGCTTTAATCACAGACAAAAAGCTTAAACCTTACTCATATTTACTGCTAGGTCCTTCCAAATGTCATACTCATCATCACACACACATACTCTTACTCTACCTTACACCTGCTTATGTTACACACACAACTACACACTAGTAAAGTCATTAAACTTAATTGCTACTTGTACAACCCATTTGAAAAACATCTTAAACAGCCCACGTTTAAAAATAAATCCCCGATTGCTTGGTCCGGACGAAGGGTCAATTTAGTCATTGTTTTATGGTCATGCATGGAATTTAATGTCCAGTTTCATTTGCCAGCTGGACTTGTGTCCGATCACTAAATTAAGCAAGTGAGCTGTTACCTTAGGCGAGCAGGGAAACCTAATTTCATGCCCTGTCTACGCTCCATTACATATGAAGATATAGTAGTTCACATTATATTATTGGAAGCTATTCTAATCTTTGCAACTGTTAATACTTACTGTCGTTACTGTCGGTTGAACTATTTTTAAAGGCAATGAAATGTATCGTTTAGCACTTCCAAAGTATTTGTAAAGAAGAAACACTTGCCAACCATGGCTAACAGCTGTGGGGTTATGCTTTCTCCAACAAAGAGAAATAGTGCACATGGGAGAGGCACAAACTGATTTTTGAGAGGTTGTAAGCAGCGGGATGTTTCCTAGCTCAGAGGTCACAGCAGGTATCTCTCAGCCACACGCTCTACACACTCTGACATCATGTTGGCTAACACTGTCACGAGCGTACTTGCTTCTTGCTTACAATGCAGCAGACAGACACAAAGACAGCGTCACGGTTTGCAGCACAGCTCACACATGCACACACACACATAGGGACATGCTTGGTTAAGCTGCGTTAGCCAATGTCAGGAAGCATCTTGGAAATTGGCATCAGCATGTGCACAAACATGGATTTCACACACATGTGATGCATGCGTATACAGAGACACTCCAGATGTGCGCAGGCTAGCTCTGTAGCCCGTGTATGAACCAAGGCATTCTCCAGAGAGAACACAAACTCAGAAATGTGGTATTGTGACAACTGTGTGCGTGTTGCATTCTCTAGAGGTCTTTAGGGATTCTCTTGCGCCAGTTGTTATTATTATCACTGTCTCGCTGTATGCGTCTGCACTGGGTGACCCTGCATTCTGCAAGCAAGGCCATTTGTCTGCACGTGTGTGTGTGTGTTTGTCTGAGTGTGTACTGTTTGGGGGGAAGTGAGGCTATGTGAAAAACTGTTCCTGCCATCCTCTCCTCTTCCGCCCATCTCCTCTGCTTCCTTTTGTCCCCTAACACCAAACACATCCCCCCCCCCCCTCTCTCGTGACCACACTAATTGTACTCAGACTGGCAGATTGGCGGACCAATGGCGTGTGTCTACAGTAAAACGTAGAACTTCCTCTCTTCTCATTTTGTTCCCCAGTGTTACTGCTGTGGCACATCTTCAGATGTGAGTTATTTTGAGCTTGGGAGTTGGAGTCAGCTTTTTCTTCTACTCTCATCCTCTTCCCTCTTTTTCTTCAACCCCCAACCCCTTTTATTTGTTTTGCTCTCATGGGCAGCAGGACAAACCCAGCGTAAACACGAGTAGAGATGTCAATGCCACTCAGTGACTCACTGTAACACCTACACACTCACGATAAACGTGTTTGGATGCATTCGTGTGCATTGCTTTAGCCTTGTCTCGAGTGTTTGTGTGTGTGTGTGTGTGTTTCTTGCATCGTAATACATCTGTGTGCTTGTGTGGTTTAAGTAGGGTTAAGGACAGTGCTGATGGAGCACATGGAGAGGTCAACTCACTGTCCTTATATAAGGCAACAAAATGACTATGGCTCATCCCCAAGCTGCTCCATACTGCCCTGCCTACTCCTGTAACCTCTGCATGTGTGTTGACTTTGGAGATGATTTTAGTCGGTCCTCTTGTCTACTGCTACTAGCTACCATAACCCATGTATATCTCCCTGCGTCTTTCCCCCTCAGCTTTTCTTCTGTCTGTCTTATTTTTACTTTCACATTCATTAGGCTTATTTTTATCCTGGAACACTGCACACTTATTAGCATTTTTGTAAATACTGCACAGGTTGGAAAAGTCTGACAAAGTATGTAGGCAGAATTTGACAATTCTCACATCTTCATAACTATGAAGTACTTCAGAGTGTGTAGATGTGTCTGGAAGGCATGTCACAAAACAAATGACTGCATATTGTCAACATGAATATATATGGTTGCACAGCTGCATTTTTGAGCAGTTGCTATACAGTAGTATGTTTTGGTTACTTGTGTCTTTACATGACAATGAATTCAATTCCAAATCTGCAATTGCAGTCAAGACATCAAGGTCTTAAACAAAGGCGGTAGAATATGGAAATAAAAAACGTGTTGTAATGCTGTTACTGTAGCACAGGAAGCTCAATGAAAACGGAGTAAAACAAAAAAGCCGAATGCTGTCAAATAAATAATTGACTCCATGTCCAGCAAAAAGAACAATAACATCTGGGAACTAAGTGCAAGTCGGACCGGTAGGAAGATAACTAGGCAACAAAACAACATGTGGAAATACATTTACTTTTACCAAGGCTTTGGAGAATAATGGAATTTTGGTTCAATCTCAAATTTGTGTAATACAGTAAGATCATTTTTGTGTCGAAAACCATTAGCACTTCAGAACAGAATCGGCATGCAAATGTCACCGTAGTAATAAGCTCTTTGAAGTGTAATACTTGATCAAAATGTGATAAATGATGGGGTACAGTTTGACAAAAGCCAGTCTTTAAACAGACGGTCCCATCTGCTCGCTACTCTGAAATTGCGACAGTGGCTTCTCGATTCATCCCCTCGCTTTGTTTTTGTCCCTTCCTTCCCTCCACACTTCTGTCCCCATCCTTCTAATCCCACGTCTGACCGTGTGTGCTCTCAGCGTGCCCCTATCCTGTCATAGCATGCTTTGACCTCAAGTGTGGGAGGAGAACCACACGAGAGGAGGGTCTCTCCCTTTGTGATTCACTCCTGCCTTATTGGCTGTGGCGAGGCAGATTGGTACCCAGTATCCCTCCTCACTACTGGGTGGATAATTCTTGCCCAATTGCAGGGCTGACACTGCTGGAAAAACAAGGACTTGCTTGTGGGAGGGAGCTATATAAGGGATAAAAGATCATATTAAAGTTGCATTTGAGAGGTTTTGTCATAAGCACAAAGGTAAAAACACCATATGAAATCAATTTGAACTGGTTAGTCTATTTTATGCAGTGTAAGCTGAGCACATTCCATTTGTGATATCAATAGTTACATATATTCAGAGGTTTTTTAACAGACAGCATTGCAGATATTCCAATACTGCATCACTGTCTGTCTGCAGGCCCCGTCTTACCGTCTGTCTGGGTCAAAAATTAGGAGGGCAACATATTGAATCGCAGCTTTACTCACTGCCTAACCCCCCTTTTTATTTCCAAGCCATTATTATTCATGAGTGCACAATCAGAACATGGCCTGTCCCAGTAAATGTACCTGCACCAGCCTGGAAGCAGCTGAATTGAGTGTCTGTTTGTCATTATGGTGCTACAGGTAATTTAATTATGAAAACCCAGGTTCCCTCTGTAGTCTATTGTGGGATCAGTTCCAGTCGTTTTTAGTAATGACTTATTTGTATTCTGGCGTATGGACAATAATGCTGTGAATGTAAGGTTATTCGATTAGATAAATTAGATTTTGTATTGTAGTACCATAACCAGCTCTTCCTTCATGCTCTTGCTCCTGGTAGTGTATGCCTTCTGTCTCTCTTTCTGACTTTCTCTCCCTCTCTCAGCCTCAGCCCTCTGCATCCATTTAATGTTTATGCATGCACGATTGAGTTATGTTGTTAGGCATACAGTAGTAAATGTAAAACTGTTTGTCTGAGGCTTCTAGTGCACTGCTTAATCAAAAAATAATGTCCACTCTGTCTGGGATACACACACTGCAGTGTCTCAAAATATACGTAGGTTACAGACAAAATAACACACAGTTAAATGCAGATGTAAATCCAAGTTCCAATACTGTACACTCTCCCAACTCCACCGCCGCACATCAGGAGGCATGACATGCTCCTGAGTCATGAATTTACCCTTAAAGTTCCAGGAGCTGCAAATGCTTCCAGCAGCAGCAGCAGCATCCACACATTCACAGCCCCGGCCCCTGCAGCCCTGCGACACTGTACAATCCAGCTAGCGTCATGCCTATGCAATAGTCAAAGATGATTCCTGAGCTTTAGCTGGTAATTTGGAATGAAGGGGAATTTACCCCAAATAGAACAGAACTCCCCCCGAGGGTAGAGAGAGCAAACTGTTGTTATTGGGTCACGGTTGAGACATGGCAGCAACTCTCTCTTCTCTCTGTAACCTTCCTGCAACTGCACAAAAATAGTTTTAAGGACAGTGTGCACACACTTTGTCTGAGTTATTTAATAATGGTAATGTCTGGTTATATCAGTCTTGAGAGTGAGGTTGAAATTGACTGGTTGCTTTTCATATACTTGTTAATTTAGAACCTCTGTGTACTTTTTGTTAGATTGACAGTGCATTCATTCATAACTGTATGAATAATAATAATAATAAATAAAAAAGGGAGAAGGGGTCGGATTAAATAAGTGTAAACTTCTTCCGACCCCTTTTCGGACGTGTAATTAGCTAAAGCTTTGTTGTTTATTGTTTATTGATATCAGACAATGATACTGCAGATTATTCAATTATTAATTAAATGTTTCGTTTTGTTATTGCATTCATTTGTATATATATATCATGTCTGTATCACCTTTTGTTTCATTTGTATTTTCTTTGGTTTTTACACGCTCGAAAAAATAAATAAACTAAACTAACTGTAGGGAAAGTGACCCTATTGTAGCTTCAACAAAAAGCACACAAGGCCCATTGTGAAATATCGGGCAATCAATGGTCATCATTGATTCCCATGTCTGCCTATGTTTTCCAGTTGTAATATTTCCTCTCGTGGTCTCATTTTCTTGTTGTCTGACTCGTTCACCTTGTTGTCACTCAGCCTCGCTCCATTCCCCCAAGACCTATTCAATGATGGAGAAATACCTATTGTCCTGCTTGTCTGCTTCTCCGCTCCTTGTGCCTAATTGGCATAGAGTATTGGCATTTACACTCTTCGCCCTCAGTGACATGGCTGCCTTTCCAGCGTGAAACAGCTTATTAGTTAAAATGATTTTTCCCTCTCCTCTTTGGCTCATTCTTTACTCTCCATCCGTTCAGGTTATCCCGTTGTTCTGACAAGTAATGGCCTCTCCAATTGAGTACTACCATGACTATGCAATGACTATGTTTCTAAAAGCCCCTCAGGATGCAAACGCACCACCATCCCAACGAATGACATTAAGATGATATGGTCCAAAGGAAGGGTTTCATCCGGGCAGTGCCAGCTTGGTGTAAGTTATCCTCATCCCCAGCAGTGGACGGTTAAGTCCGCAGCTCAGGCACAAAATGCAGGAATCCTGGCCGCCAGTGCTCCTAAAAAGGCCCCATCATCCCACCGCAACTGACTTTGTAGGGATGAAAGACCCTGACAATAAGCCCCGACTGACACAAAATGGAGGACATCGGCTCTTGGCTGAGCGGTGGGGGATTTCCGCTGGCCATGTGTGAGATTAACTCACCTCCGAGGCTCCGTGCTGTGCTGACTCCGCTCGTGAAAGTGCAGAATGATGGCAGGGAGGGAGAAAGAAAAGAAAGATGGAAAGCTATTAAACGCAAAGGTTATTACATTCCTGCCAAGGTTAAAGGAACTGGCTGGTGAATTTGGCAGCTTGCCGAGCTACTTTACCATGGCCAAATCCAGCAGGCATGTTAAGACTTACTCCAAATATTAACGGTCATTTAGAAGGAAAAATCGTCACCGAGACACTTCTGCGAGTAGGAATTTATGTTTGACACCGACGGAGCTTGTTGCCACCAGATTTATCTTAAACACCTTAATGCTCGAACATACAAACACATGCTCACACACCCTGTGCTCCCCATGTGTTCCCCCCCACATCCATCAGCCCAGCTGTGTGCCACACCTGGCGGCTCTGAACAACTGGAGAGGCATTAAAAATGAATGGAAACCATTGAAGAGAAGAGGAATTAATCCCACCCTGTGTGTTCTCTTGGAAGAGTGTTACTCGTGTTTGTGTGGCAGATAATGATGGCGGTAATAGAGGAGTGTGGGAGGGGCAGGGCTGGCGAGCACACTGGTATTGTCATTCATAGCCTCATTCGTCCTGTTAGCGCCTGTCGTTTATTTCCCCACTGCGTCATTGTCGTTTGCTGTATTATTATATTGTATCCCTCCCCTACAAAAACGGCACCTGTCACCATGTGTGTGTGTGTGTGTGTGTGTCTTTACACTGGGAGCAACACAAAACCTCAGCCTCCTTTTTGGAAATGCAAATGGTATCTATTTGTGGCCCGCTCCTGTCAGAGAGTGGGTGAGCGTATTGAGGGAAGTTTTTGTCTGCAGCTGTGCCAGTGTGCGCGTGGCTACATCTGTGTATGCACGGTGTGTGTGTGTGTGCACATGGTGTTAGCTCGCCTTTGTGCATCACTTTAACACAAAGTGTCTTTGGCTCGGATGCTTGAATCTGTGTCCTTGGTAACAGTGTACTTTGATTCATTTTATTTGTCTGCTCTGCGGCCAGTCAGTATTGACGGCAAGAGTGTTTGAGAGAAATGTCCTCGCTGTCATAGGGCTGTGTGTCGATCTGTGTGTTTACGTCTGTATGTGTGAGGCGAGGGTTGTATTTGTGTTTTTATGCATGCTTCCAACACGTCTGAAACTGCAGCCAAAATGTTAAGCCACGCATCTTTATGAATAATCTTTATTTTCTCTCTCTTTCTTCTTCCACTCTCCTATTTCTCCTCTATCCTCCCCCCTCAGGAGAAGAACAAGGACAAAGACAAACGTTTCCGTCCGCTCTACGACATCCCCTACATGTTCGAGGCCCGGGAGTTCCTGAGGAAGAAGATCATTGGTAAAAAGGTAAGAACCACTGACAGAAATTAAAAACTCCCGAACACTTGTTGGCACCTCGTGTGTTTGCAACTTGATTTGCCTCTAATCAGCTTACATTGAATAAACCAAAAGAGGTATTCTCCCAGTGGCTCTACATGCGCTCAGACACCCTTTCCCCCCCGCACCAGTAGCCTCACCCACACGTTTCTGATGCCCTTAGCTAGATATCTATTTCTCTCCCTCTTTCAGTTTGAATACCAAGTACCCTTGGTAGGTACCCCGGGGCTCGGCATTGGCCCGGGTTCACCCTTTAAACAAGCAGTGTTGATTTCCCCCTCTTGTGTCTATTGATCTAGTGAGTGTGTACACCTAGAGGGCTGCTATGATTTACACACATCTGACCTAGCAGAACCCAGCACTGAACTAGAGAGCACTCGGGACAAAAACCACCGCTTGAACATCTTCCCTTTTTTGTGTACAATTCCAATAAATGAACTGTGTGTTGAGATTGTTTGTCTGAGAGAGCTTAAGAATCTAAATGAGACTTATTGCTTAAATGGTTTAGGTACTAAGGTACTGATTTATTACCAACTCGGTCAGTCGCCAACTTCCCCTTAATCAGAAGACCTCTATTAGTCCAACAGAGGGGACATTTACATTGTTTACCGCACAAGTGAAGAGGCAAAATATGAGTTAAGAGGCATGCATCAAATATTAGAGATAGAAATGACAATTTACAAAGTACCATCCATGTGGACAACAATAAGAACAGCTACAGTATTTACAAAATAATGAGTGTAGAATGTAGTGTGATGGCAGCCAGATAACAGAAGTGAAAGTAAAAGTATATATTGCACAGTTATTTTATTTTGTTACAGTAGCTGAAAAGTCCGACTAAGAAATAGCAGCCAGTGAAATAATTATCATAAAGCGGTGTGTATTCTTGTATTAATATCACTCTATAAGCACAATATGTTATGTATTGTATCTTTTAAGTGTGGCTGTCTCTTCACACTGAAATGCTCTTCAGGTCCACTACAGTGGACATACTGTCAAATCAAAAATAACAATAAATCTTAAAAAGTTTAAATTGCAAGATTTCTTTTTACTCGTACACCAATATGTGTGGTGGTCTATCAGGGGGCCATGATGGTTGTAAAGTCTGACTCTAGCAGGAATATATTATATAATTTAATATTTCAAAATAAAGTTTACCAGTGCAAACTGCATATCTTTTTACGCCTGCGTCCTTAGTAAATCAAAAAATCATTCCTACATTGTTGTCATTGAACATACAGCGGCAGTAATGGCACAGGGAGAGCAGGCGGCATGCCTCCAGCTGTTGTCCACTGGCTGAGTTGAATGATAGTTTATGTTTTGCAAATAACAAACTCAACACTTGTCAGACTCAGAGGACACATATTATAATGGGGACAATTCTGGAAACGATTGGAATCTTTCTTGCACAAACATGGAAATGGTTAGTAAGCAGATTGATGGGAAACTCTGTCAAAATGACATCTGTTGTCAGGAGTTCTCATATACTTACTTATTTATCTCATACATTCAATACTGTTTTGCAGCAAGTATTATATCTCAGGTTTGCACCTTAAACCTCCACAAATCAATTGTTTCTGTTGAGCTGAGAATATACAACACATTTTAGGGCTCCAAATACATTAGACGAAACAAATCTTCCCATTTTACACACTCTAGCAATTTTACAAAGTATAAAAGAAAAGCAAAAAAAAACATTTGCAGCGTGATAAACACAAAAACATGCACCCACTCAGAGCCAAAAGCCAAGAGAGTTCCTTTTGGCATTGAGTACAGGAGTGAGATTCATGTCCCTGTCCCAGCCTCTCATCACACTCATTTTAATCATCCTCATTAATGCTTTTTTAATGACAGAAAATTCAGCCGTGAGCCGGCTTTTGACAAGTGAAGCGGGAATAATGATTCGGCTGTTTATTTGTGGTGTTTGTGTTGGAGGGATAATGAGTGTGCGTGTGATAGGGATAGGCCGACTATGGCCTTTGAAAGGTGTAGAAATGCTCTCCAAAATGTTCCATTAGCATGATGATAAAACGTGTTTAGCTCAGGAACACCAAGCCTTTTATCAAGCCGTATAATTAGTGTAAAGTACCATTTTGGGCTTGTTTCTAGGAGTGTATCTCTGCACTAAAAGAGAGTGGCTTGTGTGTGGTGGGTGTACATGCATGTAGATGGAGTCGTAAAACATGTAATATATGGGCGTTTAGAGCCAGAAGCATGCATGTATAGACAAACCCACTCCTGTTACCGTGGCCATTAGCTGTGTACTCATGCAACCACAAATAGCATGCGTAATGGATGTTTTATCTTTTATAATACTGCTCTATACACAGACAAACTATCTAGACATCGCTCAGATCAATCTTCGCAGCTTTTATACCTGGTTTAATTTCACAGTATTGCTTGTTTTGCTCTAGGGTGTTTCAAAATCAGCTTGGCTCAAATGTTCATTTCCATTTCTCCGGCGAATTGTTGTTTCAGGTGTTTATCGTAGAGGAAAGTACGCATGATTGTCTAAGTGTCAACATGAGTTAGCGTCATAAGCATGGTAAAAGTATGCGTGTATTTTCCCAGAGTGCGTCAGTGGCCCTGGTTACGGTCTGCGTTTAAATTCATCCTGGATGATGCAGGTAGGAGTGCACTCCATGACATGTCGAGAGATGTGATGAGTGAGGCCAGGGTTGCAGGTAGTGGTCCTCAGGGATCACTGTCCATATGCAGAGTGCTTTGAGTGCATATGGAACCTAATCAGTGTTGTAATGTGTGAAAAACAAACAAACCTCTAAACAAACAGTCCATAAATTACAATCTTCTGTTATCCAATGCCTTTATCCATACTCTACTTGACATTTCTCTTAAGTCCCTTCTCCGTCATTACGCTATGTATACTGTATATGTGCATTTGATAAGTATTACAATTTGGTCTCCCAAGGGTGTGCTTATAGGCTCTTAGTAGGGCTCTTGCCCATTTGCCAGCGGGATAGCTTCCCCCTTCCTCAACCTGAAAAATCAATAACCCAAAATCTCTGGAACGTTACTTTATGGTTGCTAAGACACAAGGCTGAAGCTTCAAATTAAGCCCTTTTGTAGCAGTTAATCATCTTTTTATATCAGAGCCCTTAAAAAACTGCAGATTTGTGAAGGTACTGGCAACTTTAGCTGCTGTTCCAACAAACAAGAACTATTTTAAGAAATAATCACAGGCTCTCTATGGGTGGATGTTGTTTCGCGAGAACACTACTTAACCCCTCCGCGTTTTAATGCTAATCTACGCAACCTCGGCATACTTGTGTTGTCAAGTTGGATGCAGGTAGGTGCACAAGTGTACAGATGCATGTTGCACTACCACCAGGAGAGGAGTTTAGTCGACCCACTTACTGTCATCCTGTCTCTGAACACTAAGCTCTGTAGAGACAGATTTGGAGCAGTAAGCATTAGAAGGAGTCTCTAAGACCACTGAGAGCTCCTCTTTTATCTTTCTTTCTTTTTCTTCTCCGACACAGAACGAGACAAGAGATCTTACCTTAGCATGAGGGTAATTGGGCCTGACCCGGTGGTTTTAGAAGGGAAACGTATGTCGGGTCTGGGTCGTGCATGATCTTTTTTTTTTTAGATTTGCATACACAGGTGTAACTGCAGATCACAAAGGTGCATCTTTGCTCAAACTGAAGGTGACCAAAGCTTACTGTCCCATCCAGTCCCAAGGTTAAGGTAACTGTTTGACCTGCAGGTATTCCCCTACACAATATATTCCATTTCAAAGCTCAGAGACTGCCTAACAGAGCAATACAATGCATGCATTGGAAACAAGCAGATTTCCCCTGACTAAAGCTTCCAGGACGTGACTAGGCATTAACTAGGAGTCTCAGTGTGCTGAGCAAAAGCTCAAAGCCCTAATGCCACCGCGCCGCTTTAGGGGAATAAAGCTACATGCCTTTCTTTTTCTATTAAACCTTCATCTCTATAAGGATGGATGGTGCTTTTGATCTTTTATAAAGCATATCTAATATCCATTTTCAAAAGTCTGCCTTTCTGTATTTGATAGCTCTCTGAAGCAGAAAGGGATTGGTGCAATACGGGGTCTAGTCTTAAAAAGAGGATTTTACAGGTATACTCCTACAACCATACATCAATGATCAATTTCATGTAGAACTCTTTTGAATTAAATTTATACTTTTCTTGCCAGCTAAAAGCTACCATAGCTTTTCACTAACTTATCTTGCACTATTCTATTGTTTTTTTTAATCAGTTTGATTGTTTTCGGTCTCTATGTATATTATATTGCATAGTTGGAGGAGCCTCGGACTTAAGATGTTCATTGCCATATTACATTACATTTAGCTGACGCTTTTATCCAAAGCGACTTACAATGACCAATTACAGGGACATTCTCCCTGGAGTAACTGAGGGCTAAGTGCCTTACTCAAGGGCACACTAGTGGTGGTGTTCCAGGCGGGATTTGAACTCACGACCTTCCGATCTTCAGCCCACCTCACTATCCATTAGACCAACACTACCCCATATCCACACTGTAGCTACTGTGCATATGTCAATAAAGCCTTTGAATCTTTCATTTGATTCTTAGACAAAGTCAAATTGAGAGGACATGTGTAGCCATCATTGAATAAATCATTTTATATTAGTGAAGACTTCTTCTGAACTACCCTGTTAAGGAGACTAAATCTGCACTGTTTCTCTTTTTCCCTTTTTCTCACTGTCACGTCTGTCTGTTTCCCTCTCTCATATATATATATATATCCCACCCCTATTGAAACGGTAGCGTTTGCATGGTGACATAATCCCAAAAAGCTCGATTTGGCTAACTTTATAAGTAGCGCTTCTTGTGCGCCCGGGTCTCAGCCTCAGCAGAAAAAAAGTCCACTGCAAATGTTGCATTAAGCCACTTATCAGGGTTGAGCACATTCGGATAATCCTGCGTGCTCAAAGTGGCTCCTGTTATGCAGCTGCTTGTGTAGTACTGTCAGCGCCAGAGTTCCCCCTCTTATTGGTGGGAATGCGGTGTGTGCAATAAGGTATTTGATCTGGTGTGTGTTTGTGAGACCTCATTCGGGGGAAAGCTTCAGGTGCAAGCAGATGCAAATTATACCTAAGCATCGCCAGGTCCAATAGTTTAAATCCAGATGGGGCTCCCTCTCCTCACTCCTTCCCTCGTTTTATCCTTACCTTGTGCAGTTTTTTCCCCTTCCTGTAAAGCTAACTTCATTGAATTGTCACAGCATGCACAACAGCAACTAAAGCCCCTCATGTCCTAAGATTTTTTTATTCAAACTCTGATTGGCTGATGTCCCCTAGGCAACACCTGCATGTCTAATATTTTCAAAGGTAAGGTACAGATTCTGCTCTTTGATAACAAATTGCTCGGCACCAATATATCCCTTATTTTTTTTAATTTATTGGCAGATCACTTTAAAACATTGCAAAAAATAAACCGCCTGTTGGTGAGAAAGATAAAAGGGATCAGGTGACAGGTGCTTATTTTAGTTTGAAGAAACCTCCTACTCTTTCACCGTATTCTGTCCTGAAAACGGCTCTAGCTGATCATACTGAGCTTTGATTACTGATGTTCACGGTACAGCACAGACAGGCATACTTCTAATATCATAGTTCAGCATAAGGTCTCTGTAAAGGTCTTGGCAATTAGGACCAAATTGTTGAAACTCATTTTTAGCAAGCATTGCTTTAGTAAAAACATCTGTTTATTATTAGCTGTAACCTTTGCATGCATACACCTTGATACGTCATTTTACCATGTAGACAATGCTGTAATGTAGTGTGGTATATTTACCTAAGTATTGTACTTCAGTATGGTTTTGGGGTACTTTGAACTTCACTTGAGTATTTTTATTTGATGTTACCTCATACTTCTACTCCTCTAACATTTGGAAGCCACAGACAGCCACTTCATTTTTGGGGAAAAAAGTAGTTAATAATAATAATAATAATAATGACTTTAAAGATATTGGCTAAACAAAATATGAAAAAACAATGACATATAAACTATAGGTTGAGATATTTCCAGCAGCAGTCCAACATCCACGTTTAACAGCTGTGATGAACCCAATAATGCATCAAAAAAATGTATCCAGTCATTTAACATATGTGATTTTAAAAAGGGACATTATGCAAAATAAGTACTTGTACTTTTGGACTTTGACTTGTAACAGTGTTCTTACACTGCAGTATTTCAAATTTTACTTAAAAAACGTCCACATAAAACTGTTATTACCCGTTCAAACATTTTACAAACATGTCTCCCTGTGCTGTTGTCGCCTCAGCGTAACAAAAAACATTCTGTCTCACACTTGTCCTGCTGTCCTTATCACTCCCCCCACTTTCTAATCCAGCCACTGCCCCCCCCCCCCCCCCCCCCCCCCCGCCTCACGCTCCTCTGGGGGGGTTCTTTATAGATAGCTTCACCTTATCAGGGGATCGGTTAGATGGCCCGTGGAGAATGGGTCTGGAAAGCCTCTAGTCTAACATCGCTTGGTCAAAGTTTATAATCTGTCATCACCCCGCTTAATGGGGAACTACTGGTTTCAGAGCTTCCTGTATTGTTTTCTGCTTGTGGGCTTCAATCTCATCCTGAAATCTGCTTTTTTTTTTGCAAAGGCTTTTTCATTTTTTCCCATTTAATTTCATCTAATGTTGTCCTCTCGAAGCCAACTTGCATTCTTCCTGTTTTTCATTGCTTTGTTTGTACCACTTTTCAATTACCCACGCCTGGCAATGCTCAGCCATTAAACTGAAATGTAACCAAGAAGAGCCCAAATGGGTTTTTTCTCTCTTCATTTGAACGGCTTCACTTTTCAATAAAGCTGAATAGACATGAAACTATGTCACTATAGGGTTACGAGGAAATGAACAGCTTTGATGTGGGAGTGAGGATAACATAATTTCCTTCAAGACAATGAGGATGGGTTATTTGCATGGCTACAAAATTAATGACTTTGGCAACGAGGATATTGCATAATATTCTCCGGCTGACGAGATCACAAACCAATTCTGTTACTGATTGTACGACAGCATTTGAGGGCTATTAATTTACATTACACTGCGAGGGGATATTTATTTTGTAAGCTAATACCGTTAGGATTATAATGCTGTCTCATAAACGTTGAATAAAATGTGTTGGGTTGCATATGCTACTGCTAAATGACTACTTTAAGTATGATTTAGCTAGATATATCCTTTCCTTCGTGAGAACATCAAAAAACGTTCTCAATCTTACACCTTTTCATTTTTGGGCTATAGAAGTTTCCGATACTCTTGTGCATGTATGGGCGCAGTCCTCCATCATCCATATCCTGGTTTATTGTTTTCTTTTCTGTCTGCTCTTGAAAAGCAGACGCCACTTCCAGCTGAACGCCACACTAGGCCACATCTATTCTGCGTTGACAGGAGCTCTTCTCTCCCCTTGCTCCCGTCACCATGTTCCCATCCCGTCCATCTAATGACAAGCCGGCGTCGCTGCGTGTCCTGCTCTTTCATGTCCCTGTAATAGGCCTGTCTGCATTGTCTCTATTTGACTTGTGTCTACGCTTTGATCCACTGCCAGATCCCTACTTTTTTTACATTTGTTTTTCTTCCCATTACACTTGCTTGACTCGTAGATCTTAAACCTCCAATAGTGTGTAGATATACAGCTGCATCCCTGCTGTTAGCGTCGTCTGTCTGCATCTGGGCCACAGAGCAGGCTTTCCCCGTCACATCCCTGCGGATATACACACACACACATACACACACACACATACACACACACACATACACATACACATACACATACACACGAGTGACAAAAATGCATCTTCAGGGTGGGTGGATTGGAGTCCATCCCCAGGGAGCTGCGCAGTGTAGGGTCATTTGGGTTCCATCAATGTTCCCTCTGTGTGTGTTTGTGTGTATTGTCCCAAACACCCACAGTGTGTTAATAGCGTTCCCCTAGGGATATCTACAGTGCTCCATGATGTGATTCACACTGACTGGGGATGACCTTGAGAACTAGGACACACACACACACACACACACACACACACACACACACACACACACACACACACACACACACACACACACACACACACACACACACACACACACACACACACACACACACACACACACACCACACACACACACACACACACACACACACACACACACACACACACACACACACACACACACACACACACACACACACACACACACACACACACACACACACACACACACACACACACACACACACACACACACACACACACACATTTTACTGTTGCTACTCTGTTTGTCTCAGTACTTGTTGCATGTTTTTTGACTTCTCTTCTCTTGCTTTGATCCTTTAGGTCAATGTGACAGTTGATTACATCAGAGCAGCTACCGGCCCAGGAGAAAGCACCCCCGCATTCTCAGAACGCACCTGTGCTACAGTCACTATTGGCGGCATGTAAGTACCACACTGAATAATCAACTTTCATTAAGTGTAGTCTATTCAGGATATTTCTCTATTTGCTAATTGTAATTATAAAAAATAAATAAAATATACTTTATTGATCTGAATTTGAGACATTTTCTCATCACAGCAGCAGGTAACAAGGCATTGCACACAATGTGAAAAGTACAAAAACACAGACATAAACATAAAATATTAACATCTCAAAATAGAAAATAAAACGGAACTTAAAAGTAAATATAAACATATTGACCAAATGAAGGGCCAGTTACAGCTAACAAAATATAAAAGTAGGACATTATTAACATTGATTTTGATTTAATATACCATTTCTTGCACACTCAATGTACAAGGTATAGTGTAAAGACATTTTACACAGATGGACATCTTATGGTAATGATTAAGAAGAGCTCACTCTTCATGTAACTCTTTATATTTTGCACTATTTTGTTGTACAATTGAACTTTCTTGTTTATTTTCTTTAGTATATTGTGTGTTGCACTGTTAGAGGAGCCTCAGACATTTTCGTGGCAATCACCTGCACTGTGGCTATTTGATAATAAAGCCTTAGAATCCTTTTGAATCTTAAAAGCACAACATATAGGGTTTCCCTTAAAACAATGTAAAGATAATAACAAAACGCACCCCTCCGGGTCCCCAATCTTAAGCACCCATGCTAGAGGAAATAGCATTATGAGACTGCAACCAAAACAAATCCTACATATTGTGCCTTTAAAACTTGAATTAAGGTTATGTTACCAATAAGCTGCACTTGCACGGATATCATACAGCATCTAATTGTCAGCGTCGGGGGCTTCAGTAGCACATTTATTTTAATTACAACAGCTGTGTCCCTTTTGTAAAACCTAATTCTTCAGATGTAAAACAACATAAAATAGACAAAATTGTAAATGCTCAGAACTTGTAATCTCAGCATGAATCACAAAGTAAGCTGAAAAGGCTTCTTTGTGTTTCCATTTTCACAGGAAGTGTCGCCTCAGTGCAAGCAATTATTTTCTATCTACAAACAACCCTTTGAGGGAATCTGGTTTATCTGTCAGAAACACAGACTTTCCACAGTACCACAGATCTTCTGTTATTAAAACTACTCGGAGGTTTCAATTCAATCAAAACCGGATGGAGGAGCTTTAATGCCGCGTGACTTGAAATAAACCATCAGAAGTCCGTTCTCGCCCCAAAAAGTAGTCAAAGGCCACACGTATCTTCTGCGTTCTTCTGTCTGTCTGGCTCGATGGCACAAAGCAGAGTTATATGCGCATGATAAAAATGGATCCCTGTTGGTCATCAACAGTCATGTATCTGCATGCATACACAAAGGTCAGGACCCGACCTCGTGACCAGTCAGTTCCTCCCCAGCATTAGCCAGCTGCACCCGCCACTCCGCTCCACAGTGAACAGTTGGCATGCACCCCCCATGAAGGCTGAGGTCAGGGGGGCAAATGTTTTCAACCTTTTACGTCATATAGTGTATTAAATATATAATTTCTCTGCTTGTGGTAAGAGAGTTAGTTCTTGGCAGCGCATCTATGAGAAGAAACGGGCTCTGCTTGAGATTCATTAAGCTGTGTGAAGTGATAAAGGTTAACCAACCAGAAGAAGACAGGAAGTAGGGGTGAGCGATATCACCCTTAAATCATTTCACCACATTTGTGATTATTCTTGCAATCACCGCTCGATTTACAATATGCCAACAATACTGAGTTTTTAAAATAATGAATTATTAATTATTGAAGGACCCACACAATTTCATTAGAATAAGTCTCTAAAAAATAAAGTATATCAGATGTTATAGTTTTGTGTCCACATTACAGAAACAGTATGCCTCAAATATTCTATCAATCTCTGTTTTCAATAACCGTTTCTGTACTGTAAGTGCACATTGAATGTTCTTTTAACCTCCATAATATTTATATATTTACTATTATTTTGTTAGTTTTGCTTTAAATGATTTGAATAATAACTGTATTATATGCTGGAATACCCCAAACAGGAAGTCCTCCCTGTATTATATCCCATACCCAATGATTCAAAATGTCCTTTTCTCATTTATTTCCGCTCTCTCTTTTAAACAACAAATCAAGTGTACCAAGTGTTGATGTAGGAAAAAGGTCAGAGAAAACATTTGATTCGAGACAACAAAGTCTATAATATCATCATGCCTGCAAAATGGAGACAGAAAAATGCACTCAATGACACAAACTCACTTTTGAAGAGTTTACTTCATTCCCTTCATTTCTTTTGTCCGCACATCAACCAGAACATCGATGTCCAAGGGCTAGCCACTAAGTGCTGCACTAAGTACAACAATACTCTCCTCTTTCTGCCCTTCATCCTTTCTTCTTCAGTACATCCATAACGCAGCGAGGAAACGGTTAGTCAAGTGTGCAATGTCAACATTTAAGTGACCTTTGTTCATTTGCTAAGCCACCGTTGGGATTCGTCATGGTTTTTCTTCCCCCCGTTGAGCTGGCTTACTTAGGATTCAGTGTGAAGCCGAGCCGTTTTGCTTGTTGGTTTTTATTAAAGTAATCTCTCTCTCTTTCCCCCCCTCCCCCCCCCTCTTCCTACAGTAACATAGCGGAGGCTCTGGTCAGTAAAGGCCTGGCCACATGCATCAGATACAGGCAGGATGACGACCAGCGCTCCTCCCACTACGACGAGCTGCTTGCCGCAGAGGCTCGGTGAGACACTCACACTCACACACACACACACACACACACACACACACACACACACACACTCACACTCACACTCACACACACACACACACACACACACACACACACACACACACTCACACACTCACACTCTCACACACACTCACACACTCACACACACACACACACTCACACACACACACACACTCACACACTCACACACTCACACACTCACACCATCTCCCTTTCACCTGAGCCTTAAAGGCAACATTTTGCACACTAATCTCTTACACAAAACATTTTTACACAATCACTCTGCCATCCACGATTTCTGCATGACCTTGAAAAATGTTGCTCTTTGGAAGAGGAAATGAATTGTTATGACCTTGAGGCTTTTTTTCTTTCAATTACTTTTGCTATTTCATCCAACATGGCTCAGGAGAAGCAACTCTAAATAATAATTATTACTATATAAATATTATTACAGGCACCATCATAGGTCACAGCTCATCACAGATCCACAGAAAAGATGTTCTTGCTCTCACACATGCACACATCTTTCCCTCTTTTTTCATTATTTGATACATATAAACATACATGCCTATACATGCAGCTTCCCAAGCGCTCTATCAGAGGCTCCCTTTACACAGGCCCTATGAATATAATGATATGGAGGTGCAGTGGAGAGATTTAGTACAGGCTTTATTGCTCTGCTATAGATTAAGATCTGCTGGCTATAGGTAGAGCAGATGCAGCCCCAGCCTCCTTTTATTGGACTCTCCCCCCCCTTCCTCCCATGCAGTGTCACTGCCCAGCCACCCTCCTTTTTCTACTCTCACCTCATCTTTTTTGTTGCACATTTTGTCCTTATTTCTCCTCCTTTTTCAATGTTGTCCTTCTTTGGCCTGGCTCGCCTTCTGTGTCTCTCCCACTTCTCTATCTCTCTTCCTCCCCCCCCCCCTTCTCTCTGTCCCTGGCGAGGTGTTCTTAGAGTTGATGAGAGGTTTCTGTCTATAGCCTCCATTTGTATTTTTAGTTCCCGTTGCACGAGGTCAACGACCTGCAGTCTTCAAGAAACCTCCTCCAGGCTATTAAACACGCTTATATACACGCTCTGCATAAATGCACACGCTCCATCATAGAGTCAATGACCTGCTTCCCAGTGACCCATAGGTGGCATTATCCCACCCCTCAACCACAGTGGTCATCTTCATCTCAGCCGGCCCTTGAGGCTTTTTAAAGCGCCGGTCACTAGCACCAGTGATCATCGCTAAAGCCCTCGCCGGCACTATACAAGCAACCCCTTTCTCCCCATCCTTCCATTCTAACAATAATTTCTTCTTCATCATAATTTCTTCTCCACCATTTCCACTTTCATCTCACGCCCATAGATTATCTGGGTGGGGAAAAAACCCTCCCCCTAGCACTTCCCGTAAAGCCATAATGGCATTTCAGCTGTAGGGGAAAAAAAATGGTTTGAATTGACTTCTTCACAAAGCCACAATGGCTCCCTCTTTGTATCTACAGATATCTACAGCTCCCATTTCTCAAGGTCTGCTTGGCCTGCAGCATTATGCTTTCTCCATGTGTTATGATGATGTTTGAGCTATATTTGTGGTTTGTAGGGCCATCAAGAACGGGAAAGGGCTGCACAGCAAGAAGGAGGCTCCCATCCACAGAGTGGCTGATATCTCTGGGGTAAGTGTCTCATTTGGTTATGTATGCACAGGTTTTCTTACACAAGAGAATAAAAGCATATCCAGGATCAGAATCCTGAAAAAGTTTATTGCCAGGTGTGTTTACACATACAAGGAATTTGCTTTGGTGTATGATGGTGCAAACATAAGAAAATAAATTGTAAGAGAAGGTTACAAATATAACGATTTAAAAAAATATATATATATATATAAAAAAACAAAACTATTTAGCATTACAAAAGAATAAAGACAAGTATTTACATCAAATTTAAATATACAAAAGAAAGGGAAAAAAATGAATATATGACTAACTGTTATATTTTAAAGTAGAGGGCTGTGCAGAGATGTGCAAAAATATATTCAGGGAGATGAACATGGCTCACTGTATTTACAAAGAAAAGGACAATATGATGTGTTACATGATGTGTAACTGAACAAGCATCTCTCAAAATGCACTTTTTTTAAACCATGGACTCATTTACACACTCAACCCCCATGACACTCAAAGATCATCGATGCCCAAAAGCTACCGCCATGTTCCGCCACATGCAGTAACTCTCAGGAGACGATCCATAATCCTCGGCTCACCACCCCTTCCCCGATCCTCACAGCCGGTTTCCTCATCTTACAGAAACTAAGCGGCCTCTAAAAATAATCAGCGCCATTAATAAAACCATCAGCGGTGCTCGGTCCTAGCTTGTTTACGCGTGCCCAGGGGCTTGATGGAGGCATCATTTGGCTAATGAAGCCTGATTGGGAGTGCTCACAAAATGAACATTAGCGCGGGGAACCCATAAAATCTCTCAGTAACAAGTAATGGCCGATTGGTACGCATTGTTTCGAAGCGTGTGTTTGTTCTCACAACCATGATCCCCTTTGTGTTTTCTCTTCATCTCGCGCTCGCCATATTCTTCAATCTTTAAAAGCCGGGCATGTTTGCGTTCAATTATTAATTGCAAAGACACTCCTGACAACAGTTAATTTTCGAATTAAAGTAAAAATGTTAATTTGTGTGTGTGTGTGTGTGTGTGTGTGAAAATGTTCACAAGAGATTTCGTCCTACATGGCTACAGGCGGTCCCAGTACACTTCTATACCCTAGTGCAGTCTTCATGAAGTCGCTATAGGCTGCAGTGTTGTAGCTGTCTAACATTGTCAAACTGAGTGGTTGGCTGAGATGAGCTCACATGGAGGGCAAGGCAGTGTAAATGTGCTGATGACACGCGCACACACACACACACACACACACACACACACACACACACACACACACACCTATAACGGCCATCAATGCTAGCTAGGTAACAAACAATTCTTAGTTTTAACAATACATTTTTTCTCACCAATTCAGTGGCTTTCTGCTGCTTTCAGTATACTGCCAGAATACAACAAATTCCTTGTATAATAAAAAATATGAAAGGAAATGATTGACAACACCCTTTTATTGAATACATGTTTGAACTTAGCAAGCCACAAGTCACAACATTCAAAAAAGCCCTCAAAACTGAACACATTTTTTAAACTTTCTATTGATTGAAAAAAGATCACCAATATTGCAATTAAAATCTCTATTGTGACAATATGACATTGCAATGATATAAAACAACAAAAGTAACACAAATGCTTTGACATTATTTCATTTCAAACCTTTTTAAGAGCCTTTTATACATCTCTCTACTTCCACCAGCCATCTCCTTATACATTTTCATAAGCCACTACATGAGCTACAGTGAATGACTCAAAATTGAACTTGAGAAACATTAGCATCTCATTGTCTCTCCCACAGGAGCTCTCTTGTAGTACTTAGACTCGTAGGCTCTAGAGAGACATTTGGTTAAATTAATCAAGTCCTCTTTTTCTGTATCAAATTGTAGCTCCACCAGATTTGCCGGTCATGCACAAGCCCTGCAGGTTGCTGTTTAAAGTGTCATCAGCCCACGTTGGAACAGAGGCATTCAGCCAAGTTATTAAAGCTCTTTAGCACCAACAGGACTTTAGTGTCCAGCTAATAAGTCCAACACGGCTCTGCATTACCGCTCTCAGATGTTCTGCTGTTCCACATTGTCATCATCGTAATCTCCCTGCGCGTTATTGTGTCAGCAGGGCAGATCAATTCCCGGACCTTGTAAAAAAATAATTATGACAGGGAATTGTTATGCTGACTGAGCAGCCCTGTGCTTTTTCTTCAGGGGTTTATAAGTGCATTTTACACTTATAAACCCCTACAACTTAACTGACCACTTTCTATGTGCAGCAATGAATATATGCAGGGAGAGGGAGGTGCTCAATAATGAACTTTAATAATAAGAAAAAGCAATATATACAACGCCAGACATCTCACTCATTAAAGACTGTCTTAGTACTGGTAAAACGGCTATTGCTAAGAACTGTCTCAAGATTTCAGCACCAGACTATAGACAATGGCTGAATGCTATAGGTTCAGCCATTCACTGTTCTCTTTAAAAGGAAAGGAATGTTTAACTGTCTGTAATCAGATAGATAGAATAATTTCCCAAGTTGGGATAAATGAGTTATTTATCCATCTATCTGTCATAACAGCAGTGTCAAGCAATACAAAAGTTAAACATATTTAAAGGATACAATAAGATACAATTGTAATTTAAAAAAATGTCTTCTACCTTGTTCTTCTACTCTACTACAATTCAAAGGTAAATATTGTACTTTTACTCCTACATTTATTTAATACCTTTAGTGACTTTGCAGATTTGGATTAATAATGTGAAATAAACAACACTTAAATAAGACTTTAGTTCCACTTGGAGTAATAATAATACAATTAGTACTTTTACTCGAGTACTTCTCACACCTTTGGCGGCAAGTATAAACAGTACAAATTAAAATCAACATCAGCAAGTATATACAAATTCACAATAGAAAGGACATAAATCAGTATGCAAGTAATACACAATATAAGGAAAATATTGAATAAATTACCCTTTAAAGAAAGAAAGAAAAGTTATAAGAAAAAAAACTGTCCAGTAACCCAGCACACACGTTACATTTTAGCATGATTTTGCTGCGTCATGCTTTTCTCCCGGAGTGTGTGTTTGTGTGTGCCCATGCCCATCTAAACCCTCCCCTTGTTAGTGCCAGCCCCGTCAGTGGTGTAGGTCAGTGCCATTATGAGCAGCTCCTCCTCTCTCCAAGTATTCCGTGTGTGTGTGTGTGTGTGTGTGTGTGTGTGTGTGTGTGTGTGTGTGTGTGTGTGTGTGTGTGTGTGTGTGTGTGTGTGTGTGTGTGTGTGTGTGTGTGTGTGTGTGTGTGTGTGTGTGTGTGTGTGTGTGTGTGTGTGTGTGTGTGTGTGTGTGTGTGTGTGTGTGTGTGTGTGTGTGTGTGTGTGTGTGTGTGTGTGTGTGTGTGTGTGTGTGTGTGTGTGTGTGTGTGTGTGTGTGTGTGTGTGTGTGTGTGTGTGGTGTGTGTGTGTGTGTGTGTGTGTGTGTGTGTGTGTGTGTGTGTGTGTGTGTGTGTGTGTGTGTGTGTGTGTGTGTGTGTGTGTGTGTGTGTGTGTGTGTGTGTGTGTGTGTGTGTGTGTGTGTGTGTGCTAATGTAATGAGCATTCGAAAAGGACCAAAATAGCAACATTGCCCCCCTTCCTTTCCCTCTTTCTTTTCCCTTTCTCCTGTGCTACACGCCCACACACAACTGTACACGTGCAGCCCCCCCCCCTCATAGAAATACACACTACCATACGTCAGCATCCTTCAGCTAGGTTTGCTGAAAGGGATTATGTACATTGAGTGGGATGCAGTCGCAAATAGCGCAGAGATAGGTTTATAAACGTACGGTGTCGGAGATGAACAGAGGTGGTGGGAGGAGAGTGGATAAAGCACTTGACTCACCTCGTACCTCTAAAGGTTGCATAATGAGGTCCTCTCTCATGTCTCTTCCCTTTTTTTTTTTCTTGAACCAAGTTAGACTGCACGGCCCACTCACTGCAGGTGCTGTGAATGTGTTTGTGTGAATGTTTGCTTCTGTTGTCTCCCACTCGAGAGGCTATTTCGGACCGCAGTGGGTGGAGTTCAGGTGGCGCTTCTTATGGCTAAAGCACGTACCCTTTTGCTCACAACCGCATGTGTTCTAGTCCCACCGGTGACTCGGGATGCATCTGTCTCTCCTGCTGTTGCTGTTTTCTGTCGTCTATAACACTAAAAAAAAAGAAAACTCCCAAAAATGTCCTATCAGTGATTTCTTAAATCGTAGAGATCTGACTTTCCTTGTTTGAACTTCACTCTGATCACTGACACACGCAGACGCGCACACACACACACTCTTCCCTGGTCCACGACTCATTGTTGTCCCTAAATGCTCACGTATTCATTTCTTTTTTATCGAGACCGAATCTGCCACTGCACCACCAGCTCTGCCTTGAGCATAATTTAGCTCTGCTTGTAATTTTGGCACGGGCACAACACAAAAATCTAGTGACTCACCGTTGCAGACGGAGGCAGGAGGGGAGAGCATTTATTTTTGATTGCACAAATTAGCAGACGTGTCACAGAGGAGCGGAGGACTTCATTAGGCCAGAGTGAGATTTAAAGATTCCTGATAAAAGCCCGCAGATCCCGTCGTCAATTAACATATTAAGTTTGTATTTTTTATTTTGTCTCATTTCATTCATTTGTTTTCTGTCGGTGCTGTATACGTGTCACACATTTGGTATCAAATGTTTTATTTTTGTCTCCAATAACTTGAAAAACTCAATTTGATATCCACGTAGTTTTCTTTTATACATAATGAATGCATCTGATATCAAATATTGTTCACAACCGCCAGGGGGGCGTCTTGCCGTCATTTGACGGCCTTATTCAGCTCGGAACGCCCTGAACTCGAGCCGAGGTCGTCCAAAAAAAAATCGCGACGAAAAGGACAAGGACATCCCTCTGTTGGAGGGGCAAAGGAGCCTGGTGGGATTCTTTTCGGAGTATTGAAGATCGTTTCCCCGACATCGGCCTCTTTTCAACTTTTCGTATCTTGGACAACATGGAAAGTGCGCGATTCTGACGCGATGAGAGGTGGAGCACGCGCGTAAACTGCGAGCACCGGAGCCTCGCAGCGGCGAAACTGAGGCTCCGGGATAAACTGTGAAAGAGCCGGCTCTTCTTCTTAGTGAGCCGAGCCAAATGATCCGGCTCACTAAAAAGAGCCGTAATTCCCATCACTAACGTAAAGAGATATTATCTATATGGGATGGTTCAATTCAAGTCACGTGACACAACGTGCTTGTTTTGCCGTGCACAGAGAAAGGTGTCATGTGATCGGCTCTCCTGATCGGCCTTTATAGAGAGCAGTGATCGATCGGCAGAGAGTGAATATCGGCCGATAACGATCGGCGGCCGATCGATCGGAGCATCCCTGATTTAAATACCACGTCCTTATTTACTAGAGAGCGACAAAAGCTTATAAAAGGGTCTTTCTTTAGGCATTATCTAACCTCTTTCTTTTTGTCCATTAGGATACACAGAAAGCCAAGCAGTTCCTGCCCTTCCTGCAGAGGGCCGGCCGCTCAGAAGCTGTGGTAGAGTACGTGTTCAGTGGCTCCCGCCTCAAGCTGTACATGCCCAAAGAAACCTGCCTCATCACCTTCCTCCTTGCCGGTGGGTAGAGCTTTTTCTTTGTCCGGTGTGAAGGTCACTTCTTTCTAACCCGCTCAATCTGTGCGTACAGGCATTGGTTGCTGTTATGTGAAAGTTCTTTGACATATCATTTAGTAAGAAAGTGTTTGTGTGGTGCAAAAATCCTCCATACTCTGACTTCTGCCGGATCAGAGCTCAGGCTTTCCTATCACCTCTCAGCAGGCAGGGCTTACGGGCCAAACAGTGTAGCTGGGTATGATCAGTGCTGGGGTAGTTACTAATGCATTACACATTATAGTTACTTTCCTTAATTATTCACTGCTGTAAGTAACTAGTTACACTACTAGTTACATTACTTTTGGACTACTCTGTAACATCGCCAAAGATGCACCATAAATCAAATAACAACATGAAGTTAAACCTCATTTATGCCAGATCAGCACAAATGCTTAATGTAAAAAGGACAATACTGAACACAGACCGCCGTTTCTGCTCTGTTTCATCATCAGTTTTCTTTTGCTCAGTTTCCATAACACTGGTCCAGGTAGCTGGCAAATGTGTTCCTGTCTGATGGCGGCAGCCCCCCCCGTTACCTTTATCTTGCTCAATATGATTGGGAAAGATGGCGAGATGATTGGGAAAGATGGCGATTCCACCGTCAAAACGGGCAACATCTCCTCCACGATGTACGCTGCGACAAGCCTGTTTATCTCTGCTGTGAGAGTCTGTCTCCTCATCCATGAACTCACGAGTGTAGCGCAAGCTAAAAGGGACGTTTGATTAACTTTTTCTGTACTCCCGTTAAAGTACTGCAAAAAACGAGATAATTTCATGCTTAGTAACTGTAATGTGATTACTGCTGTTATCACCAGTAATGGGTTACTTTTCTTTGTTACAGACAAATGTGTTTTGATTACAGCAGCTCGTTCAACTCTCAGCAGGCAGGACTTGCTGGTCAAAGGCGAAAGCTGATGCACAGACCTCAGACCCCCCTCTTTAAATAACCTCCAGGGTCTACGTGATGCGTGTCCCCTTTAACCTCTCCTTCCCTTCTCTGGCTCTCTGCCAGGTTAAAAAAGACTCATGCTTTTCTCCACGTCTTTTCTGTTTTACCGTAGTGGTCATCTTCATTAGGAGCTGGCCTCCGTGTCTAGGTAAAGAGAGATTTAAACTCCAGACGATGGGCAGCTACTATCAGATCAAATGCTGTTTCAGCTTGGTAAAAACAAGTAGTATTTTTGTATTGTTCCATCCCTATTTTAGGGAAAGTGTCCCTGTCTCAGGTGAAAGTTAATGTGTACCGCTTGGCTTCGTTCAACAGTTTATCATTCTTAACTGTGTTTGTCTTTGCTAGTCTCCTACCTGATGAGCACATTATGAATCGTAAAGAAAATGAGCTGCTACCATCAGTTGATTAATCGTTCAGTCAGTTCAATACATCACAATGGGTTATTATTAGATATGATAATAAGCATTTACCGCTATTTTGTGACTAGACAAATCGATTATCTTTGAAATAATTAGCTGATTAACAGATATAACATCCAAGAACAGGAGTCTTCTTTTAGCATTACTGTTGTAGCATGAGACAATAACAGTAGCTGAGGGGTAAGATGCAGATGGGATGAAATACACACCGTTTGATAGCAGGTCTAGTCATTTATTCTTCGCTCCTCGACCGCTTTGACAGTTTGCACTAGCAATAAAAACACTGAGACTGTATCTTTGGCAGCCAACAATGATTTGCACATCCTTTCAGATCATGGCAATGGTGAGAATGCTTATCCCCTTCCACAACGGATGACACCCTTTGTTATAGTCGCCATAAAACCCGTTTCAATCCATCTTCGTTTCAGCCCGAGCCATACTGTTCCTCTCCATTTGCAGCAGGACAAACACCATGCATTCCACACAAACACTCAGATTCAGTTTAATTACGCGTGGCTGAATTGTCCATGCATTCATTAATTTTTTTATTTGCTTCCGATTGTCTTTGCCGTCCGCTGATGGTTTTTGCGTAATTGCATCGTTTTTGTTCACTGCCTGCTACAAGATGTATTGACATGACCCGAGACTGCAATATGGGATCATGCAATATTTTTCAAATGCTTGGTTGAAATGTCAGGTGTGTGTGTGTGTGTGAGCTGGCGTTTACTTTTGGAAGGGTTTTATTTAATCAAAGGTTATTAGAAAATGATAAGAAGCACATTAGAGCTGATGGCCTCGGAGCGTATTTGATTAAGGTCGTCCCCCAGAAGAAAAGATTCATCTGCTGAAAATGAGAAGACACATCTCGTCTTTTAATAAACACATTAGGCTGGATTAGCCCTGATTGATACACCTTATCCACTATATGTTCTGTATGTTTAACCTCTATTCCCATTAGAGTCCTTTATATCACAGGAAGGTGTGTAGGTGCTTTTCTGTCGCCTCATTGTCACTCTTCTTTCAGATATGGGATGTTTACGAGATCAAATATTATATCTGGGGGGTCATAGCCTCTCTGTTTCGATGCATGTATGTTGCACGCTTTTCTTTATCTGATGTAAAGCCTTTAACCATACATAAAATGATTCCTGTAGGCACATCGCCTTATTATCTCCAGCACCTCTAATCTCCAAGCGCTTCCCATCTCCTTTCACTTCCTCTTTCCTGTCAAAGTTATCTTTTCGTGTTTTATTCACCTATCTGCTCTGAGAGCTGTGTTTGAAATGACACGTACATGATAAATCGGCTGCTTCAAGCCTCTCTGTTTATCTGTGTATGAAACAGCAGAAGCCCCCTTTGACCTTTTCTCTTCAAACCCTCTCGTAGCTTTGACGGATAATGAGGTGTGTTGTATCCGGTTATACATCTTTCAGATTTGCTCAATATTTTAAAAGTGAATCGGCCAATCTTTATAGAAGCGGCATTTCTTTATCATGTTTGGATATAGTTAAATATGTTTAATTGAATACCAAATGTTGAAATCCTTGTAAATGTTGAATGGATAATGCAAACTCAAATCTATAATGCATTGTAAGCCCTCATAATGTTTTATAACCAGAGTCTAAGGCTATGACTTTAATATTTTAGATCAAATATCACAGTAGGTTATGATTGCACCATTCATTTTGTAACAAAGTTCATAAGCTGAGCCCCATGCTTGATAATAGTACATTTCTCTCAGTAAACATTGACTACAGTCAAATGGAAAATATATTCAAACGGTGTCAAAACAAGTCCTGCATTACTCATCGGTTTCATTAGCCTCGGTTTCTTCATACTGAATTCATCACAGTCACATTTATTATTCTTTAACAATGTCGTGGGAGGCCACTGAAGAACAAACTGTTTACAGTAGAGCTGCGAATGAAAGGCAGTAAAAAGATGTAACGCAGCAAGTCAAAATTATAATAGCAAACACGCACCACATGCATCTTTGAATCTGATCCACCTGCTTGTTTAGCCAGCGGCGTCTTTTCTCCTTCTTTCAAACATATTATTTGTCCTGATTTGATACGGAACCCCCGTTCATTGCTTTCTTCCCCAGTGAGGAACCTCAAAGCCTCCCCTTCCTGCTCCTGACTTTTTACTTGATGGATAAAGACATTGGTTATGAAAAAAAAAAGAGGGGTGAGGAAACAAAGGGTAGCATGAGAAGCCTTTGCTTCAAAGCGGGCCGGAGGTGTTCTCCAGGACTTGAAGGCAAGTTCCCTTTCCTCTCCTCCCACATCACCTCACCTTTCTTCTCCTCGCTCGCTGGCCCGCGCCGTGGCACTTCCGTATGCAAGTTTGATAAAGGGTAAGGGAGTCATCCTGCTTCCTTAGAGCAAAGGGATTTAAGAATGACGCGAAAGGGGGGCTAGAAGACTGATAAAAGGAGGAGGAGGTGAAGCAAGAGCTGTGGAGGCAGAAAGGACAGGGGAGGGTCAAAGGGAAGACAAAAAAAGTCCAATTGATGTGGGTATAGAGGCCCGTTGAAGCAGTGAAAAGTCCATAAAAGTTTACTAGCTTCAACAGAGTTTCCGATGGAGGCCACAGCAGGTGGAGCGTACTTTTACATTTGCTCACAGAGGTGTGTTGAGCAGCAGTCTGTCGGAAAGATGAAACACCCATCGCTCGGACACAAAGATTTACAGTGTCAGCAAGAAGCCTTAGCCCCCTCGGTGTGTGGCTTAGTGCCGTTTGTCAGATTTTCTGTGATATGTGTGTGCGGCCGGCAAGTACACCTCCTGCAGTGAGTGACTGCTGGAGATGCTTGAGGTGGCGCAGGACATTTTTAGACTTGTTCCCTGAAAATATGTCAGTGCAAGAAAAAGTTTAGCATAGTAGCAAGTGAGTCAGGAAAAGCCTGGAAATAAAATGTTATTGTGCTCTGCAATGACCCGTGTCCTTGAGTGTGACGGCGGCTCTGCATCTCATTGAGATTCACAGTTATTAAACACAGAGGTCTTTGTTGTTTTGCCTTCAGACACATTTTATGTCCTGCCAGATAATAAGGTTGCTGGAGGGAAATAACTTGTTTTAATTAAACTTAATTGGCATTTTTACCTTCATCATAAGCTAATCTTATAAATTATCCACCAGATCTGATGCTCACGTTTAACCTACAACTAACTTTAATAAATAGCAAATCGAGTTTGATGTGCATAATGAATAATTAAATGTGAATTTCATTAAAGAAGCTTCTGTCTAGTGAAGGTGACATCTGATAGGTGCTCCAGTGTAATGGACAAACCTGTCACAGGCCTTATCATCATAAATGTCTTATTTTGTGAGTGCGTAACCTAAATATATTAATTTTATTATGATATAAGACCGAAACAATTATAAATCTTTATATTTGAGAGGCTATGTGTTGCCCTTCCTGCATAAAAATAAGTTATAAGATTAATTGAATATCATTATAGTCGGCCATTAGTTCTCCGTAGTTTGACTTATGGATGTAGCTCTAATTTGCTATGCTTCCATCTAGTGAAGGTGACATCTGATATGTGCTTTAGTGATAGGCAATCCTGTCCCAGGCCTTGCTTAAACCCACACCTCATTATTTGGGTTCCATTAGACCAGGGGTGTTCAAACTTTTTTCACCGAGGGCCACATACAGAAACATATACGAAGGGCTGGGCCACTCACTAGAGGTATATAGCCTCATAAGTTCAGTTATAAGTTAGCAAAATCAATCAAATGTAGGTAAATGATGCTTCTGAGTGTTGGCAGCTCATCCCTTAAAACAAAAGCCTCAGATTGATTATAATAAGGAGAAATAGGAAGGGTGTATTTCAAGCTTGTTAGGCAAATAACTCATTGGGCTTTTTTCTTATCAACTAAGATATGTTGGAAAATGTTTCCAACTTTAATTGACTGAATTTATTTGAAAAGTGGTCCTATTAACTAGGGGTGTAACGGTTCACAAACATTTCGGTTCGGTACGTACCTCGGTTTTTAGGTCACGGTTCGGTACGTTTTCGGTAAAGCAGAAAAAATGATCACAAAACATAAAATATTTTTTGGGGGTTTTTCATTATTATTAAACTGTGAATAATGTATTCACTCAAATAAATACAAAATATAATAAAATAAACATTAAGGTGCAGCATTTCGATGAACTGAAATAATCTGTATTTGAACTTTACTGTACTAGTACTCACAAAACATAAAATATTTATTTTGGGTTTTTAATTATTATTAAACTGTGAATATTCACTCAAATAAATACAAAATATTATAAAATAAACATTAAGGTGCAGCATTTCGATGAACTGAAATAATCTGTACTTGAACTGTACTGTACTAGTACCTAAGCAGCCAGCTTGACATTAGGCTTGTCATTGTATTTTCATGTTTTTTTTAAGAGAAATGAACTTGTCCACATTGCTTGCCGAAAGGGCAGATCTGCTGGCACTAACAATGTCTCCTGCTGTGGAGAACACCCTCTCGCTAGGGACAGAGGTAGCAGATACAGCCAGGTAGCGCTTTGCTAACATGGCAACATACTGTAAGGATATTTGGCGTTTGTAATAGCTTTGGCTCGGTCTGAACTTTTTGCGAGTGGTGGAGGCTTAAATGCTAGTGGGAGTTGGGTTTGCACTTCAGTCATTTTTATTTTGGTACCGGTGATATTCATGTTCGGGTGATGCCTTTTCAAATGAGTGTGCAAGTTTGATGTATTGCCAGCAGTGTAACCAATTTTAGTTGAACAATGCCGACAAACAGCTTTGGTTCGGTCCACCTGTCTTTGTCCGTCGTCCTTGTACGTAACTGCGAAACCAAAATGTTCCCAAACCGGAGACTTCAATGATGCTGGAGGATTTTCGAGCTCAACTTTATCTGCGTTCGCCATTTCGACAGTTCTTCAAATGACTGACTAAATTTGAACGCATCCCTGTGACCAGCTCTCATAGTATGCCTCTCGTCCAATGAAATGACTTGGTCGCTCTATGACTCGCTGAACCCAATGTGAGCAAATTACACTGAACGCTGCGACGCAGCACCTGAGATTACTTCCAAAAAGTTGTTCACATTCTCAATTTTTTACGTTTAACGTTATATTAGTTCGGTACACTTCGGTACACTTCGGTACACACGTGTACCGAACCTAAGGGCCCATACCAAATATTTTCGGTACGAATACGTATACCGTTACATCCCTACTATTAACACATGAATACTACTGTGTGATATATTTTTATAGTTAAGAAGTACAATATAAGACGAGCACAAGTTTCATTTGTGGGCCATATTCAATTATACTTTTTGAATTTGCTGAGGGCCGATTCAAAATGGTCCACGGGCCGCATTTGGCCCCCGGGCCGTAGTTTGGACAACCCTGCATGAGACCATTCCAGTGGGTAGTCTTTGATTGAAAGTGTGTAAAAATATGCAGCAAAAATATAAAACGACAATAATGCTTTATTATTAGAAACCAAATATTGCAAATATAGTATTTAAAAACGTTCCTTGGCACAGATCTGGAGGAAAAGACGTAGCTTTGCAGAAGCCCAGTCCGAGGTAATGAGGCCCCACGTTAGAGCTGGAGTTGGATAATGGTGAGACGGAGGGATGGATCGAGAGGATAAAAGAGAGACATAGTGAAAACCCTAGGATTGTTTGACTAACAGCATGTTCCCTCCGTCTGCCTCCCATTCACCCGCTCTAACCTCCATGTGTTGCCAAGCTGCGTCTTTCACCCGCTGCTGAACTTCTGTTGGAAGTGACTCTACCCAGGGAGGGGGAGATGCTCATTAGGGCTGCAATTAACTACTTTATTTAAAGTGGACCTATCATGCTATATTTGAATAATATATTGTAGGGCCATACATATATAAGGTATATTTATACGTTTTCTTTTTCAAAATACCAAACAGATCATGCATTTTAGCCATGCCTCATTTCGCTCTATTTTGCTCTCCTCCACCCTGTCTTTGCATGCGCTGCAGCTGACCACGCCCCCCTGCAAAGGAGGGGGCCGAGTTACGAGCGTCATGTTACCATGCTGTTACCATGCCACGGCAACCTCTCATTCCCCTGATAGGTGGAGAGTTGGCCATATAGGCGGAGCTCCTCCGTCCTGACGTCAGAGAAATGTTCAAATCTGTATCAGTCTGTATCAGATCCGTTGCAGCCCCGTTTTTAGAGATTTGGGTACGGAGGAAAAGAGAGGGTTGTGTTTTCTGACACTTGGTGTGTTCCCTGGAACACCGGGGACACATATTCATGTATAAAAGACGTACAAAAGTGCATTTTGCATGATAGGTCCCCTTTAATATCTATTAATCTGCCCATTATTCTGTAGATTAATGGTTGGAAAATGTCCATCCCAATGCTCAAAATCAAATCAAAGTTTATTTATTTATATATAGCCCAATATCATAACATATGTTTACAGATTAATAGGCATAGATGAAAGTGTAAAAGATAATTAAGATAAGAAAAGTATAAAAGACATGATAAAACGTGAAATACATATGAAGATAAGACGAGATAACATAAGACAAAAAGCCAAAAAAAATACTATAAAAACAATAAATGTAGGACAAACATAGGGTAATCTTAAACCAGCTCTAAAGGGATTTCAGAATGTGGGGATCCAAAGTAATGTCTTATTTTGTCAGTCTGCAACCTAAATATAACAATTGTATTATGATATAAAACAGAATAGCAAGAAATCTCCATATTTGAGAGGCTGAAAACTGATTATCTTTTGCTGTTCCTGCATAAAAATGACTCATGAGATTAATCAATAGTTCAAATTGTTGGCCGTTCGTTCTCAGTAGTTGTACTTATGAATGCAGCTCTAATTGTTTTAAGCCAGGAAGGACTGGGAGGATTAATAAGACGGCAAACAAATCTAAATGGAGTGATAGTAATATGGTTGATGGAGGAAAGAAAGCATTGGAGCTAAAATCACACACAAACGTGCACACACTCGCACCTCTCCCCCGGCTTTTAGGTCTTTGTTTGTTCGCCTGTCGCTGTGCTAATTATGTCCTGTCAACAGCTTGTCAAGAATCAAGAATTAGAAACGTTAATAACATTAAAAGGAAAGACACTAATGGATTTCATACTGAGTGTGTCCTGCAAGCATCCGCTCCTACCTGAGCCGGAGCACAAAGCTCCTGGCAGGTTCTGAGCTAAAAGTCAGGGGCTAATCAATATGCACATTATTAGTATGGGCATTTGCGACGTGATGCATGTTTGTATAAATTGCAGTGATGACACTAATGCACGGAGGACACACTTCTCCCCACAGACTTGTTTCTACAAGATGAAGCTCATTATCTCGGCCTGGTTAGCAGAGGAGGGGAGGTCGACTCAATCATGTTCCTTCTGCATGTTGGGTCAACTGAAAACACACTCACTTACAGCCTATAATGATATATACTAGAGAAGAAGCTACACGCCACAAATGAATGCATAGGTATGGTCAGTTTCAGAACTAGAATTATAAAGAATCCAGCCTGAATGCATCACATATGTATTTGCAGTAATGGATTAGAAGTATTAACTGCTACTACTACTACTTAAATGATGATGCAGTTAGATTGTAAACAGTGGTTCAGAGGTGAGAAGTAACTTCACTCAAGTACTATACTTAAGTACAATTTTAAGGTATTTTTTTACCTTGAGTATTTTCAATTTATGCTACTTTATACTCCACTCTATTTGAAAAGGAAATAATTTAATTTTACTCTACTACATTTATTTAACGGCTTTAGCTACGTTTAACAAAATGCATCTCTACAAATGAAACTACTGGACTCACTCAAAGTCACAAAATAGTTAAATGATTTAAATATCTTACAAAAAGTTAATCAGAACTTTGTTTGTCTCCAACAGTAAAATGCTACTTGATGCAGCAATATTATCTCGAAATTTCACATATATAAATATAATGATATGCCAGGGTGTCCGCGGGGTCTTAAAAAGTATTAAAAGTTGATAAATCAATTTAGCAAAAATTAAGGCTATTAAAAATAATTTTAAAGTATTAAACGGCATTTTCCAAGGTATTACATTTTGTAGCTTGTTTTCAATAAGTATATCAATTGTCCAAAGAGGTTGTATTCTACAGTCTGCCTGAATGTAATCATTGCGTAGGTGTGTAGTGTGATTCTGTGTAGTTTATTTATGGCATCCCGTTGGATTTGACGTCATCTGAACAGGACATCTCACGCTCACTGCTTGATAGCGCGCGAAGGTCCGTTTACGCCGGTTGTTAAACAACATCGTTATGGGGAAATGCAAGTCTGCGTCCAAATGGTTGGAAGATAAGGAGAAAGGACAATCAATACTGTATATAGTCAATTTGAGGTAAAGTGTGTCGCCAATGTAACCGGTTAAAACTCCAAGTGGCGATGAGTTCTTAAAATGTATGGAAAGGGTCTTAAAAAAAGGTCTTGAAAGGTATTACATCTGACTTCAGGATTCCTGCATATACCCTGTATCATCTAAAGTACTTGAGTATTTTCAATAAATGTAACTCTTACCTCTTTTCTGAGTTAAGTATCATATTTTGACTACATTTATTTCAGAGCTTTAGTGACTAGCTACTTTGCAGATTTAGATTATTAAAACATTATATAAGGTGAAATATTAAGTGATGATGTAATAATATAGATGAATCTACCCATCCAGCAGTATAATTAAAATAAGCCCCACCCTCAGCAGCTGCAACATTAAAGCGATGAACGCATTATCGTAACATTACTTAATGTTAATTAATCCAGTGATATTATATACGATACATTCAGAAAACTTCACTTCTGTCTCCCAAACCCGACACACACTTTTTAATTAAGAAATGTAATATCCACGTCTCACACACACCAAGCGATTGATGTGAGGCGAGTGTGAGGAACAGCACGTGGGACATTCTGTACAACAGCACCCTGTGTGTGTGTGTGTGTGTGTGTTTGCTTATGTGTGTAGTGTGATGTCAGTAGTGATCAGCGTATGTCTTGTTTGTCTCTGAGATCAGATAAGATGGATATCCCGGAGTTTGACCCAGATGCTTATCTTGGTGTCAGGCGTGAGTTATGTATCATGGTGCAGGTTCAAATTGGCTGTGCTAAGTGACTCCCCAGCTTGGTGTAAATGCTGCAGGGAGGAGACTACTGTGAGTGTGTGTGTGTGTGTGTGTCAGTCGCAGGATATTGAGTGCTGTAGGAGAAGCAGTAGATCATTTTAGGGCGGCATGCCTGTACGCCTTTAACTGCAGACTTATTTCTTAGACTTATTTTATTGGACTTGTACAGGATTATTACGTTAATATTTGACCTAGTTAAAACCCCATTGTCAGTTAATAATCCTATTACTCTTTCTGTGTGTATTGAGGGTTTCTTAAGGATGTTTTTGTCTTTTTGAGAGAGCTGGATTAAGAATTGTTGGCTGAAAAGCTCTTTTTAGTCATTGTCCTATATGTGAGCACGACTTCTCAGGGCATTACATTCCCAAGTAGTGGGCTGCATCCACATGGTTCACTGCACTTATTGTAAATTGCTTTGGATGAAAGCACGAGCTAAATAAATGTAATCTTTTCTGTGGATTATGTTGGAGTAGCTCCGGCCAACCCATCTCCCCCTTCGCACACCAGTTTTTGTTTGCAGTATTCACCCTCCCACTGTCCTCTCTTGTATTTTTCTCCTCCTTTTTATTCTGCACCCATCGTCCCCCCTCTTCTCTACTCTGGCACTGTTGTAGCCACAGTGTCCCACATGGAAGCCCTGTCCTGGTCCTTTTCTGTAAATACTTTGTGAGGATGTTGGCCCTCAGTGTGTCTCTACTCTCCAGGAAGCTTTTTATTATGATTCTATTTGATTTAGGGCTGCTCGATTATGGCAAAAATCATAATCTCGATTAATTGGGTCAATAATTGATATCACGATTATTAAAAACGATTATCCATTTACTGAAAAAAAAATGTGTTAACAGTATGTTTTTAACAGTTGATTACCCTGAACTTTAAGTATAATTCAACTGAAAAACCAATAAAAAAAATTGTTTTAAAATAAAAATAATAATAATAAAGAAAAATAGTTTAATTTCGATTATGTTGTTTTCATAATCGTTGCAAGCCAAAATCGTAATTGCGATTAAAATACGATTTAATTGAGCAGCCCTAATTTGATTTATATGTTAGGATACAGTAGGATAGTAAATAGATTAACAAAGAAAAACCCATGATCTGATCAAAATAGCAAGCTATGACATTTACATTTTCTGTTTGTATTTGTGGGTAACATTTCTAAAGAATAAGTTGCTTTTCATTTGAAGCGATTGTAGAATGAAATAGATTTGAGCACCACATATTCATCTACTTCTAATTGTTAAACTACAATTATATAAGGTACTATAACATTTTACAGGCACTATTTAGCTATACTTGCATACAGGATATCTCTTGTTTGGAGGGTTTTCTTAAAAATATCAAGGACAGACATCCTCATTTTTAGATATATATATATATCTGCTCCAAACTAAATTCATGCTTTTCCATTTGACGTCTGAAAAAAAGCAGTAACTAAATGTCACCACTGACTCCCCACTGACTCACAAATGATATTTATTAGAGAATTTGTTGCACTATTTCCTCGAGTGCTGTGCAATCTCGCACCTGATTGTAGGATTTTAGAAAACTCCACGGTGTGCCTGTTCATTTTGGAGTCATTTAAGACACAATCAATCTTTAAAATGTCTGTTTAGCAGAATATCCCTGGAGTGAGAATAATATAGTGGAAAACTCAAATGTGTATATGTATTTGGTTTTAAAGCACCCTGCTGTGTACTAGGAAGACATTAATGTCCCACTAAAGGTTGACTGTATAGTTCTTCGTGAGTCTTTGCGGCTGACTGTCCTGTGTCCTCACGTTGCCTTTGCTGGGTCATCCTCCTGCTCTGAATACGCTGATGTCTTTTGTTCTTGTTTTCTTTAAAGGACAGAGGTTTCTGTAGGGAGCAAACGTTACTCAACAAAAAGCTAGTGGGTTCTTTTATCTAGTCAAAATCAGCTAGGAAATACATGTTTTCCAGGGTAAGGGGTTAGACAAAAATTCCCTTCAAGAATTTGGAATTCATTAAAATAAATAAATAACACTAAATACATTAAAATACATACAAATAAGAGGTTCTTCTACCTAGTTATAAAACGAGCTAGAAAATACACATTTGCCATTCTATTTAGCATACTTGTTAAAAGTGGCCCTGACAGTGAACCCCTTCAAGAATTGAGCATTTCCAATTCATAAAAAAGAATATCAATATTCATGTATAGAATAAAAAGCCATTAGCTAGGAGATAAATATTCTTTAGTAAGGTTAGCTGGCTTAATAAAAGGACACTCATAATAATGTTGCATTTTAATTCAGTAATAAAGAAGAAGAATACAAACAAATATTTCAAAGTTTCAAAGTCAGCCAAGGTTAAGACGCACCTAGTACAGAGTGTCCTAGATATATGTCACTGTGTAGAAAACTTCACTTGTGTTGAACATGCTAAACTTGAATAGAAAAAAAGTAATTGTCAAAGCCTGAGTCGGCCACCTCCAAAACATCTGGACCTGCTTCTATATAAACATATAGCACATGAAGTCCTAAGGGTTTAAAGACAGAATAAGTGAGTCTAGTGAAGCTAGATATACTCCAGCAATAGAGGCTATACTTCATGGTGTGTGAGACTTTGGACAAAACTTACTGTAAGATCAACTCACACTCTCTCCGCCTCACAGCCCATCTTCAAACAGAGCCTCTCTCTTATGCATATACCTCCCTTGCATACACCTCCTTTTATCACAGTATATTTCTTTAAACAGTGCGAACATGAAATGATAATCTCACGGCGCCTTTATACCCACTCGTTCCTCTTTCCCCCCCCCGGTGCCCTGGAGCTTATCCATTCCTACCTGAACTCTACAAGAAAGCCTCTGAAAATACAGCGGCTGGCGTCCCAAAGACGCAAAACCTGACAAGGCTGTTCTTTAGTTGAAACTCCTAATACAGAAGCACTATATGCACTCATCGTTGACCTTTTGATGACCAATTATCCAGTGAGTGCTGTTGATAGTGTAGCTGGTTAATCTGCACCGTGCCACCTCTTTGAAATTGTGCGGCTAAGAAAATGTCACCTAGACCTGCTAAGAGGGATGACACGAGGACATCAGTTGTTCACAGCACTCAAGGTCTATATAATCTATCAATGCCCACATTATTTTCACATCATCATTTCTTCTTCTGACGAATCCAGTTATGTCCTGGTCTTTTTGTACTTGTCAAGCCAACTAATGTTCAAACTATTCAGGATGTCCTGCCGTTCTTTTGATTAGCCGCTGTGCTAACCTTTAACTCCTGCAATCATGTTGTCTTTTCCAGGTATCGAATGCCCACGCAGTTCCAGGAATATGCCCGGGGGGACGCAGGTGGCTGAACCCTTCAGTGAAGAAGCCATGCTGTTCACCAAAGAGCTGGTGCTGCAGAGAGAGGTAAGCAGGCTTGCGGGATATTCTGGCCCCCGTTTCATCACTTCCTCGTGGTTTGAAACGCTCATTCCCATGTTGCTAACACTTGGCGTTTTGCTATTTTGGCAACCCACATTGCTGCATTTTATTTTCACACTCACAGTCCAAGTTTAGTCTGCTTTGAGCCTTTTGGTTTAGAGATGTGAGAAGAATACAGACTATTATACTTTTCAATTACAGTTGCTCAATAGCACAGAAGCTACTTTTGGCTGGAGAACACATTTCCGGCATCAGGCATTCTGGCTTGTTTTTAAGCGACTGCCGCACTGAGCAGAATGAATTTGATTTGAGCACCACATATTCATTTAATAATAATTGTTAATTTACAATTTTATGAGGTACTATAACTTTTACGGGCACTATTTAGTTATACTTCCATACAGGATATCTCTTGTTTGGAGGATTTTCTTAAAAATATCAAGGACAGACATTCACATGTTTAGATATATATCTCTGCTCCAAACTAAATGTTTTTCCATTTGACATCAGCAAAAAAGCAGTAAATAAATGTCACCACTGACTTCCCACTGAAATTATCTTTATTAGAGCATTTGAAGCATTCTCGAGTGCTGTGAAATCTCAACCATAATCTAATCAAAAGTGGCCACCATCAAGTAGACCAAACCAAAAGCAACCTCCCCCGCTTACACCCAGTTTATGGAAAGCTCACCTGATAGTGGATCAGTGCTCCTGGGCTTTAGAAAACTCCACTGTGTGCCTGTTCATTCACATGCTAATACATTTTTATAAGAAGCAGCGAACGGACCGAGCCCATAATGGAACGAGCTATAATCCCGCCACCACTTATCCCGGCCACACACTGCCTCTCTTTAACTCCCCCTCTCCATCCATATCGCTGCTTTAAAGGGCTCTCTTTGCATAGGGTGGCTGACTCCACTGCCCAACGCTCTTTAATTGTCATGGAAATGTACCTTGGCTGGGGTATTGAGGTGGACTACTGTTAGAGAGTGGTAGAGCTGTGTGTGTGTGTGTGTGTGTGTGTGTGTGTGTGTGTGTGCGTGTGTGTGTGTGTGTGCATGTGTGGCAGTGGTGGAAAGTAACTACTGTAAGTAAATGTACTCAAGTAATGTAAGTACAGAGTATTTTCATTTCATACCACTTTAAACTTCTACTCAATGAGTACTCCTAATACTTTAGGTACATTTTCCTAATCATACTTAAGTACTTTTACTAAAGATTCACGATGCAGTACTTTTACCTGAAGGTGTGTGGCGAGCCAGGAGTATAGGTTGGATCCAGGAAGTCTCGGCTGTGAAATAATTGATGCTAGCAACAGGGGATTTTGATTGACAGCAAACCATGAGTCGGTGCAGTGCAGAGGTGCTCCTCCAGCGCTGACATGTTGATATGAATTTTTATTATATTCTTTTTTCAGATGCACACACAAATGCATAATAAATCAGATTTATAAGGCGCCCGCTTCGCCACACCGCCCTTAGTCTTTCGGATCCGCACGCATATTAAATTAAACATTGCTATCCATACACACTCTTGACGCACACGCTCTCTCTCACACATTTTCTCCCTTGCCAGTCATTGGTGGTGTCAGCAAGTTTCTTCACAGGTAGGTGGGAGTTAGCAGGCAGGACGGAGCCCGGTGCGGGGGCTGCTTGGCTGGCTGCTCTGACCTGCTGTTATGGACTAATATGAACACAAACACACTCAACGGACACGTTTCAAGTAGATAACAACACAGTTAAGCGTTCACACATGAGCTGTCACTTTTCCAAAAAAAAGTGAAATCATTAACTGAAAAAATAAGTAACTTTTTGAAAATACCTGTGTAGAAAATCAGGCTGTTCTTGGCAAGGAAAAACAGGTGACGGGTCTGAAAACACACTTCTAGCTGTAAGAAGTCAAATGATGGTGTATTGGTGAAGTGAAAAGGTGAGAGGGAGTGCAGAAGCTCTAACGAGAGATGAGTATATAGCGGCATAATACAAAGATGTGATGTAGGATGGAAAGGTAGAGACACTTGACGTCTTTCTCTCCATCTCTCCTCTCCCTGAGGGCGACCGAAACGGGTTATTAAGGTGTGTCACTCTCCAACGTGAATACGCATCATTTAGTTTAATAGCATAAGATTCCGCTGTTGATCCGTGTCTGAATAGCGTGTGATTGCAGAAGCTTCTCACAATGTTTTGGAAGATGGCCTCACGTGAATAACATTTGATTTGGTTTCTTGCGGCGTATTTATATGCATTCATCAAATATTTCTCTCGCTCTCGCTACTCCACAGGCATTTTGAGTTCTGTAGGGCTTTGTGATGTGATGGCATGTTGACTCAATGGTCTGTATGCTTTTTTTTCTCCATGCACTTCTGTATTTTACTGCTCTGTAATTATCTGTTCTCTCTGCTTTGAAAGCGGGTGCAGACACGAGCTTTTTGGTGCTTTCACTAATAGCCTTTTCTCTCTCTCGCTTCCTCTTTGTCATTTGTGGCTTCTTCTCGCCTCCCGCGTCTTCTCTGGTGTCCAGTTTTAAATCTGACATTTGCTCTCAGCTTTCTCCCCCCTCCTCCTTCCTTTCTTCCCACCCCCTCCTTCCAGCAGATATGACTGCCACACAGCCATATCTTAATTTCTCCTGATGCAGACACGCATAATTAATGTGGCATCCTGCGAGGGGAGAGGCCCCGGTTTCTGTCTCCTCTATTTATAAACACCACCACCCCTCATTCCAACTGTGTCTCTCTGGTGATTCGCTGCCACTTTTTTCTTTACAGATTTCTTTCACTTTCTGACTCCCTTTTCTTCAAAAAACCCTTTTGTGTTTATCTGCTCCGTCTCCCTCCCTCCCTCCCCTCTTCCTCTCTTCTACTGTCTGTCTGCCTCTCTCCCTCTGCGTTGTGTTAATCTCTGACAGACACTGCTCCCGTTCGCAGTGTGGAACCCAAACAGCAGCACATCATTCTGAGGAAAAAAGGAAACTCATGGTAAACACCACTCCCCAGACGTTTCGCTTTTCTGTTTTGATGTATTCCCTTTCATTTCTCTCACCTCCCACCTTCCATTGACAAAAAAAAAAAGCCTCCATTCAGAGTCTCTGTCACTGACGCCCTCTGTTTTTATTTTCGCTTTGGGTGGCAACTTCAAACGCTCAGGCTAACCAGCAGGGACGAAGAAGGAAGAATCATACCGCGTGTTTATCGAGCAAGAGCCAGCTAGATACGGGACATAATTAGTTGTGTAGCGTTACTAAAGCACACAATTCGGTGAAACAATATTTAAACTGTTCCCGATGCCTCATTAGAAAAATGTATGTTTTAATTAGATTCATTCCAAACAGAGGAGGCTGCAAGGTGAAAAATGTGACGATGACAGCAAAGTTACATTAAACTTAAAAACTATTTCAGACATGCTTGAAGAATAGTTGTTACCAGGTGTTATTTTTACATTTGAATATTGAGTAAGAGCTTCTGCAGGGTTTTACATAAGCTCACATCTTTCAATTCAGTTCCAAATTGCATATAGTTTGCAGTGCTGATAAGTAACAAAGTACATTTACTAACTTTAAGTACTGCACTCAAGTACAATTTTGAAGGATGCTACTTTGCACTTCTACTCCACTACACTCTAGAGGTAATTTGTGTACTTTTACTCCACTACATTATTTAATACCTTTAGTTACTTTACAGATTTGGATTATTGATGTGAAATATAATAAACACTTAAATCAGTCTTTATTTACACCTGGAGTAAATTCACAAGCTACCCTGCAGTATACAATGTATATTATATATACACAACATATCATATATTATTATTAAATGGGCCAATCTGCATAATAAATACTTTTACTTTTGGTACTTTAAGTATATTTTGACGCTCATACAGGACTTTTACTTGTAACAGAGTATCCCTACACTCTAGTACTTGTACATTGACTTAATTACAAGATCTGTGTACTTCTTCCACCTCTGCTAGTTTATAATATTTCATCTTTGCTAATGAGCTTTGAAGCTTGCTTTGTTTTGTGTTCATCAGCACAGAATAGATTGATTGGACCCGTTGTATATTTTTCCAGTTATATAACAGATCCCCTTCCGAGGGGGAGCAGGGAAGAGGGTGAGGCAGAGCCGGAGTGTTTGACGAGCAGGTATGAGAGCGGGCTAAGTGGACAGTAATATGCGATGTACTGATCCACCTACGTCCTCCGTCAGCCCTGTTGACCTCATTCAGTCTGGGTGGTCCCTCATCTCCTGCTCTGCCTACACACCAACCATTTATCTACCTCTCACACAGACACGTTCCTATAGTTACACTCTGCTTCACACAACATGCACACACATGAACATTGTTTATGTGTGTGTCAGGGTTTTCTTCAGTACCATACACTTTGTAAAAAGGATTTTGAACAATGTGTATCATGCCCTTGTGATGCATTAACTCTGCAATGTTCTCTGGAAACTTGTCATCAGTCTATTTAGTAGGAATATTTTATAAATGTATAGCTTGTAGTGCATGTCATCCCTTTGGAACAATCATTTAGAGACACTTCATTTCACCTCAAATTTCAAATAACATGGCAATAATGAAAAATGTTAATTGCTATAATCAAGCAAAAAAAAAAGAAAGAACACACAACAAGATTAAATTAGCATTTTAACATAATAGCCTCGGTCTTTAAGCACACATACAAACATACACACATACTCACAGACACACACTCACACATACACACACACACTTACCTCTCTCTGTGCAGAATGTCAAATCTCGGTGTCGTGTAGCTTGCGCGTCGCTCCCGCCTCTAACCCCTCTTTAAACAGTTCCCTCGCTCCCACCTTACCCCACCTTGGGACCAGCACTGTGCCCCCCCCGCTGTTAAAGGTGGGGGCTGGCACAGGCTGCCTTCAGACCTGCAGGGGGCCGCGTCGTGGAGCGATGATGAGTCATTGTGCAGATCACAGATGCCCTGCTAATTCCTGCCTCGACAGATCTCAGAGCTCTCTGCTTTAATAACTGTTCTCTGTGAGCAATTTAATTAAATGCTTATACATCCAAACACCTTTCATCATATGAAGAGGATTTTGCCGTCTGTTCTCTGTGTGATATTCTTAAAGTACACCTACCACACAGGTACAATGTGGCGATTGGATAATTGAAGTGCAATCTTTTTCTGCACATTTGAGTTCGGTTTCTCCAATCAATTCATTTAGCATTCCTCACACACACACGGAGACACACAGAACGCATCCTTCATGGATTCCAGCCTCTCTTTATACGTCTTATTTTGCCTCTCAGGGCCGGGGGACACCATTGGATTTCTCCCCAGCTTCCATGCTCGCATTGATTTCCGATCACGCTTGAATTATTTTGGCATGAGGCTGATTATACAAGTACTGCTTTGACCATGTCCCCCCCTCCCCCCCCCCCCCCCCCCCCCCCCCCCCCCCCCCCCCCCCCCCCCTCTCCCTCCCCCACCTCTTTCACACACTTGCCTCACACTCTGTCGTTCATATTGGCCTGTTTTGTGGACATCCATTTGTGAATATTTGCATCTATTTTTTATTTGTTTTTCGTTCTCCTACTTGAATGAGAGTGTATGCGGTAAAGAGAGAGGGAGATGGAGAGAGAATGAGAGTACACATAATGAATAATGCATGGTGTGGTTTCCTGGTCAGAGAGACAAACAGACGGTGGGGACGGTGAACTGCCCCTCGGGTCCTTTCCCCCCCCCCCCCCACCACATACTGTAGTTAAACAAACCACGAGTGCAGAAGGCAGCCCCAGAGTCACATTATTGCTGCTTTATGGCCACAGACAGGATATGTCCCCATCTATTTATAATGCAGCAGTCTGGACTACCACACCAGGAATATGCAATACTTGTAACCATTATAGTGTGGCTACATCTACTGACACTGCTACCACAGTAACATGTTACTCGAGGGAAATAACCCATATGAGGCTTATTAGAATTTAAAATGACACTATAATGAGTCTTTATTGGCAGACAAAGATGTTTTAAACCCTCCAATTTGTCGCTCAGTTGTCAATTGACAAAATGTCAATATAATATAAAAGAGAGCTATTAGTGACATTTACCATTATTGATGTCGAGCTATGAGCAAAAAAACACAGAATATTTTAGATTGTTGTGCTATATGAATCATTTATGTATCTTTTCAGGTCTGTTTTCCTTGCCATGAGTCACATTTGAGCAATAGTTGTGTTTCTTGGTGAAAAAGATTAGCAGCTAGTTTTCAAAATACAAAAAGAGATTAAGCGTGTCATTTAAAGTTTGACCTTGGCTCTCACCTCATGGAACTTTAACGCCATTAGCAGCAGTTTGTACCGACCATAAATCCTGACGCTCACAATAGCCTGTCCGCTAATTGGTGTCACGGGTGGAGTTCGCCTTTTGCAGCGGTTTGCAAATAAAGTAACACTCGGCCTGTTTGCGTGTATCACTGTCACAGTTGAGCGGCTTTGTTCCTTGAAAAATGGAGAATTACAGCCTGAAGGTGAACACAGCGACCCACATAAACACATTCGCACCGCCGCGCTGACGGAGAGATAGATGGGCCTGAATAGAGATGGAGAGATGAGAGGAAGGGAGAAACATGCTTACCACTTTATCGCCCTAACTCCTTTACGAGGGCGACCTTGTGCTCGTGTGTGTATGTCTGTGTGTGTCTGTGTGTGTGTGTGTGTGTGTGTGTGTGTGTGATGGGATTGCGACTTCACCGTCCATCCTGATAAGCATACCCTGGAAACAGTGCAAAGACACAGGCACACACTGTGCTTGGGGACCAGCTGAATCCTCTTAGCCTTTTCCTCCACATGAAGGACACTGCAGCACTCTTCCACATCAATGAGGGCAATAGTATAATGCTCTCATGCACTCGCACTGTACTGTCTCACAGTATATCACTCACTGCATTCACCTCATCTTTAATTCTCTTTCTTTCTGTGTTTTTCCCCTTTTCTTTTGCACTCTTCTCCCTCACATTGATCTGCATTTCAGCTGCTTTGCTACAAGGACAACTCTTACTGTTAGAGAGCATAATGAGGGTATATAGGGCGTCAGTGTGTGTGTGTGTGTGCACACATTCCTAGAAACATTCTGAAATGATTGTTGACCCTATGGCCAGAAGACTGCATATGAAATGTAAGCAGCAGGAGAAGAACAAAACTACTTGTATTGTCTCTTTGTTTCCCTGGTTATACCCTGGTCCCTCAGTTGGAAAGAAAAGAGCCAAAGTATATTGAATGTTGGTCTGTGTGAGAATTCTCTATCCAGATATCAAGTGGCTGTATCAATACACACGTCATTACACACGTCTCTGGCTCTTGTGCTTCTTTCCTCTTTCCGCTCTTATTTCTCGCCTCGTCTACCAGTCCTTTGTTCTACTAAACAACAGTTTTGTTTGAATTCCTCACTTCACTCCATTCAGTCAGCCCTGTTCAGCCTGAGATAGCCAGTGGAAAAGGATTATAAAGAAGAAAGTAGAGACAACTAATTAAAAATATTGAAAGGAGAGTTTGGAGTATTGGCCATGCTATTGAATGAGGCCAGTCTAGTAGGGCAAACTCAATAGCTTAACAGTCGCCTCACAGTTGGACCAATTGAATTCTTGTTGTGGCTTTTTATCACAAACAAGGAGTATATACAACCTCTCCTATTGGAGGTCTAATTTAAATCTAATGCTTATGTTATTTGCTAATTGGAAATATAGACCGTGATAGGCATGAGGGCTAATACAATGTCTCAGCTTTGACTTTTTACTCTCCAAGTGTCCTCTTTTAAATCCTCCTTGGGTCTGCTTGTTCTCCCTCGTCTCATTCTGCCCCATGAGGCGGCTTCATTTTTATTGCTAATCTCTTAATTTACAATTATTGTTGTCTCGCCTCACCATTCTTCTCACTCGGCTGGCATTTTATGTTCCTCGCTGAATGAATGTTAGCATTGGCACATGCACACACACTTCCTTTCTCCTTGTGTTGTCACGGTTGTCTTTCATTACCCTAACGTGAACCCCCTTTGAGATTTATTTCCACACATGTTCATTTCACGACCCTCTTTTCACCATGCCCCCTCCTTTCAGCCTGACCCAAAATGAAAATACTCTCTCACAGTTTCACACACACACACACACACACACACACACACACACACACACACACACACACACACACACACACACACACACACACACACACACACACACACACACACACACACACACACACACACACACACACACACACATCCCAAATCCCTCCCGCCCGCCGTGTCGCCTTCCCAGCTGCAGGCCGCTAGGTGTTTATCTAAACATGAACACTGTTTGACACCGTACGAAACATGGCGTGCTTCAGAGGAAAATCTACATTCAAATTCATTAGCAGCAAATTAAGTCTGCCCTTAACTGAAAACATTTTAAAGCTATTTTTGTACAAACAAATGCTCAAGTTCAATTTGTAAAACTTGCACTGCTAGATTAATACCAATATGTGTGCTACTGCAGTCTGACCTAGATGGTACATGTGAACCAGTATATAGTGTGTCCTTCACCATATGTCAGCTGAATCTCTGATGAGCCGGCCTCAGGAAGTGGCTCCAGGCCTCTATGCTTTATTGATGCTTAGATTGATCCTATTCTGTTGATGACTGTGACTCAACATTCAACATATTGACAATCTGGGCAGAACAATTTACATTCAACTCTCTGTTGCACAGTATCTTTAGTGTGCATTGATATATTGGATGTAATAGAAGCGATATATTGATGCATTGCAGTCAATATTAACTGTAGCTATATCTGTTTGTCCATCTATTTGTAAAGCCTATGCAGAGAAAATGCATTTCTCATTCATTACTAACATAGAGAGTTGCTGTGTTAGTGTGTGTGCAGGATAGCGCAGAGCAGATACCAGCCTTTCAGTCTTGCTAATGGTTCCCTTGACAACACAGCAGTTGCTACACATCGACGTTGTCTTGGCTGTAGGGTTTAAACACATAGTACAAAAGACGCACACACACACACTGAAGTCAGCTTTCCTGATAAAAAGAGCAGTCCCTGTCTTTCTCTTTTCTACGATGGCAGAATTTACATTTGGTTCAGGCAGACACACACCCTGCTGTCCCACACACACCCTGCTGTCCCACACACACCCCGCTGTCCCACACACACCCTGCTGTCCCACACACCGTCTCTTCACCTGTTCCCTTCCCCACATCTTGTGTGTGTGTGTCATGTCAGTCCTCCATTACCCGCTTGCTTATTGAGTTGTCAGCGCCTGGCCCCCGCAGCGTGGAGGTCACACCTACCCAGACCTCCCATCTCCTCTTGTCTTGTCCTTTTCTTTCCCCTCTCAACTTTCCCTCAGCTCCTCGTTATCTGTGCCAGTGCGTACCTTGGCGTTCGCAGGAATACAGCCTCAAAGATGTGAATAAATAAGCGGCTAAATAAAGGGCAAGAAGAGGAGCGACTTGAAGCGGTAATCCTCGGGCAGCTTACCCCAGCACAACGTCCTCACGCCTGCACCCTTATCCCCATCTCAGCATCTCCTTCCATCTACCTCTCCTCTCATTCAATTGCTTTATATCCCTTTCCAACAAGAGAGAGGCAATTTCAGCAGCTGTGTCAGCGATCATCATCTCCCCCCCCCCCCTCCTCCTCTCCTCTCACTCTTCCTCTTTTTTTCCCAGAGGAGAGACGAGGGCATAAAGGGAAGAACAAGCCTGGCAAAATATTTTGAAAAAAACCAACGGGGATTGGGCTCTCAGCTTTGAATTCAGACAGATAAAGCTAATGGCAGTAGTGGGCGACAGGCGGAGAGCCGTGTGTGTTTGCGCGCGAGCATAGCTCCAATTGAGGCCAGCTATAGAAATGTAGTGGCTTTAAACCCCTTTGCTGGCTGAATCTCTCTCTGGATGTGCAGGGGTGTATGCAGGGGAAGTTCCAAGGAAGGCTGGCCGGGGCACTGCAGTTTCTTAAAAACGCTTCCGTTGCCAGCTGAATGTTAAAGCAAGAGCTTTACACTGCTGTGTAAGTGTGTTCAGTTAGCCTTGTCTGAGAGGTGATCAATATCTCCAAGGCTTTAGTACATTTCATTATCTTTCAAAGGGGATTCTGTGCTGATGTTTCACTGCTGAACAGTAGATGTATTTATTCATTCTAACCTTTTTTAGTTTGGCCTTTAACAACAACGGGTATGGTTGTGATAGCCCTCACTGCTATAACTCATGAAGTCTGCGGGTTTTCAGGAACACTGTAACTGTTAGCACCATGGCCTCTGGTGTGTCTATACTGCTGACATTTAGCTCTAAAGTCTGACACTCCCACAGACAAACGCTTGCATTTTATATTGCCGCTCCATACTGTTTCGTCTGCCACCTCATAGCAACTCGTTTTCTACTTTTGGCTGACACTAAAACACACACACACACACACACACACACACACACACACACACACACAGTTATTATCTCCTGGAACAATACTAATAGATGCATGTACTGCTGTGAGCAAACAGTTTGTGCCTCCGCTGCCAACAGAGTGGGAGGGGGAACGCTTGCCAAGTCTCCTCTACCCCGAGCCGCCTCTATTCCTCAACTCCTCTCCCCTCATCCATCATTAAACTTCACACACCTTTCTCTGTCTCTCCTTTTTTTTGTTTTTGTTGATCAGTTCCCTTAGCTTTCTATCAAAAACTCATCCCAGCTGCAGCCACATCCTCCTCTTCACTGTATTAAACTCCCATTAGAGTATTAACTCTGTAGGTTTTCTGCTTCTCACACCACCTCCTACTTGTGTAATATCTCTCTCACTTGTGGCACTAATCCCTCATGTTTACTCTCTCGCAGCAACTCTGGCTCACGACTCGGTTTGAAGTAGTTTTACCGCAGCAACAACAACAACAAAACTGTAATTGATGGACAAACACATGCCCTCCCGCACACACAGGTCTTTGATGTGCCGTGTCCCTCACTGCAGCTAATTAAACACGACCAGAGAGTGTGAAGCTGTATAACTAGCTGTCTAATTATTGGCTCCCCCGTTGGGCAGGTACTCTTGTATCAGCCAGGCCGACGAGGTCACGCTCAGCTTGGGGCCTCATAGCGCCTCTTGTTGAAAAGTTCTCGGTTTGAAGACGCCTAACACTCCCAAGTTTTGCTTTTCTAATAAGAATAACTAAATAAATTCTCCCTGACGGCCAAACATCGGACAGCTGACACATATTGATACAAAATCAGTCCTAAAATCGGTTTATTGTCATTTTAAAGTAACAAATCTATTTTCTTCTCAATTTATTTTCTTGTAGCAGGCCTTGCTTTAATGTCTAAATTAGCAAAGTTTAAAAGTTTATCTTCATTTAAAGATGTCCCAATTCAGCTTCAGATCTCGCTTTAAATTGAAAGTGTTGTCTGACATTTATACGCAGCTACCGGATTAAAATGCTCTTTGCTGTCTCTTTCCCCGGCATGGCATATGCTTTGATCAGTTTTTCTGCGGAGGTGGCTTAGTTAGACTGGCACAGGTTCACCTGCAGTGACTCATGCACAAGCCCCTCTACAGCATGCAGTCACACATCTGGAAGTGCAGAGGGCTGAATCATATCAAAGACACGACCAATAACGACCGGACAGTGGACAGTAACTCGTAAACACACTACTGCTAGATATGCAAATGATGTTTTCCCTTTTTTATATTACAAATTCAAACAATTGTATCTCCTACACCACACATACATATACAAACGGAATCATTCACAGCATGCATTCATCTTTTTTCTTTATGCTCAAGTCCAAAAGGATTTATTTGAAGTCACAATTAAAGGGAAAAGGGAATGACCTAAATGTTTACAGTGTTTTTGTTCCTCTGTAGTTTAAGATCTGCCAGCATCCCACGTCTTTTTCTATTAAGAAAGCGCTGTGTTTTAAAACGAGCACTTTTGGAGACACCATTAATTAAGGCTCCATTCAAAATTGTGGCTGGGATCAGCGCCTAGACCCCGCCTCCACATGAAAACAGCTTGAGCTCTATTCCCCTCCCTTTCTGTTTTGAGTATAGTGGAGTTCGACTTAGATCAAGTCATTAAACAAAGCCTGACCAAATGCCCGCTGCTAAAGATTAAAAACTGTGAGGCAAAAAGACTTGGCTACCTACAATGTAGCGAGGCTTTACTTGTCCACTGCAAACCGAGGTTAGCTATTGATTTGTTTGATCTTTAAAGATCACTGCTGACCCACCTGCACACACACGCATCCAAACACACACAGTTTTGCTGCAGCGGCTGAATAATTCTGCCACCACATAAAAAACGGTGTTTCAACCGATGGATGGTGTACGCGGAGCTTTCATCTCGACGTTGCTTTCATGTGCCTTCCCGAGCGCTGCAGTGTACGTTTTCCTCAGCAAGTCTTTGACAGTAGCACACCGCTTGTCATCTTGAAGTCCACATCAGTTTAAATTCATGATCCTGCAGTTACTACAGAACGAATACCGAGCTCTCCTTAATGTGCCAGATAGGGACGTCTTATCTACTGCAATCACCCCCCCCTCCCCACACTTTCTTGTTCTTATTCACTCTCCTCTCCTTGCCCACTTTTCCCTCCACCTCCTTTTTTTCCATCTAGCCTTGCTATCCTCTGACAAACTAGATCAGGGTGTCATAGATAATGTGTCGCCTTCACTATCCACCTCAGTTAATTCTCTAACGCTCGTCTGTCTTTCTCCCTGCCTCCCTGCTTTCATGTCTTGAGCAATGGAGGAGGCCATTTTGTCACCCCAATTCAGCCCCTCCACAATCACTAAAATGTCTACAGACACTCTAGCTCTCACCCTAGCCTTTCACATACAAAACACAACAGGTTTCTCTTATCTATGCCTTTTCTCGTCTCTCTTCAGAAGATGATACCCATATATCACTCTTTATGTTGTTTTTGGTTAGCCCAGTAGTGTAAAGTAACTAACTACATTTACTCAAGTACTATACTTAAGTACAATTTTGAGACACTTGTACTTGACTTGAGTATTTCAATTGTTCCTGCTTTGTACTTCTACCACACTACAGTTCAGAGGTAAATAGCTTACTTTTACTCCACTACATGTATTTAATATCTTTAGTTACTTTACAGATTTTGATTAATGATGTGAAATATAATCAAGTGTTAAATCAGACTTTAGTTCCACCTGGATTAAATTCACAAGCTACCCTGCAGTATACAAAGTCATTCAAACTAGCTGCACCGCTACCAGCTTTGAGAACACTTTTAACACATAAATAATTATAATCAGAACATATCATGTATATTATTCTGAAATGGACCAATCTGCCGAATGACTACTTTTACTTTTGGTACTTTAAGTACATTTTGATGCCAGTACTTTTACTTGTAACAGAGTATTCCTACACTGTGGTATTTCTACTTTTACTTAAGTACAAGATCTGAGTACTTCTCCCACCTCTGCTCAGCATCTTTGCTTTTAATAAATAAATGGCGTTAATGGCGACCTATTTCACGGACTGTGTTTATGTAGTTCTGTGTTTGTGAGTGAGTGAACGAGAGCTCACCCCGAGCTCAGTATCCTTGGTGATGCTGCGCCTGTGATTATGATTTCTCTCCAGGCTGTAAATCTCAACAAAAGCAGTGAAATTAATGGTCAATGGCTTTATTCTTTTCCCCGTGTGTACGTGCGTGCTTGTGTGAGTCTTTATTTTATGTGTAATCGCACAAAAAAACCTCCACAATCCCCCACACATATGTCTCAGTCCCCCCTCTCGCTGCTAGAGGTGATTTACTGCACACACACCTCTGCCTCAGCTACTGGACGGGATCATAAAAGTAAGGCTTCATCGTTGTTGGCTGCTAAGAAAACACACAGATCTTTCACCCACCAAAAAGGGCAATAAACTCTGTCTCGCAGGGAGGGAGACACTCGAGCGGTCCTACATGGCAGGAAAAAGCTCACACAACCCACCTGCCATTCACTCCATTTAAGCAACAAGGTGTATACATCCAATAAAATCTGTTGCTGTGCACCTATTGCAGCACTACAGCCTCAATGGCACCGGGCTTAAAGCCAACTGTAGACTGTAAGGAAATACATTTCTTCTGCCTCTGTTTAACCTCACTTACAATAAATCATACCACCAGCTGGTTATTGAATATGGCATTTTACATCGGTTACACATGGTCAGAAAAATATCCTAACACCTCCCACACCTTTACCCTATGCCTTACAATTCATTAGATTCCAATGAAAAATGTATATATTTAGCACACTGTATATAAAATGTATCCTCAGTATAGAAATGAATGACAACGTGACACATATTAAAGTTACATCCGCTCAAGATCCCTTTTGTCACAATGAGCACGACCTTGCTCTCCGCGTAGATGACGTGCCGTCCCCACCTTTTGACTCCGCGTCTCTTCCAGTCCCTCCTATCTGACGTTGGGACCGAACGACTCTGTGGCCCTGACTCATGTTGACTCACAAGGCAGCATGCTCGCAGGCCTGCTCAGAATAGCCTCCTGTCTGCTCCACTAGCACACTAGCTAGTGCTCACACAATAATCCCTGCACACACATGCAGATTTTAAGCATGTGTGTAAATGATCAAGGAATCAACAAAGACTAATACAAATATGCAACAACAGTACAACTTAAGTTTCAACATTATAATTAGGCATCGTTTCTGGAAAAAGAACCCAACATGAATCCATAAACTCAATTAGAAAAAAACACTACTTCCTATCAATGAAATGGGAATCACAGAAATGAAAGCATGTATAAAGCAGAATAAGGCCTGAGAAACACTTTTTGTCCTTATTGTATGTAGACCAGCCCTTGTGCCAAAATGTAGTAGTAATCCTAAATGTATGGCAATCCCACCATCAACCATTGCATGAGCGGAACCAAGGTCCCTGACAAATATTTCTCTAATCTATTAATAATTTAACATTGATCAAATGTTAACACAGATTGATTGTTTGAAAATGAATCATTATAAATTCCATCATCTTAATATACATTTCAGCACACACTGATAGAGCAATGTGCCCGTTTGACAGAATATTTTTCAAAAGTGAACATTCTTGTTTCTCCAGTGACATGACTGATTGAGAGGCTTTAGTTGATTAATGGCTGATTCAATCGAGATTGTAATGCCTATTGGTCTTGGTCATTTTAATGGAATAACTTTATTACAGCCATCTTCTGCGCCTCACTGCATAGTAATTTACAATGAGAACAAAAAAAATCTAATTAAGAGATTGCATCAAAATAATTGGGTTTCAAACTTTCATACAAACCGTTTTGGGTTGAGAATAAGCTCTTTCCCTTAAATTAAATGAAAGTGAAATTATGTAGTTTACTTTTTTTGGGGCTTTGACTCTTTATCCCTCTGACGACACGTACGCATGCACATGGTTGCACTCTGGCACTCATCGTCCCCACAGTTCCATTCGCGCTGACCCCTTGATCCTCCCATCCTCCCTGCCGTCATATTGACCGGCCTCTTTTCCTCAAGTACCCCCAGCGGTCAAGTTCATTCCTGGTATCAGCACTTCTGATCTGCTGCACTGTGCTATAGTAACATCACACGCTATCTCCCTCCACCCCCACCCCCACCACACCCCTTGTGGTGCAGTCCAGGCCATTCACCATGATGGCCGCGCTATATATCCCCCATTCCATCTGTAGCTGGCACTCTTGCATCACATTTGCTCTGCCTACTCCTCTCCGGAGCGCCTCTGCTCTCTCTACCGCTCACTCTTGTTGCTTTGCTTTCCCCTCCTTTGGTAGCTGTACCTCTTCTTCTCTTATTTCCATCTAATGTTATAAACTGTTACTTCTGCTTCTTTGTTTCTTATCTGTTTTTGCTTCATTCTTCTCCCTCTCGTCATCTCATCGTGACTTGATTCTCTCTTAAACCCATAAACTTCTTGGGTCATTTATTTTAGCCGACCAGAAATAATTCTATGTACCACCAGCCACCTTATCTAACCCTCTTATATTTCTCCATTTTGATCTTGTTTTCCCCCCATGCTATCGGCTCTTTGCTTCTGGGGTTTGCTCCCTTTTCCTTTCTGTTTTGGCTAAATGTCCTACTTTTGCTTGCCCTCTTATAAGTTCTGTCTAGCAATCTCTTTACTTCCCACTTTACATTTTTTCATACAGCTCAGTTTCTATGCCATTTTATCTTCTTCCTACATTTATTCAAATCTCCGAACCTTTACTCCCCCCCCCCCTCTCCCCCCCCCCCCCTCTCCCCTTGCTCTTTTAGCTGTGGGTAAATAGGTGCATCTTGCCTTGCTTCCTCTTTCAAATGGCTTCATGATTGCTAATGAAGCACACAGAAGAAACAAAATGACGTGCAGGAGGAAGGGATAGAGGGAAGGAGTGTTTCCCATGGAGACGGGCCCTTCAGTGGCTGCGTAGCTGATTGGCTGATTTATGACCCTGTAGCCATGTTGACTGATTAGTATGACAGACCCTTTTATAGCCCAGCACAGCTTTATATGTGACCACATTGCAACATACTTCGGTATTAAATATATGGTGAAGCATAAGCCTGCTCCTGCTGTACCATAATGCATGCAATATAGTATGGCCAATCTTACGATCGAATGCCATAACACAGCTTAATGCTTAATACAGTGCCTGCATCTGTTCATACAACTGCTCACAATCCATCGAACCCATTGACACTACCCATTTAGAACACACTGATGTGTACTTGTTTTCACTAGTGTGAACATTCCTCGTACATGTTTCACATTAGAGACAATTGGAAACCCGCTGTCTGGCATAGTTATGCTACAAAAACAATTAGAAGTAAATGAGGGGAGTGGGAGACATGCTGTCTGGGATATGAGTCAGTAATGTGTAAAATGGCTATATTTGCATGTGTTTTATTTGGTCCTTTGCCTTTATTGAAAAGCTTATCATTCTGCATCTTGAAATAGCCATGTTGTACATGTACATTTTAGATGAATCGTCCTGCTCTCTCTCTCTCGTCCTTTCTCCCCCTTCATTCCCCTCTCCTGCACAGTTGAGCTTTTTCTTTCTATGCTCCTCGTTTGTCTCCTATGTATCCAAACACTCAGAAAACACCTCTTGTACAAGAAACACACACACATGGACAAATGCAGACAGACTGATCCATCTAGTTTATTATTGTACCTGCCGAAAATGCTCAGTATTTAAAATGCAGGCTGAGTCATCAGCATACACGCAGGAAGGGAGCGAGAGCTGTAGTTGATTTGATCATATCTGATTTTTGCCTAAGTGACCAGTTGTGACAGCTCTTTGTACACTGCAGCACAGTATTTTTACCAAATTGTATCACGGTATGTAGAGAATAGTCAAATTGTCTTGAGAAAATCACAATGAAGCAGTCGTGACCACTTTGTACCACACCTACATCTGGAGATACATTTATTGTATTGCAGTTTAGGGATTACTAGAAAAGTTAGAATTGTGCACATCATCCTCGTAATATAGCACAATGTTAGTGGAGCTTATTACTACACACTTACGACAATGCTCTCGCATCACATGTGTTTCCAAGCACAATATATCCTCTAAAACGACTTGATGTAAAGAAACCAAACCCTTGCACAATAGGCTTAGGCCTTCGTCTCTTTTTCCATCTATCTTACACTCGCCCTCCTTTTGTCACTTCCTAATTTCTCAGTGCACACATAGTCACCCACACACACATATCACTCTCCTCTTTTGACAGCCTCTACTACAGGTTAAGCACACCACAAGCTCTCAGCTAACTGCTGCACTGTTTTCGTAATGCGCCATGTCAACCTCTCTCTCCCTCTCTCTCCCTCCAACATTCTCCCTTTTTTAGTTCCTCTATTTCAAGTATTGAAACTCTACAGTGGAGAGGCAAACCTTGATATGGTTCTTGTGGCTGTCGCAGGTTCTCTCCTTAACCAGGTCTCCATTTGCCACACTTATTATTGGTTATGTAAACTGGTGTCGTCAACTACACTGCTAGGCCACGGCGTTGGCTGCAAGCACAGGCCTGTGACTGTGGACCTGATCACGTCACATCTCCAGAGGCTAGTTATTGGGTTTCTTAATGATCCGAGTTCCCATTAGAATTGTACAGCCTTAAAGGGTTAATCTCGCACCCACTCGATCAGCTCTCGCCTACATGTTTCCCACTGGAAACATGTTATTCTGTTCATATAACTAATATCTGCTCCCAGGGTAACACACACCACTTTTCTCTTTCTTTAAACACTGTACCCAGTTCTTTCTAGAAGAGTTAAAGTAAATAGTATGGCAACGGCACTGCTTCAATCCCACACACCACGGTTTCCAAAAAACGCTCTCACCTGTGTGTTACATGCATGCTAATCAGTGTGTATGTAGTTTGTTATCTTTCTTTGTTAGGCAGAGAGCCGTGGGGCTATATTATGATTGAGAGGGGTGATATTGTTGAAGATGAAAAATGCACAGTTAACAGCGAGACCAAAACGCATTTGTCACCATAAAAAGCCCCATGGTGATTAATGAAGGCACAACAGCTGGCAATGCAATGCAAAGTGAAATGAGGATCTATATATTTGGCAAAGTGCAACAGACTTAACACCCAAACAGTATTCCACCTTAATTGATCACCTTTTTCACTCGTTAGATACATGATTAATAATACCAATTTGTAATGTAGAAAAGGACATGGTCTTTTTCCATTGTTGAAGACATTATTGAATAGGCATTTCAATGAACATTAGATGTTGTGGTAGCACTGCTTTACTTGTCTCTTGACACCATTTCTTTATCCTAAAACACATTTTAGCATTTGAAGAACTTAAATACACACTTTTGATCAGCCACACCTTGATGAAGCACCATGACACTCACTGGTGGTGTAAAAAAACCTGAACAAATCCTACTATTACATATAGAGAATATAAAAATAGAAGCTGTTGAGAGATTAAAAGAGAAACAAAAAAACACCATCCACTTCTGCACCGTGATTCATTCTGCCTGAGTCATTCAGCACTTGTAGGGTTAAAGTATAGCTGCAGCGTCTTACTGCAGTGTCTAAAGCATTTGGCTGATCGTTACAGTATACACCAGTAGAAGAAGTGAAGGGGGAAAAAAAACATTTCTCTCTATACTTCCTTTTTTCTTCCAAAAATCCTTTTTATTGCATTTATAACATTTGGCACAGTACAAATTCTTGGTGCTTTTACAAGATAAACCTGTAAAGATCGTCACTGACCTTTTTTCGGTTTTTGTTAAAGAAAGTCTTCTCGGTATAAATATTTTTTTTCTTATCACTGCATTCTCTGTAGCATGGTGTAAAAATCACACAGAATGCCCCCTTTAAAACAACACTACCCTCATTTGTCAAAGTCAAGACAGCATCTTAAACAACTCATTGTTTTAAATAGAAGTTACAAGTTAGAAAATAGTTTCAATTTCTTTTTAATATATGTTTCTCTATCACCAGCCCATGGTAGTTTCAATTTGTCCATATATATATTTATTTATAAGCATGTACAACAAGAAATCATCAGTCTTTTTAAGTTTGCACTCTGTACAAAAAAGTAGTTCCTGTCCTTTTTTCGTTGTGCATTCTATTGCATGACTTTATGAATAAAATGACAAAGGGGTGCTAGGGATGGGTGGGAGATAGACACCTAGGGAAAGGAGTGGGAGCCTTTTGGGGGACCTTTTTTAAATCTGAGTCTCCTGCACCTTCTCCTTGGTGTGGGTTTTTATGGCAAAGGGCTCAGCCATTGCTGTGATGGTGCTGGGCATGGTTCGAGGCAAAGAGTTCCCAACATTGTTGTCTGTCCATTTAGCCCCATGGCCCGTTGGTTTGTAGGTGTTATATTTGGGCTTTTGAGTGCTGTAGTCCACTTTATGGGGGCTGTAGTCCATCTTGTGTGGACTATAGTCAAGTTTAGGTCTCTGAGTGTGTGGACTAAAGGCGCTGTAATCCGCTTTGTGGGGGCTGAAGTCAGTCTTGAAGGCGCTGTAATCAGTTCCAGTCTTATGGGAGGAGTAAGGATCCTTAGGTTTGAAGGTATTGTCAGTTTTAGATCTCTGGGCACTGTAGTCTGTTTTGGGTTTGGGTTGAGTGCTATAGTCAGGTGTATATGGGCTATATTCAGGTTTAGGTCTTGGATGAGTGCTAAAGTCTGGCTTGAATTGACTGTACTCCGCCTTAGGTTTATGCTGTGGGTTGTAGTCCGATCTTAATGGGCTGTAGTCATGTTTAGGTTTTGGTTGGGTGCTGTAATCTCGTTTGAATGGGCTGAGGTCAGTTCTCTGTCTGGGATGAGTGCCATAATCTGGTTTGATTGGGCTGTAGTCTGTTTTAGTTTTTGGGTGAGTGCCAAAGTCTGGTTTGAATGGGCTGTATTCTGCTTTAGGCTTGTGAGTGCTGTAGTCCTGTCTATACTGGCTGTAGTCAGGCTTTTGTCTATGAAGGCTAAAATCTGGTGTAGATTTGTGAGTGCTGTAATCTGGGATGAATTTGTGGCTACTGAAGTCCATATTTGGCTTGTATGTAGTATACTCCGCTTTCGGCTTGTGAAGGGTAAAATCAGGCTGGGGTTTGTATTCGGCCTTGGGTTTGTGAAAGCTGTAGTCAGTCTTGTGGCTAATAAAGTCCAGTTTGTGTATGCTGTTATGGTCCCGGATTTCAGGCAATGTGAGAGCTGTCTCTTGAGATGCAGATGCTGGCGGAGGAAGGTCTTCCTCATCCACCTGGATAATCTCCACAGTTCTGGCAGCTGCCACTGTGCTCCTCTGCTGGTGGCGCTTTCTCAGTTTGTAGAAGGCGATGAGCATGACAGCAGCCAGCAGTGTCACCGCTACAAAGCAACCTATTATAATCTTAGTGGTTCTCATCACTTCATCCAGACTAGGGCCAGATTTGCCTGTCTTGCCACTGGCACCTTGTAGTCCTGGTGCCACAGATGTCTTAGCTGCACCTGGTGGGCTGTCAGTACTCTGCAGCAGCACAGTTGGTGTGGAGATAAAGACTGGCTGAAAGACTGAAGGAGAGGCAGTTGTAGTTGTTGTCCCATGGCCAACCCTTCCTCCTCCAGCTACCCCAGCTCCTGCTGCAGCAGTTGTGGTTGTTTTAGATTTGGGCATTTCAGTGGTTGGCTCCAAGACCTCCACAGTCACTGTGGTGAAGTAACTCAAGTTGGATGTATTGAGCTCAGCTGCACTCACATTGAGGTATGCAGAGGCGTTAGAGTTCCCAGCTGCATTTGACACCATGCAGGTATAAGTGCCCGTGTCAACTGCCAGGACATTTGAGAAATTAAGGGTGCCATCATTGAGGACTGATATTCTTGGGTGACTAGAGGCATGTGTCACGATAGTTCCATTGGGTAGGAGCCAGCGCACCGAAGACATCGGGGCTGTTCGGCAACGGACCTCAGCCACTCGCCCTGCAGAAATGTTCAAGTCCCTTGGTGCATCAGCAATGAATGGTGCAGAACACTGGGTTGCAGCGCCCTCACCTCGGGCCACCTCAACCAGCTGTCGACCTTTCATGCTGGCAGGTGAGTGACAACGTCCACAGCAAGTTGAGTTAGTAGGGATGCTCTCCCTTAGCCAGCGTGCTAACCAAACAGCCTCGCAGCCGCAGTTCCAAGGGTTATGGTGGAGATGCAGCTCCACCAGGTACCTGAGCGGGGAGAATAGATCATGTGGCACAGCGCTCAGGTTATTATGGGCAAGATTAAGCTCCACCAATGAAGATAAGTCGTCAAATCCATTGCGCTCTATCACTGTGATTTGAGAGTTCATCACCCATAGCTTCTTCAGTGAGCGCAGGCCTTTGAAGCAGCCTGGCTTTATCTCTGGAAAGTGATTTTCAGATATCTCCAGCTCCTCAAGGCCCTTGAGAGGACTCAGGTTTGGCATATCACCCCTTATGTTGCACATGCCCAGGTTGAGGTACTTTAGATTTTGTAGGCCCTCAAAAGCTCCTTCTGAGATATACTCCAGTTTCCGTAATTCTCCCAGGTCCAATCGCATGAGGGAGGGCACCCGGTTGAAGGCGTAGGAGGGGATACTTTCAATAGGGTTGTTCCTCAGCCACAGTTCTCTTAATTTAGACAGATACTCAAAGGCCCCACTGGGCACCACTGTCAACCGGTTATCAAACAGTTCAAGTGTGTTGAGACTGGTTAGTCCATTAAACGCGCCCACCTCAATCTGCCGTATGGCATTTCGCCCAAGCTGGAGCACCTCAAGGTGGTGCAGGTGGCGGAAAGAGTCAGCCTGCACCGCCTCAATGGCGTTTTCCATTAGATTGAGGTGTCGCGTGTTGGCAGGAATGCCGGGGGGCACACGGGTGAGGCCACGTCGGGTGCACACCACCTTCCCCTGCTGATTACTGCAGGAACACTGCGGTGGACAGCCCTGGGGTCCCTGAGACACCACCGCCCCCGCCAAGGCCAGGGAGGCGCTGCTCCACGCTCGCGCCATCAGGAAGACTACACAGAGCAGGGCGGCTTTCCTGGCACGATGCACAGCTACCCGCCCCAGGAGACTCATGATGTGGCACGTTCATAATTCAGCATCATCTGGGGGGGAGGATGGGGGTGTTTGGGGGTGGTGTTTGGGGGGCTTTGGCGATCAGGGGAAAATAGTTGGCTGGCTAGTAGTAGTGTCAAGGGGACTAAAGAGGGCAAGGATGGAATGTGGCTTTTGGGTGCTTTGCTAAGGGGCAAGAGGGCTTGACCTTTCCTCAATTAAGCAATGTTTTTACTCCCATTAACTGTGCTCAGGGGCAGAAAGATAAAGAAGGGAAAAGAGGGCTATTTTTCTGAAACGTGTGTATGTTAAGGACATTATGATTAATTAAGCAACCAAAAGCTGTATTACAAGACAGAAGGGAGGGTTACAAATTGATGGAAAGAGGGGTTGAAACTAGACACCTACCTCAAGTAATTATTACAGGTCCTTGAACTGAGTTATATAGCTTCCCTCCTGTTTGCAATCAGAAAGAGCTGTGGTATTCACATCAGATGTATGTATATCCCAAAAGGCAGCAAAGAAAGCCTTTTTATATTTGCTGTCAAAACAGGAGACAATGCCAAAGAGCTTAACCAAGATGAGCCCTTTTGTAAATCCAAACATCCAAAGAGAAAGGTTCAAAGGCCCTTTTTTAAAATGTTTTTTTTCTCCCTTATTGATTATAAAAAAAGAAAAGATTGCAGATAGGAATCCAGTCAGGCTCCCAAAGCAGCAATGCTCCCCTGCTCGCTTCTCGCTGTCGGCTCCTCTTCTCTTGCTTGTCCTTGGAATCCGACAGTTGATCCCCCTGCTAGACACCTTACCCAGGTCTCCATAGCACAGGCGACCACACAAACACGCACAGTTTTTTGTGCACCAAAAGCCAAGGCAGAAAAGGACCAAAAAGGCGGTGGGTGGGGGGGTGGGATTGAGGAAGGTTGAATGAAATTCCACAGTCCTTTTTTAAATGTTCTTTGCCTTTTGTTTGCAATTGTTTGGAGGGAAGGTTGACAAGCCGGGGAAAAAAACAGACCCCCCTCCTCTCTGTATTCCTCTGTTCACTTTTTAGTGGTCAATCGGTTGGTCGGTTGGTCAGTCTGACTGCCCTTCTCGTTCTCTTCCCCGTTCAATGTGGCGTCGTGTCCACTTGATTTTTCTTTCTTTTTCTCTTTTCTCTTCCTCCAGGAGTGCTCGGCAAGGGTTGAAAAGACTAGGCGACACGCACAGCCTTCATTAGCCTTTCCTCGTCTTAACTAGCCACGCGCTCCAGCCTCAGCAGCCACGGTGGCGACAGCAGCAATTGCAAACGCACACACACCATCCCTGTGAAGCACACAGCAGCAGTAGTGAGCACACACAGCAGCAGCTGCAGCCTGCCTCCCTTGCACTTCCCAATAATCCGTCAATTTCTTCAGAGGGGGAGTGGGATGGGGGATGGAAGGGGGTGCTGCGAGGAGTGGGGGTGTTGTAGCTGGGTTGATCGAGGTGGGTTGGAGGGAGGAGGGGTGGTGCGCAGTTTCTCCTTCCTCTCTCCGGCTTGTTTCTTTTATCTTCTTGTTTTCCAGTTCTTTTTTTTTCTTTTTCTCCTCTCCTCGTGGTGATCGGCGTCACCCTCGCTATTGCAGCGTCCGGCTAGGGAGAGGAGCAAGACAGGGAAGGCGAGCGCTGGGTGAGCGCGCGGCTTACAGGCGTGACGTTAACAGTAGCGTCGATGTGGAAAGGATCCGTTGTAGCAGCAAAAGGGAGAGCGATCGCCGGCTTGGATCCCTCTCGCTCGCTCTCTCTCTCTCTCTCTCTCTCTCTTTCTCTCTCTTTCTCTCTCTCTCTCTCTCTCTCTTTCTCTCTCTTTCTCACTCTCTCACTCCCGCTCTCTCTCACACTTTCTGTCTCTCTCTCTCCCTCTCTCTGCCTGCCTCCCTCCTGCTCTCTGCAGTGTCCTAAGGTAGTTGGGTGAGCTCAGAGCACTCAGACCTTTTTAGAGATCTACCTCTTCAGAAACCAGTTTGCTCCTGCTGTCCTCCGCTCCTTCTTTTTTGAATGCTCAAAGTCTCTTGTTTTGTGGCTTTCTGGGGCTTTGTGTAGCTTATGGGAATAGACCGGCTGCCCAAGCTAAAGCAGAGATGGACAGTGGCATTCCAACAGCAACCGTATTTTAACCCCATACTTCCCCAGCAATGATCCTGCCATTCCCGAGTCTGGCAAAGCTTTTCAACATTGCTGTGGTGGTGACGGCGGGCAGATGGGACACAGTTTCTCTCTGCTTCCTTTTCTCTCATGATGCGCTTTCCCTCTCTCTCTCTCTCTCTCTCTTGCTCTCTCTCTCATAATCTTTATTTTCTTTACCTCCCATTGCTCTCTCATTCTCTTCGTTATGTCCTCTAATGTAAACAAAATAAGAGGAACATGAATGGACTGCTGACGCATCCTGCTCGGAGCAGTGCTTTGGTTTGATGCAGTGTGTTTTGTGCATTAACTCCCCCCACCCACTCCAGCGTCCTGGCTGTCTTCCCTTCTCACTGCTCACTCTTCGGCCGTCATTGTGTCACTCTACTTCGACTCCTGCTGGCTATCCCGTTATAAACATTCTCCTACAAGTTGTAAGGACATTAAATGCAATGTAAGCCATATCCATACTGATCTTTCTCCTCAGTCCATTGGAACTAAAAAGTTTGTCAGAATTTTATTAGGTTACTTTATTAATTCAATATGAGGGAGTGAGTGAAAAACTCGACCAATGACAGGCAGCAAGTGCAGTATACAATATCAAATCAAAAAACACTTTTGTCCTGTGTTTTCACTCTCCACCCCTTTACCTCATGTATGCCTTTGCAGGTAGTTAGAGCACTCTAAACAGGCAGGCTTTAACCCTCAATTTGAGCACAAACTGTCGCTTCAGGAAGCACACAACCTTAAAGGTCACGTAGCGGAAGGCGAGCGGGAGAAAACAAGACATGCTTTACCTTCCTGCCGCAGTAGAAGAGGCAAAACAAAAGCACCCTACTGTCCCATTGCCCCTCTATCTCCCATGATTTGTACAGGTCTTATGTCCATTTAACCAGGAAGCAGTGTGGATAATTGATGGTTGGTGAGGCTAGCTGTGGCTGTGTTGCTAGGTGTGTGTGTGTGTGTGTGTGTGTGTGTGTTTGAGCTAGAGAGAAAGCGTGTGAAAGAGAGAGAGAGAGAGAGAGGGAGGAGAGAAAGCACGCCAGCTAGAAAAGGTCACTCTGCCTGTAGCGCAGTACGTTATTCCCACCGGCACAGGAGTATAGAGCCAACTCCTATATTATACACATACACACACACGCACACATACATACACACACACTTTCTCCTTGACTTCACTGCAGTTGAATACGAATGGGCTTCAATGAAGCACATGTAACAGTGTGGTAGCAGCCACAGGAGCATAGGGGGGTTTTCCTTTGTTAAAAAAGAGAGGCTATTTCCTTTTCCTTTCCACAGGGATTCCCTAGCGCTGCGGCCATGTGACGGCTGATATCAGTGGTGTGCTGCAATACTGCATCCTCCTCACTGCATTCTCTAAGCAAGTCATAACACACTAGATAATGCAGCCATGTACTTGAACAGGAGTGGGGGAGGCAGGTTATATTACAATTGCAGGATCTGTGGAAAATGTGCTGCTCCAAACATCCCAATGTCATTGATCTGTTGTCAGTGAAGCCAACTGCAAATGAGGGCTTGTGATTCTCTTTGTAGCTATTGAGTGAACACATCTAATGTTGTACAGTGTGCGTTGTGGCACTGCTGGCTTTGATTGGGTGTCAGATGGTGACTGAGCTGTCTGTAGGTGTGTTGTGCCACCATTTGAAGAGCTAGTGACCCAGCACAGTACATCCCAGACTACTATCTAACCGAAATTATTCACTGACCCGTCACATGACCAACACTGCCAGGACAGTGCTCTCCTATTGGCCCTCATCCTGTCTATTGCTGTCCTTCCTGTCTTTTCTATTCTCACTTTATTTTTCTCTGTCAGTGGACACTGGCCTCCTCCCTACTGATGGAGCGTAGGTCATGGCCTGCCAAACTCTGTAATGCTCCACTGACCAACAATGGTCAACCCCTTACTTTATAGTTTGATCCTGGCCCGCAATGGCCAACATTGCTTGATGCTCAGCCAAACTCTGTGATCACAGCGAGGTTTTCTCAAGGTCCAGTGTGTGTGTGTGTATGTGTGTGTGCATGTGGGCATCTCACATGGCATTACTGAAACTGCCAAAGAGGTGAACCAGAAAAGCCTTTCGCCAAGCTGATGGCAGTTTCTTTAAGGGTGTTTCTGAATCCAATCTTAATATAATTCGCTAGTTTTGACCAATAATGACATTTTAAGCCTGGCACAAAATTCAGATTATGCCAGTGTATTCATACACTATCTTGTATGAATGAATGTTGTCAGGCCTTACCTTTAGGACTTGCTGCCAGATGCTGACTTCATGAGCTGTCATATATGTGGGACCTTCACGCTTTTATGCCAGCTACATGCCCCTGCTGTGTGACCCCTGACCTCCCTGCTTCACCTGAGGCTCAATGGAGCCTCCCCCTACATCAGACCAGACCAACAGGGCACTGGGTGTAGTTTGGGGGTATTGCAAGACCTACTTTGGTGCGGGTTGTTCGCCAGTCAGCTAGCATGTTCGAGGGGACATTACAGAACCCATCCCCTGGGGTCAGTGCTAGTGAATCTGGGCTACGACCATTCACATGTAGGTCAGCAGCCTGTGTCTGTTTGCATGTGTGCGGGTCACTAGTTCCATTTGGGTGAATGGCCTGCAGTATGGTATAGCAGTAATGACAAGCAGAGTGTACTGTCCAATGATAGATCTAATGATAATGTCATTGACTGCCATTGCCAGGATCAAACATTGACATTATGGGCCCTTGGACAAACTACATACAGTATGACTTTCTGTTTGTGTGCATGTGAAACAGAGTTATTTTTTCAAGGAGACAAGAGACACTATTTCTTTTGGCTTGCGTTGTGCTTTGAGAGCTTTCACAAAGTGTTTGCATACATGTGTGTGAGGACGAGTGAGGGTGTCCTCCAAGTATCCGGTAATGTCCCAGTGGATGATTGCATACCAGTGACCGCCCTGGCACAATGTTATTTTAAACAGATTTTTCTCGGCCACCATACTTAACACACACAGAAACCCCAAACTCTACGTTGGTGACCTTGAAGTAAATGACCCGCGACTACACACTTCCTTTCCCATTTTCATTTCAATTTCCAGGAATTAATTCTGCAAGAGATTACACACACACACACACACACACACACACACACACACACACACACACACACACACACCACACACACACACACACACACACACACACACACACACACACACACACACACACACACACCAGTGTCCCTGTAAAGGCTTAAACGGCTTGGTAGGGATATTTCTGTTTAAATGTTCACATCACACACACACTCGCACACAGAGACGAACACACCAATCATATGCCAGTGTATCAAGAGATTATAATAAGCAATAGGGTATATTAGTGGCTTGTATGCCCAGGTTGGATGATTTGTTGTGTTTCATCCCGATGCCGGCTCATTCTTGCCAGTCTGCTTTTACTGACCTTGTTTGACCTCCTCTCAATACAAGCATACACATCTTGATAACATTATCAGCAGCATTGCCCTTCATCAAGCATCCTATGACCTTTTCATTTAAAGCATTTAGCTGGCGCCTTTTCGGAGGGCAGGTTAGGATACCAAGACAATAAACATGGTTTGATCTAGACTTGCTGGTAATTTATTGCTGTCATTAATCACATTTAGTTGAAGTCACAGTTTTTCCCTTTCCATATGTTTCTCAGATCCATGTGTGTTTCTTAACCTATACTCAATTTTCATCTTTCTGCCTTTTTCTTTCCTTCTCTTTTCACTTCTCTAATTACACTGCCTTTATTCTTGCTCTTTTTCTCCCATCCTTGTTTCATTCTTTCTCTTTTGCTGCTGCTGTGCTGTCCTCCCTTTCTTTCCCCTATTTTTCAATTCTCTTCCTCTGTTCTCCCCCTTCTGTCTACTTGCCCTCACTCCCCTTCTCCAAATTGCTACTTCTTACAGTGCTCCTCTGCTCTACAATTTGCAGGCCAGTCCCAAGTTAATTGTGTTTGCTCATTCAGCATATGTTTTTTTTGTGTGCGACAGAGTGTGTTCTCTCAAATGAGAGCACTATCAGGTCATGGCAACTGAAGGCGCACAATAAAAGATGAGCGTTTTCACCCCTCTTTTTTTGCTTTCATCCTGTGTCGTTCAGTGTTTGAGCTCCGCTAGCAGCCATTGTCTCCAGACTAATGGGCTTCATTATGTTGAGCTGTGTTCATACTGGCTGCCAGAGCAGGGATTAGCTCTAGCGCCATGTTAGCTGGAAGCAGAAGAAAGATACAAGTAGGTTAGCACTGTTAACCCAATCAGCGTGAGGCAAGATGGATAGATATGAGATACTGTCTGTTTGGCCAGTTAAATTGACATTGTTAAGCTTGATTCCACTAATTATGACCCCATTCATTTTTAAAGATATTTCGAATTAAAAAAACTGGATGCTGTTTATATTTGTGCAAAGTTTGTAATATAATGCCCATTATAATTTTCTCACCATATGCTAATGCCTCCCATGTCTTGCCCTGGCCACGTCATTGGTCAGCTGGCCTTATTAGGATTCGTGGAGCATCCCTGTTTGTGCGTTCATCACAATGTTGCCTTGCCAACTGCCAGGCCTTAGGAAATGGATGTCTCTTTCTCTGAGCAATGTGAAGGTAAAAACATAGTAATTCACCACTGAGAGAGCAGCTAAATCTTCTAGACTTTTAGTTTCTTGGGAGCAAAGATGCGGTCTTCATTCCACCCCTCCCTCCCCCTTTTACTTCTATGTGACTTGGCTTGGTCAAACCAAGTGAGTAGATACTTTGCAACAGTGACATCAGTGTGGCTTTACTTCTGCTTACCACCTAAGCAGGAGTTAAAACTGGTGTTAATGGTTAACACTAACATGGGTTTTGTCTCGTCTTGCCTTGATGCTTATTGTGTGGCTTTCATTCAATGACAAGTGTGAAAGTCTGCTGCTAGATGTAATTGGATCAAACGTGTAGCACTAAAAAAAGCTCTCAGTTTGCTTGTTAAGCTATATTTCTCAAATCGACATGAATTCTCTCCTTGTAGGCCATCTCAGGGGTTTTTGAAGTGACCACTCTTTTGTTGTACTCAAAGTGGCCACCTTTCTTTCATCTTCAACTATGAAGCCATGACCTTCAAATATCCTCTTCCTCCTCCTCCTCCTCCTCCTCCTCCTCCATCTCACTGCGACAATTACCTTCTTAAAAGGGTTATTTCTATGAAGCTGTTAATCCCAGAATCTCCATCAAGCTTCATGTAGGGGAGGATTAGCCATACTGAGGACTGTTCCTTCACAGGGATGAAAGGAAAAAAAAAACGAAACAGCTTTTCATCTTTTCATCTTTTCAAATCCACCTGTCCACTCCCAGATTACCGGCAGCACTGTCCAGCAGATAGATTCAGCATGTGCATGCCAGAAATAGTTTTGCTTTCCACTTCCATTTGAGTGCGTTTGTATCTTTTGCCTTATGCCAGATATCTTTGTAGTGACGCCACACAATATTGCAAACTGCTTTCCAATGACGGGGGACAGAGCTTTTTTTCTAATATGCTCCCAATTTGGATTTCATTACTGATAGTTTACCTTATCTATGTTCAAGGGAACTATCAGCTTCATAATGTAGGCAAAATAACAATACAAACATGTAGCCAATATACTTTAAATACAAAAAAACTGAACTTTTGACTTAAATGTAATGTATCATAGATCTCGCATAACTGTATTAGGTTAGTTGAAAGCAATAATATTCAGTTTAAATTAAAAATATTACGTGCAACTTTATATTATTGCTTTCATCTAACCTAATACATTTTTGTGAAATGTATTGACATAATACATTTAATTAAAGCCAGCATTTCAGATTTTTCAGTGTATGAATTCTGATTGTGATGACATACACAATCATTTTACCTGTACATTCTGAAGAGAACACGTTGAGGTTTTTATATATATATATATGTGTGTTTGTGTGTGTACTGGAGATGCATTGTGTGTGTCCGTTCTCTAATAGGACTACTCGCCTCCCACTTATTTTTTCCTGTGTAATATCCGCTGTCTCTCTGCCTCCATCATTTTCCCATACTGGGGGATTTGTGAAGCTAAGTGTGTCTAATCTACGAGCGCAGCCAGCACAGCGTCAAATGTTTTGTGCCGATGTACCTGCGGCTCCCAACAATACGACACTTCAGCAGCTGTCTACCCAAGCAGGTAGGACACAAAGCAGGAGGGGGAGGGCTGGAGGGTAGAAACGGACACCCGAGTGGACTTTGACATTATTGCTAAGCGACCATGGACTTGCGTATGAATTAATGTGAGAAGAATAATACATTTGGGTAAAGGTAAAAGCTTAGGAAGATGGAAATGGAATATGGGTCAACAAAAAAAAGAGTACCCCATCCCTCCAACTCCAACCCTGTGACCTTGCTTAAATGTGTTTTCTGTAGCAGTGCAATCAGGGATATCGTAGGCTGCGGCTGGGGGCCAACAGAGTCCTGGCTGTGAAAGGAAGGGGGGGGGGAAAGCAGCAGGCAGCACTTTCTAAATTGAAGTCAATAACACAGCAGTCCATTCTGTCAGAGCCAGTCCTCCCACACAGTCCGCTTACAGTCACTAAGGAGAGCTGAGGGTAGGATGTCGATTGAGTTCTCTAAAGTACCACTATGCAGGGCAACATGTGTTTGTGTGGGTGAACGCACACGGGGGGTGGTGGGGGGAAATAGCGGCGTCAGTGCAGAGAGGCGTGGCACCAGTGCTGTACACCTCATAAACTTGGTCTTGTCCAAGTAAAACCACTGACAGTAATTGTTTTCCTCTTTGCTGATTGTACTCAGTTCGCAACTCTACGACTATAATTGAATATTAAGTAGCCTAGTATAAGTGATCCAAAATGAAAAATGAATGCCGTGAGCCTGCTACATGGAAGTGCTTTTATTCTGGCTGTTGTATGAGATCTTGCTAATGCAGGCATATCTGAGACACACATGCACACACAGTCTTACTCTGCCTTTAATCCCTTTCTGCATGTTAGCACTTTTACATAGCCTCGGGGGATTCAAACGAATACAGTTGGCCTGCCCTGAGCAAAATTAGGGACTGGTAGAGGGTAGACATCCGGCTGACATGAGCTGTCCTGTGTGTTGGAACGTGTGCGGTTAGCTTCCATTCTTTGTATTGGAATCTGATGACGAGTACGTAATGCTTACTGGCACATCCGCACAGCGTGGAACAAGCGAGATTTGGTGTGGGAGCTAGCACTTTTTGCTCACTTTTGCTGAGCTGAACGCTTACAAAAAGTCAACTGGCTGCAGTTTTGGCTCTACATTCCCAATAGTGTTCTGACAGTTCTGTGCTTCTCATTGGGAAATTCTTAGTAGGATTTTAAGCGTGTGTATATATTAGGGCTGTGCGATTATGGCAAAAATCATAATCACGATTATTTTGGTCAATAATTGATATCACGATTATTACAAACGATTATCCATTTACTTTGAAAACATCCATTTATTGAAAAAAAAGTTTTGAACAGTTGATTACCCTGAACTTTAAGTATAATTCAACTGAAAAACCAATAAAAAAAATAATGAAAAAAAATAATAATTACATTTTTTTTTTTTTAAATAAAAATAATAATTGTTTTATTTCGATTACATTGTTTTCGTAATCGTTGCAAGCCAAAATCGTAATCGAGATTAATATACAATTAATTGCACAGCCCTAGTATATATTATATTTTTTAAAGAGAATCGCTGTTAGCAGAAGATTGTCCTTCAATTAATTAATTCATAACTATCATGCCCTATCTTCTAAATCACATAGTTTCTGCTCTCAACTCTGTGTTTGGAGAAAAGAACTGCACACAGTCACATGTGATCATACTTAGATACATGTCTATGGTTCCATAATGCAGGGAAATGTTTGCATCATACATGATATCAAGAGAATACGTTAAATGAAGCCTGAAGCTATTCTCCATCTACAGAGCTCTTCACTTTTGAAACATACACAGAACAATCCCAATGCATTACCACAACCCAATTAAAAGCTGACATCTTTACATTCAGAAACTACACTAAGTGCATCCAATGTTTTATCTACATGATCTCTCCTGTGCTTTTATTCCATGTATTCATCATTGTTTGCTTGTAGATATTTGATAGACTCATGCTGCACACAGGCCACCACCTACTAATCCTCCTACTGCTGCTCTCTCTCTATTCTCTGTCAGTTCTCTCACTGATGGCACCAGTCTAAGTCACTTGCACTGCTGCTGGGTGGACAGTCATAATTTCCCAAGGCAGACATTGATTTCACTTTCATTTTCCTGTCACTCATTGTTTGACACTTACTGAAAATGATATCTTTGTCTTGAAACCTATCGCTGTTTTGCAGGAAACATGTCTAAGTTTGGGCTTCTGAGAAAACTCTGAATTCCCTTTTGCCATTATTACCATCTTCACATGTGGTGGTTCCATTGAATTGCTCTCATGGACACAGACATTTGATGTTTCCCTCCATTTTTTGTGTTTAAGTGTGGGTCAGATGTTCAAAATCAGCCTTTCCGCCAGGGGGGCGTCTTGCCGTCATTTGACGCTCTTATTCAGCTCGGAACGCACTGAACTCGACCCGAGGGCGTCCAAAAAAATAAATAATTTGAGAGAAGATCAAGAGTTTTTATCGTTTGAAATGACGAAAAGGAAAAAGGACAAGGACATCCCTCTGTTGGAAGGGCAAAGGAGTCTGGTGGGATTCTTTTAGCCGCCAGCAAAGCGCGTTCCTGTGACAAAAAAAAATCAAAACACCGCGCATCTTCCAAGGACCATGCCAGGAGGGGTGTCCCTGTTCAAGTCAAGTGACACGACGTGACGTCAACCCCCCCCCTCCCCTCCGGGGTAGACGCCCTCTCAGCCTTGGTCTGGCGGAAACACTGTTGATCATGTTTTTAAAATATTGACTAGTTAAAGAATCCGCTAGCAAAAGCTTTCAGTGCCTGCGTATGCACTTAGGTTTGAACGTTTTGTCTGAAGATGGCTTTGCTGACTTAATCGTCTAGACACTCTTCTTCGAGGGCTGCAATTTGTTTTCTCCTGTTGCCTATCAGCGTCTTGCCATCCATTTGTTAGTAGCTCAGCTGTGCACAGCAATAATGGAATGAAAATGGATGAAACCAAGGAGACACATTGGTATAGCGCTTTCTTTTGGGGAAACAATTGAGCTCTCCACTTATTCATTGAGCGCGGAAACGGCATCAGCCAACATCCTTCGGGCGTACGTTTTTTTTTCTTACAAGGTGCATTGGGTTTTCAAGCAGTAGGTCTGGGCAACATGTTGAGCTGGCCACAAGATTGTAATGGCTTGTAGCTCCATGTTAGTAGCAGGGTGTCTGCCTTTGCCTGTGGCCACATTGTTGAAATTGAATTTGAAGAGTGTGTGTTGTGCGGCTGCCAGTTTCTGAAGTGAACGTTATCCATCCTATTTGGAAGCACAATTGTCCTATCGCACACCTGCTGGTGTTAAAAGCACTCCCGCAGGAAATGGTGCGTTCTAAGCCAAATGAATCGAATAATCGCTGCGACTGTGTGTCTGTTAAATAGATTTGATCTATTACAGTACATTTTTACACATGCATATTTGGGCTAGCTTTACATTAACAATATCCTGTTTTTATTTAGTTGATAATCAGCAGGGTCATTCTAAAATGGACACTCATTTGTTGCTGTAATAGAGGAGAAAATGTGTTGCCATAGTGATAGTACTTGTCAAATAGAATGACTGCAGTTTCCTTATGAAATGTGTTCCTGCTTTATCAAACTAAATGTAATAAGTACATCCAATAAACCTGTGATAAACCCAAACCAACAACTAGGCTTGAGGATGTTTTTGATGCCCTTCTGTTCATGAATGACTCAACCTTCCTGCCGATTGTACTGCTTGTATTATGTTGTATTATGTTGTATTAACTGTGAATGAGCCATGGTTTTTGTGCACACTTTGTTCACAAACCTCCATGTGGTGTTCATGACTAAAAGGAGCGGTTTACATTTTTCTACAGCTCTGACACAAGCCCTGGCCCTGAAAACACTTTGAAAGGAAAAACGCGATTGTGACATTGTTGACTGACTCATGACTGATGACTCATCATTTTCTTTATGCTTAAGAATCCCAGCTATTGGAGGAATTATTTGATATAATAAATCAAATGTAAAAGCTTTTACTTGCAGTACAGTGTTTTCAATGATGTTCCCACATATGTTGAGTGAGTTTCCGTCCTGATGTTTTGCAATGCATTTAAATCTAGTCGATGGAGGGGAAAATTAAGTAAATTAACATATATTGATGTAAATTATAGGTCATATAGCCCAGTGCACTGAATAGCTCAATTAAACGTCATTAAACTGCATTTTCCATCTTTCTTTGTACTGCTTCTTAAGTCGGATAATTTCCTCTCTGAGGTAGCGCTGATTAACAGCATCTGTGTTTCTGTATTCTTTTACATTTTTAGCACCATTTCTCTCCCCTGTGGGGGTGTTTGAAAGCCCTGTCGTGATTTTAACAGTGGTTTTCTTTTTTATTTCCCTGTATTAGTCGGAGAGGTCAGAGAGATGATTGGTTGAAAGGGTGAGCCAAATATTGATAAGAATCTGAAGGCGTCACATTTGGAACTGTTGTTGATTGGAGACTTCAAATAATAAAAACGAAATCTAGAATAATTCTTCCCTTTTTTTAAATGCAACACAGGAAATCTTGTTTATTATGTTCACGAGTGTAGTTTTATCAATTGACCATGTTCCTAAGGTGGGAATGAAAGTTGGATGTCATTCCCTTTTATTTGGTGCCTTACGGATTAGATGAACTACCATTGTCATGCACTATAGTATTCCTACGGGTAAGGAAATAGAGGGCAAATCATCTTTGGCAATGAATTGTCATTTGCAGTCCTGCAACATAACAACTGTATTCCTCGTATGTAGGCATGACTTGATTCAATCAGCCCCTCCTCCCATTTTTCTCCTACACACACCACCATCTCAACCCACCATCTCATTTGTTGATAGTCAGTTGCCATTTATGTGATTGAACTTGCGGAGCGGTTTAATTAGATTGCCAACATTGAAGGATGATTATAGGATGATTCGTCTCGAGGTTTTTATCGTGTAAGTCCCTGACTGAGGTCAGATTATTATATCTTATTATATGATCTCTGACTACCTGTTGGCATGAAACATTATTTTGACTGACTGTAATATCCCTTTTCTTAGTGTGCCAGTTGCTTCACAAGTGACTGCATCAATGTCCTCTTACAAAAAGGAGGCATTTCTTTTGGTTTTGGTCTTTTATAACATCCTTTTGGAAAATACCTGAACAAATGCAGTTAAATGGAATCTGAATGTCTTCACAGGTCTATAGGACTCCTTACAGTCTCCAGCTTGTTGTCTTTACTACAAGTGTATATCAACCTGTAGTACCTCTTCAGTAAACTAACTGTCTCTACTTTCCCCACACTCAAACTTCCACCCCTTGCCTAACAACTCTACAACCAGCCTAGAAACCAGGCACTGCCGCTCCTTTTGACAAGCACACAGAAATTGACAAAAAGCCATGTTGAAAAATGCTTCTGTCGGCTATTTCCCTCCCCTTTTTTCCGCTCCCTCATTCTCTCACTCTGTCAGCACCGGCAGGGTCTGGGAGGACAGAAATGGCTTTTTGAGTGACACAGGCCGGCTATGCCATTTGCCGTGTCAACTGGAGATAGAGGATAGAAAAGGAGGTGGAGACAGATGATGATAGCCCAGCCATGATTGTCCCGTGTCCTTCTCACATTCACCTGGCATCTTTCCCCCTGAGGTCATTGAATTCCAAATAACATGGCCACAATGCTGAAGGTGTACAAATGTGTTTCCTCATTTGCAACACGGCTTCTCATTTTATGTCTTTCAATATTCTCCCGTGCCGAATTTGGATGGTGTTACCAATCTCCAAAAATGTTGCTTATGAATCAAAAAGTAAAACATCTAAATAGTTTGAAAGGATGTCCACCAAGGATTCATGTCACTCCACCGTTTTTTGTACATAGGGCTATATCTGGCGCCCCATCGTAGTTTGGTCATTCCAGCTACGGAATCATAAATATTTAAAATTCCATTATGAAATCTTAAATTGATTAATAAAGCGTTATTAAGTGGGGGCTGAATGAAGAAACAGCTGCTGGATATGACTGTAGAGAGGTTTGACAAAAGGTACCCACTCCCGCCTTCCATTTTTTACATCTCACCATCACAATTAGTAGTATAATAATTGTCTTTTGAAGGCATGGCAACCATGGTGATGCATATAGAAATCATCCCCTCCATCATGAAAAGATAAGCATGTTGGATGTTTAAAAGCCTCTGTATAGCAAATTACAGTAGATAAAATAACACGTGTGCCGACATCACAAAGCTAACAGCTAGCCGTGTCTCTAATGGATCTTGTTTTTTCCGGCTTCCAATCATCCCTGTATGTCTGTGTAAGTGTGTAGAAGATGGTGGACCTGTTGATGATAGTTACTTTCACTCTCCTTATCACAGCAGAATATCTGCTTTTAAAATGAGGCAGAGCTCCAAATTGGTAGTGAAAACAGCATGTCATTGTTATTTCCTCTTTGTTGCTGCTGTACTGCTCAGTGATTGCAAAATAATGGCCAGGTGTTAGTGGTTATGTACTCGGAGGTATATGTGTAAGAAAGCAGCGCTGTCATTTTGAGAGGTAATGTGGCTTAATGCCCTCTCCAATCATTCTGACCACCCCTAAATGTGCTCAATGCAGCTTGACTGCTCCCACCGAGCCTTCACTGCTTCAGGCAGCGATTTTAAGATTTTGACGCTTACCTCTCATTGCTTTCCGATACCCTAGGGCTTCGAAAGGCTGGGTGTCTCAACCCAGAACACAATGTACCGCTGAGAACTAAGTGTAAAATGTCTAAAAATGAATTACAGTGACCATTGAAATGTATCCAGAGGTGCAATTAATGTACAATTCCCCCCTTTTGTTACCATTTAGATCGGCATTAGCTGAGTTGCATAGACAAAAACATTAAAACTGTTTCACCAAAGTAATAACTCTCACAGAGCTCGGTGACATTTGTTTTTAACAGCCGTTTAATAACTCACAGCCCAGTTCAATTTGTGTTTTCCCTACTGCACCCTCCCACCGCCCAGTTAAAGGGAATTATATGATATTAGTAATATTACAAATGTAGCTCAATATTCATCGACCGGCATGCCATGTCGCCCCTCTCTTCAAAATGAGATGGATTGTAGTTATTGCTGTTATTGATCTTAATAACCAGGCTGTTAAGGCCCAATGCAGAGTCTTGCTCAGCCACCTTTTGTGTTTCGTGTGAGCTGTGCTGTTCCTCACCTCAGTAACAAAGGATCCATAAACTCATTTAACTAAAGGTTTAGCATGATTAGGTTTGCAGACTCCTGCAGTTTTTCTTTTTGACCTCCAACCTTCCAAGAAACAGAAGGTTTTATGATGTGTACCTCTACTCCTATCATGCTACCTTAACCATGGATACAGGTATGCATAGTGAATGATTTAATGGGGGGTCGCATAATTAGAAGTGCCAGGTAATGTAATCAAATGAGAGGCCGGTGTGTTAGTTGAAGGTTCAAGCCTCCTCACAACACTATTGATCCACCCAGAGATGTTGAATGTTGTCGGTCATTACATCACCAGAGGTCTTGTATTACGCAATGCTGTGGGCCCTTTTCATTGTGTTGGTACTTGTCAAATCCCTATAGTGTTTAATTGTTGTACATGTTGTGGCTTCGGGGGGGAAATGACAGAAAAGCATGATCACAAAGGTCAGTGAGCTTCACAAAAGCCTGCGGGTTTCAAACGGAGTCAATTTCGTTTTTATACAATTCAGCACGACCTTGTTCATGTGTACTTTTTAACGGGCAGCAGCTGTGCCTGATCAATGTTGAAAATACATTCCATGCTGTATTCTAACGGGATAATGGTTAAATACACTAGCTCATTGACTTTAATGGATAGTTCTCACTCTCTTAGTACCACTCAGCAAACGGCTCCCAGATGATAAAAGGCTGCAAAGTCATTCAGTTGTTTTGAGATTGTATGTCACAAGCAAAGGGATGCATTTGTGTTGACAATACGCCACTTAAAATGCCAGCGCAGCCCTGAAACCCCCCCAAGCAGGAGAGCTCTCCATAATTTATTGCTTTAGTTTGGTAGTCTACTGTAGGTCATTTGCAGAGGACAACAGCTCTGATCGACTCACTATTGACGTCTTCTTTTTCTCTCTCTACATCTCAGCTCAGACTGCTTTTCTGTAAGGCTTCATAAGTCTCTATAAACCCACTTTTGAAATACTCTTCTCTCTATATATCACTCTTTCGCCATTACTTTTCCTCAATGTTGGCTGGAGTTTAGACTATACTGTGGACTCAATATATTTTAGCTTGAACCGATGGTGGGACCAAACCATTTCTGGTGACCACTAAGAATGTAGTAATGATTTTTGGTATCAAATAAGACAAGCAATCTTTATGATAGATAGATAGATAGATCGTACTTTATTGATCCCAAATTGGGAAATTGTTTTTGTTACAGCAGCATAAAAGGCATTTTACAATAAAACAAAACTACAAAATATACAAGAATAGAAATAAAATAAAATAAAATATACATGTCGAAATAGAAAATATACATGCAGATATTTTATATATATTTACAAATATATATATATATACAATATATATATATATATATATTATGCTCTGCTATTTTGGGTTTTCCCTTTCTGTAGTGTGGTTATAAATGTTTGTGTTCATGTAAATGGTCTTCAACGGCTACAATACCAAAGTTCCCTTTAATTTCGGACCATAGTGACATCACTATGTAACACTTGCTCTTGTTTTGGCTAGTGCTCCAACACATTGTACGTGATATGCCAAGGGGGTGGGACATTTCTGACACATTTCTAAGCAAATGACCAATCACAAGAGCCAGACATCTAACCAATCAGAGCAGACTGGGCTCTCGCATAAATTGTCCATTAAAGCTTTCCGGCTTCTCTATTTATCTTGAAAGACTTTTATTTAACCAAAAACGTGCCCAATGGCTCTTAGCTCAATGTTTTGAAAGCATAATTGCATGAACGTTGCAACAACAAAGGAATGATCATAGTAAACATGAATGCATTTGGCAGCAACAGTTTGTCCTTTTGTCTAAGTTGGAGATGGCCTTATGTACCAAGGGTCATCATCTCAGCACAAGGAGTAACACAGGGTAAAACAACAGTGATCTTTTCACATCATTTTCTGCTGTTGGCATTTTCTCAACCATTCCCACATGGGGCGTACACGGCTTGATCTCTGCTCGAAAGGCTAGTGATGCCAGGATCTAATAAAAACAATGAGGTTATATTTCCAATCCACATTCTTCAGCAGCTGCATTAACTGGAAGAATCTCTCACATTTCTCTCCATTTACCCTCCCCACCAACTTCTCCTTTTTTACCTGCTTTGGCAGAACAGCGATGCGAGGCAAACATCAATAATCTATTGATAAAAAGAAAAACTCATTAATGGGCGTCAGGCAGGTTTAATGGTGGAGAGCACGCTGCTTGCCTGACCGTTAATGGCCTCGGCCATTAGGGAAGCCGTTTGACTTTTCCCCACCCTGCCACCGACAGACAGCAGCCTGCCACTGACACTGATGCATGGGACCCCCCGAGTCGCATTGATCCCCCTAAAGAGAGTCTACGCACACAAAGGCACCCCCCACAAACACATTGCTGTCCAATATGCATGCTGTTGTTCCAATGCTACAAACACTGACCTTCTGCGGAAATTGTTCAAAACCAAAACTCCCGAAATGTAGTGTTTGAGTCCTACAGGAAATTGATGTTTTGTCCGATTTGTTGTCCTTAAAGCAACGGCTGTTATAACTGTTGACTGAGGGTATGTGATAAAGTGTCCTTCTGCCACCAAGTTGTTTAGAGACACACTTTAGCTTCACAGTGAGCAATGTGGACAGCAATATCCTCCCCAATCCTCACCCCACACCAAGCTGTAAATGGAGAGCTTCTTCGGTCTTCATCAGCTCTACCCTCCATTTCAACCCCTCTGTTAATCTTGTACAATGGAAAGTTGTGTGGCAACACAATACTATCCCCTATTTAGCATTTATGAGCAGTACCTGAATATTAAAAGATTCACACTATAATTTAGTGGTAAGCGGATATAGGTAATATGTACTGTATTCGTCTTTATATAAAATTAAATACATTAGTAAATGTTTAAAGGTGTCCTTCTATACTACATTATAATGTGTTAATCATATATTTAATTAAGTATGGTGCATGCTTAGCCCTCATGTTCTAGCATCAACAGGCTTAACTTGATAAACATCTGACAAATAGCTGTCTGTCCTGACCCTGTGGTCTGATAGTTAATGAACCAACCTAGTTTTGGAACTGGTGCCAGAGGTTTGGCCCTTGGCCTAGAGCTTAGCTGTGCTGCTGGCTTGCCAAAGCAGGACAGTCAATAACCCACAAACACACAGGCCTCCTGCCGGCTTAGGATAGCCGCCGGGGGAAGCTTCACCTCACCCAACAGTTGTCCCTCTAATCGGCCTACATTTGCTTGTATTGTAGTTCATCTCTAGTTTCTTATAGTATGTTTTGTGTGGACATTACAATAAATGGGAATCTCATTGTTAACCGAAAAAGTAAAACAGACTATTCTTATATTCTTATCTGCTTGATAGAATGTGTTTCCCTCTGGCTTGACATCTCACTTTTATTTCTTTTGACATCACCCGGTGTATATAAATAGTATGCTGAAAATGTCTCACTCAATGCAGATTTGATTGTCCTATTGAAAAGTAAAGTAGGTCAATTATTCAGTCATCATGTCAATACAAACCAAACCATTCCCACTGCCCTGGTTTTACCACTGTTCGATGGTTGATGAACTCTGCTACCCTCTGGCCCTTATTTCCTTTTTGTTGTGGGGACTACACGAGTCATCAGTTGCCCAGCTCCCCTCTCTTTACTACTGGCTGCTGTTCTTCAGGTGTGAAGATTTTTAAATTACAGGGCCCATTAACACACTATTTACATCCCTGTCTGATCTATGCCATTAAGGGATCAATAGCAGTTTGTTTCATTCATGCATTTATTCTTCTCTGTCTCTCTTTCTCTCTTTTAAATAAAAGGGATCTATATTTATAGATGCCTCCCGGAACGCACTGGCCTTTTCCTCTTGATTCCACCAGAGTGGCATGCTAACACATGTAGCTGTTTTACACCCTTGCATGTTGTGACTGAGTGAAATACATATGCATAGCACTTAAGACAGGTATTTTGTTAGAGTTAGGTCAGTAAACAAGTAGGTCGTCAGGGTACCAACACTTAAAAGAGTGCCTGTTACCACAATCAAATAGCTATTGTTTATTTTGAGTGATTAAGTATGTGCCACTGTTTCCTGGCCATGCTGTGCAACTATGTTCCATTAACAGCAGTTTATGGACCTTAGTAATGGACATGCACTATCGATAATGGGCTGTGGGAAGATTTTTCGGGGGTGCCATTCAGTGCTAGTGCATTTCTTTTTTCCAACCAAATGACTTCTATGTAAACAGCAACAGGGTGTTAAAACGTTTACCTTCTGCAGCTTGTCGTTTTTCTTATCTTCCCCTTTTGTGATTACCCTACATAAACATTAGGATGTCACCCTATTTTCTTTCTGGTTAGCGCTGTCCACACTGTCACCGCCCTCCACGAAACGTTGACAGTGCTACTGATATGTTATTCCTGCTCTTGGCGAGTAAACAATTACATACCTATCAGCACACCGCACAGAATCTCACACCCGGACATATTTCAGGATCACTAAGGAGCCGAGCGACTTCTCTTCACATAGCTGTCATGGCTTGTTGCGACTCTGTCACACTAATGTTGTATTTATTACCCCTGTAGTAGTCGTCCGCTTATTTATTTTTGCCCAAGGCTCATATGTCTTCTTGGACAGTTTCATTCAGTTTGCAATTTAGCTTTGATTAATTATCTCCGCCCAACAGGAACACCTTCATGAGATATTGATTTTCGGTTGAAATCTGATCAAAGTTGTGGATGTACGTCTTACTTGGGGCTACAAATGTATCATTTAAAGGAACTCTGGGTGTCCACTTGGGAAAAATGGTCCATATAATTCAGCATGAGGGGCAGTATTGAGGGATGATGGACTTTTGTTGGATGGCGCCGCTCATACCCACAAATGGAGTTTTCACGCAAGACTGGGCTGAGAGCGGTGAGGCTGATCGGCCAGTGCTCAGCTTATTCTACTTAAATCCACATGTGCCCATGAGAAGGACAAACTGTCCTCTTCATGCCACATTCATGACTCTGAATTAAGTGTCCAGAGCCATTGATTTTTTTTTTAAGTGAATAGAGGAGACTTTGAATATGAATTAAGGTATAGAGAGTACCTGATTGCTCTCTCTTTTTACCCCATTTTCTCCCCCCTTTGCACCTCTAGGCTTTGGGATCATTCAGTGCTTAAAGGAGGTTTGATCTCTTTGCCCGAGCACACAAAGGAGCACACACACACACACACACTGCACACACACTGCACACCTCCACATCACTTCTTCAATCTTCTCCAAGGCTCAGTTTGATGAATGGCTTATTCTGCTGGATGAGCAAAGGGCTATAGGTGCGAGTGACTCGAGTTTCTTTCGGTCTTTTTTTTGTCTGACTTTCTTTCCGTCTCTGTGCCTGCCTGGTTTGTTTTCTCTGAGTCACGGTGATTAGAGAGACGAGCAGATAATATGACGGAGATAGAGAGGAAAGAGTGTTGCTTGAACTCTCTGTTACAGAAAGTTGTTTCGGCCTCACTTTACCTTGTCTTATCAGCCGAGTGCGCTGCCATACGATATATTCATACACACACGCACCCATATTACTAATGCAAAGAACACTTCATCCCGTAACACTCGAATACACTCAAGGAGGCGCAAACACACCCACATAAATATTATCCCCGGCATCATTTGACTTAAAAACTATTGATATATCCACTGTGAATTCATACACACAAGTATTTGAGAGAGCCAGACTAAGTGGCAGAGTACAGGAGTCGTAAAAGCAGCTGCCTCCTTGTTGCCTAATGAGAATGAATGCAGACATGCCAAAACGTCTCCACCTGCCAGTCTGTTTCCCCGGTGTTCACTGCTTGCATCCGCACATTGCAGGGCCGTCTTTGACAAGCAACCACACAAACACTTTCTCCCTCGCCTACCCACAGCCAGAAGTACTCTCTGTGTTTACCCCCCGTCTCTGCATTTAAACTTTTACGACTAGTACTGGTAATTTGCACCACGCAAACCTAACTCTCTATGGTGATCTCGGTAATTGGAATATGCTGTAAAATTCAGATTTAAATAGTGGCAGAGTTACCGTCAGTGATGATTGAAAGCCCTGACTGACAGATTAATCTTCTCTGCGCCTTGCATTATGTATATGCTCCTTTCTCCCGATGAGATGTAGCCAAGGCTGTATGCATAAAGCAATGCTTGAATTGATCCTCTAGCATGTGCCAGGTTAGACCTCCTGGGGTTTTGGACTCACCAATGGACACACCCTGCTCTTGGTAACCTTTTGTTTTTTATGTATTAGCTTTTTTCCCTACAGGTACTCAAAATCGCATTTGTTTGTTTGTGGTGATAAAAGAAAATCCCACTGCTTGCCAATTTTTTAATTGCCAGCCCACCGTCTTGTTTAATTTTCTTTTAGTGCAGGGTTTGGCTCTGACATGACGCGACACTTTCGCAGTCTTATTTTTTTGTTCACTTTCAAACGGCTAAGTGAATTAAATCTGCTGCAGTTTTAAAACATGCCCCCGGGCCAGGTTTCACTTCAATGGCACCAAATGCCTTTGTCTTTTGTACTCGTTATGGCTGTACATGTGTATGTGCCTGCACGCACATGTGCATGGCTTTGTGTGTATGCGTACTCTGCCTTTTTCTCTTATCCGTCCACTGTGTCGACACAATCCCAGCGTTTATGAGATTACCAGAGCCCATTTGTGTTCCGGCGGGAGCCATTTTGGCTCGGAGGAAGCCTCCACTGGGAACCATCTGGGCTCTACTCAAAGCAGTTTCCACTCCGCCTCCCCTGTCCCCTCCACGTTGTGACCAAAGCTATTTACTTTAAAGGGCAGAGGAACTAAAATCCATGTGTGGGTTTTTATACAACTCTGAAATTCTGTCTTCAGATCTAATTCATGAGTTGTGCTCTCTCATTGCAATACAAATAAACACAAAGAAATAAAAGTGATAATGGCAGAGGTAGCAGCAATGACAATTCACTGCATGATTTCAATTAAATGTCATTATACATATTTACACATTTTACAGGATATAACATTTAAATACAAAAAAAATGTGTGTTCATAAATAGATGCTAAAAGTAACCATAGATGCCAAAGAAATAGCCAGTTGTGATGTGTATAAAAGATGGTCATGGGTTGAAATAACCCTTAATTGAGTTAATTTGATACATCTATTGACTATTTCCTTGACCTATCATTTATTCTATAGATCGTAGCAGTGCGCTTTAATAATGTATCCTTTATCTTACAATGTATAACCAGAATAGGAATCAAGACACGTCATAGCTACATATCTGTTATCACACACTAGTATCAATCTGCAATACTCTCATGGATCATTGATGTTATTCTGCCAGTGAAAAATTGGGCATCCACTTTCTTTTTATGAATGAATTTGTCCTTTTTAATTTAGCATCTGCCCTCTCTATGACCATGCTACCATTTGTCAATCATGTCATTTCATTTGGTTTTCCAGTATATTACTGACATCCCTCAGTAGGCCTCTCTGTTATTATTAATGCTGTGTGCACACACGCTACCCCTCTAGTCATAATGTGCTGGTTGGCAGTATGTGGTAAATGAGGTTTTCCCGTTAAGTGGTCTGGGGGAAAAAATACAAATTTGTTTGATTATGATCGAAACACGTCTGTGATGGCAATAATTTAACTTGAACTATTCTTTACCCCTCTCTTGTCATCTCTGGCTGTCACATGTTTACATCTGACCCCATAAAGTGTGATTGATAGGACTTGTCCTGCTGGGTGATTTCTCCGTATGGTTGTGACATTCATCACATTTATCTAGTTGGTACAGGACAATTCTATTTTCCTCAAGCAAACGCACACATATAGAGAGGAAGAATATTGCCTTGACCTCAAGATAGCTTCTGCACCAACAATGAAATCTCTAAAATGATTTCAGAAGGATCGTAAATTATCTTCAATATGAAAGCAAACATTTGACATACTTTCCCCTATAATCTATGATTCCATTTCTAGTTGCCATGGTGTCGACAATTATCACCTAGTGAATGGTTGTTAGCCCTTGCATGCTAAACAAAAGGCTGATCAGAGGTCAGAAATATCCCACTTGTTCTACAAAGAGAGATATAATTATCTTTGCATTTTTTAGGGTATTTGGGCTTTCAATGTGCAAACGATGTTGTCATTATTTTTTACATAACATTTTTATATTGGCATTTTTCTGAGTATTGTGTGTAGCTGTGTGTTTTGAATTGTCTGCCTGCGTGGTAGTTGGTGACAGTTAAGTTGGTTCCAGACATTCTAGCTTTTTTCAAACTCTCGCCCACTTTTGACATTTGGGTGCTCTCAGGACCAGTGCAGCTCTAATAGCCTAGTTATATAACCACTTCTGCACTTAGAGACAAAGAGAGATGAAATGGGCTGAGTATCTGAGAAAGCAGTGAGGGAAAGAGAAGGAGAGTCAGAGAAAGGCGGGTATACGAAGCCTTTACAGTTCCTTTTGCACGTCAGGGAAAACAACAATACTTATTAATAAAGCAATTACATTTTATTTTTTTTGAAAACCACTACTTTTCTTACATGACAAATCAGACGTTTTTTTTTGTAGCCATGCTGCATACTGTATATGTGCCATTATACCAAGAAGTGTGATATTGAGCATATCAAATATCACATTATTTTTGACCAAATAATTGATATTGATATTGTGAACATACTGTAGGGTTTCCTATGGGTGCTATTGGTGAGATGTTTGATAAATCATCAGTAATGGGATATAATGACCTTGTCCTTAAAGCCAAAACATTAAAAAACTGCTCTGCTTTACTGTAGCAAACACTTATGCCTTCAATACAATATTTAGTCTCACAACCTCAATATTAGTATATTGTCTAGCCCCAGTACTAATTGTTGTTACAATGGAAACATATTCAGCTTTTTCCACATTGCCGTTGGCCTTATATAAATGGCAACTGGATCCAGAAAGTTTGAATATATGTACGTCGCTGCTATATGCCTAGGTTGTCAGTTTTGAGCTTAATAATAGAACCCATTATACATTCATTAATCAAAGCGTTTTACTTCAGTTCTGAACAAGGCAGAGCAGTTTACTAACTTAATTCCTCTCAGATTTCCCTGGTGGCTGCCGGGCTGAGCAGTGCGAGTCTTAATCGCTTGACTTCTTCCTATCTCTTCAGCACACCTGCCCTCTCACTTTCTCGCTGACTGAGGCTTTAGGGTAGGAAAAAAAAGAAAATCGATTGATTTTTCTTTTCTCTTCGCTTCCCGGTCGTCCATCACTTATGAAACAAAATGTAATGAATAGATAATTAGCCTGAATAGGCAGAATGTGGTTATAGTCCATCGTGGGAAATGTTGGGAGATCTTTCCTACTTTGTCAGCAGGGTTAGCTATTTCAGTGCCCTCATTTGTTAACCCGAGGGGAATTGCAACTTCGCTGTCACTAATTGCAAATGATTTACATTACAAAAACAAAGTAGGATGGCAATATTTAGAGTCTTAATTAAGGTTGAAGTGCATACGCAACACTAATTTAAAGCTACTCACACTGTTTTTGTGCGGGCCCTGGGGTTTCTACACTTACTCTTAGGGCTTGCAAATTAAAACAGAAGTTACTTCTATTAAAAACTGGCTGAAGTGCTTCTTTAGAAATGTCAAGGGCACTATGTGCACCAAGACAGGAGGCCACTTCTGGGTGTTTGTGTCAAAAGAATGTGCCATTCTAGACAAAACTAGACACCACTGATTAGTAGATCCACAACAGAAGAGTGAAGTGGGATCTGTGTGTGTGCTACCAAATCAATACAGCGCTCACAGGCCTCTATGGATGTGTCTATTTCAAAACAGTGGTGTCTCCTCACAGGAGTCCCCCAGCCCCCACCTTCCCTTCATTGCTGTAATTGAATCTCAAACCTAATCTTGGACACAGAACATTAACTTGTCCTCTTTTTCATCCTCTCCTTCCCTTGTGTTCCAGGTGGAAGTTGAAGTGGAGAGCATGGACAAAGCCGGAAACTTCATTGGCTGGCTGCACATCGAGGGTTTGAATCTGTCAATTGCACTGGTAGAAGGCGCTCTGTCCAAGATTCACTTCACAGCCGAGCGCAGCAACTACTACAAAACCCTGCTCTCAGCAGAGGAGGCCTGCAGAGAGAGGAAAGAGAAGGTAAGTCTCTTTTTAGATGCTGCCACATCCTAATTAAACAAAGTGATGACTGCTCTCCTGACTGATATAAAAGTCTTTATAAGTAAAAGAAGCATTTATTTACTCGCATTCATTAAAGGAAGACTGAGGGACATTTTATTATTTTAAAGAGAAAGGGGCTCAAGATATATTTCTCTCTTAGCATTATTATCAGGCATCAGCTATGATGTCATGTTTCTCAGCCACAGCAGCAGCCTGGGTTAGCAGATCAGGATTTATTTTGCTGCCTCCCTGATCTATGGTGTCCCAGGTCTGGCTGTCTGTGAACATATTTTAGTCTGAGCTGCATAACACTGGCTCTAGTCAGGGCGTGGTTCATTTCTTGCATGCCGAACAACACATCTCCTCTTATATAATTCACTGGACCAGCTTAGCCGTTTATTAGAAGAGGAAGTCGTCGGGGTGATCAGAACGGAGGAGAGAAAAACATAAATAAGGATTTGTTGCAGTTAATGTTGGCAACATGTTAATTTATCTTGGCAACCATATGCTTCTTTTGGTATTCCCAACTTCAACAAATCCCTAAACGGCAACTTTACTATTATCGCTAATAAACATCTACATCCGGGATGTCCAAACTACGGCCCAGGGCCAACTGCGGCCTGTGGTCCATTTTTAAAAGTTTAAGGGAATATGGCCCACACATAAACCTTGTGCTTGTCTTATATTTGACTTCAGAAATATATTTGGATAAATACATTTCAAAGTATTCATGAGCCACATTTTCAAATAAAGTCAGTCAATTAAAGTTGAAAATATTTTCTAACAAATCTTAGTTGATAAAAAAAGCTCATTAACTTATTAACTTAACAAGCTTGAAATATAACCTTCTCCTCTTATTATATGCTTATTATGTGAGGCTTCTGTTTGAAGGTATGAGCTGCCAGCCGGTTTTGATAAATGAAATTAATGAAATGAAACCCTATGGAGAGCTGTGATGTAGGCTGTTTTTTTCAGTTGACATTTGATTGATTTTGCCAACTCCTAACTTAACTTATGAGGCAGTATATCTCACCTCTAGTGAGTGGCCCACCCCTTCGTTTATTTTTCTGTATGTGGCCCTCAGTGGAAAACGTGAGGACACCCCTGTTCTACACACTGCCCTTGTCAAAGGCAAAGCCCATCCCCCCTATCAGCATGACAGCCAATTAGGACAGGTGGTGACTTGACCTTTGGCTACCATTAAAACTAAAATGTGCTTTTCTTCCTCAAAAACCCCCCCAAACAAAGGTAATATATCTAGCTTGACACCCTATTCAATCATGAGAATAACCAACACTTTGTCGTGCACTTATAGCATACTGGCCATTCCTTTAGTCAGAGCTACAAAATGTGGAAATGCTCCCATCTGGGCTGGAGAATAGCCACATATTTCCCTGTTATCATTGAAGCTTGCTTTCCACAATGGGAGTCCTTTGATGGATGGAGGCCTCTCACACACTGATCCTGATCTCGCCCTGCATTTTCATTATGGCTCCACGAGTCGCCCTGCCAGATGCATGAAGTGCCTGGCCAGCTGTCATCCTTGTCCTCTCTATCTCTGTAACGCATTTCTTTTATCCTCTCTCTCCCTCTCGCCTCTTCTTTCATTCTCTCTCTTCCACTCACTTTTACCTATGTGCCTCCTTAAGTATATACAAATGCCTCTTCTCCACATTTAAACGTGATGTATTGCTGCAGCCGAGAAGGGGCTGTGTTTCTTTTTCCCTCCACTGAATCCATCATGTTCATTGTCAGAGTTCCTACTCACCTTTCATGCTCCTGGCCTCCCTTTTTTCTTACACATACTCTCCCTCTGTGAATTAAAGAGCTTAAGTTCTTGAGTGTTGCGCAGGTGAACATTTTATCTGGATTTCCCCCCAAAAATAATATCTTTTTAGCCCACCGACCTATGCCATGTTGAATGCAACTGCAGCAAGAAGGCCTGTTCCTGACACCTCTGATCAAAATGTCACTACAAGCTTTCCCTTTGCATGCGAGACGGATTGACTTTCACCACAAGGTTCCGACTTAAGCTAACCTGAGTGTGGACAGGACAGAGAGACAACACAACAGGCCTGAGTAGACCCGACAGATGGTGATTATGTTTGAAGTTAGTTTGCCACCAGTGCACAAATCCACCACAGCCTGATTTAACTGTGTGTAGTGGAGAGTGTGTTGTTTCAATGGAACACAGGGAAGTTGTATGTATGTGTGAATTCATAGTATGCAGCTCGGAGACAGATGATGTGGGACTTGGTGTTCTAATTAACCCGTAGAGACCGTTTCCAGAAAAGCTGAGAGCTTTGCAATTTCTTCCCTATGTTTTTCTCTTTTGAAGTCGTGGCTGGTCTTTGTCTGTGTGTAGGCTGAGGCTAGGTAGGGCAGATTGCTTCTCCTCCCACCTCTCTTCCTCTTTTGTCTTTGCCATTTCTTTATTGGCCCTACGGCTGTGGATATGGAAGACATCAGCGGTACTGCTGCGTCAGGCGTCCCTGCGAGAAAACACGGTTGTCGTAATGAAGTGGACTCAGAGGGCGTGTGTACGCACTCACACACGCTCATTAAAGAAAACTTTGCGTCGGTGGTCCAACGGGGACCCGGGACAACAAGGGGGATTGAGGCTTTTCTGCAGTAGCATCCTGAACCAAAACTGCTTAGTTCGAGTGACTTAAGTGAATATGAGTTTTTGCTACAATGAGACCAATGGGACAAAGTGATTGTGTTCTAAATGAAGAATTCCAAAGGGTTTAAAGAAGAGTCTTTTGGAGAGCTCAGCAGATTTTCATCTTGCACATCAGCATCTCCTGGAGCAACATTTGGTACCAGTCCTCACAGCAAACACGTGCAGAAGGCTCAAATTGTAGGCCTGGGTACATTCATAATTCTGTTCGCCATTTTGTTTATTTATGGCTATTGTTTTTCATAAGTCTCTAAAGCGCGTCGCACTGTCAGAACCAATTGTAATTCGTTAAGGTTTTAGCTACAAGACAGACCCAGAACACTTTATTCACTTAACTCATGTTGTTTTAACAATGAGTCGGTTGTTGCCAAGCAATGCTCATGCCCTCTTCTTAAATCTCTTGCCTGGTTTGTGTAAAGCAGTCTTGTTTGTATATGGATGCTCTGAGGGGTGGAAAAACAAATTCTTGCTTACCAGGCATCTCTGTAAACAAGGCTTGTTGCAAAAACACTGCATTTTGTCTTTGTAATATGAGACGGCTCATTGCAGCGATTCATATGATGTTCCAGTATTCCCATGCTGCAGCTGCGGGAAATACATTTGACATGATAGCGGCAGTTTGGCTCAAAGTGGATTGGGAGAAGAGATTTAAACTGCAGAGACATTATTTAAGTTCTCCTTAGACTGAACATGTGTCGATGGTTAATATTTGGTTGTGCCTCAAAGGGTATTTCTTTCCTTCTGAAAATTCACAAACAAAATGAAATAGAATGAGAAGGTGGGATAACCATTGGGAACCCATTTACATTTATTATTTATTCTTGTTTCTTCTCTTCAAGCTTTTAACAGTCCTCCAATGTTGAATGCATGTGTATTTCCCAGCATACATCTACTTGAAAGAACAGCAACCCTAATAGCTGTAAGCAGGCAGCAGAAGGAAACATGCAAGTAATTGGAGTGGCCTAATTATGACGAGGTGAGTCAACAATCAGCCCTCAATAATAACCAGAGTGCGCTTTCTGCTGAGCAAGGTTGTTTTTTGTTGCTGTAATTACCCAACCTTGAAGGATATTAACACACTCCGATGGGTCTCGGAGTGGGAGAGAGGAAGTCGGAAAAGAGAGTGAATGTAGAAGGAATGAGGATATGACAACCCCTGTTAAAGATATTTCATGTCACAGGATTTCCTCCTTTCATCTCTGCCCGCCCCTTTCCTTCAGTCCTGCTCAGCCCGCATCACAGACCACTTTCTTCCTCTTCACCTCTTTAGTGGTCTCACATCCTTGCCCACCCTCTCTACTTTCCCCCCTTTATATCCTCCCCTCCTTCAATTAATCATCTTTGAATGCCTTCTTATTAACCGGATGAATGTCTTCTCAGACGCCCAATGTCATGCCCTTGTTCACCTCAGTTGCTTTTTGCATCGTAGAGGACAGTTCATTCTCTGGCATGGTCATGGTGAGTCGCTTGTACTCTTTTTGAGAAAAAAAAAAAACCGCTCTGAAGCATAAACCCGGGACCCGTTGATGCCGTTCCCTATACTTCACCCGTCCATCAACGACACTCGTCAAAGCATTTGAAGCAGCATCGTTTTGACATTGAGTGCGGTGACGTGTCCTTGGCGGAGCCTGATTGAAGTACATAATCTTGTTTCAGCTTTCTCTGGTTTTTTGGGTAGAATCCAAAGTTGCATTCTGGCAGACTTTGCCCTAGGGCCTGTTCACAAGTACACACCAAACACATGACTCGGACCAACCTCTTTTGTACGACAAACCCAGACAGCCCTTTTTTTTTTGCTGTGATTGGCTGACTTACATTGTGAGCATGTTTGATTATATCTGTACGTTGCAATTTGTGCCCCTTTGTAGAATGCAGTCACCTCAGGCTCACAATCTCAAGGGTCAAGCATCTAGCCTCGTAAGCCAAACAAATTTCCATTAAACCAGAAATCCCCAACCGAACCGCTTTTAATGGAATATTCCTACTGTTTTCAAATAGAGTGCTGTCCTCCCATCCAAGCAGTGTCTTCTCACCAGTCAGCACATCACACACCTGGCTAAACAGGAACACGCTGTGGATGAATCAAGATAATTGGGCTTTTAGCAAAGCTAATAGGCTTGTGACTCGGAGTATAGGCAGGAGGAAGTTCAACTCTTGTCGACTGTTTTTACTCTTAAGGATTAGCTATGGTTGGAGTTCTTTTCTGTTCCAATTATATCATTTATATGAAAATCTACTCTGTATTGTATGGGTTTCCAAGAGCGATTTGCATTCAGTACATTTAGGCCTCCTTCACACGGGAACGTTTGCGTTTATGCACAGTATGCGTATTCAAAAAAGTCTTCCGTTCACATGCATTCGTTTCATTTAACGTGTCTGTTCAAACGAGGCCGCTGGAAACGCTGTAGTACATATGCCGGGACTGTAAGTGGCGCTGTAACTTCCGCCAAAATACACCAAAAGCAGGGAAGAAGAGCAGCCTGGAGCAGCCCCGCAGCAATGTTGCCATGGCTACCCTTCTGTTTATGCCCCGCGGTGTATTTAGCAACATGTAGTTCATGTAATTCTCCATGTCCACTTGTTGCTGATGGTTGTGGTAGAGGAGCTGTAGATTTTGCACTAATATCTGTAGCATGGTCAGTAGCAGTAGCACTAGCAGTAGCTACTGACAGGAGGAAGTGTGTGTGGCGATTGCTGGTATTCAGCGGGATATAGTCATTTCCTCAGCATATGGATAAATGCAGCGGGGAAGTTAACTGAAAGAAACCGAATCTGTGGATATTGCTTCGACCGACCAAGAAGCACGTCTCCGTGGAGAGGACGGCTCAGAAAGAGAGATATTCTCTACAAACACCGGGTGAGATCGCTCCTCTGGGACACGCCGGTCCTCTGCCTACAAACAGGCGCAGGAACAATGAACAATAATGGCCTGGATTAGGCAGTAAAGACAAGTTTGGTGTATCGCAGAGTGGACTTTTTAATTTTGTTTGTGTTGTTTGGCTGGAAAATTGTCAATATAATGGATCAATGCATGAAATCTGACTCTGTTTATTTTGTTTAAGGAGTATATTGGGCGTTAACAATTCTGGTTTGCCTTTTATAATATTATTTCATTCAAGAACCCCTTGTGCGTTTAATGAACACAGCTATTTTTGATAGTTGCTACAGCAGTGAGCAGGAGAGGTGGGGAGAGGTGGGGCTATCCTATTTTTCCAGGAAATATTCGTATAGAGGTGATTACACGGACTCGGTTGACCCCCCAGAGCGTTTCGTTTGCAAATCTATCCACCTTGGGACCCGTTATCGTTTGTGGGGTCAGTTTCTATCGGCCTCGTGTAAATAATAGGGCTATACGCACGCGAAACTATGCAGACACAAGCCGTTTTCTCCTCGTGTAAACGGCGCCTTAGAGGAAACACATTATTTGTACAATGTAAGACCATTTTGTGTCACGCATGTGGCATGTCGATTCAATCTTATGTAAATAGTGAACGCAGAATTAGCCTACATACAAGCAGCCTTGTTTGGTTTCCATGGATGACAGTCCCTTTTCTATTAATACCATGCTCAGTGCTTTCCTAAGCCCCGCAGCCATTGAAACGCTTTCAGGGTTGCAATCTTTTTCTCTTTCCCCTCCCATTTTTCTTGGCATCTCATAGTGAAATAACCTGTGGCAGTCACCAAGCAATATCATGGGAAATTGCCGGGGATTATTATTAAAGTATCTCATCTATGGAGGCTTCAAGTGAAATAACAAAGTAAATTTGACTCTGTTCCTAACTCTACCCTCTGGGTCTCTAATTTAGATCCATTCTAGCCAAATCCCTTGGCTGCTCCTGCAAATTATTTTCTCTTAACTTTACCCAGTTTGGTGTCAGTCCCTGGCCGTCCTCGTACCGCAGAGAGATTTTGGGCAAACATGAAATCATTAATGTTATTGCTTTATAAATTGCATCAGGCTTTGTGGAGAATTGAGCCTTAATGGCACTCCAAGGCAAACAGGATGATTGCACCTGTATTACCATTCCTGTCATCCCTCTCTCCTGTCTCTTCCATTCATTGCCTAATGCTGTAATTGTCTCCTTGTGAGTAAACAAATGGAGGCCCCATGGTGTTGAGACTGGAACAACGTCCATGACATGGCCAATCACAGAAAGTGATATTCGATTAATGACCGGGCGAGATACCGGTCGGGTCCATTTGATAGGAAACAGGACTGACAGCTGAGGAAACTGCCTCTCTTGCAGGATGGGAAAAAAAATGCCCCAGCTGCATTTGAACAAATTTAGGAGTTAGTTTTTATTTTCCTTCTTTGCTGACGTTTTAAGATTCACCGGCTACTTTTTAGATTTCTTGGGCACCCCACCTTTTCATCACAGAAATGTCTGGGTCGTTTTTGTAAATTAAGATTATACAGTTTAAAGGTGGTTGGAAGCTTCTTTAAAATGTCTCCTTGATAAAACATTATACCCAGAAATGTGTATTTGTTTCTCCTGGCGTATTTCTCTGCTATACATCGTGCCCTGAAGATTGGATTTGGATATTACTTAACTTAATATGGTGCAATATATCTTGCAGCTTTGGTTATATTCTCAGGATCGCAGCTTGTTTGCATTTGCTCCATTCCTCTGTGGAATGCTTTTGGATCAGTGGATTAAAAAGAAAGACACTTTGTCTGCTCAGTTCTAAGTCAGGCTATCTCCCTTATCTTAATCGGATAAACCTGGACTTCTGTCAGCTCAGGTTTTTGTGTTTCCTTCTTGTGTGTCCGTTTTTCCTCAAGTGGAGGGGCCTCAAATGTAAGCTGAAGCCTCTCAGCAAACACATTGCGTGCATCCTGCAGACCATGCATTATGCAGGTGTTAAAACTGCTGATTCAGGGTAACAACTGTCACAACACCCATGTTGTGCATCTATAACTGACAGTAACTCAAGTTTAGAGGCTTTTATTGTCATGTGTGCATAGCTACAATGTAGTTCCAAATCTGCAAAGTAAGTTAAGTTATTTAATAAATGTAGTGGAGTTAAATAAATATTTACCTCTGAATTGTAGTGCGGTAGAACTGTAAATACTCAAATATAAGTACCTCAACATTTTACTTAAGTACAGTACTTGATTAAATGTACTTGGTTACTTTACACCTTTGATTATTATAACATGTTCTACATATAAAGTCCCTAAAATGTTATATGTAGCTGATATTTCTGTTTATATTTCAGTTCTCATGAGTATCGTCTCCAGTGACACTGTTTCATCGCTTGATAGTTTCAAGAGGATATATCAAAGTGTCAGCTGTGTGCAGAGACTCTTTCAAATACCAGAAAACAAATGGGAGAATAAAACGGTGTCAGTGGCAGCATTTAGCTCAGCCATCACAAAGATGGAGTGCCTGGAGAATCATTATGTCACCGGTGATTTGCATTTTTCTGCCCTTTAGGAGATGAGTGGTTAAAACTGAGCCAAAAGTCACAGTACATCACTTCACCTATGGGCAATCTATCTGTGCTCGGCTTGCCTGTTTTTCTAATATATCCTCCTCAGTAGAACATAGTCAAATAGCCACTAAACTCCAAATCTCGGCTTCCCAACATTATCTGTTCGGCTCACTTTAACAATGGCTGTAAGTAGAAGTGAAAAGGTCAGTACAGTTGACAACTCAACTGTACTGACATCATGTTTGTACCACCATGCCTCTTTTAAAAACAATGATATCTATGTTAATTGGCTTTAAGCAGAATACTATTCCATCCAATGCTGCTGCAATGTACGTCTGTTTGTTTAGGATTTGGCAATACAATTAATATCATGATAAACGGATTACCATTAATAACAATGTGATATATTGCTGTAAGCAAGGCATCATATTGTGATAAAAATCGAATTTTGGGAAAACTCTCACATTCTAAAGAACACATTGCCATGTGCATTACATTTGACTTTAAGGAAGTTGACCCTTTATTGCGCAATCATTACAGATAGAACTATATTTGTACTTCTCATATCCAACGCCATAGCACTAATTATTGTGCAATTTATTTTTCGTTAAACTTCTTGTGTGTATTTATAAATTGGCTTTCTAAAATAGAGTTTAATTTCCAATTTGTTTATTAATGTATGTATCGTATCATTATGTAATTCCTCAAATAAATAATACTGGCAGTATTTAATCAAAGTTCATTCACAATCCAGTGAATTTAGAATGAAATAAGGAAGAGCTTCCAGTGCTGAGCAGCGCCCTATAAGGCAGCAGGATAGAAACTCTCCTTGGCTCGGGGGACCCGGTCCCATGCTGGAAATCATCAACACATTCAGTGAGAGAACGTTTGGCCCCATTGCCAGCGTGTCAATACACAAGCATGATGAAGGTTGCAAGGTTTGTTGGCAAGTGTTAAAGGACAGCGGGATCCCAGCAAGGGGACATCATTGCCTGCAGGGGACCACAATGGGAGAGGTGACCCGTGTGAGACCTCACATCTCTGGAAAAAAGATGGAGAGGACTGTAATACACCACACAGTCCCAGGTTCCACTTTGTGTGTGTGCAGTGTTGCTTCACATTCACATATGTACAGATGTGTGTGACTGCATACATTTCCCTACAGTTTGTTTACTATGCCATAATGTTTGCATGCCTGTTTGCGTGTGTGTGCTCCTGACTTCATCTTTCTTCTCTACACTGCATGCACAAACCTACACACAACAAAAGTAGCTGACCAAGGCTCTTTCATATGGCTACAAGATTACATAATATGATTCTCAGTGCGCTGTCTACACACACACACACACACACACACACACACACACACACACACACACACACACACGAAGTTAGGTTGCAGATGGAGGGAGGCGGCACATGTGCACACACCATACTCTCACTGTCTCTCTCCTGCTTACTCAAACACACATTGAGCATGTGCAGTCGGACAGTGCACACACACGCACACACTCTCCGATGACACCCCCCCCTCCCCTTCACTGTAGACGCCAAGCTGGACCCTCGGTGCCCTGAGGCAGAGAGACAGAAAGACGGAGAAAGAGATCAGTGGACCCAGTGATGTGTGTGTTATTTACACCCAAACCCGCAGTCCTCCTCTCTCTCCCTCTTTCAGTCTTCATCCTCTTTTCCCCCAGTTCCAAGTTGCAGATTCAGCAGTCTGTCAGCTCGACTCGCAGTCTTGTGAATACACATGCAAACATTTTCTTCCCCGTCTTTATCCACTTCCTTCTCCAGAACGCGCGGTGCATTCGTGCACACGGAAGTCACCTGCAAACTGACGCATTGAAAATACGCCATGATGATCCAACAACTTAAAAAGTCTAAGACACACACCCAATGAAGCGAGTCCGTCTCAGCAGTCTCACCTTCTGCACGCTAAATTATACATTTGCATGAGTTCCAGGATTACACGCTGACTTTGAGAAAATGTCATCTGAAAAATGCATCCAGCCTCAAGGACATCAGGACAATCCTGAGGAACACACACACTCTCGGATGAGATATTCTACTTGATGAAGCACATAAACAGGAAGTAGGCCTTTTGGAACATTCTGTCTATGTTATGCACATGTGCTGCCAGTGTGCATTGTTCTGTTTTTTGTATAGTGTTGTTGGTGTAGTTCCTTTAAGTTGCATTAGTATGCATATGATCTTGTGTTTCTATGCATTTGGCTGTATGTCCTTGGCCTTGTGCCTCCCATTCTCCAGTCATGCACACGGATTCTTGCGGGCTCTTAGCAGAGGTCCTCAGGGGCAGGTTTGAGGCTGCCTCTGGTTCATCAGTGCAGAAAAACTCAGTCAGTCTCTCCCCTTACCCCCACCCCCACCTAACTGCACGACACCCCCCCCATTCACCCGGCGCTCTGGATGAACGGGCTGAGGCCACAGGAGGAGAAAGATGTCTGAAAAGATGGGAACAGAGGTGAAATGGTGGCAGAGAGCATAATGTGATGCGACATAGTGTGTTGCATTATGGCTGATTAACACGTGCTCAGCCCCGCCAACATACAACACAAAACACAAACCCCCAGGTGTGCCCGCACGCCTTTCTCCGTCCCCCCTGCATCTTATATCTTGGGGCTTCCCTTTTTTTGCTCCATCTCTCCTCTGCCCCAATTCCTCCCCTGTCTCTGCTGCTGAATGCGAGTGTGAAGGACATGCACTGACTGGAGTTGGGCTGGCGGATTATTCATTCTTTCTTTTTTGGCTCATCCCTCCTGGGACACTGTAAGGAGACACTTTTCCACTCGGTTTGCTGAGGACTGGTTGTGGCTGACTGCCTCCTACCTCCACTAGAATGAGTGCATGGAATACACGCAGCCAGCCTTGAATATTTTACACAGGCATATCTGAACCCAGACTGCAGCGCTTTGATTAGTCAGTCCCCGCAAAGGTTATTACTCTGGGCAAGTGTCTTTAATTGATTCAATTTTATGCGTGTTTACTTAAATGATGTACATATTTATCTGAAATTACGTATCCTTAACATATCCACTTCAGAAGACTTTTTTTTAAAAGCTTGTTTTTTGTATCTTTAAAAAAAAAAGTAATTAAGCTTGAAATATATTTTTTTAATTCAACTATTTGATCAGATACACAATACATGAACTTGTATTGGTGATAGTTACTTTACACGAGTGGTTAAACATACTAAGTAGATTTACTCAATTCATGTTTGCTACTTTGCCAGCTTGATAAACATGAGTACAGCAATAATTATAATTGAAACTAATAAACATATATATTATTCTGAAATGGGCTAATCTGCATAAGGAGTGTTACTTTAAGTAAATGTTGACTTTTATACTTTTACTTGAGTAACATTTTGATTTTGATGGACTTTTACTTGTAACAGAGTATTCCTACATTCCTATTGCTTCCTATCCCTATATTTCTACCGTGTACTTTTCCCACCTCTGTCTGTAACCTTGCAGCGGTTTACAGTAGACAACCCTGCTATGATATATTGGCCTTGCCATTCATGTGAACATCCATTACGCTTAGAAGCCTCGATGACATTTCCCCCCACAGATAACTGACATTTATTTATTTTTGGAGTCATCAGGCAGATGCTGTGAAAACATCAGTCCACACATTTTCGCCCTGCTTCAGGTGTCCTCTCTAATCGTCCTTGTGTAATCAGGGGAAGAGAGTAAAACAGCGTGGTCTTTCGGCATTTGCACTAAAAATAAGACACACGCAACTTTAGTCATTTAGGCACACTTTGACATTTTTTAGGGCCCATGCTCGGAGCCACACTTAACTCTGTTTAGTACGGGTCGGCAGTGAAATACCCCTCGCTCGCTTTTTCCCTCCATGCTTCCCTCTGCTGTCTAATGAAATGCTAAATATTTGTTTCTGGAGGGCACCAGTTAAATGCGCTCTCTGCCGGTTGGAGTGTTCAAACCTTGCCTTGTTTAATGAGTTTTGGTTTTATTACTTTCAAGGCAAGGAGATGAGCCCTGGTTGACACTGCCCCATTGGCCTGCTGTCAACTAAAAGGGCTATGACATGCGACCTCTCTTTATATGAATTATGATTCATGTCGCAGTTACTCCATAAACACACAGCTTCATCTAGGTCAGGGGTGTCCAAACATATCTCACTGAGGGCCACAAACAGCCTGCATCACAGCTCTCCATAGGGTTTCATTTATCTTGTTGCAAAAAGGGTTGTCACTTTCCTTATAAGGGTACAAAGGAAGGGTTTATGTCAAACTTGTAATGTAAATAAGTTATTTTATCAGCTAAGATTTGTTGGACAATGTTTTCAACTTGAGTTTATTTGAGAAGTGGTTCTTATTAACACATGAATACTGTGTAATATATGTTTACATGTATATCCAAGAAGTACAATATAAGACAAGCACACGTCTCATGTGTGGGCCATCTTCCATAATACTTTTAGAATTTGCTGCGGGCCAATTCAAAATGTACCACATGCCGCAGTTGGCCACGGGCCGTAGATCGGACCCCCCTGATCTAGGTTAACGCAGATCAGTCCGCTCTGCTGTTAGCCAGGATGTGGAGAAGAAGCTTAGAGCCAGTGTGGTTGCTAACGCCTCATCACTTCTCCGTATTACCTGCGCACAGACTCCAGTCCTCCACACACTGGCAGACCGGTCTTGGTTGAGCAGCCACTTCTACTCCTAAATGCATTTATTTTTTCTCTCTGTTCGCCTCATCACAGCTCCTCTTCACTGGCTTTCCTTCTTCCCCTTTTCTCTCACTTTTTCCTCCCTCAACTCATCCGCTGTCCCTTCCTCTTTCATTTGCTCTTGCTCCTAAATCTTTCTCTTTCTCCATCATCTTGAATCAACCTCTTTCTCTCTCCGTCTCCCCTATTACCTTCCTCTTTTCCCAATCTAAACCCTGAATTAGCTGTCTTTATTATTCTCCCCTTACCTCACATGCTCTCTAATGCTTTCTCTTTGTAAGGAGAATTTTAAGTGCATTGATTCATTGATGCTTTTTCTCCTCTGGTCTCTTTAAAGGCAGCTCTTAGGAAATTTGATTTCCAACAAAAGCACCAAAACGCAAATTCTCCTGCTCATTGGTTTTTTATTGGATGGTTTGATGGAATCACCGGGTAACAAATGCTTGCACTGTATGGTTCCTTACATTCTTATTTTAGCGGATTTCTGTATTGCTTATGAGTCACACTCACACTACCAGCAAAGGGATGATATAAGCCACAATTCTGCCAACTGCAGAGGGCCATACCTGTCAGCCGAAGTTTATTTGTCCGACTGCTATTTCAGTGTGTTTAGTGGCCTCTCGGGGATCGTCACACTGTCCAACAAAATAAAATATGTTCTGGTGACCATAGTTAAGTCATAACATTCCAGAGCACTGCAGATTGCCATTGCTTGGCTTGTGAGAAGGCGTTCAACTTGTTTGTAGAACCGTAGAAAAACACTAGCCGTTAATAGAAAATAGATGGGTCCTTTTTTTATGGGCTGTCAACCTTGGAGCGCGGTGACGTGCGAAAAAAAAAGGGAATAAAAGGAAGCAGGAAGGATTGAAACGATTGCCATTGTTCAGAGGATTAATGGACTGGATTGGGGGTGAGGAATACTTCATCATTGTATTCAGATGGACAGCTTGAAATGGATAATTGTGTAGATTGTAATGCACATTGACACAGTTAAATATTTGAATATGTGCTTACACCTATTAGCATCATTTCAAATAGATATACTATCATTTGCTCAGATCCAACCCATCAATTTGAATATTTAAACAAATAGTTGATGAGATTTGTTCAGCATTCTCCATGTTGGTTTTTGACTGACCATTAGAGGTGTGTCTGGCCTAATCCATCTCATCAGTCAGAGGAAGAGGGTGGAAGGGTTTATTAACAGGGCGGACAAGGAATAACTCTGTGCCTGTCCTCCTCTGTTGCCTCTTTGTCACCAACAAAGTCTGCTTTGAGATCATTCTTGATGAATTCTTAAGCGTTCCCCTTGTAATTTAGGTCAATCCACTTTGCTCTGTCTCCTGGTTGGCTTGCCTGCAGAAAACACTCCACATAGAGAACGGGACCACTCCTGATAGTTTTGCGAGTGTGTTTTTGTGCATTTTACAGAGTCGCTCTCTTCCTCTCTCATGCCTCGGGGAGAGACGGTTACATAAACAGGCTCTCGTCATCACTGCACTTCCGATTCCCCCTGTTGTACCAGTCTCTCTTTTTCTTTCTTTTTTTATATGTTTGTTTCTGTCTTTTTATCCCCTCATTTCCCACACTGCTTTCCCTTCCCTGCTCATTTCTGCTACTTCCTCTATGTGTCAGTATGGGTCTCGGCAAAACGTTTAGCAAGGTTACAATATGTTACTTGGGTCAGAGCATTTGGCTGTACAACGGTCGAAACACTTGATTTAATGAATAAATAAAAAAGAATAATTCCTTTTATCCTGACAGGAAATGGAAAATACTTAAACTTTGCAAATAAGAATCAAATCATTTCCAAATTAGTTTTACATTACCAGATGTAATATGTCTTGGAGCTTTGCCTTTGTATCCATTTATGATTTGACTGCTGCCAGTGTTCATTTTGGCTAATTTAGATCAAATGCTTATTATATTATATATTTTAGTCATTTGTATCCGTCATAGTCTTGTCTAAGTTGACAACTACTCAAAATGTTTACGTTTATTGCAAGTCATTGCTCGTCAAAGTGATTTTGTTTTATTATGATTTACTTTTAATCCTACGTCAAATATACTTTTTTAGTAATGTTATTGAACATTTCAGTCAATCTAGTCTAGCCACAACTTATTATTTTGTCATATAAGTCCAACATTTAAGATTTGATATTGTTGAAAAAGGTTGTCAAAAAACATATTTGGTCAAACATGTTTTTGTTTACCAAATCAACACTAGCTACTGCAGCATGCTAAAGTCCATTTGGTCATTTCCTACATTCATCAGTAAAACAAAAGAATCAAATACTAAATCCGTCTGACCCGTTTCACATCTCAGGGCTAAATGGGTTGAATTGGCAAACGAGCATAACCTGAAATGCCTTAAGTGCCCGGTCACCTGAATCATAGGGCTGTTGAAGCTCTGTTGATTTCTGCCTTTGTCAACATAATAGTTAGGATTTGTTCTCTGACACACATGTGACAGTTCCGACTGAAGTCCACCCTAAAGAGATGCTGATTACTTCAGTTGTTTCTCAAACTAGGAGAGCATCACTAGGTCTTTTGAGTCGCTCAGCAAACTGAGATGTGATTCAAGGAGCATTACCTCTGATGTGATAATATTACCATATCTTTCCTCCCCCTCCCCCTTTCCATTTCCCTTTCTTCCCTCTTCTTTTCTCTTTCCATCGCTGCTCCTCGCCAAAGCCAGATCCATATTAACCTCTCTGTCACTCTCTGCTATCCTGCATCTCTTCCCATTCCCTTAATCCCCACCAGCCCTGCCTCCCTAGCTCTCTCCTTTTTCATACCGCTATTATTTTCCCTCTCCTTAAATGGAGAGCGCATACGGAGCGGAAGAACAATCGAGGGGAAGGTATGATCAGAGTGAGAAATGATCAGGAGTCCTCCACAGAGAAAGGGGGGAGAAGAGAAGAGATAACGCTACCCTAGAAAACCAGTCGTCATGGCAACAGTGTGGCAACCTAGTACAAACTAGCCTGTTAATTAAAAAGTTGATTAATTGCCTTTTAATAGAATACTTACACATTTTAACATTGAGGTAGTCCTGGTTTTTAATCACCTCACTTTATTCTTGCTCTATTATTTCCCTTTTCTCCTCCTGTCTTAGTTACTTTGAGCTCTTCCATTATTACCAGTGATGGACACAATAATCAATATTAATATTTTTTATTTATAAACATATTTTACAGAGGAAGGACAAAGGGAACAAAGGCGGCAGGGACATGGGGTTCTGTAAAAAAATCGGTGTATTCTTATATTCTTTTGTCCCATAGATTATTAAGCCAGCTGCACGTTTATAGAAAAGATGGAACTTCAACCACTTGGCGTCAAGGTCATGAAAATGGCTGTGAAAGGAATAGGACAAAGGCAAAGAATATAGGAAAGTGGTCTAGGAATGCAAAATTGGTTCACAACATGTGAACATAACAAACACAAAGCAAGAAAAGCTTGTGTCCCTCTGTAGAAACCTCTATGCCTCCTCACTTTTGATCAAGGTTATCACGATACACAATCAGACAAAGTGTTTGTCTTGTCTGAAGCCTAATTATTTTGTACCCCCCCTCCTTTCAGTCTCTTTTTTTCCCGCCTCTATCTGCGCCATTTGGAGATTGAGTGTCTGTATCATGTGCCCTCACACTTGCAGCTGGCCGGCTTTAATAGTGTGCTTATTCCCCAGCGTTGCTTCTGTTATGCTCTGACGACATCTTGCTCGGCTTGATCATCTTTTAATGGCCGCGGATAGACACAGTCACTGCTCTGGTTAAATATGACCAAAGAAAAAAAAGCCAACTTGACATAAGGCTCCATATGCTGGAGTGACTGCCTCGTGTGTGTGTGTGTGTGTGTGTGTGTGTGTGTGTGTGTGTGTGTGTGTGTGTGTGTGTGTGTGTGTGTGTGTGTGTGTGTGTGTGTGTGTGTGTGATGGTGTGTGTGTGTGGTGTGTGTGTGTGTGTGTGTGTGTGTGTGTGTGTGTGTGTGTGTGTGTGTGTGTGTGTGTGTGTGTGTGTGTGTGGTGTGTGTGTGTGTGTGTGTGGTGTGTGTGTGTGTGTGTGTGTGTGTGTGTGTGTGTGTGTGTGTGTGTGTGTGTGTGTGTGTGTGTGTGTGTGTGTGTGTGTGTGTGTGTGTGTGTGTGTGTGTGTGTGTGTGTGTGTGTGTGTGTGTGTGTGTGTGTGTGTGTGTGTGTGTGTGTGTGTGTGTGTGTGTGTGTGTGTGTGTGTGTGTGTGTGTGTGTGGCCAGTTGCCAATCAGGACGGTGGCACAGGTGTAGGTTTGTGTGCACGTGATTACACATGTCCTGTTTCCATGGTTACACCATGCCCTCCTTTAGTTTATGCACAAATGCCACCAATCTCTGTCAGTTGCAAGTTAGTAATTATTATTTTCTTAGCAAGTCTTCATTTTTTTTATTGCTCTGTATTTTATTTGCTTTTTGTTATTTTACTGTGAAGATTGTGCACTCAAATGTGCTATGTACATAAATAAACTTTTGGCTTATAGTTCTTTCTCAGCGGCTCTGACAGACCTGTTCCCTCCCCCAACTCAACACACATGTCTAAGTGGATCAATTTGTGTCAATTTAAAAAGTGTAACAAGTTACCGCTGCGATAGCCTTAGGTTGTTCCTGAGCCCTCAACTGTCTCCCATGTGTGTGTGGCGGCATAAGGGGGGACATATTAGCCGTGTAAGCCGGGGTTGAGTGGCCCCGCCGCCCGCCTCTGTGATGTGAGAACATCTGTTGGCTGTGATATGAAGCTAGGGAGTATCATTTTCTCTCCCCTTCTCCCTTTCTCCTTCGCTCGCTCTCCCGTTTCTCTTATGAATTCCCCAGCTGCTCGGCTCCCTCCCCTAAAAACTTTGTCCCGCGCCACCTGTGCAGTTTTAATGCATAATTCATCTGCTAAGTAACCACATCCGAGAGACTCATCCCTCCATCCCTCTCCTGCTTTCACTCTCTTCCTTCAGTGTCTCCTCGGGATGTGAAAATGGACACCTATATTCTAATAGTATTATTTAAGGAGATTAGGATTGATTGGCTTCCAGTGGTGGGCAGTGTATCCAAGAGTTGAAATCTACAGTCAGTGTGGCCTCGGCTTTAACCTACAAGCTAGATCTTGGCTCTTGCCACCACTCTTTGAGGAGGAGGAGTGTTCAGTGCTTTTAAAGATCAAGCGCCTGTCTTAAATCCTTTTCGTTTTCTCTAAATCGACTGTAATGTGTCCTGCAATGATAACATAAATACAAAATATGTTTTTTAAATATTACAGAATAGTTTATTTTTGATTTTATTGGTATATTAGTTTTCACCTCCAGATTGTTCATCACTGGCAGCAAACTGGGAAACGGAATAACCCATGTTTTGACTTCTTTATTTGCAAGCAATGAATTATCGGATATATTTTCTTGATAGCTGTTGAAGCTTGTCATGAGGTTTGGTGTGTATGTTTAACTGTTTTTATTTATTTGCTTTTCAAAAACTATACAAATAAAACCTGTAACAAAACAATCGCCTTTAAAATCATTGATGTGTTGAACCATTGCCTCCCCAAACATGATATACTGGTGTTACGTGACAGTTTTTACAGCTTGTCAAAAAGGCCTGTGTGCAGCTGACGTTTTAAGTTACCGTGTCCACGTGTGTGGCCTTGCAGGCCCACGAGCAGTCGTACTGTATTAGCCCACTGGGGCAGGAACAATGTTGCAACATCATCGTAGCTCAACCTGGACCAATTCTTCCCAAGGCCACGACAGTGCCTCTGTGCACGTACATGTGTTTGTGTCTTCTTAGCCCATGTCTATATGCTTTATGATGCAAGACTGCCATGCTTTATGTCTGAATATGTGGACAGCAGGGAAGGAATGACAAGAAGCTTGCGTACAAGCAAAGCCTCCCCTCCTATAAATCAGATCTTCCTCTCTTCCACGGCCGCCCCTCTTACTTATCCCACCACGACAAGGTTAACCATCAGGGTTAATGTACCAAAACCCCATTTAACCTTGGAGGCGGGCCTTTTAGGGCCAGGCGATTGCATTGGGTTAATGTCTATTCTCTTTACTGTACAAGAGCGATGGGGCCGCCCTGACACCTGTCACTCAACTCACTGTCCAATTAAGATCAATACGGACAACAGGTCTATTGTGTCACATCCATTGTGATCACTGCACCTCAAATGAACTGTAAAACTGCCGATAAATCAAAGTGAGGGACCCTGGTAGGCCGCCTGTCAGTCAGTGGAGCAGTGTGCTACCTTTCTCTTCTCTGAGGATTTACCTGGCACCAACCTTTCATCGCATCAGTTGTTGGCAGTGACTCATATTTGAATAACCAGTGTTGGAAAAGGAACATTAGCATCAGCTAAGACAAAGGTTATTGTCCAGCATTATGATGTAATTTATTTTTCAAATGGCCATATGGAGAATATAACTATGCTTATTTACTCATTTGTTACGGGTGATTTTAACCAGAACCCCCCATTATTATTATAAGCCAATAACCCTCCACCTGTTTATCAAGTCTGCATTTACACATGCATTATTGATGTAACGAAGAATTACACGCTGGTCTATGCCACACATGCTCCCCTAAATACTTACTAATTATAAATGTCATAAGTTGAGAACTGCATGATGTGAAATTGATTGACTTTCAAGTGTTACCAAGTGACATTAAGAGGAGATGGCTTAATCATAGCAGCTGTGATATGGCAGATTGCCCCTCATTGAAGCAATTGTCTGTCTTGTTGATCATTCTCAGCCTCTAATGGCTTTGTCAATACAGACAACATCATCGAGCAACAGGAAATCCAGGGTCGTTCACCTTTCTGCCACGCCAACCTGTCCCACTCAGGAACGTGACTCCAATGCTGATTTCTATTGAGCGCTTTTCCCTTTGAGTGCCAATCCATTTCTTTTCTTGAGATCGTTGTATTCAGCAGGATAATGTTTGTTTCAAATATTTAGAGGGAATGCACTGAATACCAAAATAGAACACACATGAAGTATTACAAAGCTGCTTTTTTTGGCATTTTTTTGGACCACAAAAGTGGGTGTTTTCTACAGAGGAACATGATTTAGAGCAGAAAGGTTGGTGTTTACCTTGCGTTTGAAAAGGCAGCCTTCTTTTACCTTTGATACCTTGTATTGTTGTTCACCCAGCCAGCATCTACACAGTATCAATACAGCATCAAAGTGATCATAATTAAATGGGGTCCCTTTCTATGCTTGCGTCGAGCTTTAAGCTTTTTGAAGTGAGCTTCTTAAAAAAAGCCACAAGTGAACACTGAAGCACCGAAAGAGGAGAAACGTGCCCTCAATTGAATTAATTACCCATTCTCTCCAAAGGGGATTCATCAGGGATATAATGGGGGCTAAATTGATTTACAGAGTGCGCTCTTATGACTAACATGCTCCTATTGATTTCAATTGTTCTCCAAGTGTTATTCGGTAATAAATTAACAATGGAGCTATGTAAGAAGACAGGCCACTCTATAATATCTCACTCAGATTACAACATACTTCAGTTACTTTGAGACAGCTGCATTGTTTCAGAGATACATGGGCTGCGAGGGCTCGGATACCTTCTCCACCGAGGTGTGTTTGAATCAGTGGGCAGCGACATGTGCATACTGCAGCTGTCGAGCGCTTCTTATTGAGTGCATTAGTGTAGTGAAGACGGGTTAATGAGGAACTGTGAAGACGGACTGTGTTTAGAGAAGTGCTAATAATGTTCTTTTCAAGGAGCGCTCTCTTCTGAGTGTCAGATTAATCAAAGAAGGGGTGTAACGTGTTCTTCATTTCATCGGAGAGTGAGTAGGATTCTTTCTCAAATCATAGAAAACTTTTTCACAGTTTTAGAGATTTACTCCTAAACAACTTGTAAACCAAATATATGTTGTATTTAATTTAGTATGACACTTGGGTTGGTTGTTTTTTAACAGAAGAAGGGGAAAACCATTCCCCCTATGTCTTGTTATTATTGAAATGTTGGCCTGCTATTAAAGTACATAGTTGATCCTTTATGGAGCAATTTTTGGATCAACAGACCATAGACACACACTAAAATTGACTCTCTGCCACCTTTAATCAGTGTTCAAACCAACCCTCACCCCCTTCTTCTGGCACCAAGTGTGTGTTCAGTCATCCATCTGTTTGTGTATTCACCCACCTGTGCTTGTATGTGTGAATCTACTCTATGAATGTAGCACACTTGCTCAGTCTTTCTACACTGCTGCGCTCTTTATCAAATTTAGTTATATTCCTGCAAATCAGCACTGAGTTGATCAGCAGCCAGCTTCGCTCTCCAAAGCAGAGCTGCGAAGAGTTACTCTTCCATCAGAGATGTATCTGCTGTGCCAGGCTCAGAAATGAAATCTGGCCACCAGTGAATTGCTGTAACGATTTGCCCAATAACCAGGTATTTCTTCTTCAGGATGCTCGTGGTTTGCATCTAGTTTTCATTTGTGTAAAACGGGCGTAAGAGGTGTTGCAATATTAAGGAGGCAGGGAAATGGATGAGTAAGGGCCCGTGTATATTTTTTCACCACCTCTGACAGCTATGAACAAGGGAGAAGGACGATAAATGTCACACACTCACCGGCAGCAACATTCGGTGTCCACCGGCCGATCTGCTCCGACAAACAGGCCTCTCGGTCTCTGTTATGATAGTTTCTGTCTGACAGACACGGCCAAAAACAAGCTTTTCATCCCATTTCTACAGTGATGTCACCAGCACTTTTCTGAAAAGTTTCAATATTTTCAACCCCTTGAGCGGCCGCACAAAAACGTCTTGGCGCTCAGAAAAACGACGCTGGGTGCTGCACCTTCTCTGGAGTCGGCTACCTTCGACGGCATGCGCTTGGTCCTCATTGGAATCAATTGAAAAAGACGCCGCCTCTCAGAAAAAGGCGCTATATGGACTCATGAAATGTGGCGGAGATATAAACTGATATGTAAAATGTGGATAGAAACAGACCTTCGCCTCACCATTCCTGCTTGGACACTTCTTTCATGTGGCCAGTTGTCACGTCACCCCACTGCACTCACTTGGGTGTAAGTGTGTTTTGTCATTCAGGAGTTGTGAAGGTCAGCCTAACCTGCCATCTCTCTCAGCTCGGCCACCATTATTAGGACTTGTTGTCCTTTCAGCCTGAGCTTAATAGCCTGCCGCTTTTTTCCTTTTCCCCATCTTTCTATCGCTCTCCTCTCTCTCCCCCCCCCTCTCTCTCTCTCTCCCTCATTGTCTCTGGCAGCTTTGTGGCTCTAGCGTCTGGCTGCAGTTGCAGAAGCAGCAGTCACATACCTGCGTTCAAGTGGAACAAACAGGATGGTTGGCTGCTCACGGAAGGTCATCAGCCCTGGGCACAGCACGTGTGTGTGTGTGTGTGCACGCCGGCGTCCGTGCGTGTATCCGTGTTTTTTCTCTACTTTAAAAAGAGATGAAGCTTTACAGTGTTCCTGAAGCAAAACCAATAGATGATCTTCCAAGTGTATTTTTACTGTGACAAATGCTCTTTATGTGTGAGGGATAGCTTGTGCTATTGTAAATACTTTCAAGAACTACAACTACTTTCAATATGTATTTATTTCTGAGTGTTGGACCCATGTGACTTAGGGTGACCACGGCTTGTGTTCTTATACATTTCATGGTAACATTTTCAGCTCCAGTGTACACAACTTCTGTGTTTGCTTCTCATAGCGTGACTATACTAGAGCCCTGTTTTTTTATGCTTCTGTTATAAGCATGATAGAATAAAAGCACGAAAAGTATCAATTTTGTCAATATTCTCAATCCTTTCTCCGGTTTCACTTGCATGTAAACACTACCCAAACCAGAAAGAGGCCTTAAGCCTCGGCTCTGTTGGCATGCTGCTCATGTTAAGCCTACCATGTAGACAAAGCGTTAGCCCTAATTCACACGTGAAGCTACAAAGAGAGTAGATGGAGCAGCAGGATTTAATTTTCACTGGAAACCCTCAAGTATCTAGCAGTGCACTGTTCGGCAACTCAAACAACAATAGATCTGTTGTTGCTTGCAACAGAGAACAAATACACAGCACGCTGAACTGCCCATCTGCAGAGTCAGAGCTGAAAATAGAAAACAATAAAAAGACACCAACCACAAAACATTCCAGATTCGGGGGCAAGGGATCGCCTGCCTCTTCATATTGTTGATTCTATCTGCCTCTGTTGGTCCTATCATTAATTTTGTATGCAGTTGTGCAACTCTAAATGTCATTTAGCAGTCTAGTGCTTCATAGAGATCTTTCCAACAGGGAGGCAAATGTGTTTTCCATCGTTTTATTTGTACCTGTCACTGTGACATTCACACTCAACACAGAGTCAGAGGTCAACAGGACGCCCTGTGGCTGTGCTTGGTATCAAATCCCACCCTAAGCCCACCCACTTGCTACCACCCTCAAGGTGCCTCAGTGATGGCCACCAGTCTAATAAAACGTGACACTCTAGTCTTTGTCTTCCATAATTAGTGCCGCACGTTTGATTAAAAGCCAAGCCATGTCAGCTCCATTGCAGAGTGGGAAGCGTGTTTATATTCCAGCATTTGTGTCTGTGCATATAATGTGTGCACACGGCTGTATGTAATGGTGCTAATAATGCACATGCAGGTCTAATGCCATACAGAAAAAGAATCCTGGTTGATCTCGGGGTTTACGAAGCGTGGCTGCGTTTTCGGTCTTCATTAACCTTGCTCGCCCTCAATCCCCGGAATTTCCACCTGTTTTTTTCGGTCCTTCCTTCTAGAGCTCCTTCCGTTATTTATTATTATTTTTTTTTTTACAGCGTTTGTGGGATGAATAATTGAATGGGTAATTGGGTAGTGTGACCCTGTCTTTTGTTGGGGGGTGGTCAGGGCAGCAGTCACTTGTTTCATGGGTAACAGTTGCAAGCATTTCTTCTATGATTATTAATCTTATTTTATTTCCCCTTCTCATTCTCTCATTCACCAATTTATTTTGCGAGCACAGACACACGCAGTTCCCTCCTGTAAGACTCATCACCACATCAATGAGGTAAAAGGATAATCATAGCATGCTGAAGAGCCAGAATATTAGCAGCCTCGGGTATGATTAACTAAGCCTTTACACTAGCATAGCTCTGCAGATGAGCTAAGGCAAGAGGGAAAAAAATGACAACATTAAAACTAGCTAATCTAATTAGCTCTATGATACCATGCCGTTAAATAATTACCCAGAACCTAATTGGCTAATATCACTGCCTTATTAAAAATAAAAATAAAAATCTGGCTGCCTTTTTCCCCCCCTCTCTTTCTCTAACCTTTGAAAGTAAACACTTCCCAAATAGCCTGCAGAAATTACAAGAGAAAACACGCTGAGCTGCTGCTGCTGATGCACAAGAAGTTGGAGCACCGTGGAGCTCGGTTGCACTATTTGACTTTTGAGTTCCCCGCCCCTCTTCACTCCCCGTCTCCCCCCGCACACCGCCCTCACTCCCCTACTCCTTCGTTTCATCTGCAGGGAGTTGATTGGATCGCTTTCATCCTGACCATCCTGTGTCGGGACACTTGCTTTAATACATTTACTGTACTTGAAGCTGTATACAAACACCTTATATACTGTCTTGACAACCACCTACTCTTTCTGCCGCATCCCTTGCTCTCTGTAAACACACACGCACACGCACACGCACACACACCCACACACATACATCCATGCAGTTTGATATGTGGCCCAAGGCAAAGCACTTCTCCCTAATGAGCCTCCTGCCCTCTGTTTCTCCTGGGGAGCTGAAAGAGAAGTAACCTTGATGCAGAATAGAAAGGATTCAGCCTGCTTACACACACATACACACATTGCTATGTTTGCGAGGAACCTCATTGACTGCATTATTTCCCTAACCTGTTATATCATCAACAACTCTACAGTACATGGCTAACCTCAACCTGCATCCTTACCTGATTCTAACAATAACGTTTAACCCTAGCCAAAATATCCTCACATTACACAACTGCCGAGGTCTAAAACTTAACACACGGAATTGGTTGTTGGACTTGTCCACAGTATCACACGCGTCCTGTTTGGGCCAAACAACACAAACACCCATATCCACCCACCTTGTATTATTGAGGCGAATTTGGGCATGTTGGATGCTTTTCTCTGTTATATTTTCTATCTTCAAGATTGTTTTGTTTGTCACTTGTTAACAGAAATCTAGTCTCCATTATGAGCAAAACCTTGTTTCTTGCAATTTAATTTGAAACATTAACTCTAAGTTAGGGCTGCAAGTAGTAATTGTTTTTATGTATTTTACCCGAAACTACAGCCTATTCTCTTGAGTAATCACTGATCATGTCTTGAAAACTGAAACTCATTTGGAAACTTTTACCGTGAGGATTATCCAGTTTCTAATCATTTTCAGAGTCGTTTATGAAAACCATGGTTACTTTCAAATCATCGGCGAGGCATGTTGAATCAGTCGATTGGTCTATTACCACTTCTATGATTACCCTTACCATCGAGACAAAAGGATCTCCACAATTATGTGCTTTGAATTGAAACATATTTTTTGCATAACCGTGGTTCAGAAAGCCGGGTAGAAATGATACATTGTACTATATACTGGTAGCATCGTGGGTTTGAGTTTGGCCCAACATAATGAGTAATACATGTTGATTTGAAAATAAGTAATGCGTCAGTGCCTGCCTTTATGGCTATCTCTTTCATTATAATGATGCTTTCACAAACATTTGACCCAATTACAGTGAAAATGTATGCATTTTTCTGCCTCACTCAAAACATATTTCAAAAATATTAAGTAACTGGACAAATGTAACATTAAACCGTTGTTAGTTTGACTCAAGTTCTCAATCTATTATCTCTTTCTCAAATGATATAAAGAGTACTCCAAACTGCTTAAGCAGAAGTCTGGTATGTATGCCTTCACTGACCACTCTGTGTTCCTTGTGTGTGTGTGTGTGTGTGTGTTCTCCAGATCTGGGCCAATTACGAGGAGAAACCAGTGGAGGAGGTTGTGTATGTAACAGAAGAAAAAGAACGAGTGGCCAACTACAGACCAGTATTTGTCACGGAAATCTGCGACACCCTGCACTTCTACACCCAGGACGTAGAGACAGGTATGTCAGCATTGTGTTTTGTGTGCTTGAAAAATGTGTGAGTAACAGACTTAAATAATATATATTTCTTTAATGTACAAAATCAACTCAAAAACACCGCTATTTATAAGTCAATTAGTACATATTTTCATTGCGGTTGAAACATTTTGTAGGACTCAGTGACTATTTCATCATCCTCTTCACCAAATACCAACATTTCTCAGGTCCAAACAAGGGCTCTCTGACTTCTGATTCCCTTTTAATAGCACACTGACTTTATGAATGACAATTATCTCTACCACTCTGACATTCCCCCTCACCCCCCGCAGCCCCCCCTCCCACTAGCGAAGACAAATCAAAGGACGTCCTCCTTGATATTACTACTGAATGACAGGAATACATCACACCATCCCTTCCTGTCAGCAGTGACAGGGGGAGGAAAGGAGAGAAAAGTTTAGAGATGGGAAAACTAACAATCCCTAGTATTCCCGCATGGCTGCTCCCACTGACAAGCTCTGTTTGTGTGTGTGTGTGTGTGTGTGTGTGTGTATCTCTGAATGACTGCACCCTTAATGCCTCCCTACATTCTGTTTTGTTCTGGGTAACGGTCCATCTTTTTAGGTAGTATACTTAATGAGCCGTCATCCTCAATATCAAAATCAAGCTGTGTGTATATGTATACATGTTTTATTACAAGCACATACACACAGCATGTTGTTGTCACTAAGTTGTCAACGGTAGCAACAGTAACTAAGGGCCGACAGAGCTTAAAGCTACATTTCACTCAGCAAACACAGAAACTTGGCAAGCGTCATCTACTGAATCATTAGAATTTGAACCAACCTGTGTTTGTTGCATTTGATTTTCTGACTTAATCAGTGTAACAATTACACCAAAACCTGCACTCACAAACTAGCTGGAACAGTTGTGAAGCCTCCAATGCCAATCACTGCCCCTTCATCGTGTGCCAGCCTGTGTGTGGGGGGGCACAGGATGCTGAAGTCTTCCTCTCTCAGCCGCCCCGCACATCTGGCCCCAATGCCAGTCGCCTTTCGGAGGCCATGAAATCGACTTTGGCCACCTCTTAATTTGCCTCACTGCCATAATTAATTAATTTGCCTTCATTTACTGCCAATCTGAGCCTAAGCATCACTCACATCATAATAATCCAATCACAAATGAGTGTGGAAAGCATTTGGCCCCCTCAATTGTTCCTTTGAAAGCCCCTCTACCTTTCTTTCCTCCTGGGGTTAATAAGAGTGCAAAAACAATCTGTTATTCATCTCCCCGCCTTGATTTGAAGCCTTTACATTCCCTCTGGCTACTTCAGCTTCCTTCCCCTGCAGGTCAGACGAGATGTTGAGGTTATGTGTGACGTTTTATCACTGATCAGAATCACGTGTAACTGGCAGGAGGCTGAAATGTACAGCACATGTAAACCTGAGGCCTTCAGCATCACTCACTGTCAGCTGGGAAAAAGTAAAGGCAAGATGCGTTGTGGAATTTATAATCTAATGGGTTTGGGGTTTGGGGGCTTGTAAGTACTTGAGCTTCACATGAAAGAGCAAGTCAAACTGTTTTTATAAATTCAAAGCATATATCCCATATATTCTTTAGGGTCTGTAAGGGAAGCAACTGAAGTGTTGCATTTAACAAAATGTACACAAACTGCATTTTTTATATTGCTGCTCTCAGTGTGTTTTGACAGGAGAGCTGTGAGATGTTTAATATTTCTCATATAAAGGCGTGTTTTTAGATGATCCAGCAATGCTGCAGCCTTTTTATTTATTTATTTTCTCCCTTTAATTGCCTCGTGTTCTTCCACCAAGAAGCTTACGTGCTAGTTTAAAAAAAATTGTTATTCTCAGCAGGGAGGCAAAACCTGACCAGTCCTCACCCTTTCCTACCTCTCCTCATCTCCCTCTACATCACACTGTTTGCCCCTCCCCGCCTTCCTCCATCTCCTTTTCTCCCTTGGTCTCTTTCATTTTCGCTGACGCTCCCTCAAAGCTACATTAAGTCATACCAACCCCTTGAAGAGCACATCAAAGTGTTAGGGCCTGTAAAATCATACAAGCTGAGTGCTTTGCAATATCATTACATGTTCCACTCCCCCCCCCTCTCTCTTCGCTTTCCCTCAATTTCTCAAGTGAAGGAATGTATATATAAACTCAGATAAGCTTCCAAGCAGAGTCTGAGTTTCATAAATACGCTTGTGATTGTGACTGATGGCAACACAACTTTGCATAAATGAAAAAGCGGGATCATTTGTGCCAAAGTTCACTTCTGTATGTTATGACCTCATCCCATGGGTTTCCTGCACTTTGGCCAGAGCGTTAAACCAATGACGCCTGTCACTGAATTGATGCAGAACACTAATAAAAGCTGACACTTCACTAAAATGACAGACAGCTAGTAATGCATGCAATACTGTAAACATCCCTGCAGTTTATCATAATACAAGAGCACTTAATGCCCTCTGTGACACTCCCAATTCAAATACTTCTCTTGGTTGTTTACAACACCTACCCATTTTCTGCTCTGCAGTTACAAATTCACCGGCTCAGAGTCACATTTCCGAGTGTTTTTTGGCACTGCTACCGGCACTCCATTTGCCAGATGGAGCAAACACTTTCATTGAGTACTCCTTGACCATCCTTGAGGTATAGCACACTTGTGACATAGAGTGCCAGCTAACTGTCTCTCCCCCGGTCTCGCCTGATGTTCAGTTTGGAAGCCGGGGATGAGCCTCACTGAATAAAAACATGGAGAAAATAAAACGGCGGTGCCACTTATGGCCAATGCGAGACCATTTACTTAACTTCAATAATCCCAGATTTTATTGTGGGTGTAAAAACCAATCATGAAAGGTAGCTGTATTTATAGAAGCAGAAATGATTAAAAATGCATCTGGGACTGGCAGAGAAAGTAATGTTTCTGTCTGGCGTTAAGCTCCCATTTGTTTCCAACCGTATCCTCAATAAGATAAGATGAACTTTATTGATTCGAAGTAGGAAAATGAAAGTGTCACAGCAGCGAGATGAGAAGAAGAAGCCGTGAAATGTTCCGGGTAGCAAGATAATTCTCACAATAAGGAGCAGGAGCTGTGAACCAGGGTTTCACAGTGATTAAAAGTCAATTCAAATAAATTAACATTCTACAGAAGACAACAAAGTAAAATAAAGAATGATATCCATAGGAACATACACTTTGAGGCAGATGGCAGCACGATATAGTCGCCACTAGGGCAAGATAGCAGTTTAATAGCTGTACAGTAAGTGGTCAGTACATCTGTTTCATAGCAATAAAGAAAACACAGGAAAAAACATTATAAAAACCATAGGATAACCACCATCAATATGCAAATGCTATTACCAACCATTAATCCTATGGGAGTCTGGAGTCCAGGATTTATTTGTATTTGTAATGTGGTCTCACTGAGGGCAGTGGTGAATGGAGTGGACACAGCTGTTGTTGCACTTAAACGAACATAGGCCCATGAAATCATCCTTACGCTGTTAGCTACTAAGTGGTTCTTTTGTGGAGGAAGCGTGGTATGTAATATATTTATATTCTCCGGGGGTCCTTAGCGCTCTGTTTTACCACTTTTCCCATTTTAATTATTCACATTTAATTACTCTTAAGTGCTGCTTTTTTTCATGTATGGATATCTTTACACATGCCCGATAAGTGGATAAATTCACGTTAGGAATGGGTTTTTTTCCTCCAGTCACTGAGAAGCTTGAGGGATTGCGCTGTTAAATCCTCCGTTTATTTTAAGGTTCTTTATCTGTTGCTGTATGCGGTTATCTCTCATTGTCTCACTTTCCTCCCCGCTCACATTGTCTCTTCCTGGTTCTGCTTTCTCCCTTTTCTCTCCCAATTTTCCTTTTTCTGTATTGCTCTGTCTCCGAAGGCTATATGTAATTACTGTCAGAGGGGGACCTGCATAGATCTGTGTGACCTTGGACACTAAAAGACAGAGGCCACTCCAGGCACAGGGGGGGAGCAAGTGACTATGCTGTACATTGCTGTTGCTTTGCCTCTATGCTGCAGAGTCCACATAATTAAAAAACTTGCTAAATATAGCCCTGAAGTCTTTATGGGTGCGTAGCTGCAATCGCTGCGGCCTGAATATTGGATGCTCTGCTGCTTTTCAAGTTTTTCTAATCAAAGACATAAAGTACAGGAGTATTAGTTTCCCTAAAACCTCATAAGCTGAGCTCCAGTTGAAAAGTCTATACTGTACTAGATTTGAATGGAACTAGAAGGATACATTGGATTCTTAGTGCAGATATGTTGTCCATACAGTGTTGTATATTCAATGTATGTAACCATGCTTATTCTTAAAAGTCATCAAACCCATAAGTGAAATCAAAATAAGGCCTTTTTTGGTATTTAAATGTCTCAATAATCTTTTTTCAAACATTTTAAACATGTTATGAAAATGGGAAGTATTTTATTGCTACTTTTCTTCTTACGGAAAGTGGAAAAATGTTCATTTCGAGTGGCATTTCAAAAGTCTTAAATCTAACCTTAGGAACCCTGGGGTAAGCTACAAACCTCAGACATTTTAGATGTAATAATGGCCTAGTACCGACTGCATCGCTGGACACCACTGCAGGCTCTTCTTTGCCGAGCTAGCAGCCTCTTCCTGTTTTGGACCTCTCTCAGTCGTCACCTCCGCAGGGCCGGTTGCTAGGCACGGGCATCGGCCGGCAAACGCACGTTTTCTGCCCACCTCGAGCCTCAGCTGTGGCGCAGTTGGCGGTACATCCTGTCTGGTGCTTGTTTCCTGGCACTCATACAGACTCATAATGAGTAGAGTCGTTCCCCCCCAACCAGGTGCCACTCCGTCCACATTATTCACACTTCTACCTTTTACACACAGCAGCTGTTCATCACCTAATGATGCTGGACCTAGCTACTGATGGAGCAAGGCAGGCAGGGAGCTGTTCTCTCTCTGGCTGCACTTCAATCCTGGCCCCTTTCTGTCTTTGGGGATTGAATTCCATTACTTTGAAATGTTAGGTTCCAAATTTACAGTATGTCGTCAAGTGCTTGTTTTCTTTTTGCCAATTGAGGAATTCATACAGTCTCCACTCACACAGCATCTTTGGTAATATGGCCTCTCTACAGTGATCTCCCAGTAATAGCATCTTTCTTTTCAAATCCTACTCTATATTAAACGGAGGCGAGTTGCCACAGTAACCATGGTGTTCACGGTTTCGATTTCAATAAGAGGACATGAGAATTACTGTAGCATTTCATATTGATCAGGGTGAGTGGCCCGCTAATTGGATGTCATGTCAAGGCAGCCAAGTGATGATTACTTTATACAAAAGAGCTTCACAAAAAAACAAGGGTGCACATTTAGAAACTGAAGTCCCTGCACCGCCTGCAGTGTTTGCTTTACATTTCCATTCTCGATGAAACATCTTCCCGTGGCAACTCAGTCAGGGGTTGAGATAATTAGCTCCTACAACCGAGCGTTATGCAATGGCTTTTTTTTCACAAAAGCATCTGAGAAAGTAATTTTTCTCTAAATCAAGGGAGTTCTCTGTCGAACAATGTAATTTAAACAATGAAGTGAAGGAACTAATTGTGAAATAAAAAAATGAGCTCATGAATTTCAGGCAACAGACAAAAGAAATGCAACAACGTGCTAAATGTGACAATTGTATAAACGATTATATTGAATAGTGGAATGGCCCCATTACATTAGGGGAGAATGGCTGTAATTGCTTTAGTGTTCTGTCGATGTACATGCAGTCATCTTAAAGCATAAGCTGCTTGTCTTTAACACCATTAGGTTTCATTTTTTTATTCAGCCTTATTAAAATGTGCTGCCTTCTTAGTATTGAGAATGCGTTGTGTGTCCTTTACAATCTTAAAAAGGAAAAAATGTTATTTCTGTGAAGAATTGACCCAGATCGTGTCCCATGTATGGGTCCTTCTGTCTTGTATGTCTCTTGTTTTATCCATGGCCTTCTTGTGGTGGCATTCAGTGAACAGAGTAACAAAGCAGGTGAATGAAAGTTGCAGTACTTGAAGCAGTCGATGCTGCTGTTTTTCACTTTCCCTTCTCCTTGCCTTTGCAGCCGATGCAATATTTAGAGGTCACACTCTGCCCGGATGATCCCCCCCCTCCCAAGGCATTCATAATTAAATCGGATTCGCAACTTAGCTTCTCAAAGGTCAGCTCACCTGTCGGTTTGAGGCGGGGTGCTTTGGATTTTCTTGCATTTCATCCTTATTCTTCCCTATCTCAGCGCGCATGATTTGCACTAATGCCAACTTCTGGGTCTATTACCTAAAGCTGAATGACACTTTTCCCAGCAGAGAGCCACTTAGAGGTCTATGGGGTTCTCTTCAAATTTGGCAAGTCCACACTCCCCATTCCTCTTCCCCAAATGGTGCGCAGGGCCATCTTGTGAATATATTTGGACTCCTCACAATCAAAACAGGGCATTAGGCGCAGTCAATGAGGCTCGACAGGTGGCAGAGAGGAGCAGGAGAGACTGATGCAAAAAGAGAGCTGCAGATGCCGTCTCTGTTTAGATTTTCAGTGATGGTTTTACAATTACAGAAACAGTAATTTGCTGTAAAAGGCTCCAGACTGCCGGGAAGGGTAGAATGGAGCAGGGTAATTGGTGGTGGTGGTGGGGGGGTATCGCATGAGATGTAATCCATATCACTCTCCAGTGGGAGTGGAGCAGCATTAGTCAAGCAGGGGGATCATTTGTTTTTTATAGTGGCCTCCCTCAATGCTCGGCAGATGCTGACACCACTTTAAACATCACTCAGGAAGGGGAGTAAATGGCCTTTCCTCATGTCTCAGCTCCCTCCTTGTCACACTGCGTCCTCAGAAATTGTACAAATATCCCCGGGTGAGCGCCGGCTCATTGTTGACCAACCACACAGGGCTTTAGACTCATAACAGCTGTGCGTGTTTGCTTGCCCACACAAGTGCAGGCCTCCCGAGCCGCTACGTACCGCACAGAGCCCGTGTTTTGTTGTTTGTCAGTGCGGCCTTTTACCTTTTGAAGTGTTGCTTACATGTCCTGACACGCTGCCATTCCTCTACCCCAGAGAATAAAGCCCGTCCTAACCTCATGCATATTCAACACTCCAAACAGGTGAGCGCAAGCACAATGCTCTGTGATGGTAGAGCACCATCCATGTGTCCCCCTCTGTCTTCATACCAGTCAGCAAGCAAGGCTCTGCGATGCTTTTAAGAGGAGAATTGATGCTAACATATATTTGTGTGTCTGCTTCAGTTTGAGTCTTTCCTGTGAATTTGCCTCTTCTCTTCGCAAATTATCATCAATAATTGCCAGGTTAATGTCTCCGGATCCTCTCAAGACAATCGTTTCCCCGACAGGTGTCCTTTTCATAGAGGCGCTCCACTTCGATTTGGTAATTCCTTCATTCTTCTACGCCAGGAAATGAGAATGCTTTCATAACAACCATCGCTCTCTTGGCCCCTGCCTTTGTCATTTTGTGATTATTTACCCTTCTGTGGTTTAATGGCTTTGGTAAACAGCTTAATAGAATTCAGTACGGCCTTGGGATGCGTAGCGAAAGGGCACATGATTCACAGTTTTCATTGGCTTTTTGTTCCCCCCCCCCCCCCTTATTTCTGCTCAGACACCGTGTGCCACAATATAATCAAATACGATCATGGCCAACCTGTAAAACTGTTGTAAGTGTCTCTTAACCTCTCTCTCCATTCCTTCTCCATTGTTTCCTCGTTTTTGAGCCTAATCGCTCCCTCACTCCGCACTGGGCATTCACAATGTAATTATATATGATTTACAAACAGCTGCAGCCATAATGGTGTATAAACAAATTACAGAACCAGGGAGGAAAAACAACAGAGGAATAAAGAGATGAAGACGGAGAGAAATTGGCCCGCATCAGACGCAGTCAGTGGTTTGGCTGTTTTTTTGGATCATCGCTTTGGCTCTCCCTTCGACACAAAATGAGCATTCACGCTCGACATGCTTTACCCCTTCTGCAGGCAGATATTTAGTTGTCCGTATGCCAACGTTAAAAAGGAGTCTGCCTCTGTAATGCAGAGTGTCCTCGCTGCTCTCCCTTCCTAATGTGATTGCTAGTATTCATTCTGAATTTCACAAGGATGCATAAGAGCCTGCTCAATTGACCCCCCGAGGGCCTAGATTTTCTCTCTGTGATGGCCTGCAGCATGAAAAGCTAATTGCAGACTTTGTACATGATTGCAGTCATACTGATTAACATGCGATTGCCTGCTTTTCCTGAATGTGATGTCATACTTACACATTCTCCAACCACGGCACTGCAGGGAAAACACTCAGCATTCCGTAAACCTGCACACATGGAAGTGTTCGGGATGAATTCGTAACCCCAAAGTCGGTACACCTTTTGTCCAAGAAACGTGCACAGCAAATTGAATGTGCAAATCCCAACAGAGAATAATGATAATGCACGAGGCACACTCTGCATACTAAATCAAACACTTCCTGCAAACGTGGACATGTACATTATAAATTGCTCAGCAGCGCACGGGGAAGAAAGGTGTATGAATTAAAAGTTTACTGCTCCTAGGACACTGCCTGAGACGAGGAAGTGCTAAAGGGACAGTGTGATGCGATGACTATATTTAGCTCCTCATATTAATGATCCTTCAGAGTCCCGCACTATAAGCATCAGGAGTTGATGGCTTGATTTGTCAACTTAATCAGCCAAATGTAAAAAAGGAAACTGCGCAGAATGACATCAGGAGACATATTTTCATTGTTTCAGCCAGAGGATGGACATGGATTTATTGTTAAAGTGTGACTGGACTTGACTTGGAAGCAATTGGAGTGAATGTATGGGTCACAGCAGATCGTAAATCATCTTGTTAAACTTGGCGATCCATAACACTGTACTGTCAGTGCCCTTTGACTTCATAACCCCAATATATATATATAAAGAGATAGTCCCATGGGTATATCCAGCCCACAAAGTAAACCTATAAAACATTCCAACTTGTCGGCAGTAAGACATGGGAAAGAAAAATAAAACAATCTGAGTCAGAGGGAACAAAACACACTTTTTCTACAAATGCTGCAATAAACCCAGTGAAGGTATTAGACTTAATAAAACACATCAGTACCAAAGATATGTATTTGGGTTAAACATATTCATTAAAGATGTTACATCAGAACATGTCAGTGTTCCCTTGCAGTAGTACATGTAACACATTTGAGGTGCTTGGGAACATACCGTACTAAAAACCTGTATATCTTTCAGTAAAAATGAAAAATCAATAGGTCTTAGTCTAGAGGTAGACATCCATCAGATTTTCATCAAATGGTTCAAAGCGAGACATCTGAGCGTCAGACAACGTCACTTACTGTTACAGCACTTTTCCATGGTGCTAGTAGGAGTAAGAAGCATGACTGCATTGTAAGTTCAATTCAAAGCTCGAGTATTTTAGCAGACCATCTGATCCTACTGCAAGGAATTGGCTGTCAAACTTCTGAAAAGCAGAGATTCGTATCAGATCTTCCCCAGTAATCAGGTCACTGTTCACGCTTAAATTCCACCATTAATACGCATCACATGTTATAGCCAAACTTCCATACTGTAGTTCGACTCTGCTGCTGTACCATTTACACGAATGGAACATTTGTAATCAGGTTGGGCTAAGAGGCTCCATCCATTAAGGCTTCATGCGAGTGCATATATTTAGCAGGTAGAACGCTCTTTCGGCTCATGTGTCATTTATTCTGTCCTCTCCGGGCCTGAAGTGGAACATGGCCCAGGAACAGAAATAAATAAATAAGTCGGTGTGTAAATATACACACATAAATTCACGCCAGTGCACTCTGAGAAGGAAGGAAGGCACACACTAACTTTTTTTAATTAGATTAATAAATCAAGGAGGTGGCTGGATGTGACGGCTGTAGCCCAATGCCACTCCAGTAAAGGCTGCAACAAGCCGCCGTGGCTAATATGGAGCATACTGACGTAACAACACCACCTCTGTGTGTGTTTGTGATGGTGTGTATGAGGCAAGATGGTTTGGGAAGCAATTCATCTGATGTGTTTTCCAAAAACTGCTTTCTCTCCAAAACGCTGAGGATGTGTCTGTTTGTTATGTGTGTGTATTTATGCTCCTATTCCCCTCACTGCATTCATCAGCAGTTGGTGTAGCAGTGGGTGGCCAATAAGGTGTTTGGACACCCCACCCCTCCTCTGCCCTGACCCCATTCACAATCAAACCGAGCTCCCAGCTTTTCCTTCACACTCCAAATCCCTTCGTACCCCTCGCTGGTGTTTTTCCTTTATGTTTGACATGCTAATGAAGGTTTCCTGTCTGCTGGTTGGCAGCTGCTCCGCTACCTCAGCTCACATAAACAGCATCATTATTCATGTTTTCTCTTTTTTCCCAATAGCAGAACTAATTTGAGGTGTTAATGATAACTCACCTCAGCAGTAAAGAATGGTGTTTTGTTTGGGGGTACAGTAATATGCATAGTAAGCAGAACATGCACATTTTACACACACTGACTGCATTTATGTAAAGAAAGCAGGTTAGTGGGAAAAAACGCGTTAAGACAGGGGAATGAGTTTACACGAGCAGCATTCACTTGGTTACTTTAAACCCAGGTTTACGTCCAGACGGTCAGCAATTCGATTTGTTTTCCGTCTTGTTTTTATCCAAGGCTGGCATATTTCGAGTGTATTAGTGATACATGAAGCTGCAGCTTGAAATGTTGTTGTTTTTTTGTTCATAGCATTTGGACTGATGGCACAGTGAGAGGACAGACTGCGTGTGAGAGCACAGTGTATCCCTGCTTTTTTCAAATTTAACAAATCTGCTGTTCAGCTGAGAAAACCGACATATTCGTCTTAGTGGCATTTTTATATTGGGGTCATCTTTTATATGTAGCTGACATTTATCAAATACAATGGGAGAGAACCAAGAAGTGTATTCATTTCTTACATTGCTGACTTAATATGCAAATCTTCTCATTCATAGTCACATATAAATATATATATATTTCAATAGAAAGTGGTCAATTTTTGGAGTAAAGATCCCTCTCGTTACTCAGGAAAAACTTCTTTAATGTGATTTTACATCACAAAAGAAATAAAATAATATATTTCATATTTAACAACCCTGTAGGAACCAGTGCTGTGTACATGGCCAAGAAACTGGGTTTCCTTTCAGGTTGACTGTAAGTTTTTATAGATATGTCTGATAAGATTTTATTTGAGCCTCTATACTGTACCCTCCCAATGTATAATTGAGTGTGGTTAGACATGCTCTATCACTGATGACCCTGGCTTCCCAAAAAACCTCCTCCAGGTGGTAGATCAGTGAAAATGGCCTCTAAAAATACAACATAAAATTTCATGTGGAGCACTTTGCTAAACTAGCTGCAGTCATTTCTTCCGCACATTTCACCCACTCACCCCCCCATACACACAGCGACTTTAAATATCTGTTCATAAACATACTGTGCCATACACAAACAAGTATACCATACATATGACACAAACGCCGGGAAGTAACATACTTAGTGGCGCCATAATCATCTCCCTCATTGTAACTGATGGGTACAAATCGAGCTGCCACTTACCGCAGTCATTGACTCCATGGAGCACTGACTCTCTATCTGATGTCTCCAACCTCCACCATATCGACAGCCACAATCTCACCTTGAAACCACCATAATGTGTCTGCCGTGCATGATATAATGGCTTGATAGGCCGTAAAGGCCCATTTTATGCTGGATCCTGTTAGTCAAAGCTGTATGTCTCCAGCAGGGTCAAACCAGCATTAGCTGCATGGTGCTAAATGGCTTACAGCATTTATGTTTGGTCTCAGTTCTGTAAAGGTCAGTTTGGGTTTACTTGGGTTTGAAGTTGATTATGACAAACAATTAGAGCTGAAGTATATCATCCTTAAATGTCATTGTCTTTTCTTCTTATCCCGAGGTAACACTTTATAAGCATTTTATGTTTGTGTGACTGAAGAGCTGTGTGTATTTGTATTCTTTGATTGTTTGTATGAAAGTTAATTTACCCAAAGCAGTGATGTTGTTCAACTGAAACCAGGTGTTTTATTATAAACCATGCTGGAGCAGGCAAGTAATTATCTCAACAAAATTCAGAACAATGCTAACTAGAAGCACTCCCATTAATTGCAGCGCTGCTATTCATTTTTAGCCATGGATGTGTATTTATTTGTCTTTAATTTGATTCCACTACTAATGTGGGCTTCCTCTATATTTAATAAGTTAGCTAAGTCTTTATTATTGTCTGGCCATTTTTGTTTTACTTGCTATGCCACAATTGCTGTATCTCTGTTAATGTCCCCGCTGTAGGAGTAATAAAGGAATTCTCTGTTGCTTAAAAAACGACATTTAAGACCAATTATACACAAACACAGCTTCACATACAGTATGTAACTTCTTCTCTATGGGCGTATACTGCTAATAGAGGCAAAACTGTACACTTTTCAAAGTAAAATGAAAACAGCCAATAGTGATGTAATGAAATGCAACTTAAAGAAATAAACAAAAGCTGTTAGTCTAAGTGTGTCTGTGTGTTTCTCAGGGAGCCAGTTGGAGAGTCTGATGGAGACCATGAGAGCAGAGATCGCCGCCCAGCCGCCCGTGGAGGGGTCCTACGCCCCCCGCCGGGGGGATTACTGCATAGCCAAGTTTGCTGATGACGAGTGGTAAGCAAACATTTCAATATGCGTGATCGTATTGAAGAGCTTATAAGACTTTAACCCTTCAGCAAGAGGCTCTTTACTGAATCCTGAACATATCAAGCAGCTGCTCTCATGGCAACCAGTGTTGGGCTAGTTACTCAAAGATAAGTAATGCCTTATAAGTAAGTTCTTTTGCAAGCCAGTAATTGATGTTGAACAGAAACTAAGTCCACAAGTGAGACATTTTACAGTTTGATTAGCTAGATTTCCTTGAGACATATATATATACGTATAATCGTGTTTCTCCTCTCGAGAACACCCGACGTTTCGTTTTTACCTTGTCTCTTTCGCAGCCTGTGATGCGTTTGCTGCAGACACCTACAGGTGGTGATTAGCTCTCTGCCTCTGCTTTGGCCTTTCAGCAGTGGCTTGACAGTTACACACACACACAGCGCACACACACACACACACACACACACACACACACACACACACAGCGCACACCTCATCTCCTCACCGGATGTTGGACGTTTACAGATGGTCATGGGGACAGATAAAAGTCACAGTGATCGAGGGAGGGAGAGAGAGAGAGTGGAAAAAACGATCACAGAACTGATTAAAAACCAAATGTTCCCTCCACACAAGTACTCTCCTTTCCCTCCTACATTCTTCCCTCTTATCTTCCTTGTCAGATTTTAACGGGGGGAAAATAAATATGATGTTCTACCCATGTCCAAGCCACCGGTGCACGTCGACGTATATTGACCTTCAGGTTCTTCAGTATGTTTTGTATAAAAACAATTGTATTCCTGTTACAGTAATCCCGCACCCAGTAGTAAACATTTGCGATTTTTGTCTTTTTTCTCCAGTTTTGTAGAGCAAGCTCATTATGTTCATATTCACATTGTTCTCAGTTCATAGCTTTGTATTCTGTGATGCATGTGGAATGTGGGCTTGTTTCATTAGGGGCCTAATTAGAAACTCGTCGCCTTTTAAATCTTCTTAGAACACCAGAGTCGGAGTTAATAGAAAAGGAAGACCTCTGTTCATCAGTCACTAAAACACTGTCTCTTTCTCTTCCTCTCTGTGCCGTTCTTTATTACTCTTGTAAATCTCTGATTAGCTTTCATTTGTTCTCTCGTCTTTTACATTTTGCCCATATGGCCGTAATTATTTGCCATTGTTGCTTCTCGGCCATGTTGTCGTCCCCTCTCTCGTCCGTGTCAAGTAATGGTCAGATACAGAAACACTTCCTGAACTATAGGAAAACATACCTTTTTTTTTAGCTCATATATGAATTCATGAGTATGGTTTAGCTCTCACAAAGAGACTTTTCTTTTATCTGTCACTGATCTGGAAATCCAGTTTATTTTCATTACATTCAGCCTGCCGAATGTGCTGGAAGAAATCCAACCTTACGAAGTGAAAATGTTGGGCTTTTGTGGTTATCACTAATGCACTGAAGTTATTTGCTACAAGGCAAAATGGGTCTAAATGTCTGTCCTTTATTGCAAAGAGGCCTCTGTGCAATTTTCCCATCCCTGCCCCGTGCTGATAGATCCCCTCTGTCCCCCCTCACTCCCCCGGCCGGATCTTCCTCTCCCACTCCTCCGACCCGATCACAACAGACAGGTCCTGCAACACCTTCTCCCCAGGGAAATAAGCACGGAATCATTTACTCATCTCCTTTTCCTCTTGTGCCCTCTGTCTTCATCTCCCTTTCCCTCTGTTCTCTCTCTCTCTCTCTCTCTCCCCCCCTTTCTGTCTGCCTCTCTCCCTCTTTCTCAATTATTCTATTTCTGCTGCAGGTACAGAGCCAGAGTGGAGAAAGTTGAGTCACCGGCAAAGGTTCATGTCTTCTACATTGACTACGGCAACGTGAGTAACCGTGACCACGAATTGTACTGTGCTAAAAGTGTTGCCTGTTGCATACTCATCATTAAAGCATAGTGCTGTTGTTTGTGACTCCAAACGAATCACAATGTTTAGAAACGGCCAAACCCACAGCCAGAGGCGCTCTCGTATCCAAAGAGGGATTTCTTTTCTAGTTCTTTCATCTATTCAAACACCAGTTGTTTGCTTAACCGCCTTTATGTATCCTCAGCTGGAGTTTTTAGGACAAATATGATGCAGACTTGTTTGTGTATTCCCTTCATTCGGTTATGACTGAAGCAAAGAGCGTTTGCTTTTTATTCCTTCTTTTCATAACAATGACAAAAGCAGAAATCCCCCACTCTCTAGTCATTTTATTCATTTTCTGTGATGACGAAGGCATTGCATCCTCGTGAGTGCGTTTTCGTGTGCGTTTCTGCCGACGTGCGTACACATGCTTGCATCACCAAGTGGCTCATGCAGCCAACCCCCGGCCTGCGGGAGATTTCCCATGAGGCAGTGGAGCGGCACAGTGTGTGACTGACCTTAGAGCGGGGGACAGCTCGAGGTTTGGCTGGCAGACGCGATGTGTCCTGGCATGTTGCTGAAAGTGTGATTCTCCGAGGCCGACCTGGCGCACCGGAAAAAAAAAAAACCACCGCTGATATCCACCTCCTTCTCCGTGGTTTTACATCATTGAAGGTTGAGTCACTCCGGCCTTGATTTCATGCCTCTGTGTCACGAGCTATTCGTTGGTGATATTGCCACCCATCTCGGCTATAGGTCATTCCCTGAATTATGATGTGATCATTAACAAACAGCACTTCTGCCTTTTATTTTTAAGGCCAGCATTTACAGTGCTGTCAAACTCAAATATGGCCGTGATAAATCTTATTCCATGATAAACATCCAAGGCCTTCTCTGTCTAGACTGTACAGTCCAATGAACACATTAACCTAAGATATGGGGGGTCATTAAATTAACTCCCCATTCTAATGGCTGCATGTGTCTGACTTTCCACCTGCATGGTCTCCCTTCAGGAAGCTTGCGGTGGTGCTCACATGGCTCAGATCTGACAAGATGTTTGAGCTTTTTTATGCTTCATATCAGGGAAATGTTGTAATTATGCTTTATATATAGCAATGTACAAACTGGAGTGCTGACCTTGCAATTAGCAGTAAAGATGAAAATGTTGGTAGGCGTGTCAGCATGAATACAGAGACAAGAGCTCATGTTGATTACTGTACTGTACATCCAATCTTTATTTTAAATAGGATTGTTAAAGGCGTGGAAAGATAATGATTTCATAAAATGTGATTCCTGTTATCATTGCTTAATTAAACCCAGGTTATTGTCTCTCAGGAACACTTTTAAAAAAGTGTATTTGTTAGTTTGTAGTTATTGAATGAATAGCAAGCATAATTGTATTCAAATGCACACTTGCAAGTAGTATGTTTTACTGCTTTAAGTGTGTTTTATGATCTGTCAAGATCTGACTGCCAACTTGACATCCATTGTGGTCTTTACTCTTAGTTTGTAGCTGATCTACAGAGCAGATGGAGCTTAGTGAAGGGGCTTCATAATGCTGCAGAAACAGCTGTGAAATAATTGTTAAGGTGACATACATAAGGGCATGAAGCCCTTAAGCTACAAGATGGCATCTGTCCTTCTATCACAGTTGTAAACCATCATTGTTAAAGTGACACAAAGATGTCAGAATTGATTCAGAACCGAGGTAAAATAGAAACATGACGGAGTGCGGGATGGATTTACAGCCCGAGTGTGTGCTGTGTTTGATTTGAAGATGCCCTTCACTTGCAGAGGCATTTGATTTGTGAGATGCACTCCGTAATGTAAAGAAATCAGAATGTGAATTTTCATCCCAAACTATTTGTTTTTCTTATTTGTATCCAAACTGAACAGCCCTTGACATCTCTTGCTTGGCTTGCTTTGCTGCAGTCGTAGCAGGAGAGATGGATGTCTCTGTCATGTTCGCTTAGACAAAGTCATCACCACAGACATACACTCCAACTGTTGGAGCTTAACTTTACTATCTCAAAACCTCAGACATAAACCAAGAGTAAATCTTTGTTACCTTTTTAAAACAAGAATTAAATTACAGCTTCAATATTTGGTCTTGATAACACAGAACAACAAATGCTGCTGTGTGTCAACGTATCATAGCACAGATAAACACCCTGAATGTATTTTATTGAGTGTGTTCTGTTTCCCCCCTCAGAGAGAAGTTGTGTCATCCACTCGTCTGGCTGCCATCCCCCCCGCCTTCAGCACCCGGACCCTGCCCGCACAGGCCACCGAGCACGCCCTCGCCTACATCCAGGTCCCGTTGGACGTAAGTCAAGTGCCGAGTAGAGATATGTGTCGCGGCTGAAGGCCTCAGAATTAACTTTTCGAGATATCAACGTCTTCCGTCTCATTTTCCGCTAGCATTTGAAAGTTGACTTTTCTGGCGAGACACACTATCTGTTTGAGTTTGACTTATCGCACGAGGTGATAAGTCTGTAACTGACAGACAGGGACCAGTTTTCATTCCGAGCAAGAAAATTCTGCTCATACATAATGCATGGAGTACAAGCAGTCGGAGCGACGACCAACACTGATCCATTGATTTACTTTGTTGCAAACAATTATAGAATAATTGACATAGTAGCAGAGAGACATTAATGTTTCATGGACAATTTGATAAGGTACAGTATACAATATTTCTTCAATAACCCAGCCTGCCTGCCATCCTATAGATGCATGTACTTCATGGGGAAGTGTTTATGCATATAAATGTCCATCTGATAGCCCAACAGCAGTTCCTATTTTTTTGCATCCTTAATCTTCTTGTTTACACAAGTGTGTTGACTCAACCTCCGGTGTGTGTGCTTGTCTCTGTGTGTGTGTGTGAGTGACTGTGTGTCAGGGGGTCAACTCATTGGAAGCCTCCTGAGCCGGCAGCATGAATAGTTTGCACAGATACAAACTGTTGATGTTTTTTTTAGGGACATGCCTGATTGGCACAGTACTAAGCCCTGTCTTAAATTGGTTGTGTGTTTGTGTGTGTGCGTGCATGTGTGTTACTTTAAAGAGTATTTGTTCTACTTAGCCTAGATAAGCATTAGGATGTTTGTTCCTAGAATTAAAGACTAGTTTTCACAATGTACACGCTTGCTTGCTGCTGATTTGGATTATTTATCGACACTCAGTTTCCATTTTATCATGTACATCTATCTAAAGGTAATGCAATCTAATACAGCAGTCGTGCAATAAATCCTACCTTTATGACGGTTATAGTGTTGCTAGTGTTTAGAGAGACGTCAATTCAACTTTATGGGTAGTTTAGAGGCTCTTGTCGTAAATATGAGCCTGTTTTGTATTTGTTTTATTTATAATAAAAATAAAAATGTGAAGCCCACATTTTTTTTAATCTAAATATAGATGTGTGTGTGTGTGTGTGTGTGTGTGTGTGTGTGTGTGTGTGTGTGTGTGTGTGTGTGTGTGTGTGTGTGTGTGTGTGTGTGTGTGTGTGTGTGTGTGTGTGTGTGTGTGTGTGTGTGTGTGTGTGTGTGTGTGTGTGTGTGTGTGTGTGTGTGTGTGTGTGTGTGTGTGTGTGTGTGTGTGTGTGTGTGTGTGTGTGTGTGTGTGTGTGTGTGTGTGTGTGTGTGTGTGTGTGTGTGTGTGTGTGTGTGTGTGTGTGTGTGTGTGTGTGTGTGTGGGGCATGCTGTCACCTGTCTCATGAGTCAGTGTCTCCTGAAGGATGAAGTGGCCCATCTGTTGGTCCAGCCCAGGGAACAAAGGCACCACCTACACTATACAGCCCCCAGACACACACACACACAGTCTGAAGCTTTCCCACATGTTAGGGGTTGACATGCAGCTTCCACCTTTCCTGCTCACTCTTTCTCTGTCACTCTGCATCTGTCTAACCTTTTTCCTGTTGTTTCTCTTTGCTCTTGGTTTGCCTTTTGATGTGTTTGCCGTGTGTGTTTATCTGAAGCTTTTTACTGTGTCACTCGCGCTGACAGCACGGTAACTCACTTGTGCTTCGCCTTTTGCTGCTGCTCAATGAGAAAGTTGTTGTCTTTGTGTCACAACCTGACACCTGATGCCCTTCACAAAATGTCTGTCTTCACAATGGCTTCTTTGAATCATCTCCCTCCAAAATCCTGCCACTAGAACAAAATGATGCTCCTGTTTTCTAGTGAAATTTCATAATATCTTTAAAAGAAACGGCAGGTGCACTGTCAATGTTTTGTTGTTTTGGAGGAAAAAAACCTGAAAGGTGTGCCAGTAACTTGACAAAGCACAATGCACACATCATCTCCATGACAACTGACTGCGGCAGTTACCTCTATCTGAGCCACTGCTACCACATTTTTCAAACTATTACTCCATTTTTATTAGGGATGTGAAGTCTCAGCTGCCTGCACTCAGGACTGACTGCCACCTCTTTATTGTCCCCGGTCAGCTAATTAAAGAAAGTAGTTTATGCCAAGAGTGCGCTCAAAAAGTCCAACCACACAATAGTCGGCTTTAAACAACTGGAAGTTAAAAGGTTGTTATAAGTAATGCGTCCCTCCAAACACTTCATTTTACTCATTAGCATGACTTACTCACCGCCATATTACTTTCCTCTTCCCTTTTTTGTCGTGCAAATAATCCACACATATCTAGATTTTCCGGGAAAAGGAAAGATAACTAGAGAACGCAAAGTTTGAAACTACAGATCTACCCGGCCATTTCTATGTAAATAATTCAACTTATTGATATTGGATGAACTCTATTTTATATATTTTTGTGAAGCATGACTTCATGAATGTGTCGCATGGCAACGTTTTTTCATACTCAAAGGTTCTACACTTCTGAATCAGACGAGGAATTTTGTGTAAGCCAAGGCAAGTTTATTTATAAAGCACCTTTCAACTCAAGGCAATTCAAAGTGCTTTACAAAAATGAAAAACATTTAGAGCATTAGGAAATTGTGCAGCAGAAACACATTATTAAAAAGCAAAGAGAATAAAATAAACATAAAACAAGCTAATATAGAATAACACCGGTATAAAATACATGAATAAAAGTTAGTGCGTATTGATATTTGATCAATAGGCTTAATTTCCCAGTTAATGACTGATTTCCTACAAAACAATATGTACACATTTGTTGGTTGAAACTGAGTAACTGTATTGGCTTCATTAAAAAAACGAAAACAATACCTAACTGCACTTCCAACTACATTGCATAACAGTTGGTAAAATGCAAATATGTTGACCTGATTTAACACATTGGAGTGCTGTAACTAGGGCTGTTCTGCACATATGGCGGACAACAGAGGGTCACTAGAAGGCTCTCATTAATTTTGTATCAGCGCCTCATGAGCGTCAAAGGATTCTTGTTCTATAACACTGTCTCTTTGCGTCTCCTTCTTATCTCTCACCCTGTGTCTGCTCTCTATCTCTCCCTCTGTCTCTCCATCACACACTGCCTCTCTCCCGCCCCGAGCTCCCCTGCAGCGCCTGTGACAAGTTGACCGGGGGGAGAGCGGGGACAAAAAAGGCCCTTAGTTTTGTGCCTTGAACAAGCTTCCCTGCCCACACACGCTCACACAAACACACACACACAAGACACACATATACCCAAGGGCGGCTAGCTCGAAGGGGGTTGCCATGGAGACAAGACCCGGGGCGAGAAAGAAGGAAAGCGAAGAGATGGATGGTGTAGGGGAGGGATGGATGATGGCCAGGGACTGATTTTTGTTTTTAAGTGTCATCCTGCCTCTGAAAATGCAGCTCCCTTGTTTTTCTCGCTTTTCCGCCCAGACTGCTGGAGGACGTGGGGTCAGGATTGCATTTCAGCTCTTCCACCTCCTTCTCCACCATGTGTTTAATCAAACGCTGGCCTTTCACTTTCTAGAAGGTTAGGAAGAAGAGAGAGCAAGGTAACTAACTGAAGAAATGAGGAGGATGAGGGAGGGTGAGAGTCAGACCATTATACAGTTCAGCCAAACTCAAATCTCTTGAGATAGTTGATTAGATAATTGCCGTGCTACGTGACTGACTTTGTGAGTGATCATGTAATTGTAATCGACCTGAGAATGATGTTCGCCAATGTGTTCTTCCCCTTCAACGCAACCAAGTGAACATGTAAAGGCTTTCTCCCACTTTCTTAAAAGTTTTTTTCCTCCAACAGAAATCCAATTCCACAGTGAGGCTCATGCATACATAAGGGGTTTTATCAGCCTCTGCATTGCATGTATTTGTGTGTTTGTATGCATATATTTAAGAGCAATTACTGATAACATAGTAATTATCCCTTTCTCCCTCCCTTTCTCCTTCTATTTTCTTCTTTTGTCCACCTTCTTTAAACCCACCATCCATTACTGCCCCACTCCTGTGCTTCCCTCACCTCCTCTTTCTTCCTTACCCCTTCTTCTATCACCCCCTGCTTCTTCAGGAGGATGTCCGTGCGGACGTGGTGGACTGCGTTGTGCGGGACATCCAGAACAGCCAGTGCCTGATGAACGTGGAGTACACGGGTGCCAGCTGCCCACATGTCACCATACAGTTCGGAGACACTAAGGACGATGTGGGCCTGGGCCTGGTCAAGGAGGGCATGGTCATGGTGGACGTCCGCAAGGAGAAGCACCTGAAGAAGATGGTAAGTGATGAGATGGAGGGATGAAAAGCTGGCGATTGGGAGGCATTTGTGGTAAATGAAGCAATTTCAATAGATCTATTGAAGACATAAAAATAAATTGGAGGCTTCTTCTGTTTCTCTCCCTGAGTCGATTGCTTGTTTTCACTTTTAGGCAACCAATGACTCTCTATTTTCAAGTAAATGACAGTTAGGGTCTCACTGGGGCTGTAGACTAAGCAGTCATGGTTAATTATATTGCCAAATAACTGGTTACAGTACAGATTTGGCTTTCTGTGTTCAGTGGATCCACATTTGGAAAACAGTGCTGACCGACACTGATAGTTCTTTATAATAATGGTAAGATTGAACTGTTTTACTTCAATGTAGAAACAAGTCCAAATCGTATTCTTTCTTAGCTACTGAACAGTTGTGTATGCACCATGACAAAATGCGATCGGCACACTGTATCATGTTGGAGTTTTTTTTCCACCTGATCCGAGGAAAAAACATTCAAAAGTGCTTATAAACCTGAACGGATGCACCTTTTTTTCCCTTTGATATTGCCACATTGTGAACAATCTGTGTTGTAATAGGTAGTTTACGTTATCTGTCAACAGCACATACTGTTCCTGATTTGCTAAATATCACAGGTTCAATCATATACCATTATTATGCGTTCAAGCTCTATTTAATAATAACAGTTAAGCCATCCCTACTCTTATGTGCATGAACTGCCTGTGTGAAATATTGCTTTTATTGAACAGTTAGGGATCCATACAGGAATGTCAGTTTCTGTACATTTTCTATTGATTTCCCGGCTCTACTCTCACTGTTGTGTGCATACTGTATGTCAAACAGAAAATCTCATCTTTCTTTCAAAATATGACTTATTATTCTCAACCTACTTCATGTTACTCAGTGGCTCACAGTGCTGTCAAAATGCAGAGTATGGATCAATATTTGTGTCAGCGCTGTTGTAAATAGACAATGCCACCAATCAAACTAATGGTAGGAGGTGATACATTTTTTAACGGTGCACTAAATGTTTACTATTGTCATCGGCAAATGGGCCCCTTGTGTATTATTTCATGTGAAAAGGGTCCATATCCCGCCTATGGCTCTCTAGCAGTCCTATAATTACAACATATCTATGCTAGCATGTATCCGCCCAGTCGTTTCCATCTCAGTTTGTCATGTATGGATTTCCTTTTATAAATGGAGGCTAGTATCACATTAAATGCCTGCAGGTTTTCAAATGTGAGCACTGTGGCACTAGACACGCAATACCTCTCCACACTTGTCAATCCACATCCGCACAATTAACACACCTTTACAATTTGCCTCAGATGGCAGCCATTTTGTCAAACCGTGAAGCGTCCTTCATTTACTTTCCTCTCATTATGCTTATTCTCCCAGCAGACGCAGCGCCGCTCTGTACACGAAAGATAAAGAAAAACGGAGGATATTTATTCCTGCTGCAATTACCGCTTACGTACAAGCCCAATATTAGACACTCTGTTATTTTGTTTTAAAGTGCAATGCTCAATGGAACAGACAAGTATGTCCACTAGAGTGTAATTGTTCATAAACATAATGAAAATATATATTCCTGTACATTAGAGGCTGGTGGCAGGAACACATTTGTTCTTCCACTCACACATGGCGATGTAGTTACTAACTCATTCTTGTTCACACCAATAAAAGCACTTGCCGCCTCTTTAGTCAGTCAATAAAGCACTGTGCATCATTGTAAGAGTGTTTTGACCCCTGACCTCTCAAGAGTAGCCAGGAACTATAATGCAGTCTCTGGGTAATGGACCCTATAGACAAAGGACAGTGATTAAAACCTTTCAGCCATACCACTAATAGGCTTATAGACTGTGCAGATTTAGGTTTTTGTTGGTTTCTTTTTAGTATTCAACAGCTGCATCTCCAGCATTCGCCTCTCCCTTACTGACAAATGTTTTGATCTGGAGAAAGCTTAACAAGCAGCCGTGTTGCCAATGTGCTTACAAGTGAGTGTTGAAGTAAGCTCTGCAGCATTTCTTGTGGATAATTTCACCCATCACGTCTGCTTCCAAACTCAAAGACCAACAAGCCCAAGTGTGATTAGGCAACATTTCAAACACGTAAATGTGTGTCTGATTTATAGAATGTGTGGGTTTAGCAGTTCTGATGTATATAGTCGCCACATTGCCCAGCGAGAAGTCCTCTACCTGAGCAGTGATGGAGCTTACATGGTTCCCTTTCTGGTCTTTAAGGCTTTATTAGAGATGATAAAAGATTATTGACTATATGGATTAGTTGAGCCCTTGGAGAAATCCAATATGTTGCAAGGGATTTATTCCCTCTGCCGTTTTTCAAACTTCATTTTAAAGAAATGTGTCAATATAGCTTTGAAATGCTGTTTGTCTAGTTATGTTTAATGTTTTGGTTTTGGATTGCTGGTCAATTGGTACAAGACATTTCAAAACATCACCCTGATATTTGGGAAATGACTTTAACAAATCTGTCATCTTGTAGACCAAATGATCCTGGTTGTTCAGAACAAAATGGGTAGAGAATGAAATTGCAGCCATAGCATGGACAGGGAATGTTTTGATGTTGTAAATCAAAACCATTGTGAATATGTTATTCTTTCAATTTCACCCATCCCTATATGATATGCACCTTCAGACTCCTGCTTTCGATGAAGGCCTTTACATTTGACATATATTTGCTGTGAAATGTCCCTTTTTTTGTCATTTAAAGTAGATGTAGAGTCATTTGTTTGCAGGGTGCATTTCTCATGAACAGCGCTGCAGCTGCTGCTGGTGCCACAACAGAAAATGTTATCTCGCAGGGGCAGTGGAGCCATGAAATGTTCCAAGAAACAACCTTTTGTTGACCTCTGGATCCGTGCCCCCATTCTCCCCCTCTTTTATAGAAAGTTCCCCCCGAGCCTTTGATAGTGTGCTATCCAAACCGGCTCTCCCTGAGCTCTTTCTTTCCTCCTTTCTCTCCTCTCACTCGTCCAGACTATCAGCCTCCTTGTAAAAGTGACTTTTGTCCTTCATATCTGTTCCATTTTGGCTCTATTCTTTATTCATTATCCATTCCAGGGGATTGGAACATGGTCATTGTAATCTGTACTCTCGCTCTAAGCATTGCGTAACAGATGGGCCCTAATATTCACTGGCACTTCAGTGACTATCAATAGTCAGTCATAAGTGCACTGAAGGTTAACACCAGTCTTTGAGGATGGCATTGTCCCAAGAGAGGGAGAGCAGAGAAGGATGCTCATCCATTTGGGGTTTTATGTCATTTTTCTAGAGTATCTCTGCCTTTAAGCCCTACATTCACTGATGCTCACTATGTGCACCATATGGATGGATTTAGTTGCAGCTATACTATCACGGCATAGGATAAACAGTCGTTGGGAAAAGTGTAGGCGAAAAGATGATCGTATGCACGCCAGCTGCTTGTATCCAATTGGAGGGAAGAGGGATATTAAAAGGGAGGCAGGAACTCAAAGAAGGAGGCTGATGGAAAATCAGTAAACCAAATTAACGATTGATAATCTGTTCTTAGTGAGGAGAAACTGACCGAGTGACCGAGAGCTGTCGGGTTAAAGTATATTTGGCCTACATTTTAAATATTTTGGGCTTAAGAGTAAATGACCCAAAAATGCAGATTAACATCATATATGTATTTATTCTATGTGCACACACATACTGTATTTACACTTACAGTAGACAGATTTAATGTCATATAGAGTTTAATCTGTTCTACATCTGGCATATCGTGTGTAGTCCTCCTGCACGAGGCTCTGATTTTTAGATTATTGACTGAGAGCGATATCATTGCTTGATGACCGGCACAGCATTGGAAACAGAAGGGACATTAATGCGCTTTACATTTTATACAGTAGACACAACAGTTCAGGCATCAGGGGCCAGTAACTCACATCTTTTCTCTTGAAGAAAGACTACATCCATCGGGTCTTACTACATCACATTTTTCATGTCCTTATTTCTCCGTCTGCTCATTCTCTCTTTCACTACTCAGACATTTTAATTTCAGCTTTTGTAGAAATCTTATTTGATTGTTGCCAAAGTCTCGGTAATGGCCAACACGTTGTCAGGTACAATTGCAACATGAAATCTTAATGTTGGTACCATTTAAAAAAAGCTGTTGGCGAAGCAGAACAGTAACGGTTGCTCCTGGCAGCCATAGTCAGTGTTTAGTGTCAGGTCATTTGGTCTGATTGCCTTGAGTTGTGAACAAAATCTGTTTCTTCCCTTCAGTCAAATCTAGGAAATGCGTAGATATGAGTGCATCGATTTTCCCTGTCACAAATCGCAAGAAAGTGTTTATGTTCAATCAAAAAGGCATCAGCAAAAATGTAACAATAGTATAACTTAAAGGGGCCATTTTCCCCCACATCCAAAAATGTTGATTTGTAGTTCTATTTTTTGGCCTACTTTCTTTAGGTGTTATTTGCTGAGTCTGTCTGCATTCTATCCAATATAAGATACCTACATGCAGGTATTGCAGCTCAAAAACCCAACACCAATGTCTTTTTCCAGAAATCGTGACCTTGATATTCCAGATTATCTACACAATTTGTGAAAGAGACATTGCTGTTGAGATTTCTACAAATGTATTTTTTTGTCACTTTGAGCTTTACAGACAAAGCAACAATCTATTTATATTATACTGGAGAGAAGGAAGACATGTCTGCAGTCAATATCTGCAACACTAAAATAATAAATTGCAAAAATAATCAAGGACAATATATCTTTTTGATTTGGGGGTTTCACTCTTTAAGTATAATCTGAACATCTTTTTAATATAAGGAATTATTACTTAGAATATGACAGCTTTGGCGACCAGAAGGTGACTGGTGTTTGCCCAACAATAAACTTAATAAACTTCCTGTTGGGTTCCTTGTGTGTTTCAAAAGACAGGCTGCAAACCACATTTGACTTTTTCTTTCTTACTATGACCTGAAACTTACACACTGTATTCATGCCTTCTCCACCTCAGGCTCAGTAGATTTACTGAGCCATCCTTAAAATGTACTGGCAACATCCAGTGCTTGAATGGCACTTTGCCTCACTGGCAGCCACTCACTCACTGAAACACAGTTTCCACTCATTGTTCAGAGTCTGCTTTCACTCAACATTTCCTCCTCTCATTCCATCGCCTTTCATCTTCTCCACTGCTCTCCTCTTCATCACTTCTTTCTTGTTTACTTGCCCCTGTACTCTCTGTTCCTCTTCCACCTCAATTTTCCTGGCTTTTGCACAGCACTCTTACTTATCTTCTCCACTCAGAGACTTCTTTACTAATGCACATTTCCTCTTCTCCCCCCTGTTCTTTTTATAACCTTCGCTATTCGTGTTATCCAAACTGAGCTTGAGGATTTCATTAGTCTGCGATGGGAAGCGGCTCGTTTGGCTCCTGCGTGCTTTGATTTGAATTTGTTCTTTGGTTGCCCTGTCATGATGAACAATAATCCCCATGAATTAAAGTGGAGAGGCACTCAGATCAGACCTGGTGTTGGCCTCGCAATGAGCTGTGATTTAAAATGCTGTGAGTTAAAATGCTGTTATCTGCAATTATTTGCAACTTGCATCAGCCCATTCTGCCCTGTGAACCCACACTGGGTTGACATGAATGCCTCTCTTTTATGACATTTTAAGTGAAGGCATACAGTAGGGAGACACAAATGGTGTGTAGGCTAACATTTAAATGAGAAAAAGTGTGGGCTTAATAGATATCAGATTGACTAATAATGTATTTGTTCTTTCTACCTGATTGGGTACAGGAGTATTTAGTGCCTGCAGCAACTATCTTTGACTCTGATATATATTTTTGGTCGCAGATGGGGCTGTAATGAATCTGTCATGACGGCTCAATTGGAAGATGGGTGAGTGGTTAGAAGCACTATCTTTTGTGCTCTGCTGCTTTCACCAGTGTTTCCTGTCAGCGATGGCCAACTACATGACTGATTCAAACTCTGGCCCCCCCCCGGTGCCGTGCGTCTCGCCCGGTCACCTCAGCTAACTGACAGCGGTGCTAGCCCCCCAAAACTTCATTAGCGTTACAAGCTAATGATCTCCTGTTTGCTAATTACAAGTCAATTACAAACTTGGATGTGTCTGTCAATCCCTTGCCAGCACAATTATTTTCAATCAACAACAACAATGAAGCCTTCTGTATCGATTCATTCGATTTCATTACGTTCCCTACTAGAGATAAGGAAGTATTCACACATCCTTTTGTGAAGACATGCTTAAGATCTTCATTAAGGTATCACAGAGTTGTGTGTGTGTCAGCAGGAAAATAAATGATGGGGAAAACAGCTGTTATGCGGCTCCCTGAGAGTGAAAGCTGCAGATGAGAATCCTTGAATCTTTAATTAGCCAGCATCCCCCTGGGAAAGGAAGTTTAGTTTTTTCCATTTATCTTCTTTCCTGTAATGTAGCTGCATGATGCCTTGCTCTTCATGTATGAGGGCTTTTGAAGTACCGTGTGGGGCCAAAATGGCAGCCTTTAGGTTGTGGCTCATGTGAGATGAAGGTTTTTTTCATTTATTCATCAGTGTCTTTTCACACAAACTGCCTCACAGGTAGTGGGGGGTAGTTGTCATTGGAGTCCCTGGTGTAGTTAATAGCGGCTGCAGTAATTGTGTTAATGGGGGTAGTATCTGTCGATGAAGATGAAATGGTGTGCTTAGAAGTGTAGTCACACCTAGAGCTGCATGTGAGGAATCCATACAGGAAATCAGGAAGGAGGCCCAGGATGCCTCAAGGGATGGCTTCTTCCATTTATCAAAGAGCAGTTGTGCTGTTTGGTACACAGCCTACAGTGAGGAGGCTCCTGTGATGGGGTCTGCTGCTCCGGCACTGCTTTGGACACTGATGATATGCCTCATGGGAACATTGGTGTTTCTACACAGTAGGTTCACGGTACCAGAATAAGGCCTTGTGGGCAAACGTTTCATGTCGTGTCGTTGCTGTTGTCTCTTCTCAGCTGTCCTCCAGCAGTGAGAAAGAACATAGGACACGTGCTGGTCTCTCATACACAAATGTTTTTGTTTTTTTCAATAGAATGGAGGCAAACAAGAAAAATGCAAAACGTTTAAACCTCACACAACCAAAGGAAAAAAATGAACAAAATGCGGGGATTCAAATGTATGTTTCCCAGTAAAGCAACAACATTGTTATCTATACAGTAGATGGCTATTAGCCGTATGCTGACCACCAAAGACTGACTTTCAGGCCACTACCCTCCATGTTCAAACCCAATGCCTGTCAAAGTCCATCAAGAACCCCACTTCTTACCCGAAAACACTGCAGGGAACACACACGGCTTGATGTGTGTGTGGCAGCATGACCGCTCCCCACCGATGGCTCAATACCTAATTTACAAGAAGAGTTAAAGATGGGGCCTTTTTAATGGACATTTTCTGCTCCCCTGTTATTGACTGGAGGCGCACACACACACACACACACACACACACACACACACACACACACACACACACATACACACATACACACACACACATACACATATACACACATATACACACACACACACATACACACACACACACACACCCACACACACACACACACATACACATACACATACACATACACATATACACACACACACACACACCCACACACACACACACACACACACACACACCACACACACACACACACACACACACACACCCACACACACACACACTTTTGCACAAGCGGTTGCCTCCCCTGCTGCAGCTGCTCTGAGGGCCCTTTTGACATGTCCTAGCTGACACGCGCCACTTCCCAAACGCCATTCCATCTTCTGCAGATGCACACACACACACACACAGTCGCACACTATGTCCTCCCCCCACACACACCCCCTGAGGGTGAGCAGAGGATTGTCAGGGAGGGAGTGCAGGCTCCACATTGTTCCAACTTAGATTACTTTGAGTGTGACCTCTCGGGAGATAGAAAATAGATATTGGAGAGAAGGAAGAGCAAACTCTTAACGCAGCCTTTATACAAGTTAGTGTGTGTGTGCGAGACATATTTCTATGTTACATTAGTGTTTACGTAAGACTTGTTTTCTTTCCAGTGCCCCTTAGAGAACATTGGAGAATGTTTTTTGTAATATCTGTTGTTGGTTCTTGCAGTTGTTGTGTGCGTGTGTGTGGGCATGTGTTTAAATGTGTGTCCTCCTTAACTCTATGAACCCACGCTGGTGGGCTTGTCATGCCACGTTCCCTCCAAAGCGGCTGATCTCCTCCGACAGCCATGCTGGGGGGGGCCAGCGTGCAACATGGCGTTTTCTCAGTGTACCCCTGATAGGGCCAATGACACTTGTACACAGGGGTGCACACAACTTTCTCAGTGAGGTACTCAGATGAGTACCTGGAGTCAGTGTTTGGTACTCCAACTTCTGGCGATTGTCAACGGGGGGGGGGGGGGTACTCCAACTTCTGGCGATTGTCAACGGGGGGGGGGGGGGGGCGGGGGTGGAGTACAGAGCTTCGTGACCGCGGAGCGTGTGAACGTTGTGATCAGCTGTTTTAGCGCAGGGCTGCTGTACAGACCGACGTTAACAGCAGCCCTGTCTGTGCACACGGAGACCGACTCTGTCGTCCGGTGATCTAACCGCCTTCTGGAAAAGCTTCACAAGTACGTCGGTACGCAAATGCGCTTTGTGACACAAGTGACGGTACGCATTTCTGATTGTTGCCGCGCATGCGTACCTGCGTACCAGTTATGTGCACCCCTGCTTATACACGTTATGTACATGTAAGGCTCTTCTTTTTTTAGTGTTATCATTTTTTTACAGATTTCTCTAAAATAATCAGACTGATGTAAACTGATTTGACTGAGATTGATGTCAACGTGCAAGTTATTTTCTGCAAAAACAGCGATTTCTGCAGTTTACAGCAAACAAGAATCTCTTACATCATCGATAGCTACAAAAATGCTTTCTGCAGTGGAAAGTTAAGAGAAACACAAGTAGCAGATGCAAATCAGATGCTGATTACAGAATACAAAAATTGTACTGGAAAATTATTATTTAATTTGTTATTCACCCCTTCTGGGTTAATTAATCAAATACTTTTGTTCTTCTAAGGAGTACAATATACAGTTGAATTTATGAATCTAGGAAATATGCAATTTTAATAGCATTCTTTCCTTCCTACATTTACTCAGAAACTGACCTTCCCTTGTCTGTGCACACGAGGATTCTCTTCCTGGTCTAATTTGGTGATATGTTACCAGCCTTTCGCTCCTAAACCACTTGTACAATGACAAGTCTGAAGAGACTTTCCCCAAACCCTGGCCTACTCTTCCTCCATGCAGTATTCATGCACTGGCATGTTGAATAAGAGACATCTCTTAGGACTACAATCCTCAGCTAAGCTAAGAACACTCAACTTGAAACAGAGTGAGTTACAGACATAAAAGCCAAAGTTATGTTCCAGCAAATGCTCTGACGGCGACCTGTCTTGTGCATAGTTTTTTTGCTTTTGGAAGAGTCAAAAGGAGACCGAGATGGCAGGCGGAGGGAGAATGAAACAAGATGTAATGACAATTGAGAGAGCATCAGGAAAAAAGAAGAGCAATGCAGCAACAAAGAAACAACGACAAAAGGGAGTGAGTGGCAGTTTTAGTCTTTTTGTGGTTTAACTGCTCTTGTCTGGGAGGCTGTTACATTATTACATTACATTGCATTTAGCTGACGCTTTTATCCAAAGCGACTTACAATAAATGCATTCGACCAAGAAGATACAAACTTGAAGAAAACAGAATCATATAAGTACATCAGGTTTCATAGAGCCAAAACATTTCAAGTGCTACTCAACTGGCTTTAGATAAGCCAGTCCTTTGTTAGTATATAAGTGCTTTGTTAGTAGTTCTATCGCTCGAAGTGGAGTCGAAGGAGATGAGTTTTTAGTCTGCACCGGAAGATGTGCAAGCTTTCTGCTGTCCTGATGTCAATGGGGAGCTCATTCCACCATTTTGGAGCCAGGATAGCAAACCAACGTGTTTTTGCTGATGGGAACTTGGGTCCCCCTCGTAGTGCGGGTGCAGCAAGCCGTTTGGCTGATGCAGAGCGGAGTGCACGTGGAGTGTATGGTTTAACCATGTCCTGGATGTAAGAAGGGCCAGATCCATTCACAGCATGGTACGCTAGTACCAGTGTCTTGAAGTGGATTCTAGCAGTTACTGGAAGCCAGTGAAGGGAGCGGAGGAGCGGTGTGGTGTGGGAGAATTTAGGAAGGTTGTAGACCAGACGAGCCGCTGCATTCTGGATGAGCTGCAGAGGTCGGATGGCACATGCAGGTAGACCAGCCAGGAGGGAGTTGCAGTAGTCTAGGCGTGAGATGACGAGAGCCTGGACCAGAAGTTGCGTTGCTTTCTGGGTCAGGAGGGGACGTATCCTCCTGATGTTGTAAAGAGTGTATCTGCAGCAGCGGGTTGTTGCAGCGATGTTTGCAGTGAAGGACAGTTTGTTATCTAGGGTCACACCCAGATTCCTTGCAGTCTGAGTCGGAAGAAAAAGCAGCTCAGTCTTGTCAAGGTTGAGCTTGAGGTGGTGAGCAGACATCCACTGAGAGATGTCTGCTAGACAAGCAGAGATGCGTGCCTGTGTCTGATCGTCATTGCTGTTAATGAGAAAAGCTTAACGTGCGTGGAGGACAAGGCTCATTGTTCCTTCTCTACCCAAGCGCTTTTTACGTCGCCTGACATCCCAACTCAGCAGCGACGACCAGGAGAGCACATGACGCTGCAACTTTGATTAGTCATACGCACCCCGTCCAAAACCTGGTTACACTTAACATTTCTTTATCCTGTGAAATCAAGAAAAGGCACAGCTCACCTACGCACCAGACGCGCTCAACCTGTCAGATAGCTGCCATGTTAGCGCTCGCTGAGATCCATCACTTTCACACCGTGCTTACCAGAACACCACCTGGGCACGGCATGCAGGCCAGCGCGGGGAAATACGTGGTCTCTCTCTCACTCTCAGGCAGACAAGTTCACAGCCAGGCCGACACTCTGAGAAGTGCCGAAACACCAGACCCTCACCACCTGTCGCCCGTCTTATTGGAAGCATCACACTTACACAAAGTCTCTCACCAAGTCTGCAACTAGAAGGTTACCTGCATGCATTAAAAATGACAGCAGTTGTGAATAATCTTGGCTTAATATTATAATAAATTGACATTCAGCTAAACTTTTAACTGTTGTTTTGTTGCATGTTGAGCAGAGTGGACTGCTGAGAATCAATCACACACATTCAAGGACACACACAGCATCCTCTTTAGCCAAACAGCATATCCTCTGCTACTGCCAGTGTCCATGGCCACTGCTCACCAAACATGGCATCTGTCTGACATATGGGAGCTCTGTAGGGTCATCCAGACGAACACGCTTTCACCCGCTGCCTTCTGCCTCCCAAACCCATTCCAAATGCTGCCTTTTATCTTCCTTTGCCCCCTCATTTATTATCCTTTTTGAAAAATATATCTTTCATATTTTTCTCCTAACCTGAAACACTTAATCATCTTCCGCCTTGTTAGTCTTGTCTATGCTGCAACATCATTCCTTTCTTCTGACAACTCTACAAGAACAACATGGCACTTGATTCCCATGTTACATAAAGTCATCTCCAGATGAGTTCTGCTTCTGTTCACGTCTTAATGAACCATTATGCCTCCCTGCTGGAGCCGATAGAAAAGCCATGAAAGAAGGATCCGGTACAGGATACATGGGGCTGTTCAGGATCCGAAAGGCAGTCATCATCGGTGTTCAGCTGTGCCCTGATTGGCTGTTGTGTTACACTGAGCTGGAGAGAGCCGAACAGTGAAAGACGAGGGCGAGCCAGAGAAGGCCCCCCCCCCGGCCAGAGGACAAAGAGGCTCACCGCGGCAGTGCCAGTGTGGCGGCATATCATCTGTGCATATTGTGCTGTAGTGCTCTTGACTTACAGCTCTCACAGAATACTTTGCATGCAGTCGCTCAGCTGTGTGGAGTTTGGCAAAAGTGAAGTTCAACCTCCGTTATTTTTATAAATATAAAACATTTTCAAATGTTGCTATAGCTACTTCTGCAGATATCAAACTGTCTTCTACATCATTGTAGTCGGCCCCTGGATTTCCAAATGTAGCACTAGGAAAAGTTAAAGTGCTACGGGCTGTCATCGCTCCCATCCAAACCCCAATGGCATAAATGGCCTTTTGTGTGGGTGAAATATCATCCGTTGGGTGTCTCCCATACGGTGACATCTGCCTGATGAGACCGAGATGCCATATCCCAAAGCCTTCCAAAGAAAAACCTCTCCTTTAGTTGGCTTTGATGGATGACTTGTGCAGCCACTGCACTTTCCCCAGTTGCACACGTGCACGTGCGCTCTCTGGGACAAAGTGGCTGTAGCATCCAGCTGCAGGTCTGTTATCTTGGTGGTGCCATGTGCAGCGCAGCTATCAAATCAACCTATGTGCACGAGCTGGCTAAGCAATTAAACTCCAGGGCCCCGTCCACACTCGACAGTTTTAACATCTGGCATCCTTGTTCTGGCAAGTGTGTGCGTCTGAGTGTGAAAGCCGGCTCATCTGCTGCTATAATAAGCTACAAAAGGTACAATTGAATCCATTACAAGAACACAATGACTCATCATTACAGTGTCCTTCTTCCGACTGCTTGCTTTGGGTCGTTTCCTTCAATTGTTTTCTTGCAAATTCACTTTTTTTCTGCACACATCGTAATTACAGAACAGTCCTTCCACCATTAACCGATGTAATGTGAGAGTGGGTGGCCAGGGTTAAACATGGCGGAGGTGAGCTGTATGTTAGGACCTTGTGTTGTATCACTCTGTTTCCACTCTGACGTCAGCATGTCAGAGGACAGCTCCACATCCGTTCACACTGTACACATCTGACCAAACGAGGCCTGTTAAACCCTCTCTGTGATCATGTGCCCTATGACTCATCACTGGTTCATTCAATGAGGCTAAACGGCTGTTCTAGCAGAAGCGGTCAATATGCTCAACGCTGCACATTGACTTCATCGCTTCCACTCCTCCTCCGACTCTTTTGTCTCAGTACTGCATTCAGTACCTTGTGTCCAGCAAAACATACAACTCCTACACATTGAACAGATATTACACAGTTTGCTGTTTGCTTTCATGTGACCTGTGTGTCAGGGCAGCACAGCTTGAGTCACTTAGTACTTCATTAAAGCTTAATATTGCTACCATCTTCCATTATAAGCAACTAGTCATATCAGAGCTGAAAAGATCAGTCGATAAGTGAAGTGAGAGAAATATGAATGGCACATATTTTCCTCATCTATAATTGTAAATGTTTAAGAAAATAATGTCAAGGATTGATCATGTTTGGTTCCTGAACTCTGTGGGTGGGGAAAATAGATCACTGTTGGACGTGTTTCTACAATTTTCCACATTTAAATGGGCTAATTATTGAATGATTAATCCAGAAATCATGTATTAGTAAATTGAGTAGTGTGCATTAAGCTGATAACTTTAGGTTTGTTGCTTTTAATCAGCTTTGTTTGTACTTGGATACATTACATAGTTAAACATCAGAGATACCGTGACTGCCTGATCACTTGTTTACACTGTACAATAGAGCTCAGACTGTCTCAGGAAACTGGTACTTGGGGCTCCTCCCCCTTTAGCTGCTAGCTCCCTCAGGGTGTCCAGTGAATGCACTTGATTATAAATCACTGCTACAAACCAGTGAGGTGTTAGCATGATGCTATCATCTCCAGTGGCTCTACGAGTGTGAGTTGTAGCATGAAGCTACGGTGGAGGAAGCGTTGCCCCCAAAACCCTGAGCCCTAACGCAGCGCTCCGTATGCTGCCTTCACATTCCTCCGTGCCTCATCACCTGCAGTGACATAACCCCTCTGTGTGAGAGTTATCTCCATGCTGTTGGTCTTAAGAGGACACCGTGTTCCTTACATCCAGTGCTGACCTTCTCAAAAAAGTCTAATGTCTCCAGGGGGCAGAGCAGGTTGAAAGGACGCGTTGAATCACATGAATCCTCTCAAATCCTGCCTGTGACGCACTGATGTGATATGCTAATGTCTCTTCTCTTTGTGCCCTAGGTGACAGAGTACCTGAACAGTCAAGAATCTGCCAAGAGTGCCCGGGTAAGTCACTTCATCACAATCAGCCTCATGTCTTTGTCTTAAAGCAGCTTTTCTGGGGTTTGTCTGCCTCTCTGTGAGATATCTAATGTTGCCAAAACAAGACTACATTACAACCCTCATTACTTCTATACACCAACCACAGAGAGAAGTCTTCTCTCTCTCTCTCTGTCAAGATGTGACACATTGCATTGGCAGTCCCCATTGTCCCATATGGATTGCTGCCCACAGTCTGTGCATGTCCATACTGTGAAATGGGGGTGGGGTTGTGTGCTAAAGTGTGCACTGGGGGTAGAAATCGAGAAGGGGAAAACATGGAGAGTGAAAAGAAGGCAGCACATAACACACGGGGTTAAGATGAGTCAAGTCACACACACACACACACACACACACACACACACACACACACACACACACCAGCCAGAGGAAATGCTTTAACAGAACATGTATGGACCGTATAGTCAAAGCCTGATTGATCTGGGAATACTTACAGAGAGAAATATATATATATATTATATGTGTTTCTTCTATTGAACTAATGGGCTCTTTTTGAAGTAAAACAAAGGTTGAGACACAAACTGAACTGCACGTTTTATGGGATTTTTTTAAGGAGAAAAGTGTTGGAGCTCTTTTTGCATAGGCCACTTTTTATATTTAGACCTGACAGGAAGGTGTTTGTACAGATCCGAGGTGCATTTAAAAAGATCCCCTTTGAGCTCGCACAGATAGAAAATGGATCCCATCTTATTTTTACTCATGTAAATGTCAAACACGATGGCTCAGAGTCCTCCTGCGCTCTTCTAGTCGCCCCGTGGTTCTGCAGCATGCTCACACAATGAGGCAGTCGAGGTGGAATTGGCTCTAATCACAATTCCAGTTACTACCATGTTTTCAGGGTGTCAGGGAGGAGGTGAAAAAAAGGTAGCGTAGTGGGAGACGGGGGAATGGCAACACGAACAAATGGCTTCATTCATTCATCCTAATAACTAGTGCTAATTAGCACAGTCGCTAATTAGCTATGAATCACAGCATTAACAGCTGAGCGCGCAGGCTTCTGAGAGCCAAAAAAGGAAACATCCCACACACAGACCCTCACGCACACACACGCGCACACACGCGCACACACACACACACCCCTCAGACTGCTCTATTTCTATCACATTAAAGAACTATACTGGCTCCAGCTCCAAACTGCACACTCACACTCTGCCAATGGCATTTCATAAAGGCGACATTTAGCTACATGCTATCAGACTTGTGTGTTGGTTTATGAGGCGGGGCAGGTATGTGAATGTATAGGAGGAGAAGTGATAGGCTGGGGGGGGTGTTTGAGCCACTGTCAGCCTCAAATTTGGGCATGCACAAAGAGATGGATTGTCTGGATGATGAGGATGCAGCAGCAGCCTTCACATTTGGCTTTAAAGCAGTGACCGTACTTTGGACATTGCTGGCTTTTTCTCTCCCTGCCACTCTCTTTTTTATTTTCCTATCTGTTTAACATGTAATGTGCAAGAGAGGTCATTGAAGCCCCCTTCAAAGCCATTGGAGACATAACCACCCTTTTAGTTTCCTTTCATCATGGTCAATAACGTCTATCTCCTTCTTCCCTTCAGCTCAACATCTGGCGCTACGGGGACTTCCGTGCGGACGATGCCGATGAGTTCGGGTACAGGCGTTAAAAAGAAAAAACGGGGGATAAAAAAAAAAATATCGACCATCCAATCAACACCATTCCAAAGACCACCATGGACGGCACACATTGGACAGAAGACAGATGACTAAACGACAAGCATTGACTCAATCTTCCTTCTTTATTTGACATGTCATCCCTCCAGTCCTGACTTCTCTTCTGCTCTTGTTTTCTCCCCTGTAGCTCCACATAGAGCATGCTAGCAATGCTACATCTAAAAGTAACTCGTGCAAGAATCCCTTTCCCCTCATCCCTTTGTTCCTAATGGCCCACTGCCAGCTCAAGCAGCCTGCACTATTGCCAATCTGTGTTATTTGCCATGTTACCTTTTCAGCTGACTTACTGTGTGATTGATAATAATTATTATACTTAAGTGTTTCAGCCAATCACTTCCCTTGCTCTCTGACTCCTGCCCAGGCCCCGTTTCCTCTGCACAGGAAGGGGCCGGGTGCTCGCTTGATTTGTTCGCAAACAAATGCTTCCCTAATGAATTTCATGTAAATGTGAGGATATGTTGAAAAGTGTAAATGGTTTATTTTAGAGAAATACTGTAGGTGGAGCCACACAGACAAAAAAAAAAAGGATAAGTTTATTTTGTCTTCAATGTATATCTGTGTGATGATATTTGCGGATGTTTTTGTGGGGAGTGTTTTGTCGTTTATTCACTATGTCACGATTTTAATGACCAGTAAAAAAGGAATGCCATCACGAGGCATTTGTATCATCTCTCGCTCTCCTTCTGTAAAGTTTACATTCTGATAATGCTTATGATCCTGTCTCTTCTCTTTCTGTCTCGGATAGCCACAGCAGAAAGTGTTTGAATTTGTTTCCAATTAATGGACCTTTGCATTCTATTAAAAATCTGCTGAATAAAAATTAGCAAACTTAAAATGTTAATTGTGTTGTTGTTTTTTCACACACAAAAAAGAAGAATAGTGGAGTTACAGTATGTGTTGTGCTTCCTGTAGAGGACCTGGTTCTAGTCAGAAATTGGCTTTAGAAGTAAAAAACTAAATTACTGCTACGCAGATAAAGTGTTGTTCCTTGAAAAAATAAATAAACGGAAAGCTGCAAATGCAGATAGAAAAGCCTGCATACGCTTGATATAGTTTTACCTTCTCATACAAAACAACTTAATAATACTCATCACTATGTAGTGTTTTCTTCTATATTTTCGACATACTATGCAATTTTTTTCCAAATTCGACATTCGGCTAAGTAGAGGGAAATGGAGACAATAACACAACAACCAATTCATTTGAGGCAGTCAGAGTGATTCTGAGAATATATGAATCCTCAGAAAAGTAGTTCCAGTGAACACACAAAACTCTCCAAGTGAGGGGGAGGAAGGGACTATATGATTGTGCAAAGCAAGAGATACAAATATATATCAAATATATACTAGGCTTGGCTTATTCTGCCCTTTGAAAGGAGCAAACCAAAGCCCTCACTAACTTATCTACTCAAATGTCTTCAAAAACAAATACAGTGTGGCAACAGTGGATACATCTACAGTCTCTTAACAAGTTCAACTAGGTGATGAAGATTACAGAGGGTATCAAAAACCCATACCCGGTAAACCTCCAAACCTCCACCCACACACATTTTATTAAAAAAGCTAAACAAAAATACAGTGAGCGAGAAAGAGGGAAACGGCTCTTCCAGTTACGCCTCCTTTACTGTGGGTTCTGCATCGGATTGGCCAGCTGAGAGTCCGATGAACCAATGAACAGCCAGTCTGGTGAAGACCTGGGGAACAAAGGGAACAAGAGGAACGAGAGCAGAAGAAGTGAACAAGCAAACAAGCAAAGACGGTCTGGCATCTAACAACTATTTCATCATACTATACTCACTTTTTTAAACACACGTGAGTTTTCTCCATATTTTCAACTTAGACTTTTTATGTCATACTAAAGCATTTCTATATTGCATATGCTTGGTTGAAGCCAAAGAGGATGCAGCCAAAGCGTAATGTAACAACTCTACAATATACAGCAGTATTCATAACATTGGTACCTCATTAAGTCACCTTGGTGAAATTGACAAGTACATCTTCATCGAAAGTCAAACCATAGCAATTAGAAAAAAAAACATTCCGATTGTGGGACATGAGACAGATGCTTCATTTACATTGGAGATGTACGGCAGATGTTTTAAACCACAGTGGACATCTATTGGTACAAAAGTATGACTGACATTGTGAGGCATTAACAGTGACTAACGTTTGGATCTTGATTGAAAATGTCAGACACATAGTAGAACAATGTGAAATCATTTCGTACCATATGGACAAACATGAGGTGCTGTTATAGAACAAGAACGACTCTTTTTGCAACATAAAGCACTCTCATGGCAATCCTTTATTGAAGAACAAATGGAAATCACATTCCCTTGCAGTTTAAAAAGATATTAGTTATACTTTTTTAATGTTATCAATCAAATCGGAGAAGAAACGTCTGAGGAAATATCAGAAAACCTCCTACAGTATGTTCCAGATCTCACGAAGGGGTGCGTCGGTGTCGGTGTGTAATTGACAGGCAGAGCACGGAAAATAAAGAGACGCTAATGTTCAAAGAAAGCTGTAGTTTAAAGAAAAGGACAGTCGGAGTGTTAACAGCACAACAGGCAAAGGTAGTTTAGCCTTTAAATGTCTAATATTGTAAAAAGTGAGATTGCCAAGTCTTTTTATAATTATAAAGCAGGTCAAGTTGCTATAATACTGTGAAATGATCAAAATGCTCCACCAACAGAGTGATGAACACAGCCTGTATTCAGAAACTGTGTCTCAAAACAAGCTGCCAGGACTTCTGTTAGGTTGTGATGAGCAGAAGAAGAAGAGGAAACGCTGACCAATCACAGGAGGCAGACAATGTGCGCATGAGGGCTTAAAGAGAAAGGCACTCCAGAGGATACACTACTACAGCGATGCTCAGCCTAACAGTATGAGTTTTGAACATTCAAGTATGTAAACATGATCTAGTAGAAAATATAAATACAAGTTTGTGAGTCACCTGAAGATGAGCATAATATGTCTCCTGTAGAAATGACCTGATGACTTATTACATGTCAAAGTACCTGTAAGTCATTTTAGATAATATGCTCAAGATGGCGCAGACAAATCAACTTCCGGTGATACCGAGACCGAGGAGCGAGGAAATGAAAAATAAGAGAAGTGAAACGCACCCTAGGTCCCCAAAATGGTGACTTCAAATCTTTGTATGGATTCACATGAACAAGTTCTCCATCTACACATTAGTACAAGCTCATCACGTTTAGGCTTGTTAATATAACAATAGCTTGCATCAGGACAAAAACCTATTACATATACATTTGACACTGATGGGTGTTGATTAGGACACGCAAGACGTGATTACAGAGAGGATTTGCAGGCTATTCAATTCTGATTGGACTTCAACATGAAAAGCAACGGGAACAAAAGCGTACCTGGTTGTTTTTGTTTTGCAGTGAAACACTCTGAAGACCAGACCAGAGGTTGTTATTGCAAACTGGGTAAACTAGATACAAATGTTCCTGCTAAAATTATGATTTTGAAAAACAGCCTCAGCCTGGAAGACATGTTTTTCAATTAGACATGGCAGGAGCACTTTCATTCTTTATGACTTGCTCTGTGGTTGATAGATGGCTCACAGTTTTGCATGATCGCAGTAAAAACCTGAGGCGTAAATTACTTTCCATGACAGCGCTGCTTTGTATCTGTTTTAAAAGCTCATTCTGAGGTTGGTAAAAGTAATGGTGCCATTAAATAATTCACAAATGATGTGTTGAATTTAATGTCGGAAGGGTTACTGTGACCAACATCTCCCCGGGATGCCAGTCTTAATTCCAGGTGCCACACAGCAGGAAGAGCCACCAAATCAAAGATGGCCCGAGCAATTTATCACCGGTGTTCACGTCTAATTACCAGAGGTTGTGATGAGAAATATGCTCTAAGGGCAATTAACTTCCTGTCTGTCTTGTCAGCTGACTGAGACGACTTTGTCTTATAGATCCATGTCCTTCCTTTTCCTCACAAACTATCCGTCCGTCCTCCTCCCGTTTCTCTCCCTATTTGCTTAATTTCTTTTTCTCTCAGAGCTGATGAGATAGCTACTGGGCCTACTTACCGAAGAGAAAGAACAAAGGGAAAAGAGAAGCGATAACGGGAGATATGAAAAGTGTCTGTCTGTTGGAGTTGTAAGCTGAGCCTTCTGGTTTCGGTTCCTCTCTGTTTGTAAAGCTGTCATAGTTGAAACAACGCCCAGCAGACGTAACACGCAGATTACAGAGGGCTGTTGTCAGCAAATTGTTCGCTTAGAAATGTCGATTATTCGGTGCCTTCCGCAGCATCGGAGGCAGCCAATTCAAAAGTGTGGCAACAACAGTTAAACCATGAAATGTTGCCTTGTTGGGAATGATTTGTAAGAGAAAGAGTCACCCATCAACAAGGTCCTTTTTTTCTTCTTCAATTAGGCAAAAAACGGTTTTTCTATGATCTGGCCACGCCTCAAATATAAATGTGATACCAGCTACAAGACAAACAAACTAAAAATTGATGATTTGTTGCAGACAAGAAGCAATGGTATGAAGAAGTATATATTTTGTATGAACCAGAGGCATGTTTACCCTCTGAGGGGTTTGAGAGGGGGAAAAAAGCATCTCAATAATTCACAAACCTGAGAAGAAAAGCGAAAATGCGAGAGTTTTGATAGAAGCTCCGGATGGGTTTCAGTGCCATGGTTTGTGTGAGCTAAATAAATAAACGTGACTTGGTCATAGACTTTATCATTATTTATGTATTTTGTTTTAACGTTTCAGATTTTATTCAATCTATTAAATAAGAAGTCAAACATATATTAAATATGTAATGGATTATTCAAAAGCAGGATTATCTTTAGATGCCATCCTTGACAAGGGGCTTAAATAAGATGATACTTGATTAATTCTTATTTCAACAGGCTTGGGTCCCAGGGTCAAATATGTGGCAGACAAAGTTAATTTTAATCCATTTATAATGTCAATCTGCTCGTCTGAATTGTTAATATATTGTTCATGCCACTTCATTTCATGCCTTCTGTGTCTAAAAGCAGTGTGCTGCTCCCCTGTCTTGTCTTATCTCTCAGAAACACCCGCTCACGTCCGGCCCTCTGCCCTCTGCCCCCTGCCCCCCCCCCCCCCCCCCCCCCGTGCCGCACTTTGTGTCCAAAATGTCCCGGCTTCAGGATCCAAGCCCCCGTCACACCGGACAGAACATGCAATCTGCTCGCTCTGGATAAAATGATAATTTGAGGGAAGGAATGCTTCACCTGTGTGTGTGTGTGTGTGTGTGTGTGTGTGTGTGTGTGTGTGTGTGTGTGTGTGTGTGTGTGTGTGTGTGTGTGTGTGTGTGTGTGTGTGTGTGTGTGTGTGTGTGTGTGTGTGTGTGTGTGTGTGTGTGTGTGTGTGTGTGGGGCACCTCAACCATCACAGACAGAAACATCACAGCTGTGGGGAGGTAGAAACAGGGTTTATTATGTACTCCATCACATGTATGAGGGAAGACATCTGAAGCTGCATTCATGTGAAGAAGTAACCTTAAAAACAAGAACTATTAAAGTATGCTGTATATCAAAAAGGAATGTATTAATTCATTGCGCCACAGGATGTCAATAAAATGTCAAAACGGCCCATAGTCAATGAAGCCCCTGCAGGGATCGTATCTTTCTCGATAAATATGTTGTATTTTTTGAAAACATATTTTTTACAATTGGGTCAATCATTAATGCAATCAACTTGAAATGTAAAAGTCAAGTTATTCTTTGGAGGCCTATATGTGTGCTGAATGTCTTGATTATACTTTTATTGATGACATTATCACTAGATACTTGAAATTGGCTTACAGCACGGCAGCATATTGCTTTTTGTAGAACTACTTCCATGCTAGTAATGTTAGCTGATGGGCCTCAGAATACAGTGACATTATGTAGTGAGAATGCCGTTGTATCTGCAATCCCACTGAAAAATAGAGGTGGCAACTAAACAGCTAGGTCAAAGCAGGAAAGCCAGCATGCTGCGATGAGAAAATGGAGCTAACGTAACAACTGTCAATGTTACGTTACGTGGCAATGTCATGTTTGTTCAGTGTCTGAGTTTCGGACGTATGTAGCGGGTCAAGCATCTCAATGCGCATGAAGATGTAGTAGATTAAATGAATATGATTGTATAAAGGTTCATTCTCGAGCTAAACCCAGACAAAGAACTGTATTTCAGTGAACACATAGACAGTTGCAATAATGTTGGTAGGATTTAAAACTAATATATATATTTTTTCAATTAATGAATTAAGACTGAATTAAAACAGGTACCAATATTAACACTGCAGGACAAGTGAGCAGCCCTGATTTGATCACGTATCACACCATGTTTTAAATGGAGACACAAAGCTGCCTGCTTTTGGTCACAATGTGCCTTTAATTGTTCCAGTTGTAGCTGCACAGACATCTTCCTAAAAGGAAGGATGCATGAACAGATGGTGTTGTAAAATGAGTCGGCATTTAGACATTTTACTGTTCAGTTTGAAATGTTAATGGGAAAAAATAAAACACCATTTATGCATTTCAATACGATCTCTTTGGGTAAAACTATTCAACCTAAGTTTGCTGCTGATTCAGAGTTAAACACGGTCATTTCCCCCTCCAGTTAATCAGTATACGCTTTATAAGAGAGTGGTTTTATAAGTGACCTTCATCCCAAGTATAAATTGAGTGTCTCTATAGAAGCTGCCATGTTCATCTCTTGCTTCATGACATCCACTTGGAGCATACTGTGTGTAGAGTGCAGTAAAACACAATGTACCATTCTGTTGACTTGCAGTATGTTTTTATCAACATAGCTTTCCCACCATCAGGGATGAAATCTACCCTGAAAAGCCTTTTATGGGGGATGCAAGCCACTTCATCCCTGAGCGATTCCAAGAGCCTTAGACTTGCTCTGCACATCATCATATTACAGCGCAGACAACACACAACTGTACAAATCGGAGCAGACCACTTCCCCGGTGTATTACAAGCAGCTCAGCATGTCACTTAGCTACCTTCAAGTGCCTCTTTGTATTTCCGTCACGTTTGTTTCCCACTACCTGCATAAACAGCACAGCACCTTACCATTACATTCTTGTTTGATTCAAAGTTAGTTTACCGGCAGAGTCCAACCGTGTCTTTGTAAATGTTCCTTTTGTAATGTTCCAACGATTGTAACAGTTTAGACAGCATGTTAACCAGCAGCACATGCTCTGTCAGGCTTGTTGAACACCATGTTTATCACCCTGTAGTGAGCTGTCAATACAACAATATGTTGAGAAAAAGGGCTACGGAGAGTTTGAGCATAGGGAAATATGCTTTAATAATGCTTTAGTGTTGGAGCTATTGTTTACTTTCTAAACAATACAGTAAAAGCTGTATATATGTATCAACATAACTGATAATATACTTTTTATGTTACACATATCACTTTTTTTGGTGAGCCTAAGGAAATTACAATTTTAAAGCAAATATATTATAAAGTGGCTGGAAAAAATGTGTCTTCTTTCATCAGGTATATTACAGTAACTCAAATACTGTCAGTAATTAACTTTAATTCATTTTCAAAATATCTAAAACGTATAGGTAATTTCCTCTCTCTTTCACTTCTATATCTCAAATGAAGCCATCTCTCAAATCTCAAAAATTACCTTAAAAAATAAATTAAATTAAAAAATAAAAATAAAAACAGGCAAAAGTGAAATGAAAAACAAATATATAACGCTACAAATTCAAAACCTTTTCCATGTTGTATTCTTTATTAGTTTTTTATTATCTTTAAACTTTAAAGATTCAGTTGGATTTTACTATTTTACATCCATGATAGTTTCAGAAGTAATTGATATGACATTGCAACATAATTGCATACGTGATATGGTTATCCTAACCATAAATTGGGAATTTTAAAGTAACACCCGTTAGTTTTTCTTCACCATACACTAACATCTAATATCATGTTGCTCATTCTGTAACTGTAATACAAAATGTGTCTGTTTTGGATGGAGACTCAGGGAGAGAGGACTGGCAGGAACACACAGTCCTGAGAGATGTATTAGCTGGGAGAGAAGTTTGAATGAATCTATGATTTTTCCTGGGACTGTGTGAACTGTTTTCAATGTCTGCAAGACGCCTGTTGGTTTGCAGCAGAAATGGTGAAATAATGAATAGCAATGCAGAGTTGGTATGCACACGAGCACAGAGGTTTCCAGTGTGAGGACTAATTGTGCCTTGACAATGTGCGACATCACTCCAATTACAGACTGCAATTGGGACAGATATCTGCTGCCTTGAGATGGCTTTGAAGAGGCTCAATAGTAAAAAGAAAAGGCCTCCAGTATAAACTGCTCGAGTCGTCAAGATACCAAAAAAACGTAATAACCTCAGTGTGCCCTCGGAAAAAACGTTGCCATTTACCAAAACCAAAGTGGGGCACTTGGTGACTGCTTTTTTCATTATTGTAATCTCTACATTCAAAAGTGGCAGCTTCCCATTTAGTGAAGACTGATGTCTAGTTCCACTCATTGTACTGTGTCGTTAAATCACGTCTGATAATTAAAGCTGAAGTTATCCTCTAAATTGATCCTGCTCACAGCTTGTAGTCTCCCCTTCAGAAGCTGAGCTAACGGTAGCTAACGGTAGCTAACGGTAGCTAACGGTAGCTAACGTTATAATATTGCATAATGGCATGGCCAGTACATCTTGCCTGTGCTGCAGCACCTCTTTTCACCCTCTGTCTGAAACCAGAGCCCAGTCTGCTCTGATTGGTTAGCTGGCTGGCTCTGTTGTGATTGGTCAACCACTAAAAGATGTCCCGTCCCTTGGCCTTTCAAATCCAATGTGTTGGAGCGCTAGCCAAGTGTTACGTAGTGATTTCTACATGTACAGTATGTCATGACATTTAACAAATGAGTCCAATGGAGAAGTTTCAGGCAGGGGATGAGTGTGTCGGAGAGAAACTCCCTCTGGAGGGAACTTTGGGATTTTACCCTTTGCAGACCATTTACAATCACACAAACCTATAAAACACACTACAGGAAAGGGAAACCCCCCAAAAGGCCCCTAGATTTTAAAATCTATAAATGAGAAGTATGCTAACTGCTTGAGGGTGTACAATTGGGTACAGACGGGTTTTAATGATGGGGTTCTTTGATGCAATGATGTGCTGATTCAATCCATGTATCTCACCCTAATCAGAACGACTCATCAGTTATTCTTTTTTGTATTGTGTGCATAACCTTTGGTGTATTTTTTGTTTAACTTTATAGCATGAATAATGCGGAAAATGTAATACCAGTTCTTAAAGCTCCATCATGGTTAATGCTAATCTCAATCAATTATACATTTTAATCAAACTGGCTTAAATCATGCTCCAAATCCATGATGCTCACGAGGTGTTGGCCTTTTCAATCTCATCCGTATTATTTCAATGAGCCATCTGTGAACCTTTCTATCCCAGCCATTAAATGGGAACATCCTCACACCCATAATGTTAATAAAGTACGCGGTAGGGATCTGCGCCAATGACTAATATTTCCAGAGGGTCAGCAATGTCCACATTTGGCCATGGAGCCGTTAAGCCTTATCATTCATCATATTTAAATAAATTCACACCCACAGTAGTCCTATCTGCTGCTAATGGAAGTGGATTTATTGATATTACTTTTTTCTTCTTGAAGGCTTTTCTTCTCCCCTTGCTCATATTTCTGTTATAATGTGAATTTACTGTTTTGAATACACAAAGGATGGAGTGAAGGAACAGGTTGAGCCTTAAGATAATCCATAAAAACAACTCACGACACCCCACGAGAGCCAGAATTCAACTTTAATTAGGTAGACATTGTCCAGAATACATAGATTTACATGTAATTCCTTTTCAGTTTTCAGAGTAATCCTGCTTGCTTCTTAACATTTCCAAACCCCAGAGAATTTTTTTTCTGTAAGCTCCTATTACATCCCATTCCATTGTAGGTCCCAGATAGTGATGACGTTATTGTTAGTGGACACAGAAATGGGGATTGGATCCTGCAGTCTAATTTCATTAAGGCCGTTTAGCTATCTGAGACTTGTGGTGGCAGAGCAAAGGTTGGGATTTGTTCCTAGCATTATACAAACTAAAAGCAACCAGTGACTAGGGGTGCGTTTCACTTCGGTTAAATGGAATCCTTGCGTCCCTCACTTGCGTTGTTTCCCTGCGTTTAGTCCCTCCCACCAGGGAAGCATGGAGAGACGCAAGGAAACCACGAGAAGCAGGGAAATGAGTATTAAGAGCAATGGGACGTCCTTTCCTCCGGAGCGTCACGTGAAGCGACGTCCGTTTGTGATGACGCCGCACAGCTGATCGTCTGACAGCAGCTCTGTCCCCGTTATTTTCACAAACACCCCCGCCTCTGTTAGTACACATTTACTGACATAAACATTTGTATCATCTGTTGTAGACCCAAATACATTAAATAAAATAAGAACTCATTCTCAAAAAAGATAAACGCCATTCTTAAAATGTATAAAGGAACAATAGTTTGATTAATATTGATTAGAGTGCACAAAATAAATAAAATAATTGAGAGAAGAAAAAGAGATATGTTATCTATCAAAACCCAGTTAGATTAACATTCATTGGATTGCACACTTTGTTTGTTTGTGTGGATATGTAGCAAATTAACATTTTAAATAGCACTTAATGACTGACTGAATGGAAATGACAATAAATGAAAAAGCGATCATGAAAATGTTTCCAATAAATGAATAAAATGATTTTTGACCACTTTGTTGTTCAGATATATCACATATGTAACTAAATGATACATTAATTGAAACAAAACACGGTATAAACTGAGGAGTGAGTCCCGTGAGTTTCATGTGTTTTCTTCACTCCGCTGGGAAACTGCTCTCATGTCAAGAAGCAACAGATCAGTGCATGCGCTGCATCGTCCAATCAGTGAGCGATACACAGTAAGGGGGCGGGGCGAGTGTCTGAGGATTTCACTGGAGGATGGTCTGGTGGTTCCTCGGTTATCGCTCCTCCGTTATCGCTCCTCGCTCCTCGATCCTCGGTCCTCCGGCAAAAATAAGGCCACTGGGATGCTACTCAAGATGGTGCAGACAAATCAACTTCGGGTGATACCGAGCCCGAGGAGCGAGGAAATGGAATATAACCGAAGTGAGACGCAGCCATGGCAATTTGTTAAACCCATATTTCTGTATTCCATATTTCATTGCTTTCAAAAGGGAGGCATTTGAGTTCTGTGTGGTTAAACTGACCCATATATACAACAATCAGCAGAGGCCACATTCAGACCAACAACATCACAACATTTTTGCAATTTCCAAGAGCTGTGTTGGTGTGAGCGTTGATGTGGGCGTTTATGTATTTTTTGGATGATACTGGAAGTTCACTGTGAAAGCTTCTGTCAGAAACACTCATGTCAAGGAATTGAGAATGTATAGCACATGGTTATACCGTTAGATCTGCCTGAAGAGGCTCTGCTGTTAGAAGAAGCTCTCTAGTCTAAAGGATCTGGGCAGCAGGAAAATATTTATTCTACCAGTTTATTTTTATTTGAGTAGGGATTTTCAACCAGAAGGTTGTTGGTTCGATCCCAGCCCGTGCAGTCAACATGTCATCAAGATATCATTTGACCTGAGTGGCTCCCGATGGTATGGCCAACGGTGTGTGAGTGTGTGTGAATGTTAGCTTCCCAGAGCAAGTGGCACTGGTCTGTATGAATGTGTGGTGTGAAAGGGTGACTTGTAGTATTTAAAGCGTTATATAAGTACAGTCCATTTATCATTTCAAAATACCTAACCCTAACCCAAAATAAAACCTTTTTGGATTCAGAAATGTAAACTTCTTAAAAAAAAAACGTTCTTTTCAAAACAAGTGAACAAGATTACAAATATAACCAGACATTTGATGCCAGCTTTCAGTACTTTTTCTACACCTGTTGCAATGGAAATATAAATTGGCAAACACAGCTTGGTGCCAAATCACCTCAACCCAGTGAATGATAAGAATAAGATTAAAACAAATACAAAAAGAACAAGAATAATAGGAGGAAAGCCATGCTGCCATTGTCATTCCCAACAACACTGAATCACAGAGATGAGACTTTGAAGAGAGGGAAGTCTTGACCCCGCAGTTACGCGTTGATGCACGTAGACACATTGATGCACCTGGTCGTACATTACACAAGTCTATCGCTGCATGAACGTGACACTAACACAGTGTTTGGATATAACGTAATCCACTTCTGAGTGGGATCGCACTGGTTCTTTTCATTGTGAAAACACTGAAGGTCTTCGGTGGGTGAGTGAATAACTATTTTCTGAAAATATGAAAGCCTTATTTGTACAATTGATATGCCTTCTTCAGGTTTTGGTATTCTATGAGGGACACTGCACTGCAATCTAAAATGAGCCTCCAAGGATGCTGAGAGATAATTTGCTCACAGATTAATCATGTATCCAATAGGGCAAAGATTCCTCTGAGGCCCTGTGATAAGCAACAATAATCCTGATGATAATTATCAGATTGCTCTGCTTTTTTTTACTCCGCAGACATCTCCCAGACACCTTTGTTGAACTCCTTTTTGTGTTAATTAGTGTGTGTGATTATGTGTGTGTACAGCAGCGACGTGCAGTCAGTGGAGGCAGGGGAGGCAGAGCCTCACCTGTCATACTCCAATGTAACGGAAAAACAATTAAAGAAAAACTAAATAATAATAATAATAAAATGTCTCCACTGATCTTGTGTAAATGTGATTTCTGTATGATTCCAATCGCATTTTATAGTCAAAATCAGCAAATTTGCCAAGCTCCGCTACGGGAGCGATGAGAAGTGAGGCAAGCACGAGCACTGCCTCACGTAAGCTCACAGTAACTGGCTGGAGCGCGGGCACTAATTTAGCGCGGCCACTTATTTTGTGAGCGCGCTCAAGCCATTTACTGTGGGGTGACGCATTCTGAGGTGAGGCACAGATGAGCTCTGCCTCAATTCAGAATGCGTCACCCCACAGAAACTGGCTGGAAAGCGGGCCCTAAGCGCATGCCTGTTACCATCTCACTGTATGTCACCAATGTAATGTTTGTAGATCCCTTTATTACATTTATCCTCGCCATCCATAGTCTCTAAATAACTTATTTCACGTATATATGATATTTAGGCTCGCTGGTCTCTCGTACAACGGCAATGAAAAAATCACAAGGGGAGGCAGCCATAACCTCTGCCGCACTGAAGGGGGCGCACGTGAGCCCACAGGTTCTTGTTGCTACTGTTATTCTACCGCAAACAACAAAGAAACTAGACTTTTGAAACTACAGGAAGATAAGGAGGACTTTTACAAAACAGTAATAGAGATTGTTGTCCAGAAGGATAGCATGGACTTATATTCATCTTCAAGTCAAGGTAAGACCACAACTGTAATGAAAATGGGATCTTACTTAGAAAGAACAATCCAATATTTAGATTTTGGGTATCCTTTTGTTGATCGGTCTGTTTAAAATTAATCATAGCATCAGACTAAAAAAGCTTTTGAAAATAACAGAATATTTCGATTAAGGTCAAAATAGGCTATAATATTTGTAAATCTGACTCTGAAAGAGTCAGTGCCTCACCAGCCATGAACCTCACCGCACGTCACTGGTGTACAGTATGTACTTGTATTTATATACCTGAGCGTCAGGGCATGTTATTTCCCAGTGGTGTATCAGAAGCAGCCCAATTCTGTGTTATTTTTATGTTATGTTTCCTTTACACACTATATAATCCAAACAACAAGGTTTCTTGCTATATATACATTTGAAATAAAAAGCCATTGTCTATTGCTAATAGTACATACATACATGCTACCTAACAATGAGGATAATAGAATATTATGCATGAAGCCAACTTCAAAAGCTCATTGAAAAAAGCTTATTTCAGGACCTTTCAGTGCATAAATCATCTCTACTCACCTTTAATTTAATCAATTAAGAATCAAGCATGTTCTTTGCCCGATACCTCTGCAGAAATGCAATGTATCTAAAAGCAGCTCAGTGGTGAAGTATTACGTGTAATTACCTGATTTGATTAATGGAAATAGTTTCACGTGTACTGACATACAGTATTGATAACACAAACTAACCTATGTTTGAATAGAGGGCTTTAAGTGTTGAATGCTAAAACTACAGGAGGAAACAGACAGACAGGCAGACAGACAGACAGACAGGCAGACAGACAGACAGACAGGCAGACAGACAGACAGACAGACAGACAGACAGACACACACACACACACACACACAGGAAATAACGCCTGTTCTCCTCTGCCGTCTCCTCATTTTTGCACCTTGTTGGAGAAACCCCTCCATTGAAGTGACAGCACGCACCAGAGGGTGTGAGCCTCGTCGCCACAGCCCCCCCGCCTCTCCCCGGCCTCGCAGTACTTCCGGTACACTGGCAAACCAAGCGTACACAATGCCAGTACAGGACGCACTCACACATGCATGCATACACATTGTAACAGCATATCATTCAATGACATGGCAGCACAAGGACATCCTCTCTCTCTCTGCCCTCCAGCCTGGGCACACATGTACTGGGCCATATGTACATGCACGCATGCCTCTCTCACTCCAGCTCACCACACATTCTCTCTAGTACCTTACCCTCCCCACATATCTGTCTTAAAGTACGGAGCCAACACTTGTTCCTCTACCGAGTGCCATCGCTTCAAGCTTGCATATGCTTGCCAATTCAGTAAGCCACCCAAGGGATACAGCATTATCAAGCGGCATGCTGGTCCTCCTTGGTGCCTGCTGTGGTTTGCAAGTTTTCTGTTGTACATCCTACTGCTCTGAGGGTGCCCGCTGCCCAGGAACACATCAAACCCCCTCAAAAGAAAATGCAGAAAAAACACCCTTCTTCTCCCCCTAGAGGGATCTGTGAGTTCTTGTAGTGCTGTGCCAGCTTCATGCCATGCTAATGCCCTGCAACTGTGGAGATGGCACTTGCCGCGGCAGGTGGCAGTTGGGGACATCACAGGCCTTCCAGTGAGCCTGTTAGTTGGAAGTCTGCATGTTGAAATGTAGCGTGCCGACATGGTACCATTACATAACAGGTTTTACACAACACTTGTCGGCAGAAACGCTCTGATTCACACTGTTTGTCTGTAATACCCCTCCAAAAAGTGAGACCTGGACACAACAGATTCTTATTTGGAAGCTTTTTTTTGGTTTGCTGTTAACATTTCAAAACTGTATTTGTCCAAATGCAGGACCTCGCTGGCAAATGGCAATACAAATATGGCCATAATAAAAGTTGGAAACAACTTTCTCCACTTTTTTTTTTACTGTTAAAGCCTCCATTAGCCAGCCATGAGTTTGACAAAGAGTATTTGTTGTTTTCATCTCATTGTGGTGGCTTCCTTGTCATTTCAGCATGTGCTAATGCCACATGCTACGCTGTCAAAATCTACAAGAGCTACCACTGATACTGGTACCAGGGTGATGATGTGAATTAAATTCAGCATTGATTTATTTCCTTGATATTTCTTTTTATCCCATAAATATGGATCAAGAAGGTTTTCCCATTTCTTATTTATTTAAAAATACATGTTTATTTTGTATTCCTGAGTGTCTGCAAAAATCCTCTTTTTATAACCACTTTCAATTTGTGGTCAACATAGCAACAGGCTCTGTTGCCAGGTGTGTGTTCATAGGCATGTCCCATGGTGGCTATTACATATTTACATCAAGAGCCCGTCCACCAGCATGTCTGTTTCCCAGGTAACACCAGGTGATTCTCCAAGGCAACCTCCACCCACAAAGCAACAGAGCAGCATCCCTCTGTTCTTCTGCTGAATTATATCCACACAAACACAAACGTAGATAAAAGTAGATTCAAAAGTGAATTAAACTAGATGGGTCGATGTCAAGTCGATGATTAAAATATATTTCCAAGAGATTACAGTACTCCGGGTAGTTTTCAGATCTCAATTTGTTTGTATATCGCTGAGATGATAAACTAACAGACACTGTGAGTGTGATAGTCATTTTGTAGAAATAACATATCTGTCAGAACTGAAACAAAACTGCATTGTCAAATTCAGAGTTTGCCTTACAGCAATGTCAAAGCTGACAAATTAAATATCACAACAAATGAATAATGAGAGAATGATGTATCGCAATAAGTCATGTAATGACAAGGATATGCGCTGCAGAACACTAAAACAAGCATTGAGTTTTGTAAAAGAAAAAGAACATGTGGCTTTTTCTGGCTTATCCATCACCAAGACAACTACCTTTGTCCTTTTTCTTTTCTATGGAAACTTAAGTTAACATTTAAAGACGTGATTCATTTGTTTATTTATCACTCCATGTGGATTTAATTTGATGTGAAAAATGAATTTGACTTTGGTTTGACTGTCTGAAAAGGACCGGTTCTAATGGGGAAGCTGAACTTTTGTTTTAAAGTGGTTAACAAGATCTGTAATGGTATTACCAAATTCAAAATGCATAGTTTATAAGCACAGTGGGCCATGCCTTGTCTTCCAGAAGGGAGTGTTTGAAAACCACACTATCACTCTGATCTATTGCCTGCCCTGCTGTGCTCAGCAGATTAGATTAGTTCTATTCCTTAAATAGCAATTTAGCAGCAAAGCTCAGGGTGTAAAACTCTCTCTGGTAGAAAGTGTCACGTTTTTTCCACCTCTGACCTCATCAAGCAGCTCTGCATGGTGTGGTTGGGTGTTCGGGGTGTTATCAACACACAAGTCAAGGTTTGGTTTAAATGTGTTTGTAGCCTTTATTTATTCAGGTAAAAAATCCCATTGAGATCAACGATATCTTTTACAAGGGAGACCTGCCAAATTCAGTTTAGCAGAGAACAGAAGAATTCAAAGGAGTCTCTTTTCATCTTTGTGTGTCAATCACAGACCAAATCCTCTTGCTAGGGACTAAGGCAGCCTTTTTGCCCATTGGCAACTTTGGTAAAGTGTTTTCATTACACTTTATTAGCTGACCGGCAACCTGCAGGCAATACATTCGCGCTCGCCAAAGTGTGACTGACATGCACGTGTTAACCTCAGCACATGTTGCTAACGGCGTCTGGCTAAAAGTTCTGACGTGCAACGTGCTCTTGTGAAATCTGGTGCCGCATTACGAGCATCGATCTACATATTTGACCTCCGCTCGGTTAAATCTTTCACTGCAAACTTAGTATGGCTATAGTCTGGAGTTTAATTCTACATTTCTGCGACAAGAAAACATTTCAGCTACAAGAACAAGATCCCAGCTGGCATCAAGATGCTTTTCATTTTTAACTCCAAAGGAAGGACACTAACAAGATGTGAAGAGAGCTAGAGAGATAATCATGAAAATTGTGTTAAATTGACAATAGAAAGTATTTTCATTTCCCATTTCTAGCTGCAGATAATCTCCTTTATAAATCGTTACTTAGACTGTTTTCAACAAACAACTCCCATCTTACTCAGTAGGACATCCTAAAACTTAAATGTAAGTAATAAATATGCACAGACACAGCTTTCAATTCTCCAAATAATGTTGGCATTTGTTTGTGAGGGTAGAACATATCCTGCCCTCTGTCTAGCCTTAGCTTTGACAGGATGGGATGTACTGCTGAGTTTTCTAATGCCCCTGCTGTGCAGTGTGAGGTAATGGGACAAGAGAGATGAGCAGAGGTGCGTCTGCTCGCCTCTCAGCGAACGCTCTCAGACTTTATCATGCCTTCCAATGCCTGAGAAGAGAGAAAATTAGGAGTGCAAACACACATTACACCTAAATTAGATCAGCGTCTCCACTTCTAAGCCATGTCTGCCCGGAGTGCAAATGAGGCTTACCTTAATACCAAAAGCAAGCAGAAGCCATTTTGTTCTTCTTCTATTGTAACAACATCGTCAACAGGTTTCTGTTTGGAATCGATTACTGAGAAGGTTTTAGAGAAAAGAGCCTGCCTTGTTTTACCCCCCAAACACAGCCAGATCTACCTCTGCTCCTTCCATCATGCCTTAGAGTATCCTTGGATCCTTGCCTCTTGATTTCTGACATTAAAACTGTCCCCTTGCCATTTGTTACGCATATATTAGCCTTTACATGATTGATTGAATTCATTCATTATTTTGCTGTTTTTAATCTACAGCAAAAGAAGTGCCTGTAGGTTGGGGCTGAATAGGAATTACCCGGCGGAGCAAAGCTAATTAACAAGCATTAGCATATGCAAATGAAGACCGTTATCTTGTGTACAAAATGTTGCTTATGGTAAACAGTAGCTAATCACTTTAACTTTAGCTGTTTAAATGCTGGTAATTGCATATTGTTTAAACAGATGGGCATGATTCACTGAGAATCAAGGTAAGGATTGCAGAGATATTCCTCTTTTGTGTCCACTTTCTGTTTTAACCTTGGCGGCTGCACTCGGAGCTGCAGATCCTTTGATGAAAAGACTGAAAAGGAATACAAGATGTTCTCTGCCTTTAGCATTAGATATTGAGTTTAGCTGTTGTGTCATGGAAGTGTGATTACTTTTATGTGACTGCAACTCAGTGACGCACGCTGAAAACCTTATCAAAGCTTTCTGTCATGACGTAAGAAAGATCTGACAAATAACTGGCATTAACAAGGCCAAATGTGTTAACACCAAATTCCATATTTAAGACACATCCTAATCACACATACAGTATTTCTAAACAACCCAGCACTTCAATTGTTTAGACCAAAGTCTCAACAATCCACCTCTTTCATTACTGTGATTGCAATTTAAAATGCAGGCTGTGAAAAATTAAATTCCGTGAGATTAAAAGCAAACCCACTAAGTAGGGGCAGACTTAAAGAACTTTTGTTTGAAAGTCATCATTGTGGCTCGTTTTGTAAATGTCCTATTATTTATTCAGACCTTTTCTTGAATGACAAAAGACCATCACTTGAACACAATGTGTAGCTAAAGCCAGCAAGTGAGACGTGTATGCATCACACGTCTCACTTGTTGTGATGCAACTAACAGAAACAGAAGATGTCCTAGTTTGGCAGATGTTTATAAAAGTGAAAAACTGTGAGCACTGCTGTGTCCTCAGACTTCCTATGTGGTTTCCAGAAATGACTCGCGAAGAAAGAAGTCATAGCTGATCAGTTGAGGGTTTTTGTAGTGAAGAGGACCCTGTGGGAGAAGAGGCTGTCCTCAAGAGGTTAGAGCTCAGTGAATGACAGTGGACAGAAAGAGCAGCCCTCGGGCACACTTTACAGTGTGGAGATGGCCATGGTTTTACACACACACACACACACACACACACACACACACACACACACACACACACACACACACACACACACACACACACACACACACACACACACACACACACACACACACACACACACACACACACACACACACACACACACACACACACACACACACACACACACAGGAACACAAAGAAAGAAAAGGTAGTCAGACGGGAAGAAAAAACGATGGTGTGTGTCTCTGAGTCACCCTGCGGACCTGTTACAGAATAGATACAATCATTTCATCATGTCACACTGAACACCTACCTTATCTATTGCTGTAGGGAACAGGGTGTGAGTCAACCCGACTAAAAAAGACCATTTTGCCCTCTCAAAACACTCATTTGATGATACAGAACGTCCATGGCAATAATTCAGCCCTCTGTGGGAGTTGGACTTTAACAATAATTGTAAGCAAGTAGCTCATACTTTTTGTGGAGTGGAAAGTAATTTAGAGTGTGCACGTTTCGTTTATGCTCCTGTAGAACAACACAGCTGGCAGGAGACTGAATGCTTGCTGGCTCCCTTTTAGTTTACTGCAAAAACATCATTGGAGGGAACAATGGTTTCAGCATGCACAGAAAGTAATTCTATTTCAATTGAGTTGCTTTATATGAAGGGAGTATATTTAACACTAATTGTTTTAAGGAAACAAAAGTGAGTACGCTAGGCAGGGCAAATGAAAATGCAATCCTAATCATATTTTAGTGGATAAGCTAACCAGGAAGCTTTCATATTCATCCATAACACCAGGAGCCCGGTCAATAATACACTGTGTCCATTAACGAGTTAGGCCGCTAATTAAATCATAAATAGATCAATCTAGTAGATTAACAGAAAATTGCAAACTACTTCAAAACTTGAATAATCTTTTTTCAAGCCAAACTGCCAAATATGCCATTGAATTTGAGAACTTTCTGATTTTCTTTGACACACATGCAAGTCCAGTTAATATGTTTTTGGACCAATGATTGGATTAATGATGGAATTTAAAGAAGCCACTGTGGGCGCAGGGATTTATAATCACTGGTTATTGACATTTTAAAGACTATGATTAATTGTGGAAATAATTTGGGGATAAACCAATAATTAAAATAATTGTTAGTTGCAGCACAGAAGTGTAACATGTTGAGGGCGGAAAGATTTTGGGGTAATTAAAAACAATTAACCGCGTGGGTTGTCTATGAAACAGCTACTGTATATAAACTTATGATGAACCCTTTAATAACTCAGCATCCAGACCAAAGAAATAATATTTACCTGAGCATACATCTCCTAAACTGTGACCCCCAATGGAAGAGTGAGTCCAGTTGGTCTCTAGTTAAAGTGCCATAAAACTAGATGGACCTCCAAGTCTGCAGATGCCCCAAAACAGAAATATGGGTACACAACTTTTGCCCAAACGGTCCAAACCCTTGCAGACACACTGTTCCATGGCTACGAATCTCACTCATTGGGAAAAAAACTCAAATAAGAAGACGAAGTGTCAAATAACAATCTCTAACCGTGTGCTTTTAGACATTACTTTAGACAGTCTCAATGTTGAGACAATATGGCTGATGCTTCTACGTAGTTTAAAGGCACTGTATCTTAACATGAAATATCGTCACAAGCTTGATGTCCATTCCACAATAATCTGCATTTGAACAAATACCCATGTTTAACCTTAACAATGTTGGCAGGAAAAAACGGTCACATGACTGGACACACTTAAAATGTATATCAACAGGTTGTAAAAAAAAAAGTAGAATCTCACCAATGAGCAGGCAAACAGCTACTAATTTGTATGGGTGTGATCACTATACACATCTCTGTTATTAACCACTCCATTATGTGCAAGCATGGTTTATCTTTCAAGTCTTTGAGTGTGTTAAGAGTCCCATTTGCTGCAGCTAAAGTCTGAAACACTTTACAGAATCATTACTTTGAAAATAGGCAAGTGGCTCAATGTGATTGTGAATGAAAGGCTGTAGGTCCAGCTAAAGCTTCTATCGATGAGTGGCATCGCTCCATGTCGCAGCAGTCTGTTGTTGCTTAATTGGTCAAATCGGTTGGTAAATTCTGTGCATGTTCTCTCTAGTTATACATAAAAACTCTCTCTGATTCGAAACATTAAGCTTAACACCTGCTCCATGTGATTCCCATTCAAGGTGAAGGTCAGTGCAGGTGTGTGGGCACTTCAGATTCCACTGCCAGGCTTCTCTGGACCCTTCTCGGCCACACATGGACATGGAGTAACTATCCGTATCAGATACTTCCATGTGTCCGATGTTCAGTGTTCCAGTCTGAAAATCACCTGCTCCTGGGACACATCCATCTTGTGTGATGATAGGCCTTCCTTCAATCTACACTTTTTCTACTTCTACCTCCCCACTGCTATTCCCCTCACTTTTCTCTCTCTTCAGGGTCTCTGAGGGATGGAGAGTCATTAGCAGGTAATGAATGCAGGGGGTGTTTGATTTCAGCGAGTGTCTGTAGGGCTAACTGAACGGGGAATAGAGAGTGGACATTTCCCTCCCTGCTCATGCTACGGGGTTGATGTGGGAATTTAGGTTATTTTGGCCTCACTCTGAAGGAGAAACGTGGTAATTGGCTCCCCTCGGAGACTGGCTATCGTCAGAGCAAAATGTGCCCAATTTGCTGCGGCCAGTTCATTTCACATAGCCACATATACCATATATAATGGATTATTTTTTTGGAGCGAGTATAGATCGTAGAGAAGAGCGAGAGCGGCTCGCGATAATATAGAGCGATAGAGATAGAGCGCTAGAGAGAGCTAGAGAGAGAGAGAGATCAGTAGAGATATAGATAGAATATATACTCTATATACTCTATCTTATATGCTCTCTATCTGCCGCCTCGCTCTCCTAGCTCTATCTCTCTCTCTCGTAGCTCTATCTCTCTCGTCATTCTCTCTCTCTTCTCTCTCTCTCTCTCTCTCTCTTCTCTCTCTCTCTCTATCTCTCTCTCTCTCTCCTCTCTCTCTATCTCTATGAGGTGAAGGGTTTGGTGGCTGCTCGGCTAAAAGTAGAACATGCCTTTTACAGTGTGACCAACAATCTGCCTGCTTTCAGGAGTCTTTGGGGGGTCAATCACGTTCTATGTACGGCAATGTTTTATGTGTGAGCATTGATATGATGAAAAAAAAAAAAGTGTCATGAATGTGATGAATTTGTAAGTTTTTATTTAAGACTTAAATAAAGGTTTTATTAAAAGTCAAAAGTCTCTCTCTCTCTCTCTCTCTCTTTGCGGCGGAAGAAGCAGCTCTCATTTTCACCCTGTAGTGTTGGAGCAGGAGGGGAGAGAAAACCCGGCTTCGTGATTGGATGACATGCTGGGTGATACATTGTTGAACTGCTTTGACCGCTGTGCTGCGAAAGTTACCATCAAGAACCTCTCACTGCTGAAATATACATCAGGATCTCATCCAGTTAAATATAGATGTAGTGCACAGTATGTAAGCTGAGTGAGGACTGTATGGTTCACTTTGAGTGTGTGTGTGTGACACTGATTGCTGCCATGTTCACCAGAGTATCACTCTACCCTGTTGGGGGTTGCCTAACATGTACTGCTTTGTTTACCAGGGAGGTTGACTCCTTTTGATATACTCTTCAAGAATCTGTCTCTTTCAAGATGCACGAGTGGGCCAGCCAGTCGCCAATATATCTTTTATCTATATTCCTTTTTTTTATGGTTCAAAATCAAAGCTATTTTTACAGGACAGTGGGTAGTCTAACCTTCTCAACTATGCTCTCTTTACTGAGATGGTGGTGAAGATGAGAGGGAAAAAGAAAGAGCAGAGCCAGACACAGGAGAGAAAGTAATGATGGGATTGTATCCTGTGCCAGAGGAGTGTGTTGTACAGAGGATGGGTAGAGATGAATAGGATATTGGACACATTTTATTATTTGGAGGGCAAGATAGCGCTTCAAACTTATTTGTAACCGTAGAACCACCAAACACATGGTGAGTCATAGCATGCACTAGCCCTCCATCATGCATTATCTTTAAAATGGATAGAACATTTTCAGATTCCTCTTTCAGATTACACTGAGCTAGCTTACAAATAAATAAAACTGGGGGATGCCAGCTCAATACCCGAGTGAGTTCCACAATAAAAGGTGTAGTGATGAGCACTGCTCGGATCTGCAAGGGGATATAAATGGTGTTTCTAACGCTGCAAGGCTGACTGTGACTTGTGCATGCAGTGAGATAGTATGCCAGGAGGCCAAGGAAATCTCATTCCCCCATATTTTCTGGCTGGCTTAGGCCAACCTCAGATGAATGATAAATGAGCTGCTGAGGCCGAGGTCTTGTGTGCAATCCTCACCCATATCATAACTGTCAGTGTGGTTACAGGATTGCTGTGATTGAAAAGAGAAAAGAACAATAAAACTCCCAGCAGTTATTTTCCCCCTTCAAAGAGCAGCTGTATATCGGAGAGCTGTCAATTTCCTCCACTATCAACGATTTGAGATTTTGGTGATAAGAATAATTGTAATTGCATAATTCAGCTCCAACTTCATCAACATATCCTTTAACACAATATGTATGTCGTCAGTCTGTGCTGGTACAAACTGTTCAGTCTATCTTGGACACAGCATTCATTGCCATGGTTACCCAAGAAATATAAGACTTATTGCAACTTTTCGCTCTTGTTTCAGATTAATCACCGTCAGAAAGATGCTACTGACATGACCCCACCACCGTGTGCTGTGCCAGTATTAGTGGCTTTATAGTTTGTGTTTGGTATTTTTTTTATTTCATTAAAATTACTTGATTTATTATAAACGGCACAAGCCATTGTGAAAGTAGAAGAATAGTTCTGCCTTGAGCTAAAAGGTGTACATCATCGAAATGTGCTGCCATACAGATTCAGCCTTTGTGCTCTTAGATTCTCTCTTATTGGGCAAAAATCTCAATTCCATCTCAAGGACAGTCATCTCGCATTCCAATTGTTCATGTGCAGCAGCGGCAATGGGGGATGTGAGCGTTAAATGACCCTGAACTTGATGGATACTGTTTTTGTGAGGTTCCCTTGGGGCTAAGTAGCCATTTGACACATGTCGTTGCCATGGTAAATGGAAGCTTCACTGTAAAGGCGGGAGAGTCCGTTAAAGGTTATGTTGCCAGCCATTGGCTGGATGGACACCGAACAAGGAAGGAAGGTATCAGCTCAGGGCTTCTGATTGGGTGGAGGAAACAGCATGTTCCTGGTTGGTTGAGCAGTGTGTCTGTGGATCCTGGACACACACTCACCATGTTCTCATCTGCTGCTGCTAATTAGCTGTTCGCCTGAGAGGGCGGTGTGCTGCCCGCCAACCCCATTAGCCCAGCAAACTGTCCCCATGAATCCTGCTTCACAAACAAACACACACACACACACACACACACACACACACACACACACACACACACACACACACACACAACACACACACACACACACACACACACACACAACACACACACACAACACCACACACCACACACACACACACACACACACACACACACACACACACACACACACACACACACACACACACACACACACACACACACACACACACACAATCATACCCATGTCTCCATCACAGCTCCCACCAAGCTTGTATCCACATAAATGACAGATTGTATTTATCTAATACCCCAAACCCTTTGAGTGATGTGCTGATGCTGAAATTACAGGGTGTGCTGGGTTGAAGCATGGCCAAAATGGAATATGTGAGGGGGAGCGCTCATTTCTCATCCTCCTTCTATTCTGCTCCAGCAGCATAATGAGCCATCAGCTACTGCTGACAACCCAACATCAGCTGGCCAATTAATGCCCATGCTTCTTTTTTAATCAGGCGCCTGTGCAGATGCCTCAGTCCAACAATGTCTGGGCCCTGGCTATTTGGAGGCTTCTTTTTTGTGAGTCTCTATAATGATTTCCTCAAGAAAGCAGAGTTCACATTCTGCAGGATGATTAGTACTCAATGGGAGCATCTTGGACAGAAGCCTGGAGGTAGTGTTATATCCAGTGGAGAGCCACAAAGCGTGCATACTGCACAATAAATACAATTAGGGAGCGTTTGCAAGAATGACGGCTTAAAAAGAGCTTCAAGTGGTTAGCAGCTTGAAAGATTCAACAGAAACACAATGCATAGACGTTTCAAAGACAGTCTGGTGTTGTCTCTTAAAAGGCATTGCGGAGATAAAACCATCTTGGCAAAGATAGCTATTGACGTTCAAGAGGTAACATGTAATAACAAACAATCCTTTAAGAGGCTGAAAATGGCGAAAACAGATGTTCAAAGAGGCAACAAAAGCGAGTTAAAGAATGGCTGTGACACAGGGACCTATCTTCTCATTACAACAGAAGTGGCCCCTTCGCACTGCCAAGAGGAAAGGGGAGGGGCGATGGCAATGAAACAGCGAGGAAAGAGAGACAGATCGAAGAGTGTGAGCTCTCCAAATGGTACTGTCAGAAGATAAGGAGAGCTATTTGGTTGTGGCTGATGCTCCAGAGCCGGGTCATGCATCGCCACTTTTGACAACTGCTCAGTCTGCTGTCAGTCAGACAGACTCCCTTATCGGACTAAGCCCAGCAGGAAACCCACCACATTTCCCAGAGAGGCTCCTGTGAAACATGCATGATTTCTGAGCACATTTTCCATGTCCTACAGTAGGCTATTAGAATGGTGATATGAGCCGGAGCAGGAGCTACACCCCCTGAATACATCCTTCTTTTCCAATTCTCCAAGTGCTATCAACTGTACCATGCCTGGTTTATGAACCAGCATCGATTTATATGTTAATTATACCCTTGGACAGACTTTACAAGCTCTAATGTAAATGTGAAGACTCCTAAGCTAGCTGTATCTCCTTTATCTCTATTCTCTTTCCTCCAACCCTTTACAATCTGCCACCCGGCATCTGTAGTATTGTCACGGAGCTGACACAGGTTATCCTGATGATAGCAGATGTCATTTAATGTGACTCTCCAGGGGGGAGAGTGAAGGGGCCAAGGCTAATGGAGAGTGGAGCAAATCTGATTTAGTCTTGACAATATTGTGCTTATTTCCGACTGCACCAGCAAGATTTTTCTAAACTGGGCACATAGAGACACAGCTGTAGTGCTACGGGGGTGAAAAACAGGGAGAGGTCGTTTGTTATATATCTTCAATTAATGCTATTTTCTATTCCTTTAGAATCTGTTCCTGATATTACACTTAGCATGAGAAAGATGACACTTGTGGACAGATTTGTTATAGACTTCAAATTCTTCAATTCCAGGAACAAGCCCCTGAATATGGAATGAGCAACTGGAACTATCATGATAATAGTACATGTAAGTGTTAGCAATTATACCAACCAAACAGGCCACACCTAGCGGATTAGATTATTGCATAATTCTGAAAGCATGTTTTTTTTGTATGATTTACAGGAAGAGGCACACGTATCGCCATCCACACTTGTACAATCCTGTTGGGGAAATTCTTACACACTACATTGTATCAATACACCCCAGGGGCAAAAGGGATAGACATTTATGGTACACTTATAAATCATGCAACATGTTACCATACTGTCATGAGAAATGTTACCATCACACATGCCCTATAAAGGTCAGTGGTGACATATGCACTAAGGAAAGGAGGGATGGCACGTGACGTAAGACTCAGAGTTGGAGTCAGACTGACAGGTTGTGCCGGCCAAGGGCTTACAGGGAGGACATCTCAAATCTCACATTTAAATCTACAGCGGCACAGACATTCGCTACCATGGCCATACACCAGATCTGTCTCTGTCACTGGTAGTAAAGCATACTGTCAGTTCTGGATGCTGGGCCTTGATTAGCAACTTCTTTTTTGCCATACTGCCAGGAGCAATGCCACACTTTATTTTCTGTATATCTGATCTGAATAGGACTTTAACAATAGAACAGAAATTACTTGTTTAACTTTGTTCCTAATTTAAAAAGTGAGCTGGTATGCCTTAAAGATCTCCTATCATGCTATTTGTAGGCATATATTATGGGTCTCAGATATATAAAAAAATATAAAAAACATGTCTATGATGTTTGTTGCTCAAAATACCAAACAGATCATCCATTTTAGACATCCCTCATATCCCTCTGTTTCAGCCCTGTTAGAGAACTGCTGATTATGGGTCAGTAGCTGCTGCCCCGCCCCCTTTTGAGCACGGCAAGGCAAGCAGTGAGGTCTCCTCTCTGCCAGCAGATTCCAAGCTAAATGCTGCCGTGATTAAACCCCATATCATGTTCCAAACCACTTCAAGGATTGTTTCTGAAACAGTATGGAGCTCAAATGCTTTTTATCTTGCGGGTTTATAAGGTGAGTTCCTTTTTCTATATCCTGCTTTTTTACACATACTCTATTCAGTACAGGTTAGCTCTGAGTGTTAGCGATGCTTGCTACCTTTTTTATCTAAAGCCCTGGAGCGAGTAGTCTATGTCCAGCTGCAGTCGTTCTTAACCACGCATGGCATCCATGAAAAGTTTCAGTCTGGCTTCAAACCCATGCACAGTACTGAAACAGCCCTTTTAAGAGTTTTTAATGATCTGCTCCTAGCCGCCGACTCAGGTAGCCCAGCTGTCTTGGTGCTGTTAGACCTGACAGCTGCCTTCGACACTGTGGACCATAGCATCCTGCTGTCACGGCTTGAACAGTCCGCTGGCATCACAGGCTCTGCCCTTGCATGGTTCAGGTCCTACCTGACAGACCGTAGCTTCTCAGTGCAGCTAGGTACCTTCTCCTCTGCTAAAGCCCCTCTTACCTGTGGGGTTCCCCAAGGCTCTATCCTGGCCCCCATGCTCTTTTTACTGCCCCTAGGTTCAATTCTCACAACATTCTCTTCCACTGCTACGCCGACGATGTACAGATCTATCTGCCTCTCAAAGCAAATGTCAAACACTCATTACAGCAGTTGATGGACTGCTTGATACAGATACAATCCTGGCTGAGCAAAAACGTTATTAACCTCAACGAAAGCAAGACAGAGGTAATCTTTTTTGGACCCCAACCTCCAGCCTCTCCGGTTGATATTCTGGGCTCTCTCAATGAAAACATCCTCCCCTCTGTCATGAACCTTGGAGTGACCTTCACTAGCGCTTTTAAATTCGACAAGCAGGTCAGCACCGTAGTCAAATCCTGCTTTTTTAAAATAAGACTATTGGCCAAGACCAAGTCGTTTTTATCTTTTAAAGACCTAGGGTTATTAATGCCTTTGTTACCTCGAGACTGGATTACTGCAACGCTCTGTATGTGGGTATAGACCAGGCCTCAATTAAACGCCTGCAGCTAGTCCAAAAAGCAGCTGCACGTCTTCTGACCGGCCACAAAAAGCGGGACCACATCACCCCAATTCTGGCCTCACTACACTGGCTTCTAATTCGGTTCCGAATTGATTTTAAAATCCTTTTATTTGTTTTCAAAGCACTAAATGGGCTGGCTCCGGCCTATATAGCAGAACTCCTCCAGCGCTACACCCCAGCCAGAGCTTTAAGGTCTGCTGACCAGCTGTTGCTGATAGTGCCCAAGACCAGGCTCAAAACCCGAGGGCACCGAGCCTTCGCAGCAGCTGGCCCCAGGCTCTGGAACACTCTCTCCCTCCATGTGAGGTCGGCCCAGACACTAGGGTTTTTAAATCCTCACTAAAAACACACTTCTTCTCTCTGGCCTTCTAGTCAGAGCGGAGTATGACTCTTGACTTTTCCCTGTGTTTTTGTTTTTTATATTTCTGTTGTAAATTATTGTCTTTTATTGTGATTGTAGTAATGTGTTTTTATTACATGTACAGCACTTTGGCTCAACCAAAAATCGCTTTTAAATGTGCTATATAAATAAAACTTGATTTGATTTTATTTGATTTGCTAATGTAAACAAAGACCATTACGTCCAAATCACGTCGCGCATTGTTTCTGCTAGCGACATTTCTGATAGGGCCGTGGGTGTAAAGCCAGCCCACATTTCCGATATTACGTAATATCGGACGCAAATCTGGATCTAGAGATGTGGGTACGGAGGAAAAGAGAGAGGGTTTTATTTCTGACACGTTGTGAGTTCCCGGGGACACCGGGGACACATTTATATCAAAAGAAAAACATCAAAAAGTGCATTTTGCGAGTGCACTCTCAATGTGTAATAGCTAATCAGAGGCGTATATATAGTATATAGTATAGTTGCTGTACAGGTGCTGCTTTTAATCACATAGTGCACTTTGTGCACGGCTTCTCTCGCAGCTGATTGGTTGCCCTGCTGAATGTAGGGTGGCTGCATAGCCCTGGCCCTGCAATGCTCTACAATTAGAAATGCACAACAAACATTGGAGCAGGTGTGCAAACAGATAATGTAAACATGCACGTGGTGGCACACAATGCTTGGATGCACACACATGCAAACATAGCTGCAGACAGTGTGTGGTAAACAGAAACTAACACTATGCGGTAGAGTACAGCCCATTGGTCAGATATGTTTTCAAATTGGAAACTATGCTCATTCTGTATGCATCATGCATTCATAACATACCCCCTTATCTCCTCAGTTGACACAGGAACCCTGTAATTAAATGTGACTTCTGCCATCTTTCCAACTCAAACAAATGAAATGCCAACACACACTCCCAGGGGCCTTTATGAAGTCAACCTCCCTGTCAACTGCCTTAAGGTTGGGCCACAGAAGGAGAGTGAAGAAAGAATACACGTATCAGACAGACGCTTCTTAGATCAAAGTTGGCCAGACATTGAGCAAGTATTGCGATATGGAATAAATCACAAAATTCTAATGGCCATCAAAGAGCTCTTTTTCCCCTAAACAGATGTGCTGCGGGAAATGTCCAGTGTAGCCTGTTTCTTACCATCAAAGTAAATGACTCTCTCACCATGGGTCATTACTGCAAGCGGCTCCTGTCAATAATGAGCAAGCAGCCCTTAATCTAATTTGACAGAGGGACCACAGCTCTGGTGAAAAGCTGTCCTCTCCATAAAGAACAATGGACTGCTGGCTCCCTTTGAAATTGCTTTTGAACACATGCACACACGTTCAAACTGGTGTGGAGAGAGTTGACTCTTTGTCGAACAAGCAGCTGTATTTCTCCTCTTTGATGCCAGTTGTGGGGTCCACTGTCGTGATCAAAAGACTCAGGCACTCATGCCAAAACATATTGACTGAAACTGATTTAATTATTGATGGGTGGCTGCTTGGTTTTGCTGACTGACCCCATACCACTGTCTTGTGTAATGCCCCAAGGATGGTAGACCCTCTGCCCCTCACCTCCTCCGCACTGCCTTTAACACCACTGGGCTGCAGTCAGATGCCCTGTCAGCCAGTCAAGCCTGCTCCATGCTAATGCAATGTGACCACTTTTAGCCCTCCACCTCTCTTTATCATGTCAAGGGCATATATATTCAGCACTATCAGTGTGGAGCGGCTGTATTCACTCCGATGCTGAGTGTCCATCACCGTAGGTCCTTGGCCGTGGTTAGTAGCCCTCTTAGGCACTGAAGGTCATTAACGATTGATTTATGTCACGGCATTCCTAGAAACTCCTGCTGCTGGTGGCTAACAGCAATAAGAATCGTGAAGAAGAACCGGGGGAAAGTTGTCAAGCTCTTATAGAAGGGGGTTATAATGCTGAAAATGTATAAACACATTACAATTCATGAAACAATCTTGTTTTCTTATCTTGTTTTTAAAATAAAGATTCCTTTTGTTAAATCTTTTTGCCTTATTTCACACTTTATAGCCAGAACATTTGTCTTTTGAAACGGCAAGAAAAGTATACTTTTTACTTTAGTTTTCACTGTGGATCAGAAAATATATATTTTATTTAAGTTGAACATCTTTCCTCCGTCATGATGCTACCAGGCATGCAGATTTAACAAGACAACATTATAGTGTGACAGGTTGTTGATGGCTAGAGGATTCACAGAGTCATCAAAGGTTTGACACACATCTGTGAAACAATTTGGTGTCTTTTTGCAGTGTTATTCAACAACAATTCTGGTCCAAAAGCTGAATCATTTAGAGAAAATCTCCACGTACCCATGACCCACAAATCATTCTGCCATTTAGTTTCTCCAAACATATCAATCACTTTCAGGGTCAGGGTTGGCAGACCATTTGTCTGTAACACCTGTCTGTGATCACACATGCAAATCTGATTTAATATAGAATAATCCCTGTAAATCCATAGCAGTCAATTTAGTAGGTCATAACATCTGCCGTGCAGCTGCCTGTTACGTAATCATGGATTGCTCTCCGAGTTCGAACAGATTCTAATAAGAGCTGAGAGTTCCAATTAAAGGGCAACCTGACATTAGAGGGAATATGCCTGTTTGCTTTAACAGAAGGTAGATTAGAACATACCATGTTGTACTCTGATTTAGGTACAGATTGTTCCGAGACATACGTCCCCATGCTCAGCAAGTAACTGGCAGTAGAAACCAAATTGCATTGCTAGAAACTGTCTTTATGCAATATAAAGTTTATTGTGTAAGTAATGTCTTTAAAAAGTTTAGAAAATTAAACATAGTGCTGCAACAAAAGGCCGTTAGCTCATGTGTATCAACGATTATGACTGATTATAACGGATCCAACTAGCGGGAAAATCTGAAAAATGATGCTCTCAATGAAAGATTCTTGGCAATTCTACAATAATAAAACTGTGTTCAATCTGAGAGAATAGTTTACAGGATAATTAAGACAGGTTTTATTTTTTTTCAGGGATATTTATGCAACTGGTCAAGGCTATCAAATTCCTCTGTTTCTAGTCTTTGTGTAAAGTGGTTGTAACCCCTTCCCATGACAGTTTCACATCTGGGAATATAGGTAATTGTACAGCAAACTTCCTTGACTTCACCTAGCATGGCAAAAATGTACAACCTGGCTGAATTTTCACTGAAAGCTATAATAAAGGCACATTGTACCCTCTTTAGACCAGTTTAGACAAGCATACAGATCAGATTCTCAGAACTGCCTAAAGCTAGGTCTTTGTTGGGACTCCTGTTTTTTCTGTGTGTGTATACGTCCGGATAGCACCATGGTCTTCTCCTCATTTGACCAAATATGAGAGCAGGGAAGAAGGAGACGAACATGTTATCCTTCCCTACACTGCTGGAGCAGCGGGTCTCACAGCGTCATCAGTCTGAGTCATCTCATTTTAATATGCTACTTTGATGAGCTGCTGGTAGGGGGATGTCCCTTGTGAATGCACACATACACACACACAAATACACACCATCCCCACCCAGCTTTCTTATACACTCAGACATGTGGTTAGTGGCCAATTCCATGCTGCAGATCTGCACATTAGCAGGATATTGCATGCCTCGCCTTAGTACACCAATCATTTATCTTTCTTTGCACACCTTCTTGTATTTTCCCTGTCCCACAAGCCAAAACACACTTCTGTTTGTTTTCATTCATTCAGAAATCACAGCAACATAAGCACATGTGCCTTCATGCATCTTTGACCGACACATGTGACCGTACGCTACCAGCTAGCATGTGAGTTAGCCCGCGGCCTGTGTCTGTGAGTCCATGCGTACTGTATAGCCATGTATGTGTATGCATATGTATTAAAAAAAGTGTGTGTGTGTGTGTGTGGTACAGTGTAACACTGTAGGTGGGAGAGTAGCATGTGCCAGTTATGCACTTGTGTCCTCCAGGGCAAGATGTACTGAGAAAGCAAAACTGTTAGGGGGAAGGGAAGTCACGCAAGCATTTTTCTCAATAGCCAAGACCCTCTTGAGTATTCTTCCCCCATCTGTTCATCCATACAAACAGATGTCTGAGCTGGAATGGCATACAAAAGCATCAAACCGTCATATATATTGAGAATACAATATTTGTTGGAAAATCAAATGAGTTGTCGCCTGAGGGCTGTTTGAGATATGCTGGCAGTTTGAGACATGTGAATAAAAAGCTATATAAATATATATAAGCTATATACCTCTGTTTATTTGTTTATTTCTCAAGATACAATGCAAGAGTTAGAGCAATTTTCCACTTATTTTTTCATCTTCTTTCAGCTACCTCCTCCTCTTTCCAAGAATGGAACATTAACTGGGCTTGACTTCATTTGTCAAAGCTTCTTTATGTCTCCTGCTAATGACCTTTCTGTTTAAATAAGTAAACATCTCTCTCTTAACTCGCGTCTTATTGGAAAATGACCTTGCTAGATGTCTGGGGTCCGGTGTCTGCCTGTGTTAGACTGCTGAGCCTCAGACTGTGAGAGCGAGGTATGGGGCGGCAGCCGGGACACCCTATCTTGCTCGGTGTGATCCAACGGGAGCTATGGTCCAAATCTCAGCGCTGCATTCTGTGCGGCTGCTCAAAGCGTGAACTGGCAGGACGGGAGGCAATTACCGCCACTCAGCCAGCCATTTACCAGAGGAACTGAGGCTGCAGAATGGGCCAGCACTGCTCACTTTGGATTGAGATCAAATAGGGTGTAAGCAGGAGCGACACTCCGCTGAGGCGACAAGGAGGCCACGTTTCAACACATACACAAAGAAAAACACTCTGTTTTGCTTTTACATCCACACCTACACACACTCAGAGGTGGGAAAAGTACGCATATTGTGTACTTGAGTAAAAGTAGAAGCAGCAGTGTAGGAATAATCTGTTACAAGTAAAAGTCCTGCAATCAAAATGTTACTCAAGTAAAAGTACAAAAGTATTGGCATTCAATTATACTTAAAGTACCAAACGTAGAAGTACTCATTGTGCAGAATGGTCCATTTCAGAATAATTTATGTGATATGTTTTGATTATAATTATTAATGCGTTATAGTGTTATCAAAGCTGGTAAAGGTGCAGCTAGTTTGAATGACTTTGTATACTGCAGGGTAGCTTGTGAATTTACTCCAGGTGGAACTAAAGTCTGATTTAAGAGTTGATTATATTTCACATCATTAATCCAAATCTGTAAAGTAACTAAAGGTATTAAATACATGTAATGGAGTACAAGTACATGATTCACGTCAGGTTTGTAGTGTGGTAAAGTACACATTAACAAAACATTGAAATACTATAGTAATAATATAATAATAAATAATAGTACAGTAAAGTCTCTCAAAATGACAGTACTTGAGTAAATCTACTCAGTTACTTTACATCACTGCACACACTCTTACATGTGTATAAGTGTACCCCTCCATTCAGAGTACAGTATGAATATAGCCTGAGGCTAGACTAGAATACATCTGAAAGACATCTCTTCAATAAACTTGAGTTACAGACATAATACTGAAACACAGAAAGTCTCACATATCTGAAAACAGGTAAAAGAGTCACGCTGATGTACCCGCCTACACGTTTGAGCACATGACATGGCCCTGAAGATAAATACTTTTTGTGCAAAATATATGTCTATTATTCTCTGGCCCTTATCTACAGAAAATATAATTATTCTTTATCTTTCTTCGAAATAGAGGAGTCACGACTTTCATCTTTTCCGGTTTCAGGTGTCATTGAGAATAATCATGGCTACCCTGAATAATAAAAGCTTTCTTCCAGGCAGAATCTTAAAGAATTACTCACTAAAAGGAAACAAGGGCACTTGAGCTGCCTACTGTGCTGCCATAATAACCATTCAAATAACCACCAAATGTGAATGAGGTCAATTAAAGCAATTACGCTGGTCCATGCATTAATGTCTATCAACATACATTAAACGGCATAAAACGCAAGTACAGCATCTTAAACCATTAAGGACTATGATTATTTCATACAACACTGTTTTATTATACATTTGACTGATTAAGCTCCTGTAAAGAAAAGCACTTTGGAAAAACTTCAAACTAATTTAAAAAACATCTCTCAAATAACAAGCTATTTCCAATCAAAACTTTCTTTCCTTCAGGGTCAGAAAATCCTTGTTAAAGGGCTCTGTGTGATAAAACTGGCCTAACATCAAAAAACATTGCCAGCGCTTTTGTTGTGTGTTGCACTATTGGAAAACCTCCCCACGTAGTGATCTATTTTTACAGACATTGCTCTTAGATTCTCCACTTTTTACATCTCGCAAAACTCTAAATTTGAAAATGCTGGCTGACAACACCATGTTAATGCGTTCCTTTAGATCTAAAGCAGGGGTGGGGAACCTTTTTCCTCTCAAGGGCCATTTCCATGTTTTCAACATCCTCCGAGGGCCGTACAAATTATTGACCTCTGCTTAAAAAAACTAAAATTACAGCCCATTCATTTCGCCTTTCTTTCATGATGTGCAAAGAAAAAGCAACCTCTTAATCCAGATATCTTACCATGACTCACGCATGCATGCACGTGCACGGTTGTGGCATGACCACCAAAACAGAAAGATATGGACACAAGATGTGTGCACATGTATTTAGTATCCTATCCATGTGAACATGATTTAAGTGGGTTGAGGACCTAACCTCCTCTAGGGGAGTTTTTAATGTTGAAGTTAAAAGCATCAATCTGGTGCACTTTGAGAGCAACATTAAGAGATCTATGGATACATCTCTCAACAGAACTGTAAACAGATTTACTTTTTCTTCATGGATATTTTACAAATCACTCCCCTTTCAAACTGTATTCTTGTTTATTAATAACAACTTGTTTTTACTGTCATATAGTATTTTATACCTGTTTACTTTATTCTCTTGTTTTTTTATAACTATAATGATCATATAAAGATGTGCCTTTACCTCACTGGTTGTAGAAAAAGCTTCTTATATTCGTTAGCATAGCTAGCTACCCAGATGCTAATAACAACAAAGTTATTGACTGTATGATCAGTATGACAGATGAACAGATCGCCACTGGGCTTTCAACTAAAGACACAGCCACGCAAAAACTGCGGCATGTGTACGGCTCCTTATGGGTACTGCAATTTGTGAAGTGCCGGAGCGGCGTTCTGGTGCTCTCTGTCAGCTCTACACCCTAGACCAGTAGTTCTCAACTGGTGGGTCGCGACCCAAAAGTGGGTCGCGGACCCGTTTCAAGTGGGTCGCGGATGTGTGAGTGAAGAAAAAAAAGTTGAAAAAAAAAATTGGAATTTTTTTTTTTTTTGAGAAAAAATGCAAACTTTTATTTTGAAGGACCGATTTTCTAACGCTGTGCATGCAGTATGCGTTGGACTGGAAGTACCAGAGACCATAAATGGTTTTGAAAACTTCTGTCACGTAGTGATCATCTTCTCAATAAAACATCTCTGCTGATGTTTTTTCGAGTCTTCTGGCCAATCAGAATCAAGATTGTTGCCGGAAGTCCCCACGGAGAATAACTGAGGTAGAACTATTCTTTATACATCCATGGGTACAACTTCAGATAAAAATGAACACATAATGAAATATGACCCCCGGTTTGATGATTGACAGGTCACAGAACAATGGGAGCTATCTACCCTTACCCACAATTTAAAATAAGTCACACACAATCTCCTCTTTACTCTTCTCTCAGCAAGCTGTCAGAACTAAGTGAAAAACAAACAATGGCATAAAATATTATTAATATGTCGGGTAGTAATAGATTTATTTATTTTCTTCTCAGAGTGTACCAGAATGCGTAGTTTATGTTAGCATTTCTAAAAATCTCCTGGGGGAGAATCCCCCCAGACCCCCCTGCTGGGGTTGGGTTTTCAGCATGTGTGCCTTTTTATATAGTTCAGCTTTGATTCCATCATCTCATTAAACCTTTTTTAAAAGCATACTTTAGTTCTGTGAAGGGATATATGCACTGTACTTCATTTTATTAATATTGTATTCTGAAAAGCGTATATATTACAGCACGATTTTTTGTTGAATAGATTTGAGTGCTTCAAAATGTTGGGTCACAATGTATTGACCAAGTAAAAAGTGGGTCCCGAGGCCTAACCAGTTGAGAACCACTGCCCTAGACGAGACATATACCACGTGATGACACGTTAGGCTCGTGTTGTGTTCAAGGACCCTGACCTTGGCCAGGAAAAACAGGCACTCGCTTGTTTAATTCTTTTGCGGTCTAGATTTCTTAAATTGTTTTTCTTTTTTGCGTGTGTTTATAAATTACCTCGAGGGCCGTAACAAATGGTCTCGCGTTCCGTATACGTCCCGGAGGCCAGAGGTTCCCCACCCCTGATTTAAAGCAATAGAGAGGAAATTGATTAAAGCCTTTATGCTGGGGAGTTGAACTGCTGTTAAACACCAGAGAAATGTGAGCGACCAAGCAAACGTTCCACTACAACTGATGCTGAAAACAAGTTGCCAGTGTTAAAGCCTTGGGCCATATTCATAAAAATACAGTGTTGCTTTATTGATCGCACAAAGAAAGACTCTTTTCACTTCAGCTTTACAAAAGCAGCCCTGGAAGAGATTCATTGTCTTGCTCAAGGACACGGCAGGAATGATTCATGCCAACATGGGTTGAACCACGACACCTTGCTGCACCAATGGGAGTCATCAAAAATAATTCCCAATGTCGATGTAAGTTTGCAGAAAACAACACAGTGTCAAGTTATGTGAAACATGAGTGGCCTCAAACGCATTGTAAATCCCCAAAGTACATGTGTTGTGCTTCTTGTCATTTCGAGAAACGCTTCATATTTTGAAGTTTTTTAATGTTTTATCTTGCCTGTTATTACAACGTTTATCCCAAAGCTTTTTAAATAGGTAGGAGGTTTTTAAAAAGAATGTTTTTCTTTGGCGTGAGCACGGTCAATATATATAATGAAAGTAGTAGTATTTGGGATTAGTCAATTCCAATGAAAAGGGTATTTATAAGATAAGATATACTTTATTAATCCCAAATTGGGAAATGTTTTCGTTGCAGCAGCATTTAAAACAAGTATTGCACATATTTAGAAATAAAAATAAGAGGAAAAAATAAACAATTGTACAATTGAAAATAGCAACTAAAAGAGTGAACATATAAAACTTGAACGTGAAGAAAAAATATGTACACTATCTGACAAATAAAACACCATTGATGGGCTAAATTACACTTTTACACAATATAAAAGTGGGATATTATTTACATTTAGGTTGCAAGAATGGCATATTTAATTAAATATAAATGTAATATGTACAAGTTATAAGTCCAGTATGTAGTACTATGTTTGTGACAGCTAATAAAACACTTAAAAACTTTGTGGTGCTTGTTGTTCAGCCCCACAGTGCCATTTTCATTAATTATTTTCAAGCATAACAACTAAATTAATCTTTAATCTTACTACAGAGGCTTCAATAAAATGTACGCCTGTTATCCATCTACGTTGTGCCACAGTGAGAGTGAGTGATTAAACATTCAGGGAACAACAGCTCCATCAGAAATGTCAAGAGGACTTCATGTTGTCAGTCTGAATAGCAATCCTCTCTTTGTGTTTTGACGGGGGCCTTGACCTGTCTACACAACGCACGAGAAAAACAACTCTTTTGCAATCACACGGCATAATGCTGTCTCATCCCAAATTTGGAGGCCTCTACTTGCTTGTCTGTGTCAGAAATAAATGTGGGTTAAGAAATCATTCATCACTCCGGCCTTTTGATTTTCCTCCAAATCTCCAAAGTGTTTGCATTGCCAACTCCTAACTAGAGTAATTAGTTCAGTTTTGGGGCTTAAACTTCATCAGATCAGTCACTTTTGAAGGTGATACAATGATATAATCAAGAACATAAACCAGTAGAATTCACTGTCACTGAATACAAAGTCAGTGTTGCATTGTTTGATGAAAAAAGCTTGTTTTGTAATGGGAAAGATAAAAGGCAAATCATTCTCATGTGTGGTGATTTTATTATAATCCTTGAGGAGGACTCTTCCCTGCTGTTATATTATTATTTTTGATGAGGTGTCTCCATGTTCCAATTAATCTGAAAACAAGCTCACCCACAGTACAAAAGAGGCACTTTCAGCCATAAACTCAATCTTATCGGGGCTATTTTGGTAGCGGTGCAGGGTGAGGTGGGGGTTAATTAAGATGTATAACTAAGAGATTGCAATTAATACCTCGGCGCAGGTCATTTAGCTGTTGGATAGACATGCAGAGCGGCGTTTGCTTGGATTAGAATGAACATGCTAAAATCAGCCTCATTAGTACATCTAATCTCCTTCTTCTCTTCCTTACATTAGATGCCACAGGGAGCGATGAGTGTGGAAGAAGTAGTGGTGCCCCTGGAGCGCATGCCACAGATAAGATTTGGGGATAAACGGTGGAACGGCATGGGGCTTCTCTCACCAGAGGGCACATGAATCAAGCGCACCAGTGTCATTTGTCCTTCACGTCGGGCAGATGGGATTGCGTCTGCTGCTGCCTGTTTGATGCCTGCCGAATGATCGTATGCAAGAATGATGGGAACACAGAGAAAGCTGCGGGGTGGCGTGACTACAAAGTCACTGGTGTCATTTCACATGTGCAACAAAGGAATGATCTCCCTTTGAAAACTCAAAACTAGTCTGTTGATTAACATTTAAAAGGGGTTTCGTGACATAACATATAGTGATTGTTAGACGTTGGGAATTAAAAAGGTCACTATGGGCTCTGAAATATTATCATGAACATATTTCATGAATTTCTGACATTGTACAGTAGCTAAAACTACAGCCTTGCGTTCCTTTACAACCGTGTCCGTCCAAAATGTCTTTGCTTCATCCTTTTACTTAGTAGATATCTGTTTGAAATGTTCATAAATAGGATTGGAGTTTTTGAATTATGACAGAAAACGTGTTTTGTGAGCTCACTGTTACCTCGACCTTCAATCACAAAAATCTAAACACTTCATCCGACCGGTCTCGAGAACACTTTTTAAAGGTCTTGGTCCTCGGACCTACAGTATAGGACCGGTCAAAACCACGGCTATCGGTAGCTATCTCACTTTAGCTCGGTCTGTTCCAATTTCTTTTTTACTTCTCAGAAATCTCTTCCCCCTCACAAAAAGCTATTTAGCGAATATTATTAACTAAAATGAGGAGGCGTGTGGCGCAGCGGGTTGTGCATTGGTGTTCGGATCAGGGGAGCACAGGTTCAAACCCCACTGCAGTCAGCATGTCATTGTGTCCCTGGGCAAGACACTTCACCCCAAATTGCTCCTGCGGGGATTGCCCACAGTAGTGAGTATGTAAGTCGCTTTGGATAAAAGCGTCTAACAAGTGACATGTAATGTAATGTAAAATAATAAATATAAATAAATCATATTTAGTGCTACAAAGGTGGTTCCTGGTTGTTTTCTTGTTTTGTTTGTTTGTTAAGATTTTAATAATTTACTGTTTTAAATGAAAATAATAACCTTTTGAATAAATATGATGAGGTTGAATTGATATCTTACTGTTTGTATGTGGGTCTTTTTATGATGATGTGGAGCTTTCAGATCATATTGACTATGGTGTCTTCCACATTTGATTGTAAGTGTAATATGTAGTGTTGGATTCACACTAGTCTGGTTCCGCTCTTGATTCTGTCTCGCCCTGCCTTGGTCTTGACTCGGTCTCGACCTCTTAAAGTCTTGGTCTTGGTACACTCTGGTTTGGTCATGACTTGGTCTCGGTTAAGGTTGTCTTGACTACAACACTATTCATCCTTGAATCCATGTGAATGTTTTTGCCAAATATAAAGACATTTTATCAAGAAGTCCCAAGAAAACGAGAATCAGTGGGAAAGACAAATAGAGAACACGTTGAAATAAGAAGTGAAGGCATAAAAATGATTGCCAAATAAGTGATCATGTAAAATATTAGGGTTGGTTATGAAACCTCTCCACTATTCCAATGTATCCCTAAAGTCAATGTGACTGCTTATTTATCGTGTCACTGCCATGTGTAGCTGCTTTTCTACATATCGTCCTCATGGAAAGCATCTTCAGTAATTTACATGGCATGCTCTTACACAACACTCTGATTTACCTTGATGTGATCTACTCTCCCCCCAAGTTGTTTCAGTGTGAAACGGAACTATTAGCGCTTGTCCCCAGGAGGAATCAACCTAATGATATTCCAATGTGATTTAATGTCCCAGGTGTGGTCATGGTGTCTTGCTTTTTTTTTCTTTTTTTTTTTGCCTGCGCTTGTCTGCTGGGCGAACCAATCTATCAGCCCCGTACTGTCAGGTCCCTGCGGCAAAGCTCCTGTTCCTCCAAGGTCTTCTTAGACATGACTGACTGACCACATCCCCATTCTTTCCATCTCACTTACATGGAGAGAAGCACTGAGTGATGAGAGGGGACGCGGCTTCTGAATAATATCTCCATAAAAAGATAAAAACATGCTCTTTGAAGGATTGACACTAGACTCATTATACCATTTTCATCTCTCTTGTGCCACCATTTGCCCATACTAGGTAGGATCTATTTTAAGTGTGTGACCTTTAACGGCTACCTCATCTCTAGTGGAGTGAGTGATAAAAAGGTTTATTGAGGATAAAAGTGTCTACTTGTTGAATTGAATGGCACACATTTTGGTTCGCATGCACGCACTTTTAATGTTAATTAATTGATGTTAGAGAAGGACTATCTGCAAATCTTTTTCATGACAAAATACGGTATGAACTATGGACATTTTTAACCTTGTTTTCCAATAACATACCATTATAAAAATGTTAAATGGCTGACGCAGCTGAGTTAATTGTTGGCTTTTGATTCCCAGGGGCTGTTTTTCTTTGACTATAAAAGAAAGAAAAAAATGAATAAGCCCTGACTGGCACTGTTACTATGACAACGAGCTTATAGATATATAATCACACTTCCCTCACCCCCACAGGAACCCACGAACATATTCTCTTATAGACAAAAGTATACAGCTCCTGCACTGAAGCTGTATTCATGCGGCACGCTGGGCTGAGACACACAGCTGTTCACCAGTAAGCTTGCCAAAAGTGCCCCACCGCCTCAATCCTTGGACTCAAATCAAATCCCCAATTTGTTTATGTTATTATGTTGATAAAGGGTAGCATTTCCATATGAATATCAATATTTCAGTAGCAAGCCAGGCGTTACTGTGAACACACTGGATCCCTGGCAAGAAGCACCCAACAATATGAATGGGGCTCCATTTGAAGTGTAATTTCACTCATCTGATTCTCTCTTCCTCACATGATCTGAAAAGGAGGTATTTTTAGAGCCCAGGTGCTTATCCTCTTTGTGGTGCTGGAGGCTAATGTTAAATGAACACATCAATCTTAGTGTTGGAGAGTGAGAGGGGAGCAGCGGCACAGACACAGTGGTAGTAGTTTCCCTGCCAACTGTGTGATTCCAAAGCTTTTTGTGTTTTTGCCGCAACCATGGGGCATTATTGGCCTCTGTGTGATTCATTCAAGCCACTTAAGGGATGGCAAACTTGAATCTGGGAGCATAAATAACATTGGGGAGTACAATACACAATGAAATATCAGCAATAGACAATTCTGAGCCTCTTATAACACATGGATGATACATCCCCCAGGCATTTCAAACACAATTCCTTACTTAAATTACATTGCATTAAAATATATCAACATATGGTAAGTGCCAAACAATGTTCTGATCTGAATGCAACTAGTTCATAAATCATAACACAGTGAGATGAGTCATCACTCTTTCAGCTATCCAAATCACCATGGGGCAGAAATCATTAATGGTAGTCTAATGCATCAAGGACATGCAAATCAGCTATTTAGGCAGTGTGTATGAGCTTTTTGAGTTATGTGCTGTTGTTTAAGCCTGATGTGGAGATGGGTCGGCCAATCACTCATCTGCTTGCTGCTGTAGATTATTTAGTTAGTGTGTGTGTGTGTGTGTGTGTGTGTGTGTGTGTGTGTGTGTGTGTGTGTGTGTGTGGACATGATTAAAAGGGCTCATGAGAATCCTATAGACTTAACTTCAGTGCACGTATGCAATCACTCACAACTCATATTGCTGTATCGCTTTCAAAGAATTACAGGGCTACGTGCAGATGTAGCTATTTGTATTGTCCCCTATTAAGCATTTATGCTTTATCATCCTGCATTAGTTCTGGAGGCAGCGCACGGCAGAAACTAATTAATGATTTTAACACTCAATGAGTGTCTTTTAATTTTCTTATTACCAAACTCATCACAATAGCTTCTGATGGGAGTTTTTACATTTAATTCCAGAAGATTTCCGTTTTGGGACCAGAACCAAAATGTTGGCTTTAAATATTATCAAAAAGTGTAGGAGTTTTTGGAAAAGAAGTGGCAAAAGTTCAAAAGTTCAGAAATAAAGTAAAAATGTTTGATAGAAAGTATCTCAATGCGTAAACATTTATTTCCTCCCCCGACTCGACCATTCTGTAGTTGGGTCATTTTGATTATTGCTTCTGTCTTATCTTTATTGATTTTAAGAAATAGATGGACAAAAGCTTTCTGCTCAGCGGGAAAATATCATAAACAGGATTATGCTTCTAAGTAAAAATAATGAGAGAGTGTTTCTGCAGTAACTTCTGGCTTTCAGCAGACTTCCAGCTATGCCAAGTTCACCCTGCGATCATCTGTGGCAGCACAATGGAAATGATGCAGTCTAGGATACAAGTGAGCCCAGCTGTCATCAGCAGGTATTCACATTTAACAACGGGCAGCACAGGAAAACAGATCAATACAGCGTCCACAGACCTGTGTGATGTGAGATGATGTGAGATGGTGTGAAATCCTAACCTCTGTCCTATTTGTCCGCTGCGCATCAATATTTGAGAATAATGCATTTTTTAGCTTCTCAACTCAATTCCTTTGTTTGATGGGACAACAAATGCTATCATTTCAATGGTCACTGCTTCCATCTGCAGGAATCTGAATGATTAGCCATTCTATTGAAAGTGGAGGGAATTGTTGTACAGTGGAAGCTCTCTGTCACGGCCCTTTGTAGGCCATTGATTGATTTACAAGTTGGACAGCATTCTGATGGGTCCAACTGAGTATTGATTCACTACTGTCCATATCTGTTCATGTTGTTGGCTGATGTCGCAGTGCCACTGCAGTGTTGCCAGCCACACAATAAAGACTTAAATGGATCTCTGGAGTGCTTTTTTTATAGGTGCAACAAACATAATGTCAAATAAGTGTGTTCTTATTGGTTAAGAATTTCTATAAAATGCAATTGTGTTGCAGATGACATTGAGTATCTATAAGCCTTGTTCGCCTAACAAATACAACAAGTTTTATCTTTTCAGAAGTAGACAATGAATGCTATGAAATAGATGTAACATATACAATGAAGCCTGGTAACACAATTTGCCCAGCAACATTCAAACTGACTCATTGTGAAAGGAGAATAACACAAAGCCTTTTTCCCCCCCGCTTGCTGGCTTCTGACAGCAGAACTCATTTACAGACCTGAAAGGCTGTGCATGTTCAAGTGTTGCGATTCATAAGGCCGAATGAGCATAAATCATCTTCGGAAATCAATAAATACAGCGAGGGTACAGCACGTTCTGCAACACCCTATCATCTTAGTCACAGCCAAGGAAGGCACTCAACAGCACTGTTTATAGAATAACACCTCAATCATCCACACCACGATGGGATAAAGACCCCACAACGGGCCTTACAATCCACAAATACGGACTATTCCCTGGAACACAATTGTCGAAACTAAATGATGTTTAGGTGCCTCTGCAATCAATATTTCTTAGCAATGCCATACAGCAATTTTGTTTGGATAAGTGCAACCACAACATTTAAAACATAATGAATGAATGATAATAGGGGGAATGTTTTTCTAGCTTGTTTGGATATGCACTCTCTTGCCCTAATAGGTCTTTTTGAAATCCCATTTATTCCAATCCAGGTGGACATATAAAGCCCTAAATGAGGAAAATCTCAATTTCAAAGGCAACTAATTGAAACTAGTAGTAGCTGGAAGGATGTGTTCATTTATTGGCATCCAGTTTTTTTCAGTTGACACATTGTGTGATCTGTGAATCCAACGTCTACTTAAAGGTAGGGTAGGTAAGTTTGAGAAACCGGCTCGAGATACACTTTTTGTTATATTCCATGGAATGCTCTTAACATCCCGATAGCAATGAATATCTTAAATGCTTTGACAAAAAATCCATAAAAAAATGTAATCTGTGGAAGCCGTAATACTGTAAAAAGTACGACCAATCATTTTAGCCGGCCCGGCTAAAATAACTGGATGGCCTACCTGCCTGTTAGCCTTCCATCTGTGCACAAACTTATCTCGTGCCCTCATTGGTCATGTGCGCGTTTGTGTGTGTTGGAGGAGGGGCTCTATAAGGAAGTGGCAGATTTTCTCCGGTTGTGTATTTTCAAATTCTAGCGATCTCGAGCCGGTTTCTCAAACTTACCTACCCTACCTTTAAGTTGGGAACTTTTTTTGACAAAAGGGGTATAAAGGGCAGTTACACAGAGTACAGCCCTGGACCAGAGCCAGGTTTTTTTACAATCAGTCAGAGGGAGGAAGAGAAAAAGGAATATTCACAATGATCTTCAGCTCTATGTTCATATAAATTGTATCAATGTAAATTGAATAAAACGATAAAAGCCCCCCCAGTCTCTGCTAAGGCACGTTGCTGTTTCAAGGCTTAAAACGGAACCATATGCCCAGTGAATCCATGCCTGGGGTCACCTTGAAAGTATTAGGATTTAATATGATTGACCGTGCAGTCTTAGCAAAGGATTACCGTGATGTTGTCCGTATGCTGCCGTGAAAGCGAGAGAAGTCAACATTATGCTTTAATATGAAACAGAGGTGAAATAGAAGGGGAGGGGTGCACAAGATCTGCTTAGCAAGAACTTTAGGGCCAGACAGGTTGGAAATGGGGCTGTAATGAGTTAACATGGACGTGCGGGTCATTCAGTCAAACCGGAGGATGAGGATCCCATTAGCTTGAAAAAGTCTGAGGTGAATGTGATGAGCTGCGAGACTCAATAATGTTCCCCCCTAACTCTCCTGCCCTCGCTGTCTCTCTCCCTTCATCCGTCACGTCCAGGGTCAAGCATGGCTTTATAAATGTTATCTGATTGCTGAGAGCTTTCCAATGCTTAGAATCAGCGGTGAAATTAATCTCTGACTAAAATATTGACGCTACACAGAAATCTATCACGAGAGGCGAAGCAATCAGGCAATAAAGGAGGAGGTGTTGGAGTAAAAAAAAAACAACAAAAAAAGCATTTCAGATAAGCACAATCAATCGGACAGCTTCACCCCACACCCCCGTACTGAGGACTTTGGATGGGAGTCAGCTTTGATCGTTTACAATGTAGGTGAAGCTGAAACGGTGTGGGATTAATCTCAAATTGTTTGACCTTGAGGTTTGACCTTTCATTAAGGTAATCCCGGAAATCTGCATGGGTTTTAAATTATTACAAGGCATGATGATAAAACCGTTTTTTGATCAGCTTCCAATTCCCTTGATTGAAATGCCATTAAGGCTTTAAGCAATGAACTCTTCAATGAAGCACCAATTCTATATTCAACATGAAAAGCAGCATGACTAACACTATTGAATGTCATAATATAACCTTATGGCTATGTTTTCTATGTTTAGTCATCACAAACCTCTCCTAGTATGTTACACTGTGGCAGCCATTATAATTCCATTGGACAGGCCTAATCCCTGACAATGGCAGGCGCGCTTTATATTATACAGTATACAATGGTGACCTTCCACATTCACCTTCCGGGGTTTAGAGGAGTAATACAAAACATGCAAGCGCTAATCTTCTCTGCTGTGCTTCAATCCTCTGTCAAACCCTAGGGGAATGTCACAAAGGCACCAGCGAAACGCCTCCTGCGTATACCTCCTGGCAAGTAGGGGAACATGGAAATAATACAATAAAACATTCATCAGTCATTTTGTAATGCTGAGGTTGAAGAAAAAGGGAAAGAGAGAGCGGGAAAGAGAAAGGAAGCGGAGGAAATCAGGTGCACATGCATGTGTGACAGAGACTGACAGCCTCTTTTTACGTGAAGAAATAACACTAATTCATTTCCCACATTATAAACCCTCCTGTTTGCAATATTCATGTCACGTAGCACAATGAAAGAGGACAACCCCTGTTACTGGTGTAGTGCTAAATAAAGATGTAACCCCCTTTCGTTTAGTTTTTCTGAGGGGGGGTTGGGGGGGGGGGGGATAAAAAGATGAGAAGTGACTCCTCGCAGACTGACCCAGATAACAACAACATGAAGCTGGAGTCTGCAGGGGCAAACAAAGCAGTCCACACAGAAGAGGGAGAGAGATAGCTGCAAAGAAAGAGAATAAAACTGCTATAAAATCGTTCTCCTGACAGAAAGTTAGTTCAGAAGTAACAGCGAGAAAAAGGAGATGAATATTTTAAGAAGCAAGCGATGTCAGGGAGGAAAAAGACGAGTAAGAGTGAGAATAAACACAAGCAGCGATCGCAAATTGTTGACTTGCAAAAAAAAAGGGGAGTTTTTTGGAGTACATGAGCAGGCAGCATCTGTTGAAGCCTGCCTCTGTGTTCATTTCCTCCTGCCAGGTGGAGTGCACCATCAGCTTATTGGCTCAATCATCTGAAGAAGAGAAAACACAAATAAGGCAACCGCAGGGGCTGGATCCTCAACATTGTTAAAACATCTGCAGTTGTTGCAGTTCTATTTCCAGGACACCTCCTAGGTTGCGCTGAGGTAAGTGCAAGAGTAAGCTGTGTAACAGAAGCCTATTCAATGCCACCCTAAGCAGTGCAATGGATTAGCATTTAGCTTAGCCCCAAATAAGACTTTCCAGAAAGAGGAAAGTCAATGGTTATTATACTATCTTTAGGCATATATCATAGGTCTCAGATATATACATGTCTATGAAGTCTTTTGCTCAAAATACCAAACAGATCACCGATTCTAGCCATGCCTCATAGCCCTCTATTTCAGCCCTGTTAGAGAAGTGCTGATTCCGGGTCCGTAGCTTTAAAAAAAAAAAGAGCAGAGACGAGAGCTCATGCAGGAGAATTCTACCCAGATACTCAGCTAAACCCTGCCATGATTAAACGCCATATTATGTTCCAACCACTTCAAGGATTATTTCTGAAACAGTATGGAGCTCAATTATCTTTTCTCTCATGGGTTTACCACAAGGTGAGTTCCTTATTATTTCCAGCTTTTTTTTCCATATACTCTCTCAAGTACAGTGTTAGCTCTGAGTGTTAGCGATGCTTAACAAAAGACCATATTACTTCCAAAACATCGCAAATTGTTTCTGATACAGCAACGTTTCTGATAGGACCATGGGCGTAAAGCCAGCCCACATTTCAGATATTACGTCATATCGGATGCAAATCGGGATCAGCTCCGTTGAACCCCCGTTTTTAGAGATGTGGGTAAGGAGGAAAAGAGAGAGGGTTGTATTTGCAGACACTTTGTGAGTCTACTGACACACCGGGGGACACATATTGATGTTTAAAAGACATCAAAAAGTGCCTTTTGCATGATAGGACATCTTTAAAGAGTCACTGTGCAAAGGTGCTGCGTGGAGAACTGATGCACACAAAGTCGATATGCTAATTCCTCCACACCAATCACATGCATAGGGCAAACACGCCTAATTTCCTAACTCCAACACTAAATGCTATGCCAGAATAAAAATGCTAATGTGTGCTGCAATATTTCATTTGTCCTTGTGCCTAGCTGGCCTGCAGCTCCACTGAGCATGGCCTACGGTGTCCAGGCTGTCAACGCCACTCCGCTCTCCTTCTCCCTCCGTGCCGGGGAGAAGGGACTCTGACCCCGCCATGATGACACTGCTCCAGAAGAGATTATAGACCCTGATACTCCGCCGCGCCAGCATTATGCAAACACTGCCCTTTAACTAAGAAACACGGGCAGGCTGCCAGCTCTGTCCAGCCCCGTCAGATCTGCCTACTCACGTCTGTGCAGGAGAAACAGCCTAAGAAAGCAAACTAGTGGGGGTATTGTGATGGATAAACATCATGACGCATGAGAGTTTTGCTCAAACATTCCAATATGAAAAAAGAAAAAGGTGGTGCAATAACCCTATACTAAATCAATGAGCAGTAGTTTTCATGTCGGTTTTGGGGTGTTGGAAATCAATACCAATAGTTTTAGACTGAAGTATCCAACTGTTTTTATTGGAAGGAGACAACATAACAAGTATGCATTATTTGACACCGAGGGAAATATGATCAGCTAAGCAATATAGAGTATGAAGTTAACCATGTGTAAAATGAAAATGAATTAGATCAGAAAAATTGCTGATGCTCCGCTCTCAAAGGGGGGAAACTCCTAAGCATGTTAAGCTTTGTTTTCCCACCACACAATCAGTGATGTCACAGCAATGTTTTTCTTCATATGTCAAAGGTAGAACAAGCACTATGATCTAACACTTGCTTCAAATATCAAACTCAAACAGAAGGCACTGTAGCAGCAGCATCCTAGCCTTTGTGATAGTGAGTGTAAAATTACCTTTTTAGGGGAAGTAATAGGTTGCTCTTTAGAAGTTCTGAGACGAGTACCAAACAAACACACACGACATTTCAGCGTTTGTGTTCTTTCATGTACTTTGATGTAGAAAACCACCTTCTGTTTAGTCTTTCAAAGACATGGTGCAATACCAGACCCCTTCCCGAAACCTTTTCATTTCAGATGTTTGTGCAAGGCATGAAAACAATTCCCTGCTTTGCTAAAAGTGCTTGTGATCAATCACACACCAAGTTCTGTAACCCTAACCTAAAAAAAGAAAGATTAAAAGATGGAAGCTGGTCAAAGGACGTAGCATTTTAAAGGGGCCCTTCTATGCTTTTTGGGGTGTTCCTTTTCCTGTAGTGTGTTATAGGTTGTTGTGCATGTAAATGGTCTGCAAAGGCTAAAATCCCTATGTTCCCTCAAGAGGGAGTTTCTCTCCCACACACTCCTCCACCTTGTCTGAAACGCCTCCATTGGACACTTCCGTAACAAAGCGACATCACTATGTAACGCTCGCACTTCTATTGGCTAGCGCTCCAACACATTGTATGTGGCCTTAGGGCAGTACATCTCTAAGCGGTTGACCAATCACAACAGAGCCGGCCAGCTAACCAATCAGAGCAGACTGGGCTCTGGTTTCAGACAGAGGGTGAAAAGAGGTGCTGCAGCACAGGCAGTATGAGAAAAATAAAGAGCTTTTTGAACATTAAAGCATGGAGACATGTCAAAGAAGAGGCACTCAATACTAATATAAATCTAAAAATAAGTATAATATGGCTCATTTAAATGTTTGTCCATTATAAGGCAAAACACTCCAGGTTTTAATAAAACATGTCACGGAAAATAATTAAAATTTCAAAACATTCAACTTACTCTTCTTATTAGAAATATTTCGCGATGATCAAGAACAAAGTAGTTATTTAGATAACCAGTAACCTGCCATTTGAAATCGAGTATGAACCTGAGAACCCTGAATGTCCTGCTTTAGGACCAAATGTTTAACTTCTCTGTCAAACTACATATAGTTCTGCTTACATCTTCATTTAATTACTTAATTAAAATGACTCAAATTGAATATCTCACTTTGACTTTGGGGAGTCATTAATGTCACAGGGTAATAATAAACCCTGTCCTAACGCTCCCCTTGGTATAATGAGACTCAACATGTCGATGCCAGCTTGCCTTCCTCTCACCCCCCTGACCCTTCTCACCCAACATGTCCTCTCAGTGCTCTTCCATCTTGTCCGAGGGATTTTATTAGACTTTAACGAACCATGACCCTTTGTGCTTCCAAAATGTTTAAGCTCCTGCCAAAAAATTCATCTCACATTACTGAGGCTTGTCGATGGCTTGTTTTGACACCTGAGGGGATATCAAGTCATAGTTGAGGTCCTAAAACATTTATGAAATATTGAGGAGAAGCAAGATAATTAATTTGTATCATATATTATTTTAGATAGTTCAACAACCTGTACTCGGCTGAGAGGCTTAAAGAGGGTTGAATATAATTTAGAGTTGACCCAACCAAGTGGAATATTATACTTGCATAGTTTTCCTTTAACATGAAAGCTCTAACTAACTCTGGATTAATTCATATGAGTTGTGGAGGGTCTATAACAATATTTTTTCATTTTTATGGCAACTTCTCTATGGCTATTGTTAATGGACATAGGTTGTCAGCTAGCTATACAAAGTGCCCATTCTTTTTCCCACCTAATGAGCGCTGGAAAATGACTGATACTCCAAAAACCAATGTAAGTGGCTACAACTCTAGAGCTATATGAATTGATTTTGAAGTGATTGGCCCATTTTCACCTAATGTTCAGCAGTTGGGCGCCAACTCAGAAGCCTGAAAGTGTTATTGGCATTTATAGCAATAGGAAAAATATAAAATAAAAGAGACGAGTTTTGTAAGAAAATAAAGGATCAATTAGAACTAAAGAACTTTATACCTCATGCTGTCTGTCTTCATCACACGTTTCAATAAGCTCTTGGTTTTTTGAAAGCCTTACGAGTACCACTCTTATAAAAATAGAGCTAGCTAACTATCGTGAAATACATAATGTGATTGTTTTTGCCCAATTGAGTCCATTAATCTTGGAAGGACTGTGGGAGAATGCAACTGAACTGTTCTATTCTTGGCACTCTGCTCTGTGCGTCATTGCACAAGCAAAGGAGCTGAGCGAGACAGAGGGTGAGTGAGCGAAAGCGTGTGTGTGTGTGTGTGTGTATGAGTGTGTATATTTTCATTTGAAGAGACTCCGCCCTGAAGGCAACAGCTCAAAGCTGCTGCTGTCACATATAAACAACGAGACCTGATTTGACAAACTGACAATGACACAGAGCTTGTGAAGTTGTATCCAAAATACCGGAGACTATTTTTATGACTTTTTTCAGGACAGAGGGACAAAATGGGTGACACATAAGAGGAAGGGAAAGAAAGACCACGCTTCAATAGAACTGAAAGCTTGAGTCTGGTATGATTCATAATTATATAACTGCTACCAAATCACTGCGATGGGTACATACACATGTGCACACCAGTAATTCGTGCCTGCTGGGGGATTTTGTTGCCAATGTCCTTGGCCCTTCCTGCAAGGCAGCAGTCTCATGAGATGGCAGTGATCAGAAAAGGAACAACACGCAAACTGATCCCACCATGTTGGCAGGCTGGTAATTAAATATCAGCTCTTGGCACAAAAGTATGTAAATGCTGCTTCCCGGCCCGTGCTTATGCCCATTTCACCCCGCCCCAACCCCGCCCTCAGCAACACTGATCAGTCGACAAGGCCCTGCCAGGTCCTGTTGCTAGAGAATACTCTCAAACATATTATTAACCCCCTTCTCTAAAGCGGATCCAGATAAGAGGCACCCCATCGCTTTGAGACCCTTGGCTTAACTGGCTGCACGGCCAATGATTTTGGCCCTCACAGCATACAAGGGAAGAGAAGAGGAAGAAAACAAATGGTGTGGAAACCGATGCAAAAAGTCAGGATGGGATATGAGTGGGTGGCAGAGCAGGATGTGGGGTAAAGAATAGAGATGTGCTCATAAATATCAAGGGCTCATAATTCTGAATATGTCAGAGGCCAAATGGATATTTTTCTATTGGCAGCGATAAGGCATGAGGGCAACTCGGATAGGGGCTTATTAAATGTCCCATAAAGCCTATCATTGTGTGGCAGAGCAGGGGACTTTTGGTTAACATGCCACTTTATGTATGCATGGCAATTGTTCTGTTACAGACTTGCTTGCTATGGAAAGCGTGGGTTCGTTGTGTTGCCTTATTAATGATGCCCCATCAAATAAATGATTGCACACTCATCAACATCTAACCCTATGTCAACCATGCAGTTAGAGATTGTGAGTGGATATTCTGGATCTGACTATACAAATAAAACGTTTGACATTACTGGCTCAGGTTTCATTCATGTATACTCCCTGTTTTTTATTAAACCACAGAGAAGCCTACTAACTGTGGCTGTGCATAAACACCAGCAGGAGTTTTGGCCAATTCTGTGCTGTGATTGGAGCTGAGGAGGCCCCTGTCACTGGCAAGGAGAGATGTATCAATCACTGAGTCTCTGGCTGCAGCCTGTGCTCACTAAGAGCGTCTGTGCTTTGCTAAAAGTGGAGAAGGATGTGAACATGAAAACAGGAAGTAAATAGGGATGTAAGTATCTGGAAAAAAAGATTGGGGTATGAGGAAGAAGGATGGTGAAAATAGGTGTGGGTAAAGACTTGCAAGAGAGAAAGACTGATTACAGAGGAAAGACAATGTTTTGACGGAAGTAAACGGTAAAAAGAGCAGAAGACAGAATTACCCTGGGAGGAAAATCATTGAAAGAAGTCATTTGTGAATGCCTTTAATACAACACAGTGCTCCAGATGCTGTCATTGTGAGACATAAGCAAATTAAGGTGAGGTAGATGTAGTCAACATGCAATAATGCATGCATGATTCTACTATGTGTCAATGTCAACTACAATAGAGATGCAATTAATGATCCCCGTGTCTTCCTTTCAGTCTGCCTCACCTCAAATGTATACAAGCTGATTAATTCAGAAGAACATCCAACACATACGGAGCAGAAGCCAAGCATAACTGATCCCGGATACGCTGTGTACTACGAGGATGAAAAAGTGTTATGATACAAATCAATTGTCTGGCTTAGAAGTACCATTTGGAAAATCTGATGGCAAATGAAAAAGGTTTCATCCTCTGCTGATAAGAAACACAAAGAGCCTTCTGTCTTTTATACTCCTAAATAAATAGTCGTTCAGTGTCAAAACATTTTCATTGACTTTGCTCTATCTCAACCTGCTCAAAAGCTGAGAACAAGAAGCCGGAGCGCACTCGATAGATGCAAAGGCGTGGAAGATAATACGTTTTGATCACAAAAGGCGTAAATGTATTCTACAACCTTGGCTCAACTGATTGAATGCCTCCCCAGATAAGGCTTTCCAAAAGATAAAAGGGAAATGTTCAGACACATTAATGATTAGTTGCTAATGACTGATCAAACAAAACATGCTGCCACTAGTAAGCAATGCTCTAATGAAGTCAGCTGAATACTAAGCAATCCATAAGCCAGGGTCCGATATCTTTTAAAGTCTGAGAGATATAAGCAAAGAAGAGGCGCTGTGAAAAGAACAGCTCGGCATGATATATGATCTACACACAAAAAAAATAACCAAAAGTTTCCCTGTCGGGCTTGTAAATGAATTGGAGTGCCCTTTAAGAGACTTACACTTTTGACCAGAGATACACTGTGTAATGTCACAAACCACCTTATATAATGAATCAATGAGCCTCCTCTGTATTTTTGTCTCCTCTGCCCGCTGCTTTCTCTCTAACCAATGTTGACATTTGGCTCAAAGTATATCGGTTCCCGCTGGGAAGTGGAGCACATATACTGTACACAACGACTCCAAGTGTGAGGTGGAGGGTGCAAAATGGGAACAAACTGCACTCACTGGATCTTTGGAAGTTTGGGACTTCATTCAAAGCGCACTGCAGTCTCATTGGTCATGAAAAAGAGGAACATAAGTGACAGTTCATTTACCTTTGGAATATGTCATGCCTTTGTATCCATAGCGTATTGTACATTGTATTGTACACACACAAGTGCTCAGCATATAAATATTTTCAAGGACATATTATGAAAGAGGTTACTGAGTTCTGAAACTTGAAAAGCTTTGGAAAGAGAAAATATTTCATGGTCAGTAGTTTTAGAACTTCTTCTGAATAGCATTTCATGCAACAGATTCTCATCGCATTTTTATCTCTGTTTGACCATTCTCTGCAGATTGTCTCATATTGCCTGTAATTCTTTCATTTGGTTGACTGGGAACATCTTTGCAATAGTACAGGCTTGGCGCTTGATTGACTCCAGATTGGTGAATATGTATAGCAAAGAGTCTTGAATAATGTATTGAAATCCGACACGTTCACTATGGTGGTGCAGCTCCGATTGTCGGGCGCAGTGAGAATCTTTGATGTGAATCCAGAGCCTCAGATATGTTTAAAATAAATCACGGATGGGGGAGCTGTGGGAGTTATTTGCCACCTCAGTGCATACATTTATCAAAAGTAGAATAATGGAGAGAAGGATCCCCAGATGAAAAGGGTTTACTGGATACCTCGAAATGGGCGTTTGAATAGAAGTGTGTGGACTAAATAGGTCATTTCAACAGGTCCATTGAGTCCATTGAACACAAAGGACATACATAACTGATGATATATTTACAAGTGTTGAATTCAATATGCCTTAACTTTTACATTATCAATTCAACAGATGGCTAATCGAAAATGAGACACTTTCATGCATACTGTAGTAAAGCTATGAACTACAAACCCCTCCTGTTTGACTACAAATGTTAATTAAAAGGTATCCTATCAAAGAAATTCCGATGCCCCTTGGCTATTAGAAATGTTTTTTAAAAAGATGAAATGATGAAGAAGTAAATTCACTGTCAGTCCTCTGTGATAAAACAAACAGAGAGAGAGAGGGGGAGATGAAGAGAGATCATTGGGAAATATGCAAATGAGGGTATGAATACAGATCAGGCTTCTCCTCTGTAGGAGATGAATACATTTACCTCTCATCTACATGCTGATGAAAAACAATAACATGTTTTTTTTTTACTTCAGCACTGTAGAGTATACATATCTATGTATATCGCTTTCATGGTCAGTTGTTTGAAATGAAAACAACCTAAATAGAAAAGATAAACATGGACAGCAAACTCATTTACACCGTGTCTATTCAAATAGTCATCTTTACATGTTTTTTTTCTTCCAGGTGGTTTTATAGTTAAGTTTATAGCCTCAGTGGTGGTCCATTGAATGCGTTATACCACAGGCTGCTGCCGGGAAATGAGAATAATTACCAGTTCCTCTGTACAGGTAAACATTCACTTCTGCACAACATGACAGGAAGAGAATTGAGTCTGTAGTTAGCGAGGAAATAACTTGCATACAAATCCTGCAGGTGTTATGATGAGCATCTAGAATAGAAAGCCACCAATTACCTCTTTGAAAGCTGAAGTATGTGTCTGAGTCTGAGTGCAGTACGTACAGAAAACAGGGAGTAGTGTTTTGCTCTGTTTCACCTATATTTTAGATTTCTTTTTAAGTCCTATTTAATAATAATAATAATAATACATTACATTTATAAAGCGCTTTTCCTGGTGCTCAAAGCACTTGAGCACCAAAGCGCTCAAAGCGCTATTTGACAAATAACTTTTAAGCTCTGCTGGGAACAACCAGAGGCCCAATTGATCACAAGTATGTGTATTTCTGTTCTTTATACTTTGACTCACTGTAGATTTTTCTTTAGTTTACCAGCGGTTTGAAACAAACCCCTTGCCAGTGTTTTCCAGTGTTTGTGAAGGTAACCATAGTCTGACACATGTGTCCCCGGGCTACCTTCAAGCATCAGCAGAGCGGCCACCAGGAAGAGAGGGAGGTTTATGCTCCTGAAGTGGAGAGTGTGCTGCCCTAACCCCTGTGGCATGAACCTACTATATCTTTTTAATGAGCCTGTTACAGGCCTCAAGGCTGGTGGCCAGAGGGGATGGAGTTTTCCAGAGACCAGCGTGACATATGCGAAGGAAAAAGGCACTGACGCAAGCCCATAGAGATATCAACAGAGGACCGTTGAACCAACTAACCACATCACATCTATATTCAGTTCCACCTGGCAAAGGTGTTTGACTGAATATTGCATTTACTCCCCACTGGCTCCAGGGATTTCGTTCAATAGGCAGCATACTGTATCAACACGTGGTACAGCCGGGTCTGTTTCGCAAATGTATACACTTCTCTGCTTTCCCATTTTCATCTGTGACAGTGTAATCTAAGTCTTTGGCTTTAGCCATAGCTTAAGGTCTAACCTCAATCTGTCAGGTTTGTGACAAATCCATATTCATTTGGCTTCACCACATTGCATACATATGAGTTAAACCCCAAGGTGGTACAGCGCTCTTATATATTATAGAATTATTAAAGCACTGAGCATATGAATTATTTACCGACTTTCATAAGGTACTCTAAGGGTTTAACGTTGCATGAGATTAGGCCGAAAATTACTTATCAAATACGAAAAAAAACACATTATTACTCTTTCAAATTAATGCATAAGCAATACATTTCACAATCTCCACACTGGCTGTTATGGCCTTACAATGGTCTGAGCAATGTATAATATTACTTTTGCTAAGGCATGTTACAGATGAACATTGCAGTAAATTTGATGTGTTACTTCTTGTGATAAAACCATTGAAATATTATCTGCTACATGATATCTGCTTAAAAAACATTAAGAAAGTAGGCAAAATGACTAAATATATGAAGTTAGTTAGAATGATAGCTCACTTACAGTGCTGGCAATACCAATGCAGACAGTTAAGTGTTTTATTGTTTAGAAATTCCACTTTTCACTTTTCTTTCAAACACCTCACCTCCGCAAAAGTGTTTCTTATACTTTGTGAAAAAAAGTAAGTGTTAACACTTTAGCCAAAGACGTGATAAATACTGTTCTGAACAAATGAGTCATCTCTATCTTGATAGTTCAGGACGCACTGTTGAACATAACAGACCTATTTACATCTAGAAATGTCACTCAAAAGAAGAAAAAAGGCTGCAAGATGTACGCATATGCAAATTGTGTAGTACAAGCTTGTTTCTCCTGCCAGGTCTTTGTGCTGGGAGACTGGTGGACATCCAACTAATTATCAAGCTAATCGTCTAGCAAAACTATGAGTCACGCTTCAGTGTCCACAAACCTGAGCACTTGTTGTTTGCCACCTTCTGTGACTCATGTGGGCTGAAAAAAAAAACGTTTCTGTTTTGAGTGTCAGAATTTAGGTCCAAATTGACCTGGAATTACAGGTAAAGTGGTAGAAATGATCTTTTCTGCACTCTGTTTGAAGGCTGTGTGACAAGAGAGGCTCCATGAGAAGCGATTCCCTGTTGATTTGTTGTTATCTCCGAGTGCAGTTTTTGCGAGAGTGCAACGCCAAGCAGCTGGGAGAGAGGAAACACATCACTCTCGAGAATAGATGGCTGTTGCTTGGGTCGCCCATATGCCTCAGCATCTGTGATTGATGATAAATGCTATTTCGTACGACAAAATAAATCCCCATGACCAATTCTCCTTTTTGTAAAGACTAATGTTTTCTAAAAATGTTTTTCTTGCTCTCCTACCAATTAGATGTTATGCTTCTACATACATTACAGATGGATTTCAACATCCTATAGTTGATGTCTTGGGTGTTTAATGTTGTTCTGATATAAATATTAAAGCATCAAGGTCAGATGTGCCGTATATATTTGAGGTATACCCTACATTCTGTTCAATACTGCTGCCAGAGTTTGGTCCAGAGACTTCATTTAAAAAGCTGTCCTGCGGTGCTCTTAGTCTTTCAATGAGTCATCACTGAGTTTATAGTAAGTTCAGAGACTCTGTTATTCAAGTGGGGAATTGTGTTGTTTTAAAACAGTTCAGTCAGTTTATAATTGATGAGAAAATAAAGTTAGTTGATAGTTAGTTAATTATTCTCCACCATGCTTGCAAACTTTGTCTGCTGTTGATGCGAAGGAACGGGTAGAGCAGAGGGAGTTTTTTTTTGCTGAAAATAAATACTTCGGCCATAAATGAAGCTATGACAGAAAAGTGGAAAACCACAACAATTAGCTGAAAGACACTAAAACAGTCGCATGGAGTTAATTATTTGCTGGTTTGTCACTATGAACCATTATTGTTAAAGAAAAAGCTGTAAAGATATTAAAATGAAAACAAAACTTCACAACAAATTACAAAAATGTTGAAAAAACATATTGAGCCACGAAAAGATGAGAACGGAAAATGTTCATATGCTCAAAAAGACAAACAAAAAAGTTAGATGATATTCTTAAAAAGTACATATATTTAAAAAAATGTATTTTAATCTGAACTGGTTAAAGATTGGTTTGTAACAGTTTGTATGAGGCTCTTTTTTCTACCTTGTGCCAACCGTTTTAGTGTTTTAACTAAGAGGATTTTTTGAAAGACTGTGCAATTCACCTTGACTTCATGTCAATGTGCACCTGGTTTGGCTGCACCAACATGCTCAAATGTCATCATGCTCTCTCTGTAGAGTCATTGAATCTTGTTAGTGCAAAGGGAGCGCAACAGGCCCAAAAAGAGGTCTGCTTCGAATATGTGCTGGCCGGAGAGGAGGCCCAAACAACAAATGGGATTACACGCTCTAGAGCCACTGCAAACACGTCGGAGCAGGACTCCAGACTGTTGCTGTTAAACATATGATTATGCTGCCCAACATGAAGTGATTATGCATCGCTGAGAGGCAGGGGAGAGACATGCTTAAGTCATTGTCAATGATAACCTGTCATCCAAGACCTCAATGTAAAAACCGGCTCAGACAAGATGCAACCTGATCTCTGGGCACAGCTTCTATTATCTCAGACTGGTGTCAAGGGAAAAAAAAAAAAAATGGATTTAACATATATTTCAAATTAATGGTATTCACTGTAATACATCTATATAAGATAATATATAAAGGAGATGGAGGCATTCCTTATGAGCTATGTTAAATAATTTAACGTCAAAAGAAGATTTATAGCATAATAATGTACATTTCGCACTATAGTTCTTCTAGAAGAAAAGCCATTTCGATGCTCTCTCATGTTTGATTTTTTTCTTATTTTAATTTAACATGCCTTTTTTTTTTTTCATCCTGCGACACCAACTTTCATTTTTCCATATGGCTGAGTTCAAGGAGAAAAGAGACTGCACAAAAAAAAAATAGGGTACACTCTTGGCAGTCTGTATCAAATTATGAATAAATAACCCAACATGCTGTTAGCCTGGGGATAAAACACACACTATTATCCCCCCCCCCCAACAAAAAAACCCTGTTAATAGCCATAGCCTGAAACAGATGGCTGCATCGTCCTCTATATGTCAGGTCTGTCCAGCTCTCACAACCTTTGGCTGTGGCCTAACCCTTTCACTACTGAATGCACATGCGACACACACGCGCACACGCATAATGAGTATCTTTTCCTCTCTGGTACAAACATGTTCATTCTCTGTCTTTCCCCCCGATATTTCCTCTCTCCCCAAAAGCCTCTGTAATAAATATTAATGTCAGCTCCCATGTGGCGGGGCAGGGCTTACTCACAGCCAAATGATCCTCACACAGAATAATGAAGCCGCTGGGATCCAGGTGAGAGGACAGAGGGAGGCTTATGTAACTCTGTGCCTTGTCAGGTAGGTCTCATCCATAATTTAACACCCGGGGAAGGAGATTGGAGATATAGGGAGGAGACGTGAGGAATTAGCCCCATAACCTGGAAAAGACGTGGAAATGGAGGAAGCAAATGTAATGAGAGTAAGCCCGCAGGAGATTTAGTGCACAAACAGTGCTGCAGCCAACTTGTGATTAAGTTGCAAATTCATCATGCATACACCTGCTGAGAGCGTTATACTTTTCCTGCAAGTGAACCGCAGGATTTCTGTTCATGCATTGATTTAGCAATATTACTCCGGACATTTCTAGTGCGGGAATGATCAATATGAAGACATCAGCACACAACTGTCCACCACAGGAGATCCTAGAAGTCAAGCAATTCAGAGACTGTGGGTTTGTCTCGCCTACATGTGTCCCCTGTTGACACGTATGAACAAGACAAATGGCCCTGACAGGGAATGTGATGGACAGAGTGGTTGACAACTCCACATTTTCTCCGGATCAATCTGCCACCACGAAGCAGCAGGACACGGGCCAAACAATGGGACGTGGACAGGAAACCACTCTGCTATCGATCCAGCTGACCCCCGAACTGTACATCCTGCCCTCGCTGTAATCACACTGTGTCTCTGTACAAATCTGAGCTGAAAACAAGCTGGGAGATCATCTGCTGCCCTTTTGGTAAAACTCTTTCTTCTAGTTTAGAAAATGTGTTTACAAAAGGCTTACAGATATAAATGGGACCACTCCAATGTGATGTATGGTAATAGATGAAGCTACCCAATTGTATTTATTGTTTAATGTTATATAATGTACTATTTTCAATACAGGGTTTTTCTTGTTATGGACTCTTTTTGGTGCTTTTCTTAAAGGGGACCTATCATGCAAAATGCACTTTTGTACGTCTTTTATACATGAATATGTGTCCCCGGTGTTCCAGGGAACTCACCAAGTGTCAGAAAACACAACCCTCTCTATTTTCCTCCATACCCAAATCTCTAAAAAAGGGGCTGCAACGGATCTGATAAAAACTGATCCAGATTTGAACACTGTCCTGACGTCAGGACGGTGGCGCTACGGCTATTGGGCCAACTCCACCAATCAGGAGGAGACAGCCACGGCCATTGCCGTTTGAAAGCGCTGGAGACGTTGTAGTACATATGCCAGGCCTGTAGGTGGTGCTGTTCTCACTGAATCTGCCCTTGCAAAAACAGGGCTAAAAAAGTGCAAATTGAGCGAAATGAGGCATGGCTAAAATGCATGATCTGTTTGGTATTTTGAAAAAAGAAAGGATAAATATGCCTTATATAGGTATGGCCCTACAATATATCATTAAAATATAGCATGATAGGTCCACTTTAAGTAAACAATCGTAATACTTTCCCCTCTACTGTTACATTATTTATAATACATAACTTGTAGTATAATATTATTCAAACACAACAGAGACAGAAATACATACATAAAGAATCACTGCTACCTAGAAAGAACGGAGGGACAGACAGATTATATTAATAATAATATTAATAATACACATTTCAATTGAATAGCACCTTATAAAACATAACCCAACACAAAAGAAAGTAGATCATCAGATATCAAAATAATAATACAGAACAAGGAATAAAAAAGGTGAAATTGTGTTTTAAAAGCTTCTGAAAGAGGACAAAGACGTGGCTTGCCTGATAGATGGAGAGATACGGTGATAGAAATGCACCTTGTTGTTACAACAAATGTTTGAAAGTGAATCCCACGCTGCTTCCATCAACAATGAATCATCTACATTGTAAATGATTCATCTACAATTCATTTGTGAATGCCTCATACTGACACACGCAAAAAGTGTGTGTGTGTGTGTGTGTGTGTGTGTGTGTGTGTGTGTGTGTGTGTGTGTGTGTGGTGTGTGTGTGTGTGTGTGTGTGTGTGTGTGTGTGTGTGTGTGTGTGTGTGTGTGTGTGTGTGTGTGTGTGTGTGTGTGTGTGTGTGTGTGTGTGTGCAAAGTGTGAATAACCTTCCAGCAAACTCATTCTGTCAGCTGGGAATGTGCTGTGCTTTATTTGTTTGTGTATGCTTCTAAAGTATGTTTGTTTGTGTGTTTATGTAAAGGCATGTATTTGCACATGCCAATTAGCATATATATGTGAATATTCATATTACCCACTATGTCTGCACGCATACAGTTGCCTTAATGTTTCTACGCATGCATAATGCATCTGTATCCTTGTGCGTGTTTGCCCTTGTGTGAATAACGCTTGCCAATACAGCGTGTGCACACAGCGGTGAGTTCAGGGGCCACAGATAGAGCAAGGCCAAGGGCCAAGCAGTGGCCAGATTGATCAGAAAGCCCCTATAGAGCCCCAGGAGGGCCACTAATGGAGCTGTCATTATGCTACGTCCTTGCTGTCCAACAGCCTCCTCTGCTGTCACGCACACATCACGCACACATCACAGGGTCTACTGGACTCGACGACTCAGCGCTTTGCCCTCAGCTGGAGTCGATGCCAGAGAGAGAGTTCAAAGGCACAACTGTGTCGGACAGGCCAAACATGGTCAGATCAGCGGGATACAGAAAAATAGAGGAACCTTCAAAGGGAAACAGAGATGTTTAAATTTGACATCATGTGTTAAATGCTCAGAAATCTGGAAATAGAGCCATGACAGGCGGAGCAGCAGAGAGAGTATTTGTGCCTCAGAGACGGCCTTTTAGGAGGAACATTTGGATTGCTCTTATATTACAACTGGGTGTTTTCCACAGGAGGAGCACTACAGGTTTGGAAATGGCTAAGACTTTTACTCTCTGTTTGTCTGTATCTGATCTGCAGGTAATAAAGAGAAGAATGGTTTAGGCCCTTTATTTATCGAAGTTTGTTTTTCTGTGGAGAAGATCCAAAATCAAAAGAGAAGCTTTGTGTGTATTAGCCTATACAGCTGTGGTGCTGTCCTCTCAATACCAGGTCAAAGCCAGTAGATCTTATACAAGGTGCTTTTCACCACTTCAGCAGCTTGTTTTCTCTGTTGTCCTTGAAAAGAAAAAACCTTTGTGTGAGTGTGTACATGTTAAGCTGTTTCTATGCGTCCAATTTGTCTGTCAGGCTTTATCAATAACAAAACCAGGAATAAAAGGTGATCCTTAACATTACCAAAACATCTTCTCCACGCTGCCATTCCACCCTCTCTTCCAATAACACCAATATATGAGGTAACAGTCAGGATTATCATATTGAAGAAAAAAAAGAAGGTCCAATAGGAGCTAGAGAAGTGGTACTAGGTTTAAAAGATAGGACTTCTTCATTTCATCTATTACTTCTAAACTCAAACCGCGAGATTTAGCATTAGCCTATCCTGAGGAGGGGATCTGCTGTTTCACAATTAGCCCGTCTCTCTTCAGCTCTTTCCTTCAGGTGTTGTCAAACAGGCTCAGAAGTGTCACTGGCGTTAATCTTAGCTTAGGAAAAGAGCAAAGAAGTTGGTGACACGGAAAGAGGCAGGATATTTTACAATGAGGAAAGGGTTGGAAGTCTGTGAACATCTGCAGTAAGCTGTTAATCACAATTGGAAACCCACAGAGAGAATCGGACATGTGTGGATATCTGCAGTCATACTGGGTTTCGATTTGGCTTGTCAGTGTCAGCTAAATTAATTCTTGCTTAAAGAAACAGCTACTAAACGTATACTGCTATAGGCATTTATTGTAAAAAGTTGCAAAATGTATGTATTTTGTGTCTTTTGGCCTAAAGAAACTAGGTGCATGTGATACTGACAGTCGAAAGATGTGTAGGAAACCAGTATCTTTCTTGTTTCTTTCTTGGGGAAATCAAATCTATTCAAATCTTCTTCAGGTTGAAAAATAAATAAAAATAAAGCCAGGCATTATTGCAATTATGACTTCCTAGCCGCCTTTGCTGCAATAACCCACAAGGATCAATGGAATTTCATCAAATTCCAATCTTATCAAATTGTGTATGTACTGTAAAGGTCACTTTATGACCAACTCCCTCGACAGACTGAGGAACCTAAACAATCGATTGTTTAGCGCTGCAGCATTCACAGTTTATCAAATATAACACCTGTGACCTGAGGAGAGGTGTGAACAACTCTAGTATCTCCTCCAAGAAAACATCCTGCCAGTAAAACAATATCTAATAGGCCATGAGTGCATCCCTAATACACAACAAAGTGACTCAGCCCAGTGTTGAATGGGAGGAATAGTGCAAAATTGGTATCCTGCGGATACACTCCAAATGTCAGGTCTGGTAAGAAGAAGTCAAGGCTGCCTTGACAGAGCAAAATAATTTGAACCCAATTTTGTGACTCAACTAGATATATCTTCTCTTTCTCCTTCCGAGTGAGTGGAAATATCTGCCACTGTCATTTTTAGAGTACAGCAGGAAGGAAATGAGCCGTGGAAAAAGACGGATTTAGAAGATGGGATGGTGTTTGTGTGTGTGAGTGTGTGTGTTTATGTGGGAGTGTGCGAGAGACAGATAAATGGACTCCCTGTATGTGTGGGTAGTGTGTATGACACTTCAGATCTATATATGATAGATACTCTTTTAAAATTGTACAATTGTGGGGACGTCATAGCATGTAGAGAAAGTCTGTGAGAGTGTGCCCGTTACGCTCTATTCTCGCTGGCGTGAGACTTTGGTGTCAGTGTCACCCATCACTTGTCTTGACATGTCAGCCATGATACTGCCAGTGCGTCAATCAACCATCGCTAGGCTGCGTCTGGGCTACCACGGCAACCAGGGAGAGATGACACCGGAGGCGATGCATCTCCCTGTGCGGAGCGACGGAAGTTTGGTGGACTTTTCGAGCATCTTTCAAATACAAAAGATGAATGACAATAAGTTCCCTTTGCGCATTGTTGGGCACACGCAGAAAGGTGCGTATGTGTCAAGAAGAGTGAACCTGGGAGGGAGGAAGGGAGTGGGCATGGACTGACATTTGACTGACAATAAACGAAAAGTGAATCATAAGGCATTCTGGTGGTGTGCATACAAAAGGTTTCAAGGAATGGAGGAGGGTCACAAAAGTGTTATTCAGAGCTGTGACACCTTTTGTAGAGACAACACTCTGGACTCCTGAATCCAAAGAGCTTTTGTCTGTCTTTTGATGTCTTCCTCCATTGTGCTGTAATGTCAAGGATGCAAAAGAAACAAGAGGTATTGGTAACAGCTTCTCAACGTGGCTGCATGTGTTTAAAACAGGGGTGTCCAAACATTTGTCACTGAGGGCCACATACAGAATAAGGGCTGGGCCACTCACTAGAGTTGAGGTATATTGTTTCATAAGTTAAGTTAAGTTATAATCAATCAAAGGTCAATTATTCTTGATAATTGAATATGCTTAAAGGCAGTCTACATTACAGCTTTCCATAAAAGGATTGTATCTATTTTGTTTTATTATAAAAGTGTTAGCTGTGATGATGCTCTCCCTTTACAACCTTGTATAAAGGGGGTAAGGGGAAATAGGAAGGGTGTATTTCAAGCTTGCAAATAAGTAATTAGGTTTTTTTATCAACTAAGATTTGTTTTCAACTTGAATTGACTGAATTTATTGGAGAATTGCTATTTTGAACACATGAATACTGTGTAGTATAAGAGAAGCACAAGTTCCATGAGTAGGCCATATTCAATTGTACTTTTTCGAATTTGCTGCGGGACAATTAAAAAAGTACCATAGGCCGCAGTTGTTTGGACACCCCTGTTGTAGTGTAATGGAGATATAGGGAGGGGGGGGCTGAAGAAGGTGTGGCCAGGAAGGGAAACATGGAAAAGAGATGACAGCGAGAAGCCCAACTTGGGAAATGAGATAAATGTGGCGGGTGTCAGCTGGCGCTCTGCTCCTCCCGAGGCCGGGGGAGTAGATTCACGGCCCCCCACCTGCCTCTCATCGACCGGCCAATAGGGAGTTCCTATTACACTCTCTGCCTTGCTGGCTGTGGATACGGTCTTGACACAACAGACCCACGGGAGGTTATTGGCTGCGCTCTCCTTCAATAACAGCTACACATCTCCCTCTAGCTCGTCTCCATCAATCAGCTCTGTCAGACGGGTCGGTGGTTTTCACCGTATGTTTGTCTTAGCTTTTCCCATCATGCCCGTTCTTTCATTCAGATTCTCTCTTTGTCTTCTTTCAGGCACCTAAACCTGATTTTGAGTGGCTCCTCTTGCCACAGAAGCTTCTTTTCATCTCCCGTTGCTTCTTGGATTTCACAACCTCATTCAATCTCTCTGTCTTCCACTCTCCCACTTTCTCTTTTCATTTCTCCATCACTGTATTCTGTCCAATCCGCAGCATTTTATAGAGCTCAGTGTTCGTTGCCAGAGAGACAGCGGCCCACGCAAAAGTGACCTGTTCATTCACGCTATTCAAATAGAGTGAGAAGAACACTGTATTGTGCCAGCTACTCTTAAACACACAAACTAAGTGGGAACAAGCTCAATCTTAAACTCTCCAGTCAAGATGATGGTATTTCTCACTTCACTGCAGTATAAGAGGCTCTCTGAGCAGAGTATGGGCACATCATGCATCTTGTTAAGCAAGTAATAGACATACTAAAGCATCCATATACACTGGAGTGGTGTGTATTCCTTTTCTACTGAAGATGGAAGTCTTTAAAACAGATCACAAACATTTATTTTTAACAAAGACTTAATCATTTCCCATAACAGCTAAATACTATAGTGTTTAAACAAACGTTACTTAAATAGAAGTACAGTGCTTTTGTTGGGGATTATTTCCAGCACAGGATTTGGTGATCTAGCCAGCATGTGTCAGTGTGTGTAGGATTGACTCAAAATAAACAACAGTGCCCATGTTCATGGTAACAAAGACACATGTCAGCCGGAGATGCGATGTGGCTCACTGGTGTGTTTTGAATAGCATTTGAACAACAATGGAGGTCTTTAGCACTTAGGGAATACGCTAAATTGGGCTTCGGCTACACAGGCAATACTTGTAAATGGCATCATTGCATTGTTGCTTTTTTCATGGGATAATGGACAATGACAGACGTGTACAATATGAACAGACACAAATAGTGACTGGTTCCAGCATCTTAAATCTGAGGCTGCTTTTTTTCTTCAGTTTTATGTAATTGCAAACTCAATATTTTTACAAGTAATCGCATGTCTATTATGTTCAGTAGATTGGTATATATATTGGAAAATACTGAATGTACTCAGAATGTATATCAGAGTAGCACATGATAACAAAGGCCCTACGTAGCTGTGTACGTAACCAGATGTATGATTACCTAGAAGAGCGTCATTATTGTTTTAGGCATATGATAGCTTTGTGACAACGATGATTCAGCCTCTATGGAGATAGACATATGACAAGCATGATTATTTCTGACGTGGGTCTCAGTCTAATCTAAACTAAACATTGTATACTGCTTTGAACCGGTATTCCTCCATCTTGTGACTGTGTAACTCCCTCTCTTGTATATCAGCATGTGAAGGACACTGTTCAGGAACTCGTTGTACCAAATGCTCTGTGTGTGATGACTACTTCCATTCTTGCAAGGATAATAAATACATGGATCCTGTTATTGAAGCTCAAGCCGGTGACGAGTGATATTTTTCTAACATAATATTAACGATTAATCTAATTTATTCTGAATATGTTATAATGTTAAGATACTCTGAATATACAGGTTGTCTTTTCAACTGAGAATATGTATATATTATTTCTTATTACTTATATTAAGTAATTTTGTAATTCCTGTATATTGTACACTGTATTCAAATAATCTATTTGTTGCAAACCTATTAAAGTCATAGGCAGGTTTTTCAAACAGTATCACCAATGGAAGTTACAAAACAGTGAACAAAAGCAGGTCATAATCCTGACTACTCTAATAACAAAGTGATACCCCCAACATGTTCCCTTATGACCTGGTTAAAGCACTTGGCCGCAGTCTGCTGCTGACTGACATGATGTTGTGGGAGCTTACCGTCTGTCACACCCCAAAAACGATTCCCTTCCCAGACACCTTACCCTGTTTCCAAAGAAGCACGGATTGTGTTAACTTAACGTTTTCTTGACTTACTTGTCTTATTGAACCGTCCATTTTCCCCTACCATCACCACAGGCGGTCAATATCAATATTCTACAAACTGTACTGGAAAAACAGCAATGCATTCAGTGGAAAGAAGAAAAAAACAAGTAAATGAAACAGCATGCTAGACCAAATCATGTTCATTCAATGAAGAGAAACTAGGACAGATACATCCCCCCCTTTATTTATTTATATTTGTCCTGCAGTTTAATATATTCTTCTGCGCCTGGCATAAAACTGCCGAGCTCCTCTCCATCACTGGCAAATACAAGATTGAATTTTGGGGGAGAGAAGGGGAAGGGGGAGAGAGATAGATATAGAGATTGAGGGCGACACAGAGAGAGGTGGTGAGCAGTGTGGTGGGGGGGGGGGATCAAGAAACCAGTAAATCTGTGCATGTACTCGCTCAGGGGAAGTTTGATTTCTTTTCACATGCCCCTCTTCTGCACAGTTCTTAAGGGAAATTAATGTGTGACAAAGAGAAAGTGAAATGAAAGGAAACATTACATCTGACAATATGATAATAAGTGCATATTTCTGTAATTCAATGTCTTAATGCTTTTAAAGTATTATCTTTTTTCCCCATTTCAAAGGGGCCACTCTTCCTCAGTCATATCTACTTTTTTACTTCTTCCCACTCCTCCCTTTCTGTGCGCCTCCCCCCCCCCTCCCTCACTCTGGGATTATACAGTCCTGCGTGTGATGTAATGAATCAGCAGGTACAGTCAAAATGGGATTGCTAGTGTGCCTGCGACCCGACAAACCCCCTGCAACATTCCCACAATGCTCGCTCTGCTCAATCGCTACCCTAACCCTGCCAAGAAATATAAATGAGATCTTATCCAGTCCATCCCATCATGCACCCCTGAATATACACGCAGACACACACACATGCACACAATTGTGTCCCCTATCATTGCTGTGGTGTTCTATTGTGGCTGCTTGTTTTACAGTAGTTGCACACATACTATGTGCTGTTATCGACTACTTTTTTTATCAAATTGGCTTCATAGGAATTGAATTAGGTACTAAACAGGATCCTTCCTCTTAGCATTTCTACCACAACCATACTGAGATTAGATGACCTAAACTAATAGTAATAGTAAATAACTTCACTGACACATTTTAGGGGTTGAAAGGGGTCATGTTGTGCTCATTTAAAGGCTCTACATGCATTTTGGGTTCAAATAAGGAATCTTTGAGAAGGTTTCAGCACTGCAAATTACAGCCAGTTCTTGGACCATATAAGATTGCAACCCCCAGAAGAGCGGCTTTTTATTATTCATCTGCCCTAAAACACAGGAACTATTATCAGTAGTATAAATAATGTATCTATTGGGGATAACTTCTATGGGTTTGTAAAATATAACTACCCTATTCAAGACACATCCAACAAGAAGTCAGCGGTGAAAGCTCTGCTATGGTGAAAAGAGGGCATACAACTGGCATCTTCTCTAAAACTAAATGTAGGAGAATAGCTCTCCAGGCATTCCGAGTTTAGTCAGCGTTCAAATGACACAATGGACATTATGTCAAAGTATATTAGTAATGAAACGCAAGAGAGAGCAGATCGTGACAGGGATCACAAAGGTGGAGGTTGTGTATAAGTGCAGTTGACCGTGTGTGGCATTGACTTCTGCGTGTGGGGATTCTGCACGCCGTCTCATCAGTATTCTGAATGAGTGTGTCCTGTTTCCATCAGACGCCTCGTGCTCTCGTCGCCATGATGCAGAGCACGTATGTGTCCATGCGCAGAAGCATGCACACACATGGTGTTCGTTTAAAAGTCACACTGAGACAAAAAGAAAAACTGCAATGTGATAACAGCAGTAATAACTGCAGTATATACAAATAAAAGCTATAATCTGTACCAGAAATGCAAAACAAACTACAGTAAGACATTAAAGCTCACCTATTGTGCAAAATCCACTTTTATTACATCAACATGTGTCCCCTGTGTAAAGAGATTCTGAAAGTTACAGGAAAAAAGATTCACTCACTTTTTGTCCTGATCCATTTATATAAAAACCTGTCTGAAAATGAGCTGATCAGATTTTGGCCACTTTATGATGTCATAACAATTTTTTTGGCTTGTGTAACCATTAGCCAATCACCAACCAAGGTAACCCCCGCCCACCTTATCACCTGAATCTCCTCCTAGAGCACCATTGTGTTCTTTTTAACCAAATCTCTCTCAGAGGGGCGTGGGGAGGGGCTCCTTATTTTCATCTAAAGTAACAGACACAGAACCAGCGCTTTTGACAGGGCTGAAATAGAGGGGATTATGGGATGCTACAATGATCTGTTTGGTATTTGGAGCCAAACACTTCAGAGACATGTTTTGTATATATCTGAGAACATTAATATATTGATGAAAAACAGTATAATAGGGGACCTTTAAATGATGCAAATGGTCATATACAACAACAAAAAAGCCATGAATGTAAAACCTATAGATGATTTTATTCAACTATCTTGCTTTCAGATTCATCCAAATAGTTATACAACACTAACCCAGCTAGTTCCCTGCAGTTTGCTGCTAAACTTTTTGAAAGGCACTGCATGCAAATATGTTCTACACATATGCTAATGACCTACGCAAGGCAGACACAGCTGAGCTCAGTAACCAGCAGTTATATGAAGCAATGCAGGAAGTGCTGGAAATGTACTGTAACAATTAATCCCCCAGGAAAAGTGCTTGTGTTTGTAGCCAATCTTCATAGAGGCCAGACAGTGGAATCACAACTTCAGTCACACAAAGACAGGATTATTCTGTAAATCAGCGGATGTTTTGCTTGTGGGGTAAATCAACTTCAAAGACCTTAAAGCGCCCTTAATTGAATCATTAGGTCATAAAAGTTGAACCGATAGCCAAATCTAATTATCGGAAGATCCGGGTAATTTAATACCCAGCGATCAAACTTTTGGCCTCATGCACCACTGAGCAAAGGAATACACTGGGCCCTGCCTCCAACGATGTAACCAGTTCTCTTTTGACATCGTACCAATGGTGTTTAGCGTTGGGTCAAATAGCCACGGTGACAGTATTTTGGTCATGCGGCACTGAAAAGTTACGGACAGCTCCTACAAGTTATTCCTGAACCGTGAACCATCATGCAACTCAAACTGTAACTAAATAATCAATGTTAACAACTTCAGTCACTTAACAATCCCAATCAGGGCACAATGTTAATGTCTCAGCCTTTCCCATAAACAGGGTCTCCAATGACAGAGCCTAAAAGAGGCCTGTCACACGGAGAGCAGGGAATCGCAGGCCTGTGTAATTAGAATCGATAATTCATTTTCCCCTTTTCTACCACCGTTCCATTCAAACGACCCTTCACACACTATTGAGAGTGCCTCCAAATCTCTTCAGGGTTGCAGTAATTGGACTGGGATTTTTTTTTTCGTTCACCTCCACTTTTTCCCTTTTGCACCTCACCAAAATCTCATCAGCTAAATGCAGAGGACGGCATTCTTTTTGGGGTAATTGTCTTCGACTGCCATGTGAAGTTTTTGCTGCCCTTTCCCAGGTGCTGGTATTGTTCTTTTGGGCTGGATAATTCGGGGGAGAAAAAATGAGCTTTTGGTCTTTGAGTGTATGGGTGCCAGACAATGAGTGTGTCATGCTATTTATTGCCCTCGGCTATAATGGAGCCTATTAGAGGTTTGAAAGTTAAAGCTGTCTGTAAGTAGATGAGCAATATGACTTCCATGTGTACTGGCTGGAATAATTATAGGACTTTCTTCACTTGGAGGGCGGATTTAATAACCATCAACCAAGGAGCTACCCATTGTGTGAACATTCAAATTCATGGGGTCTGCTCAATGTGTTAGCTTGAGCGAAGGTAATTTCAACCCACTATTAATGTTCAACTGACATGTTAGAAGTCCTTTTCCTTCCCCTGATAATCGGGGCAGTTGATGCGTGAACATGTCATATTGTCATAGTCACCCCAATCACCAATTATTCCTAGCCAGAGATACTGACTAAACTTCTTTACTCAGTAAAAGTAAAGAAGAATGGGATTCGAAATGTACTTAAGTAAAAAGTACCCATAACTCCCATCTGTTTGAAAGAGTACCTGACCTCCCTTTATATTATTAGAACAATAATGTCATTGTTAGCTAATGAATGTTTCCATGCTGAACAACGGCAACATGACAACGTTTTCATTGGTCCCTCTTCTTTAGAGAAGACCAGGAAATGATGGATACACGGATCGTGTTCAAATCAATAGGCACGCAATGACTCTAAATAATAATGATCACGCCACCAGACACACATTAAAACTAAAGTAACAAACCTGTTTGGAAAATGAAAGAGGTAGAAAGTACAGGTATTTGTGTTAAAAATGTAAGAAGTAAAAGTAAAAAGTCGTCAGAATAACAAGTAGTGGAGTAAAGTACTGATACCAGAAAAATGTACTTAAGTACAGTGGCGAAGTATTTGTACTCCACCACTTCCCACCTCTGTTCCTAGCTTAGCCACCAATATCGATCATAACTGTCACTGCTATTGCCATCGCCATTTCGCTACATAATAATAATTTTGACAGCAATCCTCATCGTTGATCAGTATTGGTATGACCATTGTAATCATTGTCACCATCACCGCTGTCAAGTGTAGGGCTGGCATCACTTTGAACCTTTGAAGGGAGTCACAGTCAGAGTCAGGCGGGAGATTGCTTTGGGACATTGTAAAGATCATGGGCACCTGAACATGTCTTCGCTTCCACACTACAGCTGCACGTTTATATCCGTGGGTGTCACCCATAGAGACATAGATAATGGCGGTTGTGAATGGCTTCTCTGTCACTCTGCCATTCCCATCTCCCTGGCTGGGATTTAATGTGACACTTATAGCTATTGCATGGCTTAGCCCCCAGATAGCAGGGAACCATGCCTGAATGGAAATGAGATTGTCATCTGTCAGCTACACCCATCAAACCACTGGAAGACTGACAAAGAGAGTGGGAGTAAGATTGAGGGAGATACTGGGTGATGGAGGGAAAGAGGAGGGACCCGGTGGTTGCATCTTATATTGGGCCCCCCATCATAGATGCCCTTATCTAAAAATGGCAATGCTACTATGGCTGAGATTGCACAGAATATAAATATGGCAGGCAGGAATGTCATGCAGGTCTATCATTCGGTGGGATTTTTTATTTAAGCTACGTGATGCAACAAACTGGTGATACAACAAGTGAGGAAGTTTGTACATCATGTAACCCAAAAAAGAAACTCCAAAAACACAAGAGCAACCACCATAAAGTGATTTTGCCACCAACTGAGAACACAATCCCTTTTTTTTTTGCTGATCCTGAAGTGTTCCTCAGATATACGATGTAGTCTGTAGGTATTTGGACAGTGAAACATCTTTCTTACTTTCATTTTTTGTGGCTTTACTCCAGCACACTGGATTTGAAACAATGACTGTGGAAGTTAAAATGCTGACTTTCAGCTTTTCAATTGTTTAAGGTTGTTCACATCCATATTGGCAATGGCAGGGTGACATTTTTATGCATCGCCTATCGATTCCTGTCATCTACACATTTGTCTATCCATTAAAGCCATAAAATGGCAAAAGTTACGACTTAATTCAGCTTAATGGTTATTCTACTAATTACTCCCCATAACTACCATAAATGGCCTACACCTTAAAATTCACTCCTGCCTCAAAGTCATTGTTAGATTTGTTTTAATCCAATGCTCGAGTGCAGAATTGACCCACGTTTCTGTAAAAATAATTAAGTTGCCTTCAAGTGCCATGGAAACGTTGAGATCATAATTGCCGTACTGACTGATTTGGTGTGAATGCAGCATAAGGAGTCTGATCTGAGCCTCCTGAAGGTGATCGCAGGAGGGAATGTGAGGCCAGTGAGCTGAAATCAAATTAGCATCAAAATAAATCAGCAGCAGAGAGACAGCAGACAGAGTAAAGGTGACGGTGGGAGGCCATAGATTTTCTGCCACGGGGAGGACCTGCTGTCAATCAGCCGCCTGGAGGAGTGCTGTATCCGAAGAGCAAAATCACAAAGGGACATACATACCACTCACATTGGCACGCTGTACACGTTAAACTTTCATGTCACAAAGCCACAAAGCCACAAAGCCACACACACACACACACACACACACACACACACACACACACACACACACACACACACACACACACACACACACACACACACACACACACACACACACACACACACACACACACACACACACACACACACACACACACACACACACACACACACACACACACACACACACACACACACTCTCCCACGCATTGATTCTTTTAAAAATAAGAAATCATTGACTGTGGCCAAGTTGACTGGGTGTGTTGACAAGACAGTGATCGATATTGATGTCCCGAGTTACAGTGGGAGCAGAGCTCACTACAGAGTAGGTGCCTTGAATTGCATTATTGCACAGCACATGCACAAATACCGAGACGTCTACACACACACACATGCACACACATATATAGTTGGTAATTAGTCAGCCTGACAGAACATCCCATGGCATGTGAGGATAAATTCAGCTGAATTAGACTAAGGAAGCTACTCCTGCTAACACACAGTCCCAAATGTACACACAGTCAACAGGGAAGGTCTCCGCCCAGTATGAGGGCCTAATTAAGACAGAGAGATAATTGGGAAATGAAGGAGGTGGTGGTGGTAGGGTGGTATGTGTGTTTGGCTATGTTCATTTCAAAGAGATGTTCAATTAACCAATAGAAAAAGCGTACAAACCCCAACAATGGTTTCCCATGGGGGGTTACACCGAGAAGGCACTATAGGGAAAGTGAAAGGACAGAATGCGATCGACAAACACATACACAGGGACATAAAGGCATACACAAACTGGATACATGCCAAATTTAGCAAGAGACACAAGAGCCACAGCGAGAGAGAAACAGAGGGTGGTAGGAGAGGGGGGGGAGAGAGGCGGGGGGAGAGAACACCAGATGAAAAATGAGGCATCCTAGCAGACAGGCCTCAGACGACACCACGCTCTCCCATCGCAGCACAGCCTTGGGGATACACAGGGAATTTTGGGTAATGCGGTCCGACGTGCCACAGCTCAGTAGCTCCCTGACTGGCTGCTCTGATTGGGCCGACAAGCTCGCAGCAGGGATGGGTCATGACAGAGGTTCCTGATTGGACGCGCATTTTTGGAAGCAGCCTGTGAGATCGCTATGTAGGTTTGTCCTCAGAATAAGGTTGATTAGCCAAAACTCAGCTACATAGCATTAATCTACATGCTAAAGTTGGATATGATCCAAAGAGACAAACTGTACCTTTTTTCTCACAGCAAAATCGTACTATTTTTCTTTAGGTCATCATATTATCTAAAGGTGTAGTCAACAGGTACAGGTGTACTCTGCTACCAAAGCACTTAAAGGTGGGGTATGTAATTTATTTCAGAAACACTTTTTGTTATATTCCATGGAATGCTCTTAACATCCCGATAGCAATGAATATATTAAGTGCTTTGACAATAAATACATAAAAAAATGTCATCTGTGGAAGCCGTAGCGCTGTAAAAAGCACGACCAATCATTTTAGCCGGCCCGGCTAAAATAACTGGATGGCCTACCTGCCTGTCAGCCTTCCATCTGTGCACAAACTTATCTCGTGCCCTCATTGGTCATGTGCGCGTTCGTGTGTGTTGGAGGAGGGGCTCTGTAAGGAAGTCTGAAGGAAGGGGCAGATTTTTTCCGGTGGGTGTATTTTCAAATTCTTGCGCACTCGAGCTGGTTTCTCCAAAATGACCTACCCCACCTTTGAGGTACTTCTGGGAATAAGCGCATACAATCCAAGAAAATGTCCTTTAAAATGTGAAGAACAGGTCATGACCTAAAGTCGTTACACGCATCTTTTTATCTCTCAAAAGATCCTCTAAGTAATGTGTGTTTTTCTATATATGTTTCCAGGAAGTGTTAGCTGAGAAACCAAGGACGGCTCTTCTTAGACATCCATGACCATAAAAAAGTACTTAATATATACAAAAGACACATTTACCTTGGTCTCCTTCTCCTCTACATGCCTTTCGTTTCATAAATATTATTTGCAACCACGCATTCATTCATAACCTAGGGCTCCATGCAGATTTCTGAAAAAGCCTCAGAAATGCTTACCAGCAAAACCATCACGCACACGGAGTGATATTAGTTTAATGCAAGGCATGATTAATTGAGGAGCGGAGAGACTCAGTGGCCCCGTTCTCAGTTGCATTTAGATACAGCGACACATCTCCTCAGTACGAACTGACTGTCCTTTGGTTGCAATGTCATGTATCATGCATTAGCTAACATATTAATCACCATAAAGATGACTCAAATATAATTAGATTTCTCCCCCGGTGCATGCCTGATTTGGTGTTTCACTTCCTTCAGTGTGAATTTGAGGTCATGTCTCTCTCCACCGATTTCCCAGCAGGAATGTGGGCTCGGGGAAGCGTTAGGGGCTATCTCTCACTTCTTTCTCTATCGGGAATGTCTCTCCCTCTCTCTTTCCCTCCATTCCTCTCTACTTCAGAGTTAGGAATGGTGCTTTTATGGATGAGCCGGCTAATGAAGGATCCATCTTCTGTGATTAACATTTTCCCAGGCCCAGGAATCGTCTGTGGGTTCAATTATCACTCAGGAGCCCACCTATTGTTCAGGTGGCATGCGCCTGCTAAGTGGAGGTTTATACCTTCAACAATGTGCGTTAGTGCACATCAATTATGCAGGTGGCAGCAATTACATATTTATGTATTCTGATAATTACATTTTTAATACAGCAGATGTCAGCCTCATTTATAGCAGTTAATGAAAATGAATGACAGTCATTTTACAGTGAGAAGTTCGTAAGAGTGTTGAAAATACGTGGCTGAGAGTCCGCATCGCATGGGTGAGTTTGGCCACGTTGTGAATGCAAATGACGCGTCCTTTATTGATTAGGAGAGCCTAAGTAACATGAAGTTGTAATTTCATTGTGGAGATCATGACGAATTTGCATAATCATGCACTAAGTGCTGTGTTACAAAAGGGCCGCAATACATACATCCCCCATCAGTGGCTTTCATTACTGGGACAAGTGGTGCTGGTGCCCACGCAATGCAGTATGTCATCTTTAATGCAGTACATCATTATTTTTCTTTGGGAGGTCATGAAAACCATTGAAGATGCCAATCAACTCTTCTGCATTGTCAAGCTATTCTGCAGCACTCTTGCATAACCAGTGTGCTATTAAAAGGAACACCCTGGGGCAAAAGGACCCCGCATCATGAGGGGCGGCAATCCCAGAGAGCAAACGGACTGTGCATCCAAATGAAATATGGCATTATGTCCGGATTCTGACATCTGAAAATGAGTCAGAATCTCCGAGGGGCATCCCCACAAAGCAAGCCCATAAGATGCAGAAATTCAATAGCAATTTTTTGGGAAGATTTTGTGTTTGTTGTCCAGTCCTTTGTACTCATGTAAGACTCATCATTACATGCCCGTAGGAGAATGACTCCATGCTCTAATCTGGAGGTCACGTTTCTAGAAATATCTCAGTTTTGGTCACCAATCATGAAGAGTACAAATAAAACGAGTGATCATTGGTAACGTCATCACAGGCCTCTGAACACTGGAGCCCTTTGACGTGACTGCTGCTTTGAACTCTCCTCATATTCACTGCAATCACAATGGTATACCGAGCACTTCCAATGCCCAAAGGTGTGTGACTTATTTGGTGGCCATTAGGAGTAAGGCTGTGTTCTTGGGATAAGAAGTGTTGTCATCAGCGAAGATACTTCTGAGATCCACTCTAAATGCAGATTTCATGAAGCGTTTGACAAGTGCAAGGAGACTAGGCAGTGGGAAATAACCTCAGCTGTAATCAAATAAGAACACAAGAGGCCTTCAGTTCCACTTAGCCCTTTGACAGGTGAACTGGCCACTGCTATGAGTATATCCAGATCCACCTTTGGTTGAATTTGGGTAGGGAAGACAGAGAAAATATGTGTCTTGACTGTAGTTGATTAATGAAAAGTTTAATGGTTGTCGAAGTAATTTAACAGAGTTTTTCTTAAACTACAAACATAATAAAAGGATCAAAAAGGAATACAATAAAACGGTTTCATAAAACCAAACAGATTGAGCCTCAATTAAAACAACCGTCAAGTGTTTTCAAACTATTGCCATATTGCTTTGGATTGCAACATGTTGTGTCCGTCTTGATTTTCCATGCTTTTTCTTATTACAGCTTGTTGTTTTCATAAAGTACAAAGTCCTTTCACGACAGACGATTAGTTATTCTGAATACAGCCTTATCTGTGAAGCTTATTGACTATGAAGTGCTAAATTGGACATGGCTCCCCATGGGTTTAGGCCAACACTTCTGTCGGGGCTTAGTTAAGTTTACTGAGTCTGTGCATCACATCTACTTGGCAGGAGGGCCCCACACAGACAGAGAAACTGTGAAAATGAGTGTGATGTTAATAAGACATGCGGGGGCCGTCGTGACATCCAAAGAGTTTTGGTTTTCTTTTAACTCTCCAATGTCAGTGCTGTGTTGTTGACTTGTTTTGATGGCTGGCAAAGTTGAGGGCATATGTAAATGTTAACTGATCGATACCTGCCAGCCCTTGCAGAGAAACTGGGCCTCAGCTTGAGCTCAGTGCATTCCCGTCTATCAACCACGGACTTGTGCCTAAATTGAAAATCCAATATTCGTTTAAGGAGCTCAAGATATTGCGATTAATTAAATTTTCGTCATGCTGTCAGTCTTTTACCTCCTTTCCCCACTGGTGATTCATGGGGTGGAAAAGCAGTGTCCGTCTTCCTTACTGTCTCTCATTCACCCATCCTCCTCCCTCAGCTTTCTTGCTTGAGTACAGATTTAAGAATGAAAGAGATGTCAAAAGAAAAAGGAGAAAATACCAGTCAGGAAAATGACAGGCCGGTGTCAAAACAATTCACCCGTGGTAATATTTGTGCAAAGGAGCTTTAACATGGTGACAGAAATGCACATACAATATTCATGAGATAGATCTCAGGAGCTTCTCAGATGGGTTTCATGTGCGAGCTGGTGATTGACTGGCTTATAATTGTCTTGGTCATCAATCGAGCAACACTGACAAGGACAAAAAGGACATTCAACAAAGGCGTGAAATGTGAGAGAATGCCAAGACTCACATTGAGCTAACAAGTCGTGCCAGTAAACAATGTTGTCCCAGCTTTTGCATTATTTGACGAGGAAATTAATACACCGGATTGAAGGGTGTTGAATAAATTAGGTAAACAAGGACCTAATCAAAAATGAAAATACTTTTGCATCAGAAAAACAAATCAAATCCTCGATTGTCCACGATGGCTTTCAAGTACAGTTTCCTCAACAACCTTCACTCTCGTGTCCCTTCAGCTTCCACGGCAACCTGTTGCCTTGGAGACAGAATAGCTTCAAAACAGTAGTGTTAAGGCAGACAGAAGCAGATGGACAATGTCTCGTTGGCTATACTTTAATTGAAAACTGTGCCAACACTGTGTTTGTTCCCTGCCTCACTCAGACTTAATTATTCTTCACATGAACGCTTTGACAGGTAAGAAGCTTATCCTGTCAGACAAACATTAACTTGACACCGGCCACTGCTTTACATCTCAGTACAGCCTACAGCCGTGCGACAGCCCAATTACTGTTTGAAAGCAGCACCTTGGACATTGTATCAATTACAACTAACTGGAAGGCTTGGGCCAAATCCACTTATGAAAGATAGGGGGAAGTCATTATCGTGCTACTGTACCGCAAGTAATTAAGTAAAGCAAATTGCAACTGGTTATTGTCTTCTAATTAAGTCTAAGGCAGTATTCACCCACACCCCCCCTGCTCTTCCATCATCATGATCACCAGCAGCAGCATCATTTTCTTCCGTCTCCGTGCTGTAACTGTCCCCTTTTGTGCCCTAAATCCTTCAAAGAAGCTGTGCTCCACATTCTATCACAATACCTCTACTCACATTTGAACTATTTCCTCCACTTCTCTCTCTTGGTACACAGTCTTCCCACGGAGAGGCTTATGTTCGTTTTCTCCACCGGGGAAACAAGCAGGAAATTGATGGATGAGTGGGCCGGAGCTTGCCATTTCCCAAATCACGTCTTGAGGATCTTAAAAGCAAGGGGGATGAAAACAGGATGGGGCTCTGCTGGTATCAATCTGCCTGCTGCCTGCCCCTGACGGATGGCCCAAACCACTATCCATAATTACCTGCTTGTTAACAGGAGAGAGAACACAGCGGACCAAGGGTGTCCCTGCACTTGTTTCTAGTCCCTCCTCCAGCTCTGGGTACAGTTGTTGGTAGACCTGGAATGTTTTCCTCGTTGTGTCTTGTTCAAAAAGATCTGCATCCGTCTTCAAACTTTGGCTTAAGGACAACCTTGCTACAGCAGCTCTGGACGTTCAGATTGATGCTGGGGTGTTGATTAATGCCAGCGCCCACCCGCCCAGGTTAGTGGAGGCCTGACAGCTTTATTGATAAATTAAACACATGGCCACATGAAAAGCATAAATCTCTCAACTCCTCTCCGGCTTTTTTTCATCCTTCAGCATTACGCTGAGCTAATCTGAAGTGCTGGTTTGGAGGACTGTCAGTTCGGAAGCTACTCAGTCTGTTTGTTTTATTGGCGTCAACAAATGGCATCAGAATTTGGAGGGGATTTCAAGGTCATACAAAAATAAGCCTCTCAAAGTTCACTGAGTCACTGGACTGGAACTTCTTGTTAAAGTCAGAGCCATGTTTAGTCACTTTGATGTCGTGGCGCACAGGAATCAAATGTTACACATTGGCTCTTAGTGTAATGTATGCAAAACAACGTCCTTAAAGTCAAAGCTTTGACTGTAAGAACCGGTCAGGTCTCTCGCAGCAAATTAGTGGTGGAACAGCCTATGTAGGTCACAGACACCCTTTTAACATCCACCATCGTTATTTGATCAGAGTTGACAAAGCTGAATAATGAGCCAACGCAAGCAGGAGGGAAACAAACCTTAAACCAAGGCCCTAGACCCAATCCATCAGGGATCCCAACAGGCAAGAGGAGGAGCGTCAAAGGAAATTAAATCAAAGGGAACAACACAAGGACTCAGATAGAGAGATAATGTCCACACCCCCTCCCATCTCACACACATCCCTCTTCTCATTCCCCTCCGTCGTCTCCCTTACCAGACAGATGGATGCACTTTTGAAGAGGAGTCTGAGGAAACTTTTAATGAACAAGAAGCTGGCTGACGGGCTTTTTGAATTATCTCATGGTCGATAAGCACCCCACAGCGCAAATGGCACTGCGAAGGGCTTTGGTCAGATAAACAGCATCTTTTCAGAAGAACAGAGGAGGGTGCTGAAGCTCGCCGAGAGATTAGCGGGGTCTCTTTTCAGGGCTTGTCAGGCACATTGGACAGGAATTGAAAGTGTGAAAGGGAGCTCTGAGAAGAGTAGGAGGAGCGAACACAACAACGTTTTTCATTTCATTCCAAAGAGCAAAGATGTATTTTTCATTGAAAATGTGTTACATGCTGTGGTCCCTAGATAATACAAAAATGCAGGTAGGATTATTCTTGTTAAGTATCTATAGGTATTACATCCATATTTGCAATTATGTCAAATGCAGCTGAGGTCAACAAACTTCCGTGAAGGAGAGCAAGTATGTCCCAATTGTGAAAATTCATTTATCCTATTTTGCTAACCATAAATACAACATTGTTCTTACTTAACCCAAGTATTTTCAGTAGCCTAATCTATACCCTTTTCTGAATCTTAACACCACTTTGGACACATGGGATTCAACCAGGGAATCACGTACCTTACTCAACACCCTACATAATCTGCATTTGTGTGTATGAGGATCAAAGCTCATGGCCTTTGACCTTCTTAGACAGGTGTCACAATCTCTCTTAGATATCCTCAGATCAATTAGAGGCCCCATGGGACGGGTGAAGATCACACCAAGGTCAGACATCAGAGGTGGGGGTGATTGATCAGGCGGTGCCCAGCCACGCAAAACAAGCAGAGAAGCATGATGGATTCCCCGGTGTCACAACCTGGCGGGACTGAATACATTCATACTTACACACAAACTAGCCTGTCGTATGTGTAAATAATGGTGAAGGAAAGAAAATAAGATCTTTCAATATTCAAGGCTTTTATTGTCATTTGTACATAGCTACAGTGTAGATATATCAATGAAAATCTTAGGTCACAGGCTCCTCCAACAGTGCAACACAATAAAACAGATCAAATAGTGCAAGTAAATACAAATAAAATAGAAATAGTGCAAGGAGAGTCTATATACAAGTAATTGGAATATGATATATTAGATAAATAATTTGTAACTTGCAAACAGATAGATGTTCTTTTCTAAGTCCAGGTGTTTAACAGTCTTATGGCCTGTGGAATGGAACTGTCCCTGAGTCTGGTGGTTTGGTTTTCATACTAATATTTAATGGTTGCACAATATGAATCATGGGCGGTTTGAATGAGAGTAAACACACATTGATTCCTCCGCCCACACACACCACTCACATACCTGCAGTGGTGCATGCTGCCAATATTGAGAATTTTAATATAAAACTAGACAGAAGACTAAGTAAAGCCGCTTATTATTTGGCGTTGTGGAAGGAGATGATAAATGCACACAGGCATTACCACAGAGAAGATAACCCGGCACTGCAAGTCATCGCAAAAGAAATGGTAAAACATCCAATGATTTTCTCATAATCTTAAATGTGTTTATGGTACGTCGTTCATCAGCGTTAGTGATTATTAAAAAATGCAATAAAAATAAAAAATACATCTTGACACAGTGTTCGAGTGAATAATGGAAGAGACGTTTGAATTCAATCTAAAATGTCTGCAGCCTGCGCCTTTAAATCAGACATGCCATCATTTACTGCATTGCAGATGATAAGTCAAGTCATTAGAGCCACCGACCGTACACTTCACTGACCCAGGCTGTATTAATGAGATCAACCTGTTCGCCTAATGGACAGCCTCACATAGGGAGCTGGTACGGTGGAGTTTGATTCCAGCTAGACCAGTATAATGTGTGTTGTTGAAGTGTGTGAGTGAGTGAGTGAGTGAGTGAGTGAGTGAGTGAGTGAGTGAGTGAGTGAGTGAGTGAGTGAGTGAGTGAGTGAGTGAGTGAGTGAGTGAGTGTGGATCCCAGAGTGAATGAGTGGGGAACCTGCTGAGACCAGCCTTCAGCATTCTTACAGGGCTTTAAAATCTGTATTGACCTGTGAAGGTGAACGTTTTAATGACCTCTCATAAGCAGGGAGGTATACTTTGTGGTTCATGTGGTAAATGGGATGCACCCCTTAATTGAGCTGAGGTCTGCACATTAAGTCAGGTGAGACGATATGCACCGATCATTTTGAAAGTAGAAGCATTTTCAATTCATGGGGTTGAAGATTGGATTGTGTAAAATATTATAACAAGTTTTCTGACTTTAAGGGAAGAGCCCTTGGAAAAAATTGAGACGTATGAATGTTTCGTTAAGTCAAAATGATGCAAATGACTTGGAGAAAATGACATCCTCCGTGATTATTCTTGTTTTCATTTCCCCAAGGAATCAACTTCACAGTCGTTCTCAGCAAGCAGTAAACATAAACTGCCAGCACGGATTTGCAATTTTACCAAACACACTTCTATCTCTTCGTAAAGCCCGTTAGGCCCAATCAATGCCAACAATCTGACACCCGCAGATGAATCTGTTAGAAAAATCCCTTAGCCTGGAGAATAGGCGAGCCGTGAGTGCCTTGGCATTCCTAAGGAGCTATCCGTCATTATGATCTGAGCACACGCCAGAAACAGATGATATACAAACATAATATCATTTGCTGGAGCTCACCATGCATGAAATATAATTTTTCAGGACGGCGGAGGAGAGAAAAGAGCCAAGAATGCATTTCTTTGGATCATTTCCAACATTTTTGAAGCCATTTGTTTTGTTGCTACGTTCCTTTAATAGACGGAGCGTAATGGCATGTGGTGGTTTAATCAAAAAGCCAGAGGTGTCTGCTGAAATCATGTAAATGTGAATGAGTTTTATGGACCATGTTCAACAAACACACAGACATGGAGAAATCTACCAGAGGGCATGCAGCATAAATCATCACATGATAATTAGTTCATAATCCGAGGTCAGGAATTATAAAACGTGACAGACATGAACACCTGAACTTCTGAACTTTGGAAACAACATCCACAACATTGATCTGGCTGCAATTTAGAAATTATTTATCTAATATATCATATTCAATCACTTGCATATAGACTCTTATTGCACTATTCCACTTTTTTACTATTTTCTTTTTTGTATTTACTTGCACTATTTCTTCAGGTATGTGTGTGGTGTGTGTGGGCAGAGGAATCAATGTGTGTTTATTCTCATTCAAACCGCCCATGATTCATATAGTGCAACGATTAAATATTAGTATGAAAACCAAACCACCAGACGGTTTCATTCCACGGGCCATAAGACTGTTAAACACCTGAACTTTGAAAGAACATCCATAAAATTCATCTGTTTGCAACTTACAAATTATTTATCTAATATATCATATTCCAATTATAGACTCTCCTTGCACTATTTCTATTCCATTTTATTTGTATTTACTTGTTTTATTGTGTTGCACTGTTGGAGGAGCCTGTGACCTAAGATGTTCATCGTCATAACTACACTGTAGCTATGTACGCATGACCAATAAAAGCCTTGAACCTTGAACATTTTGTAGCTGCATGTTTTGAAGTGTCAAATACAGTATTCTATTTCAACATGGTGCATTTCAACGAAGCAGTGAAGTTGAGCCTAGTCAAATATTGTGAAAGGCATCCAAGAGTCCTTCAGATGTGTGTTAGTGCTGCCTCCGTGGATTTAGAGGGTCAAGGGGAGCTGGGCACAGCAGGGTGAGCTTGGTGGGAAGAGTGCAAGGTACCGCACAAGGTCTGAGGAAGGGCAGCTTTTGATTAAGACTTTTCTACTACAGTGCTCATTTGGAAATTCCACCTGCAATGCTGATTTAATCCAGCAATGTTATAGGTATTGGCAACCCTGTAAGGTTTTCGCTCTGGGTCAAGAGCAGGGTGCAGCAGCAGATGTATAGCAACACACTCTGTTGGTTCCTAGGGCTTAGCTGGATGTTTGTGAGCATATGTGGGATGCATATTTCACTTTGATGACAACTTGTGTGCATGTGTTTGTGTGGGTAGGGTGGCATGATATATTGGGAAACTGGGTCGTTGCACTGTAAAGGCACCAAAATAACTCACAGGATCACATCGCATCAAATACAGGTCATGATAATATCTCTTTCCTATCAGCAAACTGGCTTAATGTTATTAAAAAGAGACATTTGATGGCCAATCTTTGTTGATGTCATTGAAGTTGGTGTAAGCAATACATTCCTTAGTGTACTATTGACCGTGATAACTGGTTCTCAGGTGAACTCAGCTTTTTGGATTGCTATAGCACACAGCAGTGGAATTTATTACTTCAATCGACTACATTCACCGTCAACACTGATCCACATAATAGGTGGCAAATGTTGCTTTTAAAAGTTCTCAATAAAAGTAAAGGTTCAACCACTAAATGAATGAAAGAACTAAGAGGAAAGGTCCAAGCCCTGAATCACTTTGTTAAATAATGACAACAAAACATCTGTTCAACTCTTCATTGTGCATTCTGTCTAATTTAAAAAAAGCTACCCTTTCAATGCTTAAGTGAATGCACCGCCAAACAACAATTATTTCAACCCCGACCTAACTCGATTTGGTATTTTCATGACCTCCTTGTGTCTGTACACAGGACAAAGACTTCTTACTGATTCAGCGGGCCTGCAGCTGTGGGACTGGAGGGGGGACACTCAGTGCTAACAGATGATACCTGAACTCTACTGGAGAGGAATCCAGGCACTGATGCCCAGTCAGGGCTCAGCAACGCATGCTGATGGACCAACCCATGGGGACACAAGTAGCTACCCAAGCATGGCAGACAGGACAGAGATAGAGAGGGGGAGAGTAGGGAGAGTAGTGAGAGTAGGGAGAGTAGGGAGGGGAGAGCAGAGCAACCAAGAGGGAGAGGAGGTACTGTAGAGTGACAGGGCCCACATGTACGACAGGCCATGGTCAGTTACCTTTCTATGCTACAGTAACACTGAGAGGTGCAATGTGAAGGAAAGGTTAGGAAGCAGATTGTTGGAGAGAGTAGCCGTAAGCGCATCACAAAACAACTATGAATCAATAAGAGAAATTGGGTTGTCAGAAAAAAATATGCAGCAAAAATAACCTTAACAAATAAATAAATTATTAATTCAAGAAATAATTGAACGAAGTCAAGGAAGGAATAAAGCTAATCTGCAGAAATCGCCCAGAAATGACTGATCCACATAACATTCAATGTTCCTTTCTTGTTTACGTTTTTTGGCAAGACACAACAAAACAATATTTTCCATGCAAATGTCCTTGTTTCCTAATACATTTTTGATCCAACTCACTTGTAAACACAGCAGCAATTATTGGTAATATAATATATAATATAATAATTGGTATAATATTATATGTTGGGTGCATTTGAGTTTGACCACATTTCAAAGCTTTTTGTACATTTACATGCAAACGTGTGGAAATTAGGAGGATTTTCAGCCCCCTCCTGACTCCTCTGATTCCCCTCACATCAGGAGCTCTGCGTCCAGGACAGACAATTGGCTCTGAGTGAATGGCATCTTAGAACATGGTGGGTTAGAAAATGGGCCTGAACAGACTGCTGCAGAGATAATGGCTGCACTGTGGTGTGGCCTGCAGCTACAATTGTGAGCGATTTGCCAACAAGGGATGAAACAGAGACATGGGAGGAAGCATTGAAGTTGCTTCAGACACTACCGCTAATAATGAAAAGCATCTGATACTAGATGAAGCCGGGCAAAAACGTCCAGGCAAACAGTAAAAACATCAGATGTAAAATCCCTTAATTAGATGGCATAACTATCAAAACAAATTATGCTTCCAGGCATTTTCTGGTTTTCTTACAAAATGATATCTGCAAATGTGCATCCTTTATATTTCAAAGGCAGCACAAACTACATTGCCAGGCTTGGACACATTACAGTAAACTGACTGTGCCACCTTGCAGGACTTTTCTATGCTCTGACTTTCTGGGGAGAAAACTTTCTTTGGACATTATTCAGAATTTTTCCTTGAAAATCACTCACACTGGGCATCAGCACACATTTGCAGAGGCATAAAAAAGGGAAATATGGATTAACATATTGTCAACAAAGAAGGCAGGCTGAGCGTATGGATTCTAGCTTCAAGGTACTGCTTTCATGAGTTTGGAAGCTGCGGAAGCAAAGCTCCAATTCCCCAAACTTGCCAGTCTACCTGATAAACTTTGCTTTTGAACAATGCTAACAAACGAGTGGAGGCACACACGCCCTTTGTATTTCATCAAAACCAAATTATGTCACAGGGGAAAACGCCACTGAAGGGCTACGTTAAGAAATGCCATTGCCCTAGTTATATTTTCCTTTCCTTTTCAAACAAGAATAAACACAGAGTAGTGTGTCCTCCGGGCACTGCATTTGCTCAAGGTTTGTACTGTATGTGTGACGTAGCACTGCGACTATAAAACATACTGTAAGCACACATCTGCCCTTGAGAGCTACATGTCTTCCACTTTCAGAGTGTGTCAGGTTTGACAATGCTGGAGAACTTTCTGTTCAAGCAGCACTTATGCCCCTCAATGCTTGTGATATAATACAGACATGTCCACTAGTACTTGTGTCCCACTCTCCGGAGTATGTGCTAAGAATCATTTACAGTATGCCCAGTTTTACTGCAGAGAACTTTTACTACAGAGGATTAGAGGGACGGATAAAGGAGCAAGCTGACATTTTGATTAAGGTGCCAACACATTTTATTTGCGGTTTCAAAATGTCCCCTCTGTATTTCCCCCTGGACACCTGAGGTTAGACAGAACGGGTATTCTGTCCCAATGTGAGCTGTCAGGCATCGATCCTCCGTAGATCACACATAGGATGCGGACAAAGTTTACAGCAAGACGAGAGTTATAAATGATGGAGCAGCTAACAGATGAAGACGCATCTCCAGGGCGCATATGCTATGTACCTAATGGTGGAATTCAATGTACAGTTTAAACTGATGTAAAGGTCAATGGCACCCAAAGCATGGAGCTGGGATACAATTGACCTCGTGTAAATATCAGCTTGAATAGAATTATTAAAAAGACTGGGTATTTGTCTCCTGTTGGTATACTAAAGCAAAGTGCTAATTTTTCAGAATCCATATTACCAGTGTTGCTGATAGCCCTGCATTTAATACCGTTTACCATAATTTAGAGCTAACTGAAAGTGTTTATATCCATTTTCTCTGGACAAACAATTTACACTCGCAGTGATGGAAAATGGAAAGTGGACCCTTGCCAGCTCTGAACTCTGGGAACCCTCCGTGACTCAAATAGGCAATTATCTTTCTTTGTGTTGACTGACTGACTCATTCTCGGTCAATCTGACTTTAAGTGAATCATTCTCACCTCTTTTTCCTTTCTTCCTATAATAAAAACGTCTTCTACCCCAGGTGCCCACTCAAAGTGAACAATAGAAAAAGGAGGACGAGTGGGAATAATCATCAGGTCTAAATGGTGCAGAGTTCTAGCTGGGAATCACGTTTGTGTCCGACTGGGGAAAATCAGGGCACAGTTTGATCCGGAATCATTTTCTCCACACGTACGATGAACTTCTACTCGAGCGTGAGAGGTTAATCATGTTTTGTTATCGATGTGAGCAGAGTTGAAGTAAACCGGGAAGTCATGAACCATAAATCATCACTTGAGGGTGGATGTGTTAACAGCCAGATTTATTCACACGGGACAAACACGGCGGTGCATCTGCAGGGAGATTTGCCACATCTTGGATTGAAATGGGTGTTTGTGTGGGGGTACTTTGAGATTATTTATGTGCGGGTGTCGTTCTTTATGGGTTGGGTTTATTCTGCTTGGCTGCCGGCAAGGAAATTAAAACGTGGTTAAAGTGGCAAAGGGACACTTCCGGTTTTTCCATAATACTCTGCCAAAGACTTAACCTGATGTGCTGGGTGTCTTTCTCATAATTCCATAACTGTGGGCCGCCTGCTCCCCTTAAGCTGTAGCCTTTGGTATGAGCCTGAGAGGATGAGAAGCCCATCTCCCCACTGCTCATTCAAAATCTGACAGTCTCTCTTTGCCTTACAGGGTGAGAGGGGACATTTTTCACTCTTCCCAGAGGGAGATGGGCGAGTGCCATGCTCACAGCGTATAAGAAGATCACACGGCGATGCTGAGGAGTGGGCCATTTCATGGCTACTCTCTGCCGTGACAGATGGGCAGTGTGCTATTGCCATAGCCTAGAGTTTAAAAACCCAAGCTGCTTACCGAGTAAGTGAGAGAAACGGGGAGAGAGCCGGTGGGTGGAGCCACTGAGGGATGGAAAAATAAGAAGCTGATGAAGAGAGACATAAAGAACAGACAAGACGAGTGAAGTGAGACATAAATACTGTGTTTTGACAAAGAGGAGAAAAGAGGGTTGATAAATATATAGAATTGAAAATACTTATTCTAAGGAAGATAAATGCAACATGCCATGACGAGATAAGTTGCAAAAGAAGACAAAAAGCAAGAGAAGAATGAAAGAGACAGATTGGAGACTGCTGGAGCATGTGAGAGAAAAGAGAGAGAGGCAGGGAGAGTAAATACATCCAATAATAAAGACAGCCTGCTGGGAGAGTGTCTTCGTTCGGTGTGAGCGCTAAATTAGTTTCCCACAGGGAGCTCATCAGCTGCTGAGGAGAACCACTGAAAACCTTCTGGCCATAATCCAAATGGAGACAATGATTTGACAGATTTTCTTACAGAGGGATTCCTCTGTCAGGATGGAAGGGACAAGTTATCTGACAGATTTGATGTTATTGCTAATATCCTGCATCCGAGTCCAGTTTTAGGAAATATCAATGCTGTATCTTTGAACATTTATAAGAAAAGAACACTCTTCTTTGATATTAACTTTTGTAATGTCTTAAAGCCATATTACAGCAGTGGCATTATTTCATGGTAGACTTGAGTTGTGCCAAATACATTTCTAGGAGTTGAAGGCGTGTTAAGATCCTTTACTCAAGTAAAATATGAGGAATAAAATCCTGAACTCAAATACTACTTTAGTAGAATTATAAAAGTTACATCAGCAAACTAAAGCGAATGTATACAAAATAAAACTACTCAATGTGATCTATTCTAATATATGACATCATTAGATGGTTTCCGGGTACTTTTGAAAGGTATTGTATTTTTAAAAAAAAACTCAAAACATGTGTTATCATGTGAAATTGACCTGAAACCTAACTAGTCGCAGTAAACTATTGAGAAACTACAAAAGTTTGTCTGATTGCCCATCAGACAAACAAAATAGAGTTTGGATTTTCTTTCGAAAAATGTATTCAGATCTTCTGCGGAGGAAATAAGCTCTCTGATGCTCAGTAACATCCATTTGTGTACCTGCAGCCCCGTGGCTTACTGTTGACATTTATCTGATGTGTTCAGGTTCACCAAGTCAGACTCTGGTACTGTTGCTTGTCCATTAGCAGGATAACTTTAGAAGTGGCTTTTACGCAACAAGTATTCTTCCTCCGCCTTTGGCTTTTTCTCTACTTTCAAATGCTAAATCATTCAACTGGCAGGTTGTCAATAATGTGCTCGGTCCCCACGATTAAGAATAATCAGTGCACAATGGGAGCACAGATATTAGGGCTCTGAGGAGGAACAGTTTTTTAGCATCAATTCTGTCGCATGTCTGAGAAATAAATGAATTCAATATAAACTAAGTTGCTTGACACCACTTCAGGTATAAGTGAAAGTCAGTGTTAACACAAATAAATGTGTCTTTACTGTACATCTGACCTCTTATTGACTCTCTTTTGTAGATGTGAAGCGTGGTTCACACACTTTCTTAAACAACAAAGACTTTTCAAAGACTCAAGGACTGAACACAGCAGCAAGGTTTGACACATGGATCAATGTTAATTACTACATGTGAACAAGCTTAAGGAAAACATTTCTAAATAGCTTCAACGTTTTTTATATTCAAACATTTGCAATAAGCCATGTCTATGAAAACTTTCAAGGACGTAATCGCCCTTTTTAGGATTGAAAGGACTCGTGTGAATCATGGTTCAACTATTACTGAGCAAACATTATGAAATATAATATAATAAATAATGAAATATGAAATAATAGTTACTCATCCCCTATATAGATGTTTAGGCCAAACAGGAGAAAAAGAATAGTACAAGCTAAACTGCTGATCCATTGTAATCTACAGTCATACTTTATTCACCTCCTTTATCAATTTGAGAAAGAAATGTAAGATTTATTTCACAAATTAGCATGAGGTGGCACATTTTTACAATGATTAAAGGTCTTTCTGTTAGTTGTTTGTGTGTGGGTAGGGTAGTAGAGAAACGTCTAGGACTGTGACAAGGTGCGTGACTCATTTGAAGTGTTGACATGAGAGTAGGGATATGAGTATTTGTGCTTACACATTCAACAGAGAGCTTCACAGTAACTTGCGCCACTGAGCTACAGATACAGGCGATTCATTTGCCTTGCCGAGGTGTGATCCTAGCAAGCCCCTGCGTGCCTCTGGAGCGCTGACAGAATCAATACATCTAAAGTAAAAATCAAACCCCAGCAAACTGAGACACTCACACACACTTCCACCTCAGAGTGCATCCACTCCTGAAGCGCCACAGCTCACATTAGGCACTCTCACAGAGGACCTGCGAGGACTATTGGTCAGCTCCACAGACACACTTAAATAAATACATATAGACTTCCCATTCACTCTTTTCATTTCCCAGTCCCCTGCAGGGCAGCTGGCTTTCCGCACTACTCCAATCTATTGTGAATTGCCCTATTGAACACTGCAAGCAATCCTCTCTGCTTTTCTTTACATATACACTACCTTCTTCGGGATTTGCTCGGATAAAAAACCCTCTAGCAGAGTCATGACACTGGAGGGTGTAAAGCATGGAAGATTTCCAAAAATAAAGCATTTTAGGACTTAAAGGGCCCCTATTATACTGTTTTTCATCAATATATTATAGGTCTCAGATATATACAAAACATGTCTCTGAAGTGTTTGGCACTAAATACCAAGAGATCATGCATTGTAGCATCCCATAATCCCCTCTGTTTCAGCCCTGTTTCAAAAGTGCTGATTCTCTGTCTGTTACTTTAGATGAAAATAAGGAGCCACTCCCCACGCTCCTCTGAGAGATATTTGGTTAAAAAGAACACAATGGTGCTCTAGGAGGAGATTCAGGTGATAAGGTGTGGGGGGGGGGGGGGGGGGGGTTACCCTGGTTGGTTATTGGCTAATGGTTACTCAAGCCAAAAAATCGTTATGACATCATAAAGTGGTAAAAATCTGATCAGCTCCTTTTCAGACAGGTTTTTATATAAATGGATCAGGACAAAAAGAGAGAGAATCTTTTTTCCTGAAACTCTCAGAATCTCTTAACACAGAGGGTGACACATGTTTATGTATAAAATACATGTGGATTTTGCATAATAGGTGACCTTTAATGTCCTGTCCATCTCCTCTGTCACCGTGAACAGGTAAGAGAGGCAGAGGAAAAGAAAGGAAGGGGGAAAGAAAGCAGAATATAGGAGAGTGTGCGCTGAGAAGCACGCAACCTTCATATGCTCCCTATGCATTGCAAATCATGCTAACGTTATGCGGCCATCATCTTTTATGCAAATTGTTTGAGTGCTGCAACAGCGTCCTATACATATTCATGCTGCGGTAAGAACATGGCACCTGTCTGCAGGCCGGTTGGTTAAGTTAAATCTCTGCGTTAAGGTACAGCATATGCAGAAAGAGCATGGTGATTATGCACCAGCAGATGAGATGCTTTCTCTAAAGGTGACATTTGGAGTGAAATAACTCTACAATGAAACCACTGTATGTGTAAATGTTTCCATGCAGGGTTTTTTCATTATTTGCTTTGCCTTAATGCATTGATTCTAATGTAGGAAAATATATTGATATGCATTGGTGGGTACAACCTGTGTAAAAGAAGGTAGAGTGAGATTCAGAGGGCAGTCAGTCAGCCTGCCAGTGGGAAGAGCAGTTGGACAGAGGTCAGCCTGTCACGGCCTGATCACACTGGGGTTTACGGCTTGTCACGGCCATGACAGGACCAAAATGTGTCAGGGTGAGAAGGACAGCCGGACTCTGTCTTCCTGTGTGTCGCCACAACCTGCCGCCGTGCAGCACACTGCCCTTTGGGGGGTCTCAGACCACAGTTTTTACTTTTACATTCAAGCAGAGATGGCAAAAGTACATACATCCTTTACTCAAGTAGAAGTACAGATACCCGTGTTTAAAAATACTCTGGTAAAAGTAGAAGTACTGATTAAACTTCTTTAATCAAGTAAAAGTAAAGAAGTATGGGCTTTGAAATGTACTTAAGTAGAAAGTACCCATAACTACCAACTGTTTTAAAGAGTAACTGACCTCCATCCATCTTCTCCCGCTTATCCGTGGTCGGGTCGCGGAGGTAGCAGTTCCAGCAGAGAGCGCCAAACTTTCCTTTCCCTGGCCATATCAACCAGCTCTGACTGGGGGATCCCAAGGCGCTCCCAGGCCAGCGAAGAGATATAATCCCTCCACCTGGTCCTAGGTCTACCCCTTGGTCTCTTCCCAGCTGGACGTGCCTGGAACACCTCCCTAGGGAGGCGCCCAGGTGGCATCCTTACTAGGTGCCTGAACAACCTCAACTGGCTCCTTTCGACGCGAAGGAGGAGCGGTTCAACTCTGAGTCCCTCCCGGATGACTGAACTTCTCACCTTATCCCTAAGGGAGACGCCAGCCACCCTGCGGAGAAAACCCATCTCGGCCGCTTGTATCCGCGATCTCGTTCTTTCGGTCATGACCCATCCGTCATGACCAGAGATATCGGACCTCAGTGACCTCCCCCCGGGAGATTGGTGTTGATCCCCCGTCATACTCCAGCTCTGCCTCTACCATAGAGGGCGGAGTTGTCGGGTTCAGGAGTTCCTCAAAGTGTTCCTTCTAACGCCCTAACACTCCATCAGTTGAGGTCAACAACGTCCCATCCTTACTCTACACAGCTTGAATGGTTCCCTGGTTCCCCCTCCTGAGGTGTCGGACAGTTTTCCAGAACAACTTTGGTGCCGCCTGAAAGTCCTTTTCCATGTCTTCTCCGAACTTCTCCCACACCCGCTGCTTTGCCTCGGCCACGGCTGAGGCTGCTGCCCTTTGGGCCTGTCGGTACCTTGCAACTGCCTCGAGAATCCCCCGGGATAACAAATCCCTGAAGGCCTCCTTCTTCAGTCGGACGGCTTCCCTGACCACCGGTGTCCACGAGGAGGTTCGAGGGTTACCGCCCCTTGAGGCACCTAAGACCTTGACACCACAGCTCCCCGCCGCGGCTTCGGCAATAAAGGCTTTGAACACCGCCCACTCTGGTTCAATGTCCCCAACCTCCACAGGAATGCCCCAGGTAACTGACCTCACTTTATATTAATAGAACAATAATGTCATTGTTAGCTAATGAATGTTTCGATGCTGAAAAATTATGACGTTTTCATTGGTCCCTCTTCTTTAGAGAAGACCAGGAAATGATGGATACACGGATCGTGTTCAAATCAATAGGCACGCAATGACTCTAAATAATAATGATCATGACACTAAACACAGATTAAAACTAAAGTAACAAACCTGTTTTGAAAATGTAAGAAGTAGAAAGTACAGGTATGTGTGTTCAAAATGTAGTAGAAGTAAAAGTAAAAAGTTGTCAGAAAAATAAGTAGTGGAGTAAAGTACTGATACCAGAAAAAATGTACTTAAGTACAGTAACGAAGTATGTGTACTCCACTAGTTCCCACCTCTGCATTCAAGAGTGAGATTTGACTGTACAAAGCAGAGATCAGTGAATGTGAGGAATGAGAAAAAAAAGTCAATATGTTTGCATGAAATAACTATTCCTAATGAGAATGTGTGGGTGGAGGAAGAAAACTGGATTAAAAAGGTGAATTTCATTACAATGAAACAGACAAACTAAAACACAATGGCCTGTGTTTGATGCTTCTGCTAGTTGGAGTCTGAATGTAGGTTAGTGCTGGAGGGGAACTAGGAAAGATCTGCAGAAGATCCTTGATAGTACATAAAAACACAAACAAATCAATACAGGCAGGCAAACACACACACAATGATGGACTTACAGTATAAACTCACACAGAAATGCACACTAGCACCAAAGAGCAAAACAATAGCGACTCGACTTACCTAATTAAAAGCTACGCTCAGTAAATTGGACAATGCAAATTGTGAGGACAAAAACAAAACAGGAAGAATGTCCCTGTCCTTCCCTTCACTGCACTCCTCTCCTCTGGCTTTTGAAAGGCATCTTTGAAGGCTGTGTAATTATCCCACCGTTCCAAAGTAGACATTAGTGAAGACATCCCGCCACTCTTAAAGGGAACCTATTAAGACAGGTAATTAAAGGCGGCGCAAAGGAAAATTGGCTGAGGTATGCTTATTGAAAAGAGCCTCCAATATGGGCAATAACTCTCCTGCATGTCTGTCTTTAGGGTGCTTTGTTGAAGTGTATTATTTAGAAGCCTCTTTCTGGCTGAGGCCTAAGAGAGGCATATGCTGACAGGATGGGGGACCAGGAGGGTGGCCAAGTGGCGGCCATTTTGTAGGTGACCTACTTCTGTTCTAATGAATAGAGGAGAATGTGAGGAGGGTTTTAGGGGGCCTTGCCAAAAGGAGCCATTTGTCCTTGCTGTGCCTTCAGTTTATGGTGTGGTACAAATATTTTTTAGCCCCCGGTATCCTGCAGGTGAAAGCAATGCTTTTTAATTCCGCTGATGCCGATTTATTCAATTCACACGTCAGCTACGGCAACAACGGCATTTATCATAAGCAGAGGATTTGCATGCGACACAGTGAACAGGACGAGTTGGCTTCCCTGTCACACCAAACCATGTTTATAACCCTAATCATATTATGGTATTCCGATGAACATTTTCATCACCTAACACCTTCTGAAAGCTCCATCGCTGAACCACTGATGAGTGTAGCCATCATCCATTGATTGAACATTCAAGTGGAACAATGCCCCTGCTTGAAATCAAGGGGGATTGGCTCAGCAGGAATATTGACAATTTCAAAATGACGCGATGTGGAGACAACGGAACGCACAGCATCGATGCGATTGTAAATGGAAACAATCAATAACAGTACCATTCTGGAAAGAGGGGTCATGAGGGAAAGCACTCCGATGCACATTCTAACTGAGATTGCTATTGAGGTATTTGGCAATCCAATACCTGCAGCTATGGGTTTAAGGAGCAGCTGCTCTGAATTGGAGCTCTATTTGCAGTAAAGAGAACTTCTGTGAATCAACTTTAATAAGGACAAATGACCCTCATTTGGTACTTCTCTATTGAATACCGGTTACTGGAGTAGGCCTCTAAGAAAATAAATCTGATTCAAGAGGGCTCCGTATCTCCCCCCCCGCCTTCCCCTTTCCTCCTGCTGTCTGTTATACACAAGAGAGCACAGCCTGGAGAATACCGGGATGCACACTTCAATTTAGAAAGCATGAATAAACAATGGGGTTTCCATGTGCTGAAGAAATTTCCCCCGGCGACGTTCACTCACACACTCCACAGCCGATCCACTCGCACACGTGTGGAACTCGTGCTCGCTCTGCGGGTCACACACGAGCTTCTGTGGAACGGATACCGATTCAGATTCTCTGTCTCGTACACACTGCAGCGGTGTGGGATTTCTGTGCACGCACCATATCTCAAATCACTAACTTTCCCTCACAGAGATACTCTGACACATATAAAGTGAAGATTGTTGGCTAGATTTCCTTCACACAGACACAATACACACGCTGTCTCACATACTTTGACAACCTCATAGTTTTAAGGGTGGTGATTGAGAGAACCAAATGACTTGCTCACAGCAGAGTACAGTGTCACAGTGAAAACTGCTGTGAACACAAATTTGGATAATGGTCTTTCACACAAACACACACACACACAGAGAGAAACAAAAACAGCCTGAAAGTAAACCACTGCAGAGATCTTTGTTACAATCTATTTGAAGCAAACTTTCTTTAAGAGAGAGCACTGAGATGGAAACAAACTGTTCCACAAATTAGGATAAGAGACACAGCGTGAGTTAGAATCCGCTGTTTGCAGCATGTGTATGTATGTGTGTGTGCAGTGAGATAACAGTCGACTGTACTTCTTTGTGCTTGATTTGCCTTCTTGAGAGAGTGTGTGTTTGTGTGCCACCCCTCCCCAGTCCTGGTTCTTTAATTCTGTGGGCTAAGATAATGAGAATTTTATCTGCAGCTCCTCTGAGGCGAGGGGCTCTGATTGAATGGGAGCAGAGTGTAACGGATGAGACGCGTGATAGCGTGCCGGCTAGGTTACACTCAGGCAGGCTAACGCGCCGCCAGCGTGCTCTACGGGGAAACATGGATCGTGTGTTTGTGCCTCGCTGAGGGAGGTAATGGAATGTGCTGTGTACCTGTGACAAAACGAGAGTCCCTTGGGTTGTAAAGGATGCCATGGCTGTGTTAATAATAATACTCACTATGTGTCTGAAAAATAGGACATGGTGCAACACTGCAGCACTCAACCCTCAGCGGTCGTAGCATGTTGACGATTATTCATGCAGCAAGCAGGCCAATAACTAAGATTCTCAGCCTCTTTCTTGAAGAAAAACCTGCTAACTCTCATCTGTACCATTGTTCTTGTAACTTCCCCGATTAATCATTTTTTCTTTCCCTAATGACACACCTGATAAGTCTGATGTCAGATTCAGTTTTGCAGCCAGCTGATAGAGAGCCTTAAGGTAAAAATTAACGAGATTAATCAAATTAATTACACCGTATCACTTCTCCTAAATGTGAAGCTTCGACCGAGCCAGACCTGAAACCGTCTCCATTGCTCCATTTCTCTAGTGACATCTTTTTATGGTCATATTCAACAGTTTAATGCCGAAGAAGCAGTAATTCTGGAATCATGTCATGTTTAATTGGCCACCAGCGCTTTTTATCTGTGACCCAGAAAGAGATGCTTTACACTAAATGCATTTGAGTTGCTCATCTAATTGTGGAGAAGAGGACTAAAGGAGATGCTTCGGCTAAAAATAAGCCGGTGTAGGCAAGCCAGGATGTAAATGATATGATTATGCAAATGAGCATTGTCAAAATGCGTGCTAGTTAAACCAGCGAGGACTGGCAAAAAAACATCTGTAACATTCAAATGTAAGGTAATTTCACTCATAAATAGGATGAATGAAAAGCTATTTCTGCAGCATATGCATTATAACAAGGTAGCCGTCGACAACAATGACTTCTAAAGTATTTCCTGTAGCACATGTGTTGTTTTTAGCAGGAAACTGTGACTCATCTTCTTACTTTCGTGAAAAGGTGACATTGTCCTCTGTGGTGACATGACCCTAAAGTCCATGATATCCATTATAAGTCCATTATGGATTGGGTAATCTTATTCAGTTTCCTTCCTGTTCTGCTATCACCCTTTCCTTCCCTTGTCTTCCTGTGATACGGAAACAAAAGTTTTTGAAATGACTTAATTGAGCTTTATGACTCACTATCAAACAAGGCCTCGTCTACATCAAGCCTCTCTCTTTCAGTCAGGGGTAGGGGAAAAGAGTCTCTCATAATGAACAAATTGAGATATAAAGCCGATTACATCTTTGCTTTTTTCAGTGCTCGCGAACTATCAATCGTCTTCTCATTTATAAAAACACATCTCATATGTATTGCCCTCCATTAAAAGGCTAGGGTGCTTCTCTTTTAATAATAAATCAACAGAAGAACAAAGGTGAGATTCAGTGTATTCTAATACAACTTTTGAAATCCACACTTAGAGATGATGACATGTGATGCTTTAAAGTAAAAGGGTGATACGTGTAAGGATTTATTCATAGCTTAAGAAAAATGTCAACAGTGATTACTCTTCAGATGAGATATGAGCTAGGCTTACACCTGATGGGCACAGACACATATCATGTATGCACTACATGCTACATAAAAGCTTTATAGTGCTCCTCACATTATGTCAGTAATACCAAACGCTTGTCACTATGTGTACATAAGGTAAGCATATTGCTTTCCTATTAAAGGCTTATGCATGAGCCTTCAATACACATTAAATGATGGGATATCAAGTCATATGGATGTTAGCATGAACTGTACTGTGTCTTACAGAAGAACAAGATTATAGGAAGTGGTTTGTGAGCTGTAAGATTTACGACCATGTTTAACTCCAGAAGCATATGTTCAGGAAGTGAATGAGTTGTGCTCTATCAAAGCCGGGTCAGAAACTGAAACCTGGCGCCTGCAATTAAAGTAGGCCGGGGAAAAAAACAGAGAGATAAGGGATATGGGACAATAGTCTGGAACGATTACAGAGGATGACACAAGGGCTACAAACTCTCAATGCAAGGTTCTTAAACTGTTCTACAAACTGAATCCCACGTTTTTGAACAAAATCTGACATCATACTTAGTGGTCTCACCAGTACCCCTAAATGTCCCCTAACAAAGATCCTTATTCTCCTTAAAGACCATTCTCCATCGAGTATATCAAGGCATTAAAGGTCACCTATTGTGCAAAATCAACTTTGTCATGTCTTTTATACATCAACATGTGTCCCCTCTGTGTAAAGAGATTCTGAAAGTTTCAGGAAAAAAGATTCACTCTCTTTTTGTCCTGATCCATTTATATAAAAACCTGTCTGAAAATGAGCTGATAATAACCTTATAATGTCATAACGATGTTTTGGCTTGTGTAACCATTAGCCAATAACCAACCAAGGTAACACCCCCCCCCTTATCACCTGAATCTCCTCCTATACCCCTTTCACACCAACGCAACTCCGGTTCAAGCTCCGTGCTAGAGCTTTTCAGGTTCAGAACCGGTACTTCGGTTTAGCTCCGGCTCTTTTCACACCGCTCAGAGCCCGACTGGTGCTGCCGCTGCTGCGTCATGACGTCACAGTTTACGTCGCTGATTTTCACCCCAACGGAGCTCACAACAACAACAACGGGTCGATGATCGTGTTGCTTTTAATCATACGAAGCCAGATTAAATTAAATAACGACTTCTCCAACCTTATACTTTTCTCCAGAGTGCCGTGGTTCATTGTTTATTAATGTGTTTCAGCGGCATTTACCGACCGCTGCAGTGCTGGCTGCTCTTCAACGGGAGTGTATTCTCCCGTTAGCTCCGGGTTAGCTCACACGGCTCTAAAGTATTCACTGTCTGACTGTCACACAAGCAGCTGATACATATCCCCAGTTCCCCTTAAGTGAATGTGTGTCAGTCTGAATTGACGCTGTTTGGCATCCCAACGCTGTTATGAAAGTTTCTCTGGTATAACATGGGTGATGTTAGCATAGCAACCGAAGCTAAACTGACTACTTGCTAAGCCGTTTACTACAGGCACTTTTTACCGGCGTATTTTTCATTATGATTCTACTTGTGATAGTCGGACATGACAACCTGTGCAGCCCATGTATTAATTCCATCCGATAGCTGCTATAATAACAAACAAAACGTCTGCCTGCTCTCCACAATGATCAATAACAGCGAACGGATGGTCAAAGTAAGGTACAAATAAACAGAATCACACGAAGCCTGGTTAGTGTTGCCTGACTTTATAAAGCGTGTTTTTTTTTACAAGTGTGTGGTTGCGTTCTAGTCACTTTGCTCAGCACTACTGCTGGTTACAACTTTTATTTGCCGTACTCGCCTTAACTGTTAGCTCAGGTTAATCTCGCCCCCCTCCGACGTAAGCGTGACGTATGCGGTTCTTGCTTCTAGACGGACAACTTTTTGGTGCTCGAAACGAACCGGATTCCGGAGCTTAGAGGCTGCTCCGCTGCGGTGTGAACAGGAAAACCCGGTGCTTTTCAAGCTCCAGCTCCGAACCGGCCCTGAAACACCATTGGTGTGAATGGGGTACTAGAGCACCAGTGTTCTTTTAAACCAAATATCTCTCAGAGGGGCGTGGGGAGTGGCTCCTTAATTTCATCTAAAGTAACAAACAGGGAATCAGCACTTTGGAAACAGGGCTGAAACAGAGGGGATTATGGGATGCTACAATGATCTGTTTGGTATTTGGAGCCAAACACTTCAGAGACATGTTTTGTATTTATCTGAGACCTATTATATATTGATGAAAAACAGTATAATAGGGGACCTTTAAAGACCATTCTCCATCCAGTATATCAAGGTATTAAATTGGAATAACCACTCCTAAAGAGAAGAAGGATGCTGCAAAACCTCTTATCACCAACTTGGATGGCTGTCCTGTCATCACTTCCCAGGTATGACAGCAATTAAACCATACTTTTTAATATACAACTTGAATGATGGAAAAAATTCACTGCTTTTTTTGTACAGCAAATTAAGACACAATCTGTCAATGTGTCACTCCAGGCGCTGAAAACTCTCTTTCTGAGATATGAAACTGTCAGAAGCGCTGCGACAAACCATTAAAAACAAAAACTTCATCTCCTACCCCGACACTTACAACTCAGTGTGATGCCTGAGCACATGTTCCCATCCTTTTTTATCGCTGTGTCGTGATTGACTTGATGAACATTGCCTCGGGTCCTTTGTTGCAATGGGTTTCATTATGCAGCCGCTTGTGACTGAAAAAGGCAGATACTCCAGTGGTTCAATCCAGGCACGAAAGCAGGGTCAATACGAGGTTTAAAGGAAGTTAACTGTTGCTGACACTGCCCTCTTGAGAATAATTACCTCATCAATGCCCCAAAAAAGTGACAGAACACAGTGACAGATGATGTCCTGCAAATAGGTGCATCAGACCAGTGGTATGGTTTTTTAAAAGGTCTTTTTTTTACCTTTTGAATAACTTTTGTATCACTTATGGTAGTCTCACGTTAACTCAATCTGACTTTAATAGTTGGGAAGTTCCACTGTTGTTGATCATGGTTCCTAACATGTCTTTTTGGGCCAGGTTGTATGAATGGGTAACAATCTCCTGGTTGCGCCTTTGGCACTACTTAAAGAAATAGAGCTTTATAAGTGGGCCTTAAGGGATAGGACTCAATGGGATGTGCTTTTAATAATGCATGACACTGAGCTCTGTCAGGACTTGGCAGCAGAGACAATACAAAAAGTACATTTCTACAGGCTGACTTACTACATTCTACTACAAAGCCAACAATTAAAGTAAGATGTGTTTGAGAATTCGGTTTCAAAATAGATTGTACTGTTTTAAAATGTGATTATAGAGCCTATCAATCACCAAAATTCAAAAAGGAATACATTAAGACTAATTGGTGAAAAAAAGTCAATCTTCTACTCAGTGCCTGCAAAACAATTTAGAAGACATTGATCAATTAAAAAGTGGTTCAAATGCAAATACCTTAATGTCTTTTTACACGTTTTGTCAAATGTTTAAATCTTACTTTGTGAAAAATGATTCACGCACAGCTACAATTCATTAAGCTCAATAATGTGTCGACACAGCGACACCGTGTTATTGCAATCTCTGGTTGTTAATTGTGTTAAATCATAATTAAGAAGACAATGGAGGCACACATTTCGTGTCTGCTTCATTATCGTGAAAAGACTGTTATTTTTTCACTTGAGAATCTCTATAATGAGTACCGCTGTGCAATAAATAATATTCTGACAGTTGTATTGTTCTGGCTTTCTGAAATCAAAGTAATCGAAATAGCAAGCTTCCTCTCTGACAGCGGGCCCTAAACTGCAGATCCATAATTGTCCCCCGCAGCCTGTTCAAAACAAAAAATACTGCTGGGTTTGTAGAAATATCAAAATAGTTAATTGCTTTTGAGAAAGTTCCTGTCATGAAAGGTACTTTAAAAATGTGTGTGTATTGTACTATATGTGTACTATGCCTTTGTAGGGGGTTAACTCCTCAGCAATATATGGGTGACATAACCACCCAGATTCCAGACTTTGTCCAGAATGGATCGATGCAAATGTCTCTGTTGCCATCCCAGATGTCACAGGCAAGGACAGACAAGCGGCCAACATCCCTCTGTCTCCCTTCCTCTCCGACAGTCTCTCCGTGGCACAAAATGAACTGCCACTCTGAACAAGAGTCTGCGCTACAGGGCGGCCGCTGGCATCAATTTATCAGCACTGGGCTCATCCAGAATATTGTCTCTCCTTCTGACAGGAAGCAAATCAAACAAACAAGAGGACAAATGGAGAGCAAGGAGGAAAAGGGGGGGAGGATAGAGAACAAAGAGGAAAAACAGTCTGACTTCTTTTGCCAACATCTTCAATCAGGTGGAGCAGATGTAGCCGAGCGACATGTGAAAGGCTCCAATAAAGGACTCAGAGGACCATCACTCATTAGATCTCGCTGCAGGGTTTGGCCCCTGGCATTCTACCCTCTGCATACATCTCCAACCAGAAACCCCTCTCAATCTCACATTCATCTCAGAGCAGGCTTTTTCTCCTATGACGACCCTTCCTCCACCTCTGACCATTCATCCGCCTTCACTTCTCCCTCACTCCTGACTCTATTCCTCCTTCCTCTAAACCTCCATTCTTCAAATTGGCCCTCTCAGTCCTCTCTCATTCCCCCTTGATCCCCCGTCTTTGCAGCCTTTACAGCCTATGGCAGAAAGCATATGTATTATCAGAGGTGTGAAATAACTAAGTACATGTACTCAAGTGCAATTTTTAGGTTCTTCTTTACTTAAGTATTTCCATTTTTTGCTACTTTGTACTTCTACTCCAATACAAGTAAGAGGTAAATCATGTACTTTTACTCCACTTCATTTATTTAATATCTTTGGTTATCAGAATCAGAATTGGTTTTACTTTGCACATTTGGATTAATGATGTGAAATATAATCAACTCTTAAATCAGACTTTAGTTCCATCCACTTGGAGTAAATTCACAAGCTGCCCTGCAGTATACAAAGTCATTAAAACTAGCTGCACCTTTACCAGCTTTGAGAACACTTTAATGATCAATCATTATAAAACATATCATATATATTATTCTGAAATGGACCAATCTGCACAGAGTCAGAATCAGAATCAGAATCAGAAACGGGTTTATTGCCAGGTAGGTTCACACATACGAGGAATTTGACTTGATGTCATGGTGCATACATAAAATATAAAACAAAGAATCTCCATATAAAACAAAAAATCTAATATAAAACAAAAAATCTTTAAGGACACTGTAATAACATATAGTTAAAAAGCAATAAAATAAAGCAGTAATTTACAGCGAAATGGAATGCAATGAGTTATAGAATATAAAGGTTTTTTTCCTTAGCACCGTTTGCAATTATTATTTAGCACAATGACTACTTTTACTTTTGATACTTTAGGTATATTTTGATGCTAATACTTTTGTACTTTTACTTAAGTAACATTTTGATTGCAGGACTTTTACCTGTAACAGAGTATTCCTACACTGTGGTACTTCTACTTTTACTTAAGTACAAGATTTGAGTACTTCTCCCACCTCCGTTCAAAAAACACAGAATACTGCTAAAAATCTGTGCACAGCATTCCTACATGAACACGGAATTCACTGCCACATTTCTCCTGATTTTGAAATCAGCAGTCTTGAAACGCATATTCGTTTTTTTCATAAGGGTCTCATTCCTCCTTCCCCCCCTTCTGTTTGATGTGCAGTGGTCTCGCCTGGCTGAGTGTGTGCCGGTGGCCTTGCAGACACTCGCTGTGCCCATTACCTTAAGCACGTCTGGCTGCGGTGAGCTAGATTAGGGGAGGAATGAATAAGGCTTCTTGACTGTGAGCACCTGGCCACCTACCTATAAATCACCTGCTTAGACCCCACAGCCCCCGCCCCCCGCCCCTCTGCCCCTCTGTGTCAAACGTCTCTGACCCAACCACAATTCCACTGCCATTGCTCCCTCTCCCTTCTTGCCCATTTACCTCAATTTGCCCTCCCATACCTGCCTGCTTCACTTCCTTATCCTCACAGTTTGTCTCTATTCTTATTTCTGCTCCGCTCGGATGCTTCTACACTTTGTTTCTCCTTCTGTCTGTCACTAGCAACATTTTCAGTTGTCTTCATCACGCAGTTATCTGGCAGTCCTGCACCTTAACTCACTGTCTTCGTGTTATTCCTCGTGTTTCTTCCACTACACCTCCTACGTCCTGGTCGTTCTTCCGCTTCCAGTGGAGCATGTAAAGGAACAATGAAGGCGGTCCGGCCGGTAAAATCTGTTTTAGTTTGGCCGTGAGCAGGAGATGGAGGACGGTTTCTTTCCTTAGCACTGTTTGCAATTATTATTTAGCACACAGTTTAATGGTAAGCATGTATTTCGGGATGACAGTTCATTCTCTATGTTTATTCCCAACTGCCTATTACAATTGAAAAACATGTGATGAGCCCAGAACGGTTTAGGACTAAATACCTTTGTTCTAAATGGCGGTATTTGATGAGATTAGATTAAACTCTAATGATCCCTCTGGGGGGAAATTGGGTCTTTGCTGCAGAAAAGAATGGTTACAGTGTGGAAATAAATAAGCACAGAGCTTAAAGAGGACATAAAATATCTGGCTGACAACTGCAACCAATGAAACATACTGCTCATAATACCGGCTTTAAAAAAAGGATGGCCATAAATGACTAAATAAATACCAGAGAAATCCCTGCAATGCCGAACCCTAATGCCAATTTGCCTGGTGTTGCATCTCCAGCAAAACAATCAAGAATATAATATCATTATTCACTATAGTGTCATTTAGCAGTGTGCCCTAAAATGTGTCCTGGGATACATTCAAGGACTGCCTTTGAAAATTAAGTTGTCTGCGTGAGTGGAAGTATGTATTCTTTACGACAACAGGCAACGACAAATTGGCACAGACTATCACGATCAGTGGATTGTCTCCTTCCAGTCTGAAACAACAACTAGTTTGCAAAAGGAAATAATATACATGTTTATTTGCATATAGAGCAGGGATGTAAGATCCGTTCATAATTGGTTATTTGAAACGCATGTGGAAATGCATTTTAATGCGAGGTGGGAACTGACGTACATAATGCTGTCCACTTGTGATCGGATCACTGGAGATGAATGTTAATGCCAGGTGTGGAAGTAAGTGAGAGGCGCATTACTCTGAATACATTTGGAACATCTGCATCAGAAAAAGAAGCAATTGTCTATCTCTAAAGCTATGCATATAGAGTTGTATGCTAACAAGACTGCTACATTATAACGAGGTTGTCTACTTTTTCCTGCAAGTTCCAAATGTCAAAGCATTCCGAAACAAGACAGGAATGTGAACTAGTGGAAGAGGCCAGAGTTCACTGGTCCAAATCCGGCTGCCAGGCAGCAGTGATGAGAATCTGCAGGGTAATTTGTATTCTGAGTCAGTGCATTAGTTCCATTTTCAAATGGAATCCTCGCCGCATTTCATCCGTACACTTAGCGAAGCCCAGCATTTTGTAATGGGGCGATAATGGAAAAGGATCTGGCTGAATCTCCCGCTCTTTTCCCCAACCATCCCCATGTGCACACGAACACCAAACCTTATTGCAAAAGTACCTTTCCATTTCACCAACACTAAGGTGCTGGACTTATTACATGCAGGCTGAGAAAGGAAAGTGACAGAGTAGAAGACGCTGAGCAGGGAGGTCAGAGATTGATGGATGCGTTGGTTTTGGGAGATATAAATGGAGAGGGAGACAGTGGGAGAAAGAAAGACCCATCATCCAGTAATGTCCCAGAAATTGACAGCACAGTTTGTGTGTGTCATTATTGTCTTGGTGTGTACCTGTACAGTTTGTGTGTGTGTGTGTGTGTGTGTGTGTGTGTGTGTGTGTGTGTGTGTGTGTGTGTGTGTGTGTGTGTGTGTGTGTGTGTGTGTGTGTGTGTGTGTGTGTGTGGGTTGATGAGAAAGCACAACCCTCTCCATCTGCATGCGTCATCAATATCATGGCGTTAGACGGAGCTAATTGTGATATGTCAGATATAACGAATGCTTAGGCAACGCCACACATAAAGAGGTCTGACAACTGCCTAACAAGAGTGAATGGACACTGCCATTGCCTTGGGAGCAATTAAGATGTGTTATAATTGTGTCACAGGTTTAGTGATGAGGAGCTATGGATCTCTTTCACTGTCCTACCCAGCTTCCTCAATTGACACATCGCCCCCTGCAGGCATTGCAGATGGAGGTCAATGGGATTGATTTAGGTGGGGTGAAAGGCTCTCGGGGTGGGTGATATGGATTCAATCTTTCTGAAGATGTTATTTTATATTGCAAAAAACAATACACAGTAAATTGTGACAAACTTATATGGTCAATTAAATCAAGAAACCGTTTGGAGATAAACTAATAACATTGAAACTGTTGTTGAGAAGATGCATTACAAGTAAAAAACACAAAAAAAACCTCGACGTCAAGATCCATACATACATACATACATACATCCATTTCAGTCCAAACTGTCATCCATTCATTAATCTATCCTATTAGACATTAGTGTGGTTGTCGTTATTAGGGAAACGTACCTTTGACAACCAAATTCAACTCAGTTCATCTCCAATTAAAGTCCAATTATTTTATTTTAAGAAATTCTTGAGATCAGGAGTCCACAAGAATGGGACAGATGGAAGGAAAGTGATTTTAAAATGTATTAACAATATTAAAAGGTAAGACCATTTCTACTTTAATAGTTGACCACTATTAAAGTCGGAAATGTTCTATTTTTTATCAATCTGACTATCCAATTTTTGATTCATCCATTGACTGTCATAATGCCGTTAGTGCATTAGTGTAAAAACTGTATTAAAGCAACATACATTACATTTATAAGTATATATAAATATGCCAATACAGTTGTGTCCATCAATGAACTGAATAGTTGTTTTTTAGCTCTAGTCACACTATGGATCACCCAAACCTATTGGCCCTCACATGAATACTGACATGTGTCTGTGGTGCGAACACAGATGCAGGAGACAGGTGTTGTCCTTACCAATAGCCCACAATCTGTCTGCTCTATTTCAGGGTCAATCAGACAGAGAAAGCTGTAGAAAGAATATTTAAGTCACGATAAAGCATTCCTTTCACGGAGGTCTGTGAATCCCGCAGAATGGAGTGAAGCTAAACTGTCCCAATCACGTTGATGTGGACTTAATGAAAGGCTGCCAATCACGTCGCCTTAAGACCCTGAATCCTCCCCAGAAGGACTCTATACCTGCTCATATCTAGGGGTAACTATATCAGAAGTTGATGGCGGAGAGGCCTGCGGTGGTTCATTGGTATGAGCATAGGGGTCTGTTAAGCTGCATTAAGCCCCAGCAAGTTCATTAAGCAGCATGAGAGGGGAAGGACGAACAGTGGAGCAGATACACCGCCTTGATCAATGTAGATGAATGTTCTGCACCGCTGCATGAGAGGCTACAGGGATAAAGTCTGAAGTGAATTAATGTATGTGCATTAAGAGAGTGCATGTGGGCGCAAAGAGAGAGAAAGAGGGAACATGGATGCACACTACAAGTGGAGAAGTCAAGAGGGTACGAGTGTGTGAGGGTACAAACACACAAAGGAAATATGAATCTGTTTGAGGCTCCATAAATAAAAACAAAAGTAAATATCAAATGTCAAATCAGTAAAAAAATGACGGACTAGAATACACACGATAGAGCTCCTTTGAAGTAAGTGTACCATTTCTTCTACTTTCCAAGGCTGCACTTCCTGTTATGATGTCTATCAATTTCTGTTTTGGACAGCCACTGGGAAGACGGCCAAGTACCTTTCTCGGATTTGATAAGCAGAGCTCCACAAACAGCCAGAAAAACACAATAGAGATAGCAAACTGTAGACACAACCTGACGCCTCTTCATCATCCAGATGACAATGTGGGGTGCTGTGATGATGCGCAGGGAGGATCTTCTCTCACTTTAGTAGAAAGTAAGAGACAGAAGGAGAGAGGGAGGGAATGAAAAGGACCCGTTCTGTCTGTCTCCCAGCATGCTTCACTGTGTCCCAAGGCGCTATCGTCTCCCTAAATAAGAACACCTTGGAAAATGAAGAAGGGTGCGTGCGTGCGTGCGTGCGTGCGTGCGTGCGTGCGTGCGTGTGGAGAGACTCAGGAAGCCAAGTGAGGAAGGAGGCGCCTCCGTCTTTACTATACTTGATTGGTGCCGGAAGAAAATCTCAAAGACAGATGCTAGAATATAATTTGAATGCTTTTGGGTGCTGACTGGCCTGGCAGGCGCTCAGGATGGCACTTGTTGCCGGCCAATCACAGAGTCCCTCTTCCTGAACACTATGTAGCCTCATTCCACTGTCAGCCCACTCCATTGTCAATCTGTTATGTCTTATTGGATTTTCTTTTTTAAAACAACATTGTGTCTGTCTGTTAGCTTTCTCCCCCCCTCCTGAGGCAGGATGTGCTTAAGTAAGCAGTAATGGGATGTGGAGATTAATATATGTGCAGCTCGCTGAGTCTCGCGCTTGTTTTTGTAAGAGTAATAGAACAATTCTGTTAGGACTAAAACAGAATGCAGGTGGGTGAAAGAGAAAACATTCGAATGATAGATCACAAAGCATACAAATAATGACATCGGCTTTAAAATATGTTTTAAATAACCTTCTTTAAAAAAGGAAAGGCATGTGCTGAATGGCCACATTGTAAGGACAACACAGAATAACTGAGTACAAATGATACAAAAAGATATGAAAGGTATTCATAGATCCTGGCGACAAAAAGGGAGTAAGACATTATCTGCAGATTTATAGGATTTTTAAATCTTTCTCTCAAGGCTACAATGACATATGAGGTACTTAAGAATGAGATTCATGATGACTAGAGCAATAGTTTGTGGCAGCAGCAAAACAAAAACAAAAACATCTGCAATTATTCAATTCCCAGTTGTGGCATATCTTGACCTGATGAAAGAAAAATGAATAAATCATGCTTCATTAAATGTCATTAGGCCTGTTAGCAATTTCTAATTCTACTAAAGTTCAGCGCCAGTTTACAAATTGAATGTAATTGCCCAGAATGCAAATGGTCTGGGCTGTTGTTTGCGTGAATGTGAGACCAAGCAAGAGAAGAGAAGAGAGGCAGTGGAGAGAAAACCTTTAAGCAGCGGCATAAATGGGCAACACTTACTCCTCACAGTTTTCATTCAGAAGTCTAAGCGGTACAACGCAGGGGAATTGTTGATTGTCAAAGCTCTAAAAACTGACAGTTTCATTCCTGGAAAAAAAGCAGAGATGGGGGAAATGTAATTACCCAGCAAGAGCTGTGTGGGAGTTTCACTGTTTGATAATTATCCCTTAAAGGCATTCTAAACTTTTCCTGAGCTATCTGTATAAAACTCCACAGAGACAGAAGTAGGAGAGAGGTCACCAGCTTCAAGAGGGAGCAGGAGGGGAGACAGAGATGAGATAAATGTGGAGGAGAGTAAGGATCAGATAAGTGCTGACTTGTTGAGTCACGGGTGTTAGAGAAATACAAAAGGAAATAAAACAATACATCACACAGCAGCACATCTTGGGAGACAAGTTATTGCCTTGCCAAGTCACAACAATTCTAACGACTTGTAATGGGTTCCATAAAAGTAAATGTGGATTTTTGTGGGAAATGCCTGTCTTTTTTGGGGTATTGGCCATCAAAGCATGCCACGTGTTGAAAATGGATGACTAAAACATTTGATAGGCCTATTTTCATTCCCTGAGCTCTCTTTACCATGCCATCTGTTTCTTTTATAGATGCACAAGCACTCACTCACATCGTACACAGATACTGTATCTGCTGCAGCACCTCGGCCGCTTCACGCCCACGCATTTATAAGCAGTTAGCCCAATCTGGTTGACCAGATATGGTATTCACCGCATTATCGCCTTGTCCGTAAAATTCTCTAGAATGGACTGGTAATTTGAAAGCCGGACCTTATGGCATGGCTGATAATACACATTTTAACAAAGGGATACATATTCAAATCCAAATGAAAATAAATATGGAAAAAAAAATAACTCGGGGTCAGCTCTGTTTATGCCGTCTGACTTTGCTCTTAAACTTACCAAATCTGGTGTAAACATCATTCTGTCATTTTTTAACAGTTGACCATATGACATAAAATACAGTCTCTGTTTAAACTAGGCTTGAAGCTAGGTCACATTTACCTGAAGCAACTTGGTTCATGGCCAACTTGGTTCGAAGCCATTTTATTACAGTTGATACCCCGCTGCCAAAACAAGCTAAAAAAGAATTGCCTTGATTTGTCTCTGCTGGCATCTTTAGATCTTAGTCCTTGTAATACCCATTTATCTCCGGGGTGTAGTTCAAGTCCCGTGTAAACCCGCGATGCCTCGCTTGTGCACAGAGTCATCAGCTTAGCTTCTTTATCAGCGGCATTAATCTTGGCGATACACTCTTTCTAATTAATGGAGGATTGCCTGGTGCTATAAATATGAGCGGAGGTGGGTGTGGGAGACTCCCTGAACTGGTGCACTCAAATGTGTGCATCATTACAATCATCATGGGATACAAAACAATACACACATATATAATGGCTCTGTATTTCTCAGTTTTTCTGCAATACATACTGAGATTGTTTCAAAGGTCACCCACAGGCCAGAACAATGACATCTGAGTTGTTATGAGTGTGTGAATGTGGTGTGTTACTGTCAGTGTCAGTGTGTGTTTCTCCATTTGCTTGCAGGATGCTGTTCTATGACGCCAGAGAGCCAATTAGCGTCTCTCAGTTTGACACCCCTCTCTTCAGGACCAGCGTGCTCATACATGTTAATTGCGGTCTTCAACGGCCACTGAGGTTTCAGCCGCCTCATTACAGCAAAACCATGCAACGACCAACCAGGGGACTGATGTGAAAATCTCACGGCCACCAACACACTCTCCCTTGTCACTTCTTTTCTCTCTGTCTTACTCCTTAACTCTGTCCTTCCTACCCAGAGTTAGTCAGTAATGCCCCTAAAGAATAACCGTCCAGCTGATATATCTGTATAAAAACAAGGAAGCAAGATAGAAAACAATTGCTGCATTCAAGACAACTGTGATTAATCAAATAACAATTCAAAAATGCTAAAAATAAGTGTCAATATATATTTTGGACCAGTACCCTCGATATGGTTTGTCACACTGCCACATCTTGGAGATCTCGGGTAGGAAACAACAGATGAGTGTGATCAAGCTGAGCTTATCACTATGTTCCATATTGGCAGGAGACACATGCAACATCAGCAAAATACTGCAAGAGTGTATAGAGAGCAATGTTAGAAAATATGTTGGGGAAGCATTTAGGCAACAATGAAAGACTTGAATAAAAGCAAGAAACAATTTGTTATAAATAAAGACATCTGTGGAAGTTGGCAGGAAGAATGGAAGACAAGCTATAAAAAGCAGACTACCTGAGGACAGTTCAGAAAGGAAGGAAAAGGCATAAAGGAGAGAGTGCTCAGGGTTCAAATGAGATGAAATCTGCAATGACTACGGCCCCATTTACACGGGAACGCAAACGAAACGCAAACGAACCGAATTCAATATCAAAAAAGTATTCCGTTCACACGGATACGGCTCAATAAACGTGTCCCTTCACACGAGACCGCTCGACCCGCTGGAGACATTGTAGTACATATGCCGGGCCTGTAAGTGGCGCTGTACTTCCGCCACAAAATACACCAAAAGCTGCGAAGAAGACCCCGAGCATGGTTGCCATGGTTGCCATGGTTGCCTGGTTGCCCTTCTGTTTATTCTCTGCGGTGGATTTAGCAACATGTAGTTCTCCATGTCCACTTGTTGCTGATGGTTGTGGTAGAGGAGCTGTAGATTTTGCACTAACATCAGCAGTGAGCAGCAGAGGTGGGGAGAGGCGGGGCTATGGCTTCATCGTTATCAGGAAATGATCGTATAGGACGTACACACGGAGCCGTTTGGCCCCCCAGAGCGTTCTGTCCGCAGATCTATCCACCTTGGGACCGGTTATTGTTTTAGTGGTCTGTTTCCGCGGTTCCGTTACGGCCTCGTGTGAACGAACGGGTTATACAAAAGAGAAAAGTAGCGGATACAACCCGTTTCGTTCCCGTGTAAACAGCATATATATTTCCTTATTTTTCCATTTTCAAGTGAAGCCCATTTAACACTAGAACCGCCAGAGATTTTTTATACCTAAAACCGCCACCTGGGTCAAATTGACCCGCTATTAGAATGCATTGATTTTCAAGGTAAAATGTTCTTTTATTGAACAGAGAGTTTTGATCGCACAGGGATGAAACGTATACCAATATAATCTGTGGACTCTCAGGCCTCGACATTATAAATGGCCCGCTGGGCCGGAAGCATTATTTAGACACCGCGGCCAGCATAACGTACTTTCAACTCGCCCCACAGCTGTTTGCTGCGGAGCGCAGTGCGAGCAGTCTCCCGTGAGCACACTCCTTCCTTCCTTGTCTGTCTGTCTGTCTGTCTGTCTGTCTGTCTGTCTGTCTGTCTGTCTGTCTGTCTGTCTGTCTGTCTGTCTGTCTGTCTGTCTGTCTGTCTGTCTGTCTGTCTGTCTGTCTGTCTCTCTGTCTCTCTGTCTCTCTCTCTCTCTCTAACTCTCTCTCTCTCTCTAACTCTCTCTCTAACTATCTATCAATATATCTATCCATCTATCTCTCTCTCTCAATCTATCTCTCAATCTATAAGGAGGAACCGCAGTAGACAAAAGGTGTTGCTATAGCAACACGTCATGTTTATATGAAAAGGGGTGGGGTCAATATGACCCGCTTGGCGGAAATAGGTATAAATGGCAATTTTTTGGGTGATTTCTTCAATCTGACTTCATATTGACAATTTTTAACAACAGAGGGTGGTACATAACACACTTTCAGGAAAAGTCACGGACTGGGAGACTTTAATATTTTATTGAAAAAAAGTTACATAAAAAATAAAACAGCTCGGGGTCAAATTGACCCCGTTGGCGGTTCTAGTGTTAAAGCCTTTTAAGTCTCCGAAAATAAGGTAGAATAGAATTGGACCATCTGGAGTCCAAAAGCGTGTTGCCTGGGTAATAAGCAGTGCTCGCTTATTACAGGCCTGCCATTAGAGCTACAAAAACATTTGGATTCTCAGCATGACTCCGGTTGAATTTCTGAAAAGAGTGGTCATAGTTCTTTATCTAGTGAACAGGCTGTGGGATAAAGACTGCATAAAAGAAATGTAGGAGTGCAGTGCCCACCATGTGACGTAAAACCCCCAAAGACTAGCATTGTAGGCTGCTAAACTGAAAATAATTTGAGGGCTGAAATAGATTTCTTTTCAGTTGACAGAACCATGGTCTCAGCATTGCAGGGGGTTATTCCCATGCTGAACGAAACACAGCCGCCACCACTCTACTGCATATTGGAGGTGACGATCTGACAAAGCCAGGAGGACAACATCATCGGGAACGTCAGAGATACCACCTTAATGTCATCCAACTGGACACTTTCCATTCATCTGCAGCATTTTGATATCCCGTGAATAAACATCAGCAAACATAAAAGGTGACTAGGGGCACAACCTTGCCAGGTGCCCACATTCAACATGCTTGACTTGATGCCAGATGTAAAACGAATGGCACACAGCAGCAAACTCCTGCACCTTACATGTGCACTCATGTGAAACAACAAATTTCCCACATGGAAAACAGTTTACCCAAAAGAATCAGACGTATCCTCTTGTTAGACATCAACAACACTTGTAGATTCAATTGGATGAGAAATATTGAGGATTTGGATGGAATATATATATTTCAATAATGATTTTCAAAGTATATTTGCAAACTTCTGGCCATTCAAGGACAGGAAGAAAGACAGACATAGAGGAATAGAGAAAGTCCTAGAGCAGTGAGAGGAAGGTCAGAGGGATACAGGCAGATGTTAAGAGATGTCCCAGAAGTATTCTAGTTTGCTGCAGCGTGTGATTATCTCCCACCAAACAGAGAGGGAGAGAGACAGCACAACAATAACACACGCTAACCAGAAATACTCAGATCGAGGCAGGGCTCAGCTATCAATGAAGCGCACACATTTATGTTAATTTGGCTTGCAGATGTAACACATTTGCATACATGTGTATATATATGGGCGCAAACATGGGTTATTCACACAAACGCAGGCATATAAAGCTGCCTCATTTGCATCGCGTTATCATCTTGCCGCTCAACTTACTGTGCCCAGTCGAGGAACTTTGGGAAGATTGCGTAAGGCATTAGCTGCTTTATCCTTTGACTCTGCTGCTTATAATACAGAAGGTGTCTCTCCCTGGCTGCACACACACACCTGCAATCGCTGTCAGTCCACCCAAGGACACTCTGTGTGTCAGCTCTGATTAAGCCTGCACTCAGCTTGTGGAATAGAGTTCTTGGGTGGGGGGGGTGAGGGGAAAAAGAGCGACTTGGGTCCAGTAATAAATCGCTGCAGGCAGCCGGGCCCTTCAGCGCTGTGGCCCAGCCGACCCCAAACAGATGCCGGCTGGTTTGGCCTGCCAATTGCGTCCTGGGCCTGTGGGCCAGCACCATGATGAGCGATGGCCGCGGTCCAAAGCAGGGGTCCGCCGCCACAGGCGCAGGTGTAGACATCGTTAACATCCAATAAGAAGAGAGCGGAGCCCTGCGGGTGGGGTAAAGTGATATTGATGGAGGCTCGTCTGCAGTTGCCTGGTTCACTGAACAAATATGAAAATAAATATGGCCTTTTGCATAGCATGCACCTTTCATTAATATTAACCAAAGGCCTCAATGGTGCACGAGAGCGTCCATTAACAGCAGTCACTACAGGTTGACAACGGCCGTCTGTTAAAGTTTACTTGTTGCTGTTGTTGTCTTACTAAACTCTCCCTGTCCTATTTCAAATGACTTAGCCTGTACTGTATATGCAGAGCATGATCCAATGCATTCTCCTCTTGCCAAGTCAGCAAAGTCAATTATGTTTGTTGTTTACTTGGAAGTTGGGTGATTATGTGACCATTTGCCAACCTCGAGACATGATCGACTGCAAATTAATCCTGTGAGGATTCATATTGTTTTGGCAGGCCCTTTTTGTTCTCCTCATTGGGCTGGTATTGCCAGGAAATTGAGTAGTTGTGGGAAAACACAAGAGCATCTGAAGCAAGACAACAAAGGATAAACCAGGCTGGGTATAAACTAAATTATTTGGTTACGGCCAGCTATCCAACCATGAATAAGCTTCTCCAGCAGTATAACCTTGTCCAACATCAACTTAATTCTATAATTCTTGTGTATAACTTGTGTTTAAGTAATCACCACATGTTCCAGTCTGACACAAAGTCTGTCTTTGCTGCTGCCCAGTTCTTCACAAAACTCCAATGTTTTGTCCAATTATAGGTGCCTTCAGGCCAGTGACAGGCAGCCTTGTTGCCTCATAGTTTACAACTTCCAATGACGCAGTTTGCTGGAATTCATTAGAAGAGCAAAACATCTGAGATGTGCTATTTGCGGGTTCAGGTTCTAATTGAGTTGTGTCCAGAGCAGAGGTCGCGTTAACCGAATATTTTCCGTCTGAGGGATTTTTTTTAAGCAGTTCGTCATTTTGACAGATTAGATCAAACTCAGAACAGCGCCAAAGTTTCCCCGCAGCGAGGCTCCGGTGTTATGCCGTGTTATGCATGCCCGCCAAAAAGGAAATGATATTGGTTCCAAACCGTACTTTGCCGTACAAATCATTGAAATGTCCGCGAGGTGCATGCATAACACGGCATAACACCGGTGCTAATACTTCATGAGGGTGCTCTCCACCCCCCGTTGACAGTTCACGAGCGTGCTCTCTCTCCCCCCCTCGTCAGCTCGTTGTTACAGACCTGACGGGTAATAATGGATTATGACGGAAGTTTTACGATCCTGTCCGTCAAAATGACGGGCAAAGAAAAAGTCTAACGCAACCTCTGGTCCAGAGGCAGTTCACCCAGAGATGAGAGGTGTCTGAACTACATCTAAACATGAATCAGACGAGTGGAAGTGCATTATATTCTCCTCATGGCAACATTCACTTCCCTGCTGAATTTCTTGCATCACTATGATGATCCACACCAGCTGTCTATCTGTGCCTCAACAGAGCATCCTGTGCTCAGGACTCTCTTCCATGAGCGGTTTGAGTCCATTGAGGGGATTTCCTTTAATCTGCAGTGTTAGAAGATAGCATTGTTGCTGCCACTGACTTCAGTTCAGTGGGTAAGGGATTTAGGTGACCTGTTGGACTCCTCAGGCTGTTTGCTCGTTTTAGGACTTGAGCTAAACCCCTTGTTTGTTCAGTTTATAAGAACATCCCATCATCTTTTTCTTTCTTGTGTGCAAAGGTCTTGAATTTGTTCCTTCTCTTATTGAGACTGGGTTGGGACTTGTTGTTATTCTGGGCCTGTAAAGCCCAAAGTGACCTTGAATGTTGGGCAAAACAAAAAAACGTAACTTGAATTTTAGGTGAAAGATTTTGTGGCTCAATGTGTTTTTTTTGCTTTGCAAAGTAGGGAGATGTAGAGCAGTGATTTATGAAAGGCTGATGGATTAAAGGGACAGTGTATATGATTTGGCATAATCTAGCGTTGGGTTGACTGAATACCTTTCTGCCCTTGGTAGAAATATGCTTCTTGCTACATATAACATCAATGCTACATCAAGTAATGATGTATCCGTATGACTCCAGATGCCTTAAATAACAAATATGTTTTCACAACAACTGTAGAAATAGTTTTGCTTGCATACATTGAAACCACATTAAAATAATCGTTAGATATGCACACACGTACACACATGTATGCTGTCAGTCTGAGCTGCTCTTATCTTCCCTATTCTGTTCAATGTATTTTTCTGTTCATTAGGACTCATACACAAAGACGGTGCTGCCATCTTTGCTCTCCCTGCAGATTCTTTCATCCCTGCACGCAGCAGTGAGTGGCGGCACGCTGAGCCCCCGGTGTGTCTGGTAGCAACTTGTTAAGTTTCCGACAAGGTTCCGCCGCGGACCTCATTAGCCATTCACGATCACCTGGTGGCCTCACTTCACAGCACACATTGATGTTACATGACTGTGGCTGCTGCTTGGTTTCTCACTGACTCCTCTCTGCTGTTCTGGGACACACTTAGCCCTTGCTATATTGACACTCCAATGCTAATGAGCAAGCATTAGCAGTCCCATTTAAGCTCAAGCACCTGTAAACCTTGGTGTGGGGACACAGGTCAAAAACAGCGCCTGGAGCACTGTCTTCTGGATAATGGTTAAGCAGATCTGAGTGTGAAATTACTTAAGACTAAAACATTTGTTTTACCATGTTGAATTTTTTAACAGTCCAAGAAAAAAAGGCTTCTCTGTCACCTTTATTAAATGTGCAGGAAAACAAATGCACACATGTATGCATTACATTTGTGAATCTGCACGTCAAGAAAAGCCTTCACTAAATAAAATGTATGCATTTAATGAATGTGAACAGACACTGACGTGTGTTCTAGTTCATGTACACACATGCATTCATTATTTTTCAAGAGCTTATCTGTGAAGGCTTTCTAATTAAAAGCACTGTTAAAAAAGCACTATAGTAAAACAAGACATGAGGAACTGTCATTGACTTGATTTATTAGTGATCAATCAATATTTGGTAGCATTCTTCTGGCACACAGCCATTACTCACATTACTGTGTGTTAGAGCCTGGAGCAATCTGTAATCTTATCCCTGATGTCCACAGTCCAAAGTCAGTTCAGCTGCTAATAGAAACATTGCACCTTCACAGCATAGTGTTTAAATCCACCTAGTCTGAAGTAACATGATTATTTCCTACACACTTCCAGCTCAATCTATCTCATTCAAGTTAAAGAACAGCAGCAGTGTATAGATGTTTCTGGAGGGCCCGATAAATCACTGGTTGAAATTTCCTGAGCATCTGCATTTCTTGTGCGAGTTTGGAGGTGGTGAGGCTGGCAGGCACACGCTGAGAAGGATGAGTAATGATGCCGAATCAAGAGGCGGAGGAAGTATACACACTGGGCTGTTGTTTCTATTGGACATTTCACCCTGGGGCTGTCATCACAGCAACCCTTTCTCCTTAAATGTATTATGGTCTGCCTGTACCTCCTACTAAAAAAGTAATTCTAAACCAAGGAGCCTCTGAAACTGTTCTTTGAATTTCTAAACTCCTGTTTCCTTTGCTCTGGCTCTATGTCTCTGTCTTCTTCCCCCCCTGCCTGGCCGGGTATGGACTAATTGGTTTCTGTCAATTGAAACACATTGTTTGGTGCTGCACTCAAAGCCACAGGGTGCCCGGCCCCGAACTAAGGCCAGCAGAGAAGAACAAAGTCACATTTTTAAAACTCACCCTTAATACGCATGATGCATGAGCGTAACATCGCTAACACCATACATCCTAAAAGCCAGAACACCAAATCTAGCCCTTTTATTATCTTGGCCCTTCTTACACTGCTAGGTCAAGCAGCAGGGCTGGCCCCTGGCCCAAATCTCAGGGATGAAGCTAAGCCTGGGCACGTTCCCAGCCAGGCCGCCTGCCAGCAGCCCCCCCATCATCCCGAGCGGCGGATGGAGTGCTTTTTCCCCTCCTTTTCTGTCCCTACCAATGTTTTTTTCTTGGATTTAAAGGTTATCTGCAGCCTTTCTGTCTGGGGCCCCTGGCTAGAGTTGCAGAGAGCGGCCAGCCCACCACAGGTGTGAGCGCTGCTGATAAGCACGAAGGAAGGCGAGAAAAAGGGAGGCAATGGGTGAGGGGCGGGGCAGAGGGTGGCAGAGAGATATGGAGGTCCATCGAGACCTGGGACTGACCTTCATTCCAAATATTGTTCACAGATGGAGTGCTCAGTGAGACAACAAATGGGGGAATAAAGCTGTAAAGCCTTTTTTATGTGAGACAGAAGAAAAAGAGACAGACATAACAATAGGAAGAGACAAAACAATGGTGGTAGTAGAGCTGGTTGAGCGAGAGGAAGTGCATGCAGCGTACAGAATAAAATATTCATCATGTAGCATTTTATAGTACGGCAAACATGAACTTGGCCTCAAAATGTTTTATTTTAAGGGCCGTTCTAATGTGAAGGATTAGGATCAGGGATATCATCTGTTCCTCCCGATCACAAAGTGAAAACACAGACGGGGCTGGGACCGAGAGGCCTGTCCCTGGGCTCACTAGCTCACTTTCAGTGTGTGTAGCTTCTCCATTAATAACTAATAGGTGGAACATTAGGGGGGAATGGTGAGTATATCTTGAGGGCTTACATTAGCCAGGCGTACAGCATCTCCTTATCTGTGTGTAGGACAAAAGAGGGAGAGGGACCGGATGCGTTGTCCTCTCTTTGACTTTCTTCCTCAATTAACCGCCCTGGGAGGATAATTCGGGTGCTACTAAAAGTGCACAGAAACTGCACAAATGTATGCAGACTGCTGAGCATAAGCACATGGGCAGCCATTCTACGGCGTAACAGTCAACCCATTGACGTTCTCTATGAGCATGTGATCATAGTGCTGGCATTAGTATACGCTAATAACACGGGGGTGACTACATCCATGTACATACAAGTATTCACACACACATTATCATCTGCACACATTTTTGTGTTTAGTTAACCTTTCTGCAATCTCAGCTATTGATCTGATGAATATTTGGCCTCTAGGAGCAGCCACCAATATATCTGGGTCAAGACTTCCTCTTCTGTGCGTCGGCCATTGTTTACAGTCCAATTAGCAACTTCAGACACAAGTAGTAGTTTGACACGACACATACGAACTGATTGTTTTGCATTTATGTGCAGATATCTTTTTATAAATATTAATTAAAGGTTAAATCGCCGTCAGACAATAGCGAATGGCATTTCGCCAAATGCTTTCCACCTCTTTTGTTCTCAACCCGGACTGTTTGGCTGCAGCCAACCAGAGCCCTCTCAAATGTGATTGGAAAATAATAATCAGACAACGAACACAAACAAAGACGCTTCGGATACCAATATATTACTTACAGTTCTTACATTCATATGCAGATATCTGTTCCAAATGCTTATACATTGTGCTTATTGTAATATTCATTCTTATTCCAACCACTATTGAGGGACTCCTTTCCAATTGAAGTCTTAATGCATTGCACTTAGCTTGACAATTGTAGGAGCTGCAAGATAATATGCAAACTACCCATTACTCATTATCCATGTAATGAAATTCATTACCTCTTAATATAACTGTCCTCTATCAAAAAGTTTAAATAGAAATGTAACCACTAGTGTATCTATAGTTTGCTCACTAATGGAAAAAGAAATGCAAATTATCACCGTAGTGATTTAAAGTATACAATAGTTATTTTAATCTTCTTCTTCTGTTGTTTTGGTGCCATGCAATTTCAAGGTAATTTACGATTCTAAATAGAACACTAACTGTGAGGATAAAGTATGAATGTAATGAACAATCATCGTTATTGCACTGCAATCATGTTTCATTCAGTAGAGGCATAATAAAATAGATTTGCATACATTTACAAATGTTCCCTAAAACACCACCTATCAGGGGCTTGAGCAGGAGCGGTGAGGATGATTCTGAAATCAACACTTATTCTACTCTGAGTGGAGCGCATTGGGAGACCAACTACTGTTTTCCGTGAGGGCATGTGTGCAATTATCATAATAACTAATGATGATCCATGGATTGTTTTTCACAGATCGGTGATGCACACAGATTGTATAGTGAATTGGGAGGGGAGTTGCCCCTGTGCATTCAACCAGAGTGCACCCACTTTGGGAACACACCACTCATAGTAAACCAAACACGTATGTAGACACACACATGCACAGAGAAAGAGAGGGAACCATTCTACTATATCTCTGGCTAATTTCAAACTGTGGCTACGCAAACATCATTAATCAAGCTGACTAAGATTAGTGACTAGCAAGTACCACTACCTGTTTATTATAATTAAATCGATGTACGTGTCATTGCAGGCGTGGACCAGAACTATGGCAGAGGTGATTACGCTCACCACAAAAGATGGGCATGGAAAACAAAGAAAACCAAGAAGAGCCTAGGCAATACGGAAAAGGAGAAATAAGCTGTTGTGGTAAAGTTAAGGCGGGGCGCTGGCTGCGTGGGCAGAATTGGAAACAAGTTAAGGCTCGCAGATTGGAGACGAAGGTGAGAGGTGCCTTTTGTTGTTCTGTACTCTAAAGATAACCCCTGCTACCGCTGCAAAAAGGGTCCACATGGAAAGGTTTTATTCAATGCAGTTCAGATTGTATAACCTATCCATTCACAGTCTCAAAGCACAGCAGAAAACAACCAACAAAGAAAGGAAACATGACAGAAAAGCAACCTGGAGGCCTAAAGCAAAAAAAAGATTGAAAAAAAAACCCTCTTTTCAGGAGCTAAGCTTGGAAAAAGACAGACCAGACATATTTAAGCAAACACTCCCCTGTGATAATATAGGCCAAACCTTACTTTGTGTTTTTCTTTCTCCGTATTTCCTCTCTAACATTGTGTCTGGGGTCCTCTCTGTGACTCTCGGAAAAAATAAAATTGTAGCTTTTCTCAGAAAACCCCTGTGTGCTCAGTATTATATGAGAGTATGGATATCGCCGCTTCGAGATATACCTCTCTTTACATACCAGAGAGAGGTGTAGAATGTGAAGATGGGAAAGGCTGGATGAGTGGTCAGGCATAGCAGGAAGGCAAATATGTGAGCACACAGGAGATAAAGGGGGCCACTAAAACTTTTTCTTGCAGATAACGTGACATGATGATGGCTCATAAAGGGGAAGGTAAATTGGGAGACGGAGGTTTATAACCGTGGTGGATTGGGCGGTGGAGGGCCAGGGGAAGGAGCTGCAGAATGACAGTGGGCTAGGACTCGTATATTTGGGCAGCACATACAGGTACCAGGTCTGCCATAAACTCTTCTCTGCCATAAAACACCTTTTCTGTCAGCGATTTTGATATCCTGCCCTGAAGGTTTTATGCACAGAAAATGATGGCAATATGCTCATGTTACTAGGCTTAACCCCCCTTTAGGGAATCAGCCTGCAGATACAAAACGATCTAAGTCAATTTAACTTGATGATTGGAATATTTCCGTCTCAATTACTGTTTCAACAAGAACAGAACATATTGAAACTACACATGAAGCAAAATTGGACTGCAGATAAAGCGGCTGCAATGACTGCGATATGAATAGAGGAATAGGTGAAGCACCTGCATGGTGAATAAAACATGAGGATACGGAAAAGGGCCGCGCCGACCAAAATGAGACAGCTATGTCTTTGTACTGCATCAACCTTCGACCTTTTTGTCAAATTGGTTGGCATCACACACTCCGAGCACCTGACTGCAGCGAGGAACTGTAGTGAGGCTTGTGATTAGATGGGCTCCCATTTACATTGCTGGTTAAAAGGACAGAGCTTTATTTCTCAAAATGAACACCGCATTTTCCTTCAGCTGTTTTGTTACAAAGAGGATGTAGCTGCTGGTCCTCTCTGGAGATGAGCAATTGCTTTGATGAATAAGGAGACAGATAAGAGGCAAAAACTGCCCTCAACAGCTGGTTGTATTTGCGAGGTATTAATGGATTCTGTCTCGTGCTCCAGCTGATGTCTTGTTGAATGTAAGTAAAGTGCAACAGCCTACAATGGCAGCCTCTAGGATGTTCTTATAAGTTCACAATTCATTTCTCAAAATGGATGTAGGAATGGTTTATTTATATTAAAATGGTACTTGTAATACCTCACGAAATATAGATAAAATAGTTTTTAGCTAATGGATGTCCACATGCAATACTGTGCGCTCAGCTTGGCTGGGCAACTGGTGATGCAATGCATATGCAGTTAGGAGAGGCTAAGGGTAGCCTTAACTCTCCCCAGGCCCACAGGGACAAAGACACCCCTAAAAATCACTACATTCGGAAAAATATTATAGACAGCAAACTGAGCTGTATGTATTTTTTTTTTTTCAAAGTGTCTTAAAGGTGTCCTATCATGTAAAATGCACTTTTTGATGTCTTTTATACATAAATATGTGTCCCCGGTGTGTCAGGGAACTCACAAAGTGTCAGAAAAATAAAACCCTCTCTCTTTTACTCCGTACCCACATCTCTCAAAACGGGGGTACAACGGAGCTGATCCAGATTTGCGTCCGGTATTACATAATATCGTAAATGTGGACCCACGGCCTATCAGAGAAGTTGCTATCAGAAACAATATGCAACGTTTTGGAAGTAATATGGTCTTTGTTTACATTAGCAAGCATCGCTAACACTCAGAGCTAACCTGTACTGGAGAGAGTACATGTGTAAAAAAGCAGGAAATTAAAAAAGGAACTCACCTTGTGGTAAACCCGCAAGAGAAAAAGCATTTGAGCTCCATACTGTTTCAGAAATAATCCTTGCTGAGAAACTCTCGGTAGAATTCTGAGCATGCATTAGCTTTTTTAAAGCTAAGGACCCAAAATCAGCGTTTCTCTAATAGGGCTGAAATAGAGGGGTATGAGGCATGGCTTGAATGGGCGATCTGTTTGGTATTTTGAGCAAAACACATCATAGACATGTTTTTAATATTTTTGTATATATCTGAGACCCATAATATATTTCTAAAAATAGCATGATAGCAAACCTTTACATTTCAGTCCCCAGGTTCAGTTCAGATTTGGTGTGCAGAGATGATCCTGAGGTAATGGAATCCCGCGGACAGCCAACAGGACTCACAGTAGAATATGCTTTCTGCTTTCAATTAAATACTGCCAAGTGGAGCTTGGTGTGCAGATTCCAAGCTCTGGGCGCTGTGTGCGAGCCCTGGCTGGGGCTCAGATGCACCCAGCCTACGATCAAGAGGCCAAGCTCTGCCATAAAATGCCACATAAGCAGGCTTGGCGGGAGCTCCCAAATCTAACTCTAGGAAAGTAGAAATGATGCCCGTAGCAGTGAGAGTTATTTCTTATTGCCAGCATCCATGCAAATGCCATTGTTCGGTATTGGTGTTAATCAGATGCTGCTCTGGAGAGGAGGCTGAGTCATGCGCTTTGTGGGTGTTTGAAGAGAGATGTTCTGAGGTCAAAGTAGGTCATGGGGTAAATGGCTGTGTATTTTATCTTATGGGTATTAGGAGTGGATCCCTTATGTAGCTGTATGCTGATGGATTGCTGATGTCAGCTCATTAGTGGGGCTACCTTCGCAAAGTCATCAGTCCATGTAGGTGCAGCAGTGTGCGTTGGTGTTACAGGGAGCAGAATGGAGAGGGATATGATAATAATGGGATGAGGAGCTAAGGTTTGCCTTCAAGTTAACATATGCATTATAGTCTGTAAGGTCACAATGACAAAAAGTTCGGTAAAAGTCAGATCATTACTTTCCAAAGCGACCATTGCTCACTTTAGGGCTATACTGTAGAGCTCACAGAGAAATGAAAGTTAAAAGCTAAAATCATCATAAGTTTCAAACTTCTTGATTTATGGCCTAAATATGTTTCTTCACCTTAAACGTTGACTAACACACTTGAATCAGTTCAAGTGGAAGACATAAGGCTTTGCTAAAAAATCACATTAACAAGACTGGGATGGACATGATGTCACAGTGACATTTCACCACCAAAATCAAATGAGTTAATCCTCAAGTGCAGGGGAACATTTGCGCCACATCTAAAAGATATTTCCCCAAGGCTTCCCTAAAATATCGCATTCACAAGAATGGGACAGACGTGAACGGGAAACCCGAAAACATAATTGGGCAAAGGTTTAAAAACATGATGAACACAGATGCTTCCATACCGAATTTGATTAGATTTAAAGTGAAACTTCACCAGGTTTCAATCAAATTGGAAACCTTTGGGAGAATATGGACTGATGTGCCAAAAAGCACTCTGAACTACCGTCATCAAAACACGAAGTGAGGGAGTGGATCTTGTGGGGGCACTCCTCATTTGTCACACAACTGTATATAAACTCAAAAACTGACTGCACTACAGTTTTAGATGTTATTTCACATCATAAGAAAGGTTATGTGCTGTACCTATTCCAAGAATGCAAAAAAAAAGTTTCACCTAAAAGATTTAAGAACTTAATTCAGTCATACATTATAAAATTATATTTAGTTTTTCAGTTTATAGAGTACACGCCATATCATCCTAATGTTTTAGTTTGGTAATGTGGAGCCAATTCTAGACTTCAGAAAATACACTGTTGATAAGAAGTAAAGTAGTGTATCATCGTATTAGCGTGTGTTTTTAAATGTAAAAAGTATCCAGTAACTATAATTGTATTATAACTCGAACAAGTCGAGTAAAAAGTATACTTAATTTGCTTTACAACATTGCAAAACTAAATAAATCCGAACAGACGTGAAGTGACATGTCTGGTTATATAAGAGATTTCTGCAAGAAGCAGGGTCCAGTTTTATTTCATTATTTTTATACGTGTTAATTGGATTGCAATTCCAAGCATTCATACAGAGGTAACCTAATTAGCGGCGATAAGGTTAACACAATGTTGGTCTGAACGAGGGCTTAAATAAACACAAGTTCTGCTGCCATGTTTGAAGTCAAGGAGGTGGGGGCTACTGAGAGAAAATCATGACACACTTTCTCAAGAGCATTAGAGAGAGAGCGAGGGAGAAATTGAGAGAGCACAAAAGCATCAGCTCTCATTCTATAATGGAACGATGTGGCGGGTGGCATACCACACGTTGTACTGGGTGCCTGGAGCACCATGGCAACAGGAAAAGAGAAGGATTGAGAGGGAGATAGGTTCAAGGACTTCACTTGTTCCAGCATCATCTTAATTACTTTGGGCGCCGGCGTTTAGTAAAACAGATGCATTCTGGAACTCCATCAACACATGGGGAAAACCCCAGAGACTCTGGTCCTTCAGGTTCTTTTTGAAAATCCTTCCCCCCCCTATCATTTTTGTGAAATGACTGAGAAAAATTGGGAAACAGAGAGATTAGAGAAGCAGACTGATAAATGAGAGAGTGAAACAGAGACGGGGAGAAGGAGAGGAAAGGCAACACAAGAAAGAGGAATGAGAAGAGAGATGAAACAAAGTGAACACAGATATGGATCGACAGTATGGGAGATACAAGCCGTTTGAAGGAGGCTGGTAGCAGATATGAGGAGAAAGGACCAAGGGAAAAAGGATTGGAAGGGATTTGTATGGATATAAAAGCTTCAGTATCCCTCTTTCTGGACAACATGCTAAAATGCTTATCCGTATGCGTTATTTGTGTACGTTTGTGTGCGCATGTGGGTCTGTGTGTGAGAAAGCGCCTTTTTCTCATGCTGCCATGCCTAACGCGATCAGCGCTCATTAAGAGCTCTCCAGAGGCCCAGGCACCTCACAGACAGAAACCCTATCCAAAAGACAAACCCCAAACCCAGTAAACACACGGCTTCCTGCCTGTAAGCCTCTTCTCCAGTGTAAACAAACTGGCATCCACATTAAGCATTGGCAACGTTATTGATATAAAATGTTATCCAAAATAAAATGAGATGGCTTCCTCTGTCTGCCTAAAAAAGTAAGAAATAATGTGAAGTTTTATTTTCTCTGTATATCAGATCGTCACTGAAAATATAATGTGATTTCAATAATATTGGTAATACAGAATTTATTTTGAACATACGTTATTCTCTCTGCCTTTCTAACAGATTATTATATCAATATGTTGTCTAATCCTGTTACATACACCAACATAATCCTACACCCTAATCCTTCAATATTGCTATACCATAAAAAGTTCGAGTTTACACATGCTGTACTTTAGCCTGGCTGTTGTATCTGGCTGATGGCAGAAGAAGCAGCTACAAATAAGATGTCAGGAGAGGAGCAATTCCCATTTGTTTCACTGGAGAGAGGGTGCTATTTGTCATCCTAATGTTAAAGTATGATCATAAGAGGTCATATGTGCACGTCTCATGTGCATAGACAAGCCTGATAATGCGCTACGACAAGCTAATCCATTACACCTATGGACGTTGCATCTGATGCAGTGTTGTAATCTTCTGGGTGAGGCGGGGGAACACATCGGGGGGGTACACAATCGTCCTTGTCCGCGTCATGTTTCTCTCTTAGCACAGCAGTCCAAGTATTTAGATCCCCGGGGATACACTCAGGAAGAGAGCGGCCTGCAGCGTCCCCTTTGTTGCCTTTAATGGATTATTTCATACAAACATGCAATTGACTGTGTTACTGATGGATAGCAGCCATTGTTATGGTAAAGTCACTCCATCGCCTTCCATGGTTCCCCTATTAATCTCAGTCAAGTCAATGGCGCCATTGTACAGAACTCCCCATTAAACCGTACCACCTTGACAACAATGAAAGTGTCAGTGTGGCACCTTCCGGACTGTTTCCAGGAAGCAGAGAGAATTGAATGTTTTTCTCAAAGATTACATGGCTTAATGGGTGTATTTGGAACCCTTTGGTATGTGAGGGGAAGAAAAGATGGCCGTGAATCTCATTTGTGATTGAATGGTTTTTATTTGGACGGTGGATTGTCTGCAGGTGCAGGTTAAAGGTAAATAACCCCATTTCCTCAGTGAGAGTGAACCTGGCTGACCTGCTGTGTTTAACAACTTCAGCCTGAGACCCTGGATTGAAAGACGGAATTGGACGTTTGCGAGAGGAAGACAGACAGAGAAACGATCGAAGGAAAGAGGAAGACAGGAAGTCTACTGAGCGACTTTCTGCTATTGTCCACTGTCTCTTCACTGTGTGACAACGTTTTTCCCTCAGACTCTGTCGCTGATGTTTTTTCTCGTACCCATTCTTGTTCTCTCCTTCCCCGTCTGTCAATTTGTGAAGGCCCCACATCATTACTGTCAAACCTCACACTGCTGCAGTGCCAATACAAAAGCTACATGCACAATATCACACACACTCGTACTTGCTGCCCACTCATGCGTTGAAGGAGACTTTTTTTTTCTAAGACTGGGTTCTGACACTCAGCTGCAATCTTGTCCCACAGGAATTCTGGGGGAGACAGACAAGCAGTGTGAACTCAAAAGAACTGAAGTCTTTGATTTTTCTGTCAGACACTTTCAGCCCCATGGCCTCCGTAAAAACACTGTTTGTCTTTATCTTCACCTGATCGTGTCGTTGTCTGCCGAAGATAAAATCACATTCGCTAGCAACCCAGACCGCCCTATGATCTCAGTGACCTTTTCCTCGCTTCAGCGTCTGGCCATTTGTTTGAATGGCCATGAGCTCAAATTTCTACTGAGGGACAATTATTGTGCAGGAGGGACGAGAAAGAATGAAGGAGAAAGAACATTCAAGATCATTTAACTGCAGGGTTCAATGAAAAGCTTAAACTCAAAGGCTCTCAGAGTGAGAGAGGTAGGTGATTAAACCCTGTCATCAAATATCACACCTCCTTTTCAAGCTACGGGAAGCGGCTGGAGAGCTCTGATTACCATCAATGACACTCCACCCAATCCATCTGATTCCCTGTAGGAGGCTGTTAAACCCAAATGGGCTACCTCGTTAAAACCGGTGTCAAGTAAATAATAGATCTTTTTATCTATAGGTGTGGGGACTGGATAAACATGAAAGCGAGCTTATCAAATCCGTAAGGTGAACAGTTAAAAGGTGCTCTAATCAGATCTGGCACTGATTCCTCTCATATACTCCCAGGGAACTGATGGAGCTGCTTTGAGGTAACGGAGATGGGTAGTTTTACCTTGAAGCTAAAGACTGTTTGTGTATCACACTAGGGTTAATAGGTCTGAGCAATTGGAGACTGCTGACGTTTTTTAAATTTGACCCATTTAGATGAAGCTCTTTGCTCTGACAAATGTAACTGTGATCCAGTCGATGTAAACATCTATTTTTTCACCAGTAGACAAAGTTGAAGTAAGAAAATATAATGGAGCCCTGTAGTTGGTTGCACCAGCAATACTTACATTAAAATGTAGCTTAGTTTGACTTAATAAGGGGGTTAGTAAAAAAGCAGTACAGTCATTTACACCTTCACAAAGCAGACTGTCAGTCAGTCTTTATCAACTGTTGCCATGGTAGAGCCTTTAGAAAATGTACATTGCTTCATTTGTGAAGACTGAAATGGATATTCACTACATACTCGCTTTGCATTATTCATTTCTAACATTTATTTTAAACACTGTATAATACAGTATACCAAATTAATATTTAAAAAAACTGGATGTTAAAGGTAGGGTAGGTAAGTTTGAGAAACCGGCTCGAGATACACTTTTTGTTATATTCCATGGAATGCTCTTAACATCCCGATAGCAATGAATATCTTAAGTGCTTTGACAAAAAATCCATAAAAAAAGTGTCATCTGTGGAAGCCGTAGTACTGTAAAAAGCACGACCAATCCTTTTAGCCGGCCCGGCTAAAATAACTGGATGGCCTACCTGCCTGTCAGCCTTCCATCTGTGCACAAACTTATCTCGTGCCCTCATTGGTCATGTGTGCGTTCGTGTGTGTTGGAGGAGGGGTTCTGTAAGGAAGTGGCAGATTTGTTCCGGCTGTGTATTTTCAAATTCCAGCGCACTCGAGCTGGTTTCTCCAAAATTACCTACCCCACCTTTAAAAGTCACTTTTATTTTACCAATTTTGCAGTGAGCGCTCTTTGAAATTAGGGATGTCACAATATCGTACTTTGATACCAAAATAATGAAACTGTGGTACCCTTTTGTCAACAGTACCACAGGTACCATATAACCATGAGGGCTAAAAAGGGTTGTGATCTTTTCCCAGATAATGTTACATTGTGAACAGCAAATCTGTGTTGAAATTGCCAGGAGGATAGCTAGTCCTGCTAGTAGTAATTAGCTGTTAGCTGCCTGTGGGCTACAGCTGGAAGCTAACTCGCTGGGAGCATGGATTAATTGAATCACAGTTTGATGCGTTTGATGTTCAATCCGTGAAAAATAGTATTAGGTATAAAGGCAAATCAATACAACCTTAAATAAAAAAGTGTATGTTGAAGAACGTGGGATTTTCTTTTCTCAATGGGATCAGCACCCCCCCTTCCCGCGTCCATGCTATTATCATTATTATGAGTATTATTATTTGTATAATGCGCTTTCTGCCTTCCTGTTATTAGGAGTTAACATGTAATGGCTATGTAATAGCCTAGCTTAGAACCTTCATTATCCTAAACTGCTGGGACATTTCCCTATAGCTTTATATTTTCTACTCTTCACTTACTTGTCAGCATAGGTCGGCATTGATGTACAGAGCCGACTAAAGACCTTGTTTATATTGGCATCATATTGAAACTAACTCCATCGATCAAGCTGGCTGAAACTTTCTCTCTCTCTTCTTCTCATACTCCCTGTCACTCTCCTTTAACTCCTCCGGTGACATTCTTTTATTTGAAGATTGTTTTTTGCCCGGCGCTTGACCGGTTACCGCTGGTATTAAAAACATTTTGGCGAATGGTTAGGTGGCGAGAAAATCTGTAGTGAAGTCGCGCTGCGCTCTGCAGCAAACAGCTGTTTGCTTTTCACCCAACAACGACAACCGCCTCACGAAACGCTATGTTGTAGTATTAATAAACTAAACGATTTAACAAAATTGCTTGTCAAAATACCTATACCACAGGACCATTTTTTTTTTTTAAAGCAATATTTTTAGTGGCCCGAGCGGGCAAGTGGAAAGTACGTTATGCTGGCCCGGGGTGTCTAAATAGTGCTTCCGGGCCAGCGGGCCATTTATAATGTCGAGCCCTGCCTTGCATTAACTTGAAATGGTAATTGCCATCTGCACTGGATGAGATGGAAGGGATTGCTGTATATATTAATCATGACCACAGTTACGTGTGTTAGAGCCATCCTCACCTTTATGATATACACACCGCTTTGGCATTCGTGCACCACTGCAGAGAATGACGATATTCAGAGACCCCCGTCGAATCGACGTCCGGCCCCCAGGGCTGCAGCTCTAAGTGTTTCACACAGCTACACACACAGCCCATAACTCTGCCTGGCTGATAGCAGGCCTGGGGATTGCTCCACTGCCAGGGTTCCTTATCCATACCCACCTCTCCCCCCTGCGATACCTTGTCCCACTGGAGACGTAAATCGCTCCGGTGGAGTCCGCCAAGACCAATGAAGCTGGAACGTGAGGATTAACACGTACTAGCAGATTCACAGTTCAAACACAGTCCAACATGCTTGTACCCATCACAGATGCAACACCCCAAACACTAACAACAATTAGTTCAAAATCCCCCACAGAAAAGCAAGGAATGGTATTTGCTTGGGTTACTGTTCTGGGTAGTTTGCTAATGTAGCAGCAGAAATAGTTTTTAGTGCCTTATAAAATGAGATGCCAGTATAGATGCAGTGCAGGAGGTGGGAGTGGAAGGTGGGGGGCTACGACAGACTCACTGACAAATGAAGAAAGTGAGGGAGAAGCTCATTAAGCTACGGTGGTTGAGGGAATAGGCAATAAAAAGCAAAAGGATGATCACGAGAGCGGGCAAAGAAAGGGGAAAATAGATGAGAGCGGAGACTGATGAAGAAAAGGAGATAAGCGAGGGCGGATGAGAATAGGGGAGGAAGGGAATTGGGGGATGTTTTGAAATGTGGAAAAGGAGTTACAATGCCTTTTCCTTTCACACAAACTGTCTTGATGTCAGAATAACCCAGAGCGAAAATATGAAATTTTACCCATTCATGCTGATTTGGATGAGGCATCTTTTTTTATTGTGTCAGGCTACAGTCACAGTGGAAGGAGTCTTTTCTCACTATTTTTCACCGCTCCTGTCTGTGTCAATATGAGTCTCACTGGGTGGGGGACATTCAGCAGTGGAGTCACTTCAGTTTTGGGCAAGAGGATAAAAAGCTGCATACTTTAGCAGGTATTACTTTGCACATCACTCTCGCCTCAGTAAATGGAACATAAACGACTTGGCTGAGCTTGTCGCCAGGTAAAGCCAGAGTGGTTTTACCATAAAAGTAAAGATCTTTTAAAGCACAGTAAGATATAGACCCCATTTACACGGGAACGCAAACGAAACGCAAACGAACCGAATACGATATCAAAAAAGTCTTCCGTTCACACAAGACCGCTCGAAAGCGCTGGAGACGCTGTAGTAAATATGCCGGGCCTGTAAGTGGCGCTGTACTTCCGCACGAGACCGCTCGAAAGCGCTGTAGTACATATGCCGGGCCTGTAAGTGGCGCTGTACTTCCGCCATAAAATACACCAAAAGCAGCGAAGAAGACCCCCGAGCATGGTTGCCTGGTTGCCCTTCTGTTTATTCTCCGCGGTGGATTTAGCAACATGTAGTTCATGTAGTTCTCCATGTCCACTTGTTGCTGATGGTTGTGGTAGAGGAGCTGTAGATTTTGCACTAACATCTGTAGCATGGTCAGTAGCAGTAGCTACTGACCATGCTACAGCAGTGAGCAGCAGAGGTGGGGAGAGGCGGGGCTATGGCTTCATCGTTATCAGGAAAATGATCATATAGGACGTACACACGGAGCCGTTTGGCCTCCCAGAGCGTTCCGTCCGCAGATCTATCCACCTTGGGACCCGTTATCGTTTTAGGGGTCCGTTTCCGCGTTTCCGTTACGGCCTTGTGTGAACGAACGGGCTATACGAAAGAGAAAAGTATACAACCGTTTTCGTTCCCGTGTAAACAGCACAATAGTAAAGGTACATTTGCTGGTCTGATGTCAGAAGTGATACTCACTTACAAACAGGGACTGTGATTTAAACAGAGGTTGAATAGGGGGAGTGTGGAAAGGAGCCAAAGGCTGTATTTAGTTTTGAATGGAAGAGTTGTCTCCTTTGCATATTACAATGAACTGTGAAGCTAAATGTTTTGCTTTTTGACCCTATAATGGAGGCTACAGGCCCTAACCAAGGACAAACATGTTCCCCGGCACATTGCGTTCTTAATCATCCCACTGCTCATTGCCCTGAGAGGCTTTGTGACTTTCCTCTTCCCAAAATCTCTTAGCAATTAGAAAAAGTGGTTCACTGCACTTCCAATAGCATCATACATACTTTAGGTGAAGACCAGAGATGTAAAGTAACTAAGTAAATTAAACGAGCACTGTACTTAAGTACACTTTTGAAATACTAGTGCTTTAGTTGAGTAATTGAATTCAGTTCAGAGGTAACTCTTGTATTTTTACTCCATTACATTTATTTAATACCTTTAGTTACTTTGCAGATTTGGATAAATGATAATTAATAAAGAGAAACTCTTAAACAAGAGTTTAGTTACACTTGGATTGAACTCACAAGCTACACAATGATGTTTGCAAAGTCATTAAAACTAGCTGCACCTTTACCAACTTTAATACCACATAACTGGATCAATTTAATAATCTAAACATATTAAATATATAATTAGAAAAATGGTCCAATGTGCATAATGACTTGAGTAACATTTTGCAATGCAGGACTTTACGGAATATTCCTAAACTGTGGTATTTCTACTTTTACTTAAAGTGCACCTATCATGCTATTTTTAGGCAATAGTATAGGTCTCAGATATATGAAAATATATAAAAAACATGTCTATGAAATACCAAACAGATCACCCATTCTAGCCATGCCTCATATCCCTCTATTTCACTTCCTGTTTCAAAAGTGCTGATTCTGGGTATAAAGCTTTAAAAAAAAAATGTAAAAAGAATTTAAAAAAAAAGGAGGGGGCTGAGCTCATGCGGGACCCGGCAGCTACTGTCTAAACTAAATACTGCCGTGATGAAACGCCATATCATGGATTATCAAGGATTATTTCTGAAACAGTATGGAGCTCAAAGGATTTCTCTCTTGCCGGTTATACCACACGGTGAGTTCCTTTTTATTTCCTGCTTCTTCACACACATGCTCTCCAGTACAGGTTAGCTCTGAGTGTTAGCAATGCTAATGTCAACACTGACCATATTACGTCCAAAACAGTCGGGCATTGTTTCTGATAGTGCCGTGGGTCCACATTTCCGATATTACGTCATATCGGACGCAAATCTGGATCAGCTCAGTTGTACTCCCGTTTTTACAGATTTGGGTACGGGGGAAAAGAGAGAGGGTTTTATTTTCTGACGCTGTGTGAGTTCCCCGACACACCGGGGACACATATTTATGTATGAAAGACATAAAAAAGTGCATTTTGCATGATAGGTCCCCTTTAAGTACAAGGATCCTCAACACCGGAGCCCCTCAAGGCTGCGTGCTCAGCCCTCTCCTCTACTCCCTGTTCACACACGACTGCGTGGCCACACACAGCTCCAACACCGCCGTGAAGTTTGCTGACGACACGACCGTCATCGGCCAAATCCCCGATGGCGACGAGACGGCGTACAGAGAGGAGGTCGAAAACCTGACATCTTGGTGCCAGGATAACAACCTCTATCTCAACATCAGCAAAACAAAGGAGCTGATTGTGGATTACAGGAAGCAGCAGGGAGAGGGACACGCCCCCATCGCCATCAATGGGACTACGGTGGAGAGAGTCAGCAGCTTCAGGTTCCTCGGTGTCCACATCACTGAGGACCTGACATGGACTCTTCACACCACCACCATCACCAAAAAAACTCGACAGCGGCTCTTCTTCCTCCGCAGGCTGAAGAGGTTCAACATGGACTCTCTATGGTGCACCTGTAGACGTTGCAGAGTATCCTGACTGGCTGCATCACGGCCTGGTACGGCAGCTGCACCGACCTCAATCGTAAGGCTTTACAGAGGGTGGTGAAAACTGCACAGAACATCACCAGGACGGAGCTGCCATCCATGGAGCACCTTTACTCCCAGCGGCTCTGGAAGAAATCCCTCCGGATTATAAAAGACCCCCATCACCCTAGCCACAAACTGTTCTGTCTGCTGCCGTCTGGCAGGCGTTACCGCAGCATCCGGACTAAAACCACCAGACTCAGAGACAGTTTCATCCCACAGGCAATAAGACTGTTAAACACCTGAAATGTTGAAGCAAAATCTGTTAAACACCTGAACAGTTGAAACAACATCCCTAATATTCATCTGGCTGCTACTTAAAAATTATTTTAAAATGATTTATCTATTTACCTAATATATCCTATTTCAATAACTTGCATAGACTCTTATTGCACTATTTCACTTTTTTTAAACTATTTTTCTTTTTGTATTACTATTTACTATTTACTTGCACTATATTGTTCTGTTTATCTGTGTTTTGTGTTGCACTGTTGTTGAAGCCTGTGACACAAGATTTTCATCGGCATAACTACACTGTAGCTATGTTCGTATGACTACATAAAGAACCTTGAACCTTGAATCTAATAGTACTTCTTCCACCTCTGGTGATGACCTGGCATACAATTTGTAATGTGATTATAAATCTGTGGATATAATTTTGTTATAATTTATGACTTTATTACCAATTTCTTAATATATGTCCATCAGTGCTAAGTCATTCACCAGCAAGTAAGTGTTTACTTAACTTAACATAATGACATGTAAACAAATTAGACATATTGTGTGATATATTCACACGTACATTTTTGAGCAGTTGATGGGTCCTTTTTCTATTGGTTGATAAATCCCCCTTAAACTGTAGTTATAGGTAAGTGAAATTAAATAAATACATATTTAACAGCCTGAATCCCATTAAATTCAGTCAGATTGAAATCTACTTGAAATATTGCTTGTGGCATTCTGAGCTGCGTCCTTTCCTGTCCAATATGTTTATTGGCGGTACCTGGCTGTCTCGAGCACCTTTATAATTCATTATGTCATGATTAAGCTTGCCAGACAATATTAAAGTCTCAATTACTTTAATAGCTTTCCCTGCAGAATAAAAATTATCACAGAGTAACATTCCCCAGGCTGTAGACACACTTGTCGAAGAATCAGGTCAGGTATTCAATTATTTGGTTTTATCATTTTCTGATCAAATCCTTCATTATTCCCAAAAAGGTTTAAGATTATCTATAAAATGTATCTCGATGAATCCCTTAGAGCAAAGAGTGGTATTTAAGATTGTATCCAAATCCTCCATTGTGCAATTCATCATACATTATACTTTACAGACTACAAAGACACACGAAAAACAGGTATAAACTGATTTGCCTTTAGATATCGAGTTATATTTAGTACCTCCTTCGAACTAACCCTTCAAAAAGTCTCAGATTCTGATTGGGGAAACAGATCTGACAGTGGAGTTTTTCTTCTTTGAGGACAAAGAAATACATTTAGTCAAATCAAATCAAATCAAGTTTTATTTATATAGCACATTTATAAACGATTTTGGTCGAGCCAAAGTGCTGTACAATTAATAAAAATACCCTACAGTAAAGACATTTTAACCGCTAATACAACAGCACAGTTTGTTCAGAATATCAGTATGAGAAAAAAAAATAACATTTAGTATAGTTGTACGGATCCGTCTGACTTTTACACACAGCAGCGACCTTGAAGATATCTATGTTTTGCCAATAAAAACCACCTTCATTTACTCACCTCAGCTCATGTCGATTGTAACCTGACTTACAAATACTTCTGCAAGCAAATCCATCTTAAAAAGATTCCCCTGTATTCTCAATAAACTTCATCCGGCAAAGAAAAGTCTAGCTTTAAACAAAAATGAATAAAAAATGCGAGTGTAATTTAAGAATTGGAGTGTGAAAAACTGAGCCAATGCTTATTTGTTGCTCGTTTTTATTTCTGGGTCTACTTGTTATGCACTGATTCTATTTCCCTGCCACTAGTCCTTAAAATACAAAGCACTCATGCAGCCACACAATCTCTAATATCATCAGCGTGCTGTGGATCCCTGCCAAACATCACAAATAGACAGCAATGAGGCAGGAAAACACTTGATAACCCATGTTTATTTTCTAATTCATTATTTGACTCTCAACACGACTCAACTCTAATTTCAATTTCCTGAAGAACACCAATTTCCCTGTGAAGCAATGAACTCTATTAAGATATCGCTGTGAGAGCCATTTTTTCTCCCCGAGACATCTGTCATGGAAAACAAAATCCTGGGAAGCAGTGGCTATTGATGCAAATGATGCCTGAATTCCAATCTCACATAACCAGGAAGAATCACAAAAACAGATCAACATCATTAGCCCATAATAGTATACAGGGAGGAGAATAAATCCAGTAAAAACTTGAATGAATGTTTCCCAGCTGTACCCATGTTGTGAACTCATACATGCGTGTGATGCCTTTTTACAAAGAAAACTGTTGCTCTCCATAAACTAAAAATAGTGGTTGCCATGAAGCAATTCTAAAAATGGTAAGGTGCAGAATGAAAGGCAATAGTCTTTTTCTCAATAGGTATATACTGGAAGCAATGAGCGAGAGTAAAATCCAAACTGCCTATAAGATGTACTTGGTCATGGTTGGAATGGCGTATAAGAAGAGTCTTAAAAGAGAGGGTTCAGGGAAAGTGTCAGCCTTCCATTTCATATTATTAAACTGAATCCACAGTCCCCTCCTTCCCTGCTTTATTCCTCCACTCTCACCGGTCTCTTTTGCCATTATGCAAACTCACTCTTTGATCTCAAACAGCGAAAGGTGGCATAGAAACAACACAGAGACAGACGATCAGAGATTTCATAGACCTCAGAGAAATACGGATGAGAATAGCAAGATAGAAGAAGAGAGAAAAGGAGGGGAGGGGGGGAATACAGTAGGAAAGAAACAGATATACACCTGGCTCAAAACACCATTCACATTGAGCTTTTTCACCAAGGGCTACATCATTATCAGAATATTACATTTGTAACATACTCAGTACGCCATTTGAGGAGGGCTGAGGTGTGATGTCATCCACCTTGTTCTAGCAAAACGACCAAAATGTAAGACCCTTGTTAACCTGCCATCCCCCCTCTCCCAACCCCTGAGTAGGAGATAGATAGAGGCAGAGGGGTTGTTAGGTTGAATATGTTATTCTGGTCTGCCTGATGGCCTGACCCTTCATCTGACCGGGGCTTGAGCAATTTGGAATCCATGTTGTATTAAATAGAGAAGATTGAGATTCCTTTTTTTGTGGCTTTTTGCCTATGCTATTGGAATGAAAAGCTGAGACAAGAAAGTGGGAAAGAGATCAAACGGTAGCAGATTGGATCCTGAGCAGCTGAGGTGAGGTCTCAGCCTCTTGTAGAGTTGGCGCCTGCTCTAACAGGTAATTTTGACTTCCTTTGTTTCTTGTGTTGGGCAGGGAGTGCTACGTTTTTTAAGCATTTTCAATTAAAACAGCAGACTAACGCAGCTGAGGACTAGTCTATGAGAGCATTGACAGTAAAGTTTGGGCCAGAAAACCAAAATAATGGCCAAAAAATGGGAAATGCTTCATGAAGATAATGGGAAATGCAGAAAAAGTACCCAAGCTATATGGCTATTGAATGATTAAACCTTCACTAATTATATAATTGGATCCCCTTTACCTTTCCAATCAATTCAATCTGCTGATGTGTGGCGTTTTCCTTTCACAATAAAAGCCTAACGATAACTGCAGACTACTTCAGATGAAACGTAGTCTATGAGAGCATTGACAGTGGATTGAAACAGTGAAGTTGATGGCAAAAAAAAATAAAAATAATGACCTGTAAGACGCTAAATGTGCCATGAAGATAATGGGAACTGCTGAAAAACTGCCCAAGATAAATGGCAATAGAATAATTAAGCCTTCACTAATTATATTGGATCCCCTTTTAACTCAATCTGACGCCGTGTCGTTTTATCCTTTCACAATAAAAGCCAACGATAACTTTCTACCAGGGAGCATTTCACTAAGAGAATAAAATACAAATACAAATAAATAGCTACATAAGATATCTCTATCTAACAGACATTGGGGACATTTTAACAGTGGAAACACTCCAAGGTAAAAGTATGGAGAAGGCGAAGGAGAGAATTGTGATCAAAAGCCTTCTTATACTAAAATACATCAGTAAACTAATCGTACCTACTTATTCATACTACCAGGTGTTTAACTCTGTTTTTATTATGTAGTTCTTTGGGATGCCTATGGTTTTCTTTTTGCCAGGTTGCTAGCAGTAGCCATGTTGCTAAAGAAGTTACAGATCGATCTTGTTGTTGAAATGAAAACAAACAGACCTATAATATGTTATAAAGGTCTCCATTGTGCAGTTTGTTTGCAGTGTGTTATTGGTAGCTCTGAGGGAAACAGAAAGAGATCCGACAGCAGCACCAACTATAAAACCACTTGGAAATGCTAGGGGGGGAAAGTTATCCATTTCTTCTTTAATGCAATCAAAACCTAATTGAATGGAATCTGACTGAAATTGAATTGAACTGACAAACACAGAGACTTGGAGAAAAAGAGATAGATAGAGAAACTAAAGGCTAAGGATTTTTCAAAGCAGAGGACAGCCAGATTGCCCTTGCAGTAGGACCACCTTATCAATTTGATTAGAGTGTGAAAGGACACTTAAGATCTCAATTGCCGGCACATTAGTAGTCTACTCAGCCCCCCGCCGTAGAATTCAATGGCTAATGTTTGGGGTGGTGGGGAAGAATATTTGATTTCACTTAGATATGCCTCGCATGTGAAATCAAATAGCGATTAGATAATGTGAGAGCTAAATATGAAAGGGCCTGTTCCATTTGAGACATTGATTTGCATTTCAAATGTGTTTTCCAAGCAAGAAAAACAACAGTAAGCTATACAATATATGTAAAATAAATCAAAATGGAAGACAAAAATTACAATATTTCTACATAGATAACACTTTTAAGAGCCATTTGTTTGGATGTATGAGATAAAGTTTTATTTTTTCCCTCTGCTTGGTCAAAAGAGTGCAGCAGCAAGCAAAAATAAATAATAATTCAGTCTGCAAAAAATAATTCTGAGAGGATGAAGGGGCTGAGCAGAGGAGAAGAGGGTGGGCGTCTAAAGGCAGGTTTTCTTTTTTGGTTTCTTTTATCCTTTGTTGTTGTTCTGTGTGTCTGGTTTGATTGTGCAACTTTTCAAACTAAGACAATCCTATTTGGGAGAGCTGGTTGACAGTAAGCTTTTGGTGGGACAAAGATTTGGACCAGCACATTGTTTACCGAGGCAGCGAGTGAAAATCAAAGCTAAAATGTCAAATGAAATGACGTCATATAGTGCTTCTCCCTTTTGAAGACAGTCAGTACACCTTTCAATGAACAACAAAATCATAGTCAAATGTCCTTTCTTTGTGAGCTCTCTCGCTGTATACACAAATAATCATCGGCTCCACACTGAGTCGTATACCGCAGTGCCTCTATATTCTGTAACTCACTCATCCGCTAAAGATCCTCCGGCAGTCACAACCTCATTAAACCCCTACCTCTCTGACGTGACTAGGACTGTCTTAAGTCAGTGAAGAGGCAATTGGATTTGATCCGTTCACTTTCCCGTAAATACGTTCATTCAAGGCCTGTGGATTGCTTCGGCTGTGGTGCTCATCACCTTCAATTCTTTAGCCCTGGATCCAATTTTCAGGGAACTTATTGGTGAACCAAAATAGCAAGTGGGGCTTTTGACTGCAGATCTACCGGTTAAACGGTGCGGCGGTCGCTTGATGGGGGTATTAAAACCCAAAATGCACCGCACACAAAAGCTTTCAGACAGAAGAAAAAGAACATTTCTGGAACAGTTGCTGAAGAAGTTTGATTAAAATAACTAATATTGGCTTTCAGTTTTTTCAAAAACACACACCTCATAGTGTCACGGTGAGATTAATCAGAACTCACAAAGCAGCTTATCCAGTCGATGACTCAGATCACCAAGGGAACATAGGAAATCTCCTTTATTACATTTCTTTCTTCTCCTTGCATACTCTCTCTGTAGACTATCTCTCCGCAGGTCTTCTTCAACAATTGCTCTTGTCTCGGCTGCATTTTACCTCTTTTCATTACTACCTGGCCACACACCCCCACCTCTTCTCCCTCCGTCTCACGCTATCAAGCTCACATTCTTTCTCCTCATCTAAGTATACTGATTGGTAAGCTTTCAGAGAGGGGTGCAGAGCCTATACAGCAATCACAGATAGGATGAAAGGAAGCACTGAAGGGCTTGAAAAACACACACATTCCGACCAATATAAATATATAAATGCACGTATAGACACAGCCACTTGAGCTAATATGCTGATGGCTAGCCTGGGGCAAGGGTGACCGGTTTAAGCATTTACAGCTCTCAGTTTTTATTGGTGTTTGTGATGGCCTGCGCAGTTTGTATTCAGAGAGTCCAACATCTCATCACCTCGGCCATTACGGAGGAAACCACCAAGGACAGAGAGGCAGGCGAGCACGGGGAAGATGTTTAAAAGAAGGATGTATCGAGAAATATACACATATACTGATGATGTGCCACTGGAGGTCTTTTACCAAGATAGGGGACACATATTCAGAGGAAAAAAAGCAATAAAGGGAAGGAAGGCAGAGTTTAAAGGAGCAAGAGTATGAGGTAATTTAACTGAAACGTCCCCGCAGGACAGAAGGAGGCGCAATGTGGGTTTAAAGTTTGTATGTTTATGTTTTTATCCGTGTTTATGTGCGCCCCTTGGCATTTCTGCATGAATGTATGCACCCTTTTGCCTGTGTGTGGTGCAAATGTGGGCCGTAGTTATGTAAGGCGCTAATTGTCATGCAGGGTGCAGACACTGAGCACAGACAGTCCAGGCCCACAGCGATGAATGTTAAAATAATTAAAAATTACGTATCCACAGATCCCTTGGAGAGCATGTTAACATCAAAACACTTTCTGCTCATTCTCATGTATATATGCATTTACATCTATTTACTTTTAGGTGTCTGATTTGGTCTTAACTTGTTTGTTTGTATGTGTCATTGCCTACATGTTTGTGAGTTGTACATCATATAGAAAAGCATAAGACTCGGAAATTTGAATTAATAAGCACGTGCCTGAACTACAAACGATTTCACGTGCTTCAAAGGAATAGTTATGGGCTCTGAATCAAATTAGTCAGATGCTTAACTGGCTAAAATCCAACAAATGTATGGCTTGTGTTGCTCTAAAAAAAAAAAGATTTAACCGTGCGTAGGTTGTTCTACGATTTAATGGATGAAGTAACTCGGTTGAAATCTTAAGGTTTTGAAAGCTTTTGGAATTTGAGTTCCTAATCGGTTCCTGTCATGATATCAGAGAATAATTTAAGACTGGAGAGATTTAAATATGGATGGAAATACTTCAAAGAGCATAAGGAATCGGATTGAGCATTAGTCGGAAAGAAATGTAATACATTTTGTATGAGAAGTTTCTTAAGCAATTTGCAGCATGTGTTAACTAAGACTTGGAAGACCCACCACAATGATGGGAATTCATGTGCCTCACTTTATTTTGTCTGCCCTCCGTTGAGCTCTTGCAATCCAATTATTTAGAGGAACAAGGTTGTCTTGTCATGCTCCGGAGTAATCCTTTGAATCTTTTAATTTGTTTCACACCGCCTGCTACTTTCTTTAACCCTACGCAACATGGTGGTAGCCCAAGTCCTTAATGTTAAATGAACAAAACAAAAACATTTAATATGTTTCTTAAAGGAGAGGTGCCATGCTTTTCCGGTTATTCCGGTTATTCCGGTTTGCTGATGACACGACCGTCATCGGCCAGATCACAGACGATGACGAGACGGCGTACAGAGAGGAGGTCGAAAACCTGACATCTTGGTGCCAGGATAACAACCTCCATCTCAACATCAGCAAAACAAAGGAGCTGATTGTGGACTACAGGAAGCAGCAGGGAGAGGGACACGCCCCCATCGCCATCAATGGGACTACGGTGGAGAGAGTCAAAAGCTTCAGGTTCCTTGGGGTCCACATCACTGAGGACCTGACATGGTCTCTTCACACCACCACCATCACCAAGAAAGCTCGACAGCGGCTCTTCTTCCTCCGCAGGTTGAGGAGGTTCAAAATGGATTCCAGGATACTCTGCAACTTCTACAGGTGCACGATAGAGAGTATCCTGACTGGCAGCATGACGGCCTGGTACGGCAGCTGCACCGACCTCGATCGTAAGGCTTTACAGAGGGTGGTGAAAACTGCACAGCACATCACCAGGACGGAGCTGCCATCCATGGAGGACCTTTACTCCCAGCGGCTCAGGAAGAAATCACTACGGATTATCAAAGACCCCCATCACCCCAGCCACAAACTGTTCTTTCTGTTGCCGTCTGGCAGACGTTACCGCAGCATCCTGGCAAGGACAAGAAGATTCGGAGACAGTTTCTTCCCGCGGGCAGTGAGACTGTTAAAAAATTGAACTGTTGAAACAACATCAAACATTCATCTGCTACTCAGTAGTATGTATCTAATACCTAATATATATATATCATTCCAATAACTTGTATATAGACTCATACTGCACTATTCCACATCATAACTTTATTTCATTTTTATAACTATTATTATTTTTGTATTGCTCATGCTCTTATTGTTATTATGTTATGTTATTATGTTGCATTGTTGGAGAAGCCTGTGACATAAGATTTTCAACTGCATAATTACTCTGTAGCTATGTCAGATTGACAATAAAGAACCTTGAACCTTGAACCTTGAACTTATTACCCGTCCCCTTGTGTGTTCTGAAGGTTTTTATGCATGTAAACGGTGTGCAGCGTCAAAACCCTCAAAGTACACCCTGTAGGGAGTAAAACTCTAACACAGAAAATACCTCCCCAAAACGCCTCGTTGGAGATACGTCATTGTCCATTTGATTCTTCCGGGACGGCATGATGTCAACCCGTACCCGGAACGAAATGGACCAATCCGTGGAGCCGTTACGTTACGTCCGCGGAGCCATTACGTTAAGCCCCCGCTGATTGGTCCAAATTGACCACGGACTTCCTCACACACACATCTGTGTGCAGGGAGCAGGCAGCTCAGCTGATTTCTCCTCCCTGGCTGCAGGCTGATAACAGACAGTTGGGATCGTGGCGAAATTCTCTCTGCAGACCCATTCTCGCAGCGTTTATCAACCTTTTTCTTACTCAATATCAAGCCACACTTATTGTTTTTACTTCGGCTGTGAGTTTGTGTGTGCTCAGGATGAGTTTGGCTGTGTTTCGCTATGTATCCTAAACAAGGAAGCAACACCTCCACGGAGCTCAGCGCGATTCACAACGTCCCGACCAATCAGAGCACACTGTGCTCACAGGGAGGGTGGGGGCTGGAGCTATTGGAGCTATTGGAGCTACAACGAGCCGTTAAAGGCAGAGAGTGAAATTCAGTGAATACACGTAGTTTACAGAGATGCTGTATGAGAAACCAATGTGAGTTTGGAAAAATGCACAATATATATCTATTTTAGTAGACCTCAACAATGGAATTATGATCAGTGGAAATGGCCATGACACCTCTCCTTTAATACGTGCCGATGAATTTCAAAGTAATTCTACACCTTAATAATGTGCGAGTACAGTGGCTATGGTGACTCCAGCTGCTGCCCCTTTGCCCTCTTTGTCTGAAGTCTCCTATGGACCACCAATCTATAATTACTGTTATTATCTCTATTATTAGCATGTTTTTGTTGTTGTTTTTCCTGCTGCTGCCATCTTATAATTATAATTGTGAGAAACCCTGCTAAGCTGGGATCCAACAAGTGATGCTATCTTTCTTTAAAGTTTAGTCAAATGTTACTCTCCTTCTTTGGGCACTTAGAACATTACATAAGTAGCATTGTAGTAGTGTAAATGTTTGTCATACGAGTATTTCATTCTTACCTGGATGTATGTGTCATTAATCAGCGCTGCTTCTGACACAGAACAGGGTCTGAAATTAAGTTAAAAAAAACAATATCTGAAATCTATGTAGAAGGCTTTTGAATCAGGAACACAGAAAGTAGAAATATGAGAGAATACCATTATAGCATTCATCACTGGCCATTTTTTAACAAAAAAAACCACGGTGGCTGGTGACCTGATATGTTAACATTACACAGTAATTGTTATCCTGGCAGGTGCTCATTTCAATCCCATCAGTACATTACATGAGGACATTCTGGCTAAAACATGTTTTTTTGTAATATCAGTCACATAAACCAGAATGTACCATTGCTGCTGAACATCTCCCACAGTCAGCTGCATTGTTTATGTGTTTTTCCTGCCTCCAGAAAACCATTAGCCTCTTAAACTGTTGTGGCGCTGTTAAAGAACTGTATAAAACAACTCCTTGACATTGTGACATGACATAATCTGTTATTTAAAAAGTTGAAGAATGTTTTCCGTCTCTTGTTCTGTGTCTGCAACTCACCAGGGCTTGGGTCTTGAACGGGCCAATAAGATGGCAGCGTGGTGTGAAATGAGAGCCCTGCAGAAGAGAGGAGAAACAAGGTGATTGGTGCTTCATTGGGGCAATTACTCATGCCCACGGCTCTCTGGCACTGGAGGGGCTCTCTTTACAAATTTAGGCAGCATTAGGAGTGGAGATGGCCGCTGAGGAGCGACTGGACTCTCTGGCTCCTCATTGGCCGCCCAGCTGGTTTGATCCGATTAATTTGCCTTCGGTACCCTGCATGTCTACATCCCATTACATGAACAGCCATCTCATGGGGTTCACACGGTTCCTGTTGTTAAGTCTGAGGGAAAATGTAACAAGTCAGCAGAGATCAGCAAGTCATGGCTGGAAGTTTCACGCCAGAAAAAGAAAGAAAAATTATTTTTGTGTCTTCCTCTGGCAGCATGTAGGAATCAGATGACTTCTGTGTCACATTCACAAAGGCCATTCTTTTGTGTCTCCTTGTCACCAGTGTTCAATTCATTCAAAAGGTGAGACAGCATTCACTCAGTCAATCACAGCGCATTGGCTCACAACCGCTCCTTTTCTATAACCACACAATTACAATATTTATGAGAACTCCTGCTCATGGAAAGAGTATTTCACTGTCCCCCCCCTCCCCCTCCCCTTGCTCTCTATCTCCCCTTTTCTTTTGTGGTCCTCATTCTTTTCTGTGGGCTTATTTTAATGAAAAGTGTGTTGGTGAATCGCTCGGGCATTCGGCTGATTTGTAATTTCTACAACACGCTGACGTGAATAACTATGAGCTGGCCCTAAAGACACTGACAGCGGGCAGAATAAATACATTAGAAAACACAGGAGAATAAGGGGCAGAATCCCTTCTACCGTTGCCCCACTTTGCCCATGAGCCTCTAACATAAATCTTGTAAAAAGCATTGAAAAATGAAATGTTCATTACAATGGGATAGTGAGAGAAAAGCATGAGAAAAAGACTGCATTCTAAAGAGGAGTGAACACAAGGGAGCGCAAATGTTCCCATCAGGGTGAATATCTTCTAATACACCTCTGCCGGGGGAAGATTATTGATAGCGAGTGCATGATTGTGGGTGGGGGGGAAGGCATTAAAAATACTCCGACCACCCCCTGCTTCTGCTGCACCGCCTCTCCTTCATTCCATTAAAGCTCGCTGCTATAATATGCATCAGAATTGCTACTAGGTAACGGCTCGTTCCTGTGCTTCAGCAGGCGAGTGAAATCTCAATCATTTGCACTTGAGGGTTGTGTCCTGGTGAGAGATGACTTATTCATGACACAGTATTCGCACCGGGGGAAGATTATCTACCCATGGGGCCCAGCCTCCTACCAAGGGCATTCTAAAGAAACGTTAACCTGTGTTGCCTAAAGCGTATTCTTTCTCAAACAAAAGAGAGACAATACCAGAGGAATAATACTTTCAAAAGGCACTTAGAGTGGTCAGAAGCTTGTTCTGTCCACATAAGGTAGGGATACTGCAGGGAGTGTATTAGGTAACAGTTAGTCGAATCCTTATGCATGCCACCAGATGAGATTTTGGTATTGGAGGCGCTGTGGTTTTTCTATTAATATGCCGGGGAGTATTGGCAATCACGTTTGTGCACGGGTCTGTCTGGAGAGCAAAGAGGTGGAAGGCATTGGCAGTGTGGGAATAATAACATTGCAACACTAAGAAGATACAAATGCAGTATCACCTCTGTGACTACTGTTATGTGACACATTAATCGCAATTAGTTCCATTCACCTGGAACCCCAGGTGTAAAACAAATCCTGATTAGATTATATGTCATCCTGTTGGAATATAAAACCTCTGCATCCTGAGGCAGCACAAGTATCACACCTACACTCAAGTGAGAGGCTTCTTAGGAAAATCCAATGAACCCCACACCCTATAACACATACTCATACACATCCTTCATCATCATGACACATTGATTGCCATTTTGTTTTGTATGTATATCCGTATCTGGGGTAATCCCAACCGAGCCAGGGCAGAGAACTCTGGGTAATGGTGGCACCTGCTCCTGGGACAGCAACCATTTCATGGCTGGTCACTCTGGCCTCTCCAAGCACTGTGGTGTGATCGATCCACACTCTCTTCCTGCCTCCCCCTGCTCCTCCCCCCTCTCTCCCAGGACACTCTGCGCCGGCCCACGCAGTGATGCATTTGATTGGACAGCACCTCACCAGGGCCACCTCATCAAAAGCCTGATCCAGGGAGAGCTTTGTGGGGAATAAGTTTGGTGGAGCTATCTCTAGTGGAAACCTGTGGATAAGATCAACTCTGCTTAAAACTTTATAAACTACCGAGAAGAACATTCTCACAAAAGACAAAATGTGGTGTCATACTATCAGGGCGCAAGAGGTGGGAGAAGTACTCTTGTACTTCGGTAAAAGTAGAAGTACCAGAGTATAGGAATACTCTGTTACAAGTAAAAGTCCTGCATTCAAAATGTTACTCAGGTAAAAGTAAAAAAAAGTATGAGCATTAAAATATACTTAAAGTACCAAAAGTAACAGTACTCATTATGCAGATTGGTCCATTTCAGAATAATATATTTTATGTTTATGTATTAATAGTACAGCGGATAAGCACAACAATTGTGCATTTTATGAAAAAAGCATGACATTTCTAACATAGTTAGTGCATACCATAAGGTTTATTTTCAGATGTGGAGGGAAGTCAGATTTGACCTGTGAGGACCGTGAGAGGTCAAATCCAAGATGGCCGCCAGTCTCTCGGGTCAAATGTTCAAACACGCTTAATTTTGGAACCAAACAATTTAGAAAAACATTTAAGGTGTCATATCCAACTAAATTAGGGATGCCCAATCATTTGATGATACTTTTGAGATCGCCAGAATTCAAGAAAATGCATTTAGGTGAAGATAAAGGTAGAAATTGACTAAAGATAAGCTGTCAATCAGTTGAAATTTGTAAAATTTGTAAAATGTGTGTGTGTGTGTGTGTGTGTGTGTGTGTGTGTGTGTGTGTGTGTGTGTGTGTGTGTGTGTGTGTGTGTGTGTGTGTGTGTGTGTGTGTGGTATATTCCAGTGGATTTATGGTCACCCAGCGCTAGCATTAATACAGAGACTGGAGGAATATGGCTTTACTTGGCACAGTTTGCATGCTGAAGACAACATTTTCTTTAGTTTTGTTTTTGTCTTCAAATACATACTTACATGATTGTGACGAGCATAATATTTGCTCCCCGCCCAACTCTCTAAGTGCTTGAACTCCATGACAGGAGGATGAAGAATGTATAAATGGATGGAACTATCAACAAAACAACAGCGTTTTATTCCCCAATGTCATATTTAATAGAAAAATAATGATGCACCACTTATTGGAGAAAGAAGAATGGGGAACAGAAAGGTTTAGAGAGGGACAACATGCTGAAACCTTGCAACTTCAGTGCCAGAGAAAAAAGGTACTGTGAGTACACTTGTGGTTATTGTCCTCATGTTGCACATAGAAAATTCAATTAAGATGTTTACCGCATGTGGGCAAAAATCCATCAATCTTTCAATTTTCTAAAACTTGTTATATCCTTAGAGTCATTTAAAATGAGTTTTTTTCTCCATGCCATGGAGTCTAAATGGGTAAACCTTTGTATTTGTAATTGTACAGCCATGCTAGGACAAACAAATCCCCTTTGCCCATGTTCTCTCTGCACTCTCTGTCACACACACAACATACATAACCCTTTCTTTGCATGACCTCTAAAATGTCCATGTGAGCCACTAAAGAACAGAAAAAAAGCTGCGCTACCTTGGCTTTATAGGTGGACAGGCAGGGAATCGAACCCCAACCCTCTATAAGTGGAAAGGGACAGCGGTGAACCTTATAGTTGAGTGCAGCCCTTTGTTATAACAGCGAGGGTTAAGAGAGCTGTTTGTGCTCTACATGGAACTGTTTTCCAACTCCCTCTTTGGTTTACATTCTTTCAGCATGTTGTCCCTCTCTAAACCTTTCTGTTCCCCATTCTTCTTTCTCCAATAAGTGGTGCATCATTATTTTTCTATTAAATATGACATTGGGGAATAAAACGCTGTTGTTGTTTTGTTGATAGTTCCATCCATTTATACATTCTTCATCCTCCTGTCACGGAGTTCAAGCACTTAGAGAGTTGGGCGGGGAACAAATATTATGCTCGTCACAATCATGTTAGTATGTATTTGAAGACAAAAAAAAAATGTTGTCTTCAGCATGCAGACTGTGCCAAGTAAAGCCATATTCCTCCAGTCTCTGTATTAATGCTAGCGCTGGGTGACCATAAATCCACTGGAATATACTATACCACATACACACACATTTTGCAAATTTCAACTGAATGACAGCTTATTTTTGGTCAATTTCTACCTTTATCTTCACCTAAATGCATTTTCTTGAATTCTGGCGATCTCAAAAGTATCACCAAATGAGCATCCCTAATTTAGTTGGATATGACACCTTAAATGTTTTTCTACAATGTGTGGTTCCAAAATTAAGCGTGTTTGAACATTTGACCCGAGAGACTGGTGGCCATCTTGGATTTGACCTCTCACGGTCCTCACAGGTCAAATCTGACTTCCCTCCACATCTGAAAATAAACCTTATGGTATGCACTAACTATGTTAGAAATGTCATGCTTTTCTCATAAAATGCACAATTGTTATAATATGAGAGCTTATCCGCTGTACTATAAAGGTGAAACAAATTTCAATAACTTTATTTACAGCAGGGTAGCTTGTTAATTTAATCCAGGTGTAACTAAAGTCTGATTTAATAGTTGATCCTATCACTAATCTATATCTGCAAAGTAACTAAAGGTTTTAAATAAATGTAGTGGGGTATAAGTACAAAGTAGCAAAAAATTAAAATACTAGTAAGGTACAAGTCCTTCAAAATTGTACTTGCGTAGAGTACTGTTTGAATGTACTTAGTTACTTTGCACCACTGCAGGGCGGTAGCCGGTATAAAATATGTACAGCAGATAACAGAGACGGTTTGAAACAAAATGGGCACAAGTGGAATGCTACCTGAATAATCTTACGGACATGTTTAATTGATTAGCTTCATCCTCAGTCTACATTGTATCCAAGCTATAAAACAACAATTCCATTTCAACAGTTGAGTTTCCGAGCAACAGCAGCACTCCGGATCATGTTACTACGGTCCGGCCGGCCGTTCTACAGCACTCAGTGTCCTTCAGTTAGCCGTGTCATTGCTTCAGACTGCTCATTAAATGATTCAGTGGGCTGTCCGAGCTCTTTACTTAAACTTCTCACAGTGTTGGCCTTTATTATTGATGAGACACTGAGTGCAGGATACTCAAATATGCAAGATTTGCAAACTTCTGTCAAAATGAACACTCTTCTGTCCCAGTGACCGCACCGTCATCTGCCAGTGTCATGACATGAAATAAAACAAGTAGGATTATTATATGTGTGTAAGCAGGATTGTGTGCAATTTTCCCCTCTACCCTGTGCCTGACACCTCATTATAGTTTCTGGCCCCTACACTTTGCCAGAGGACCCCCACACAGTGACCATTTGACTGTCACCCAACACATTGACAGCAGCAGTGATTAGTTTTCCACTTCCACGTTGATGACAGCGAGTAAACATAGGATATCTGAGAAGTGAATCTGTCCATACTCGCATCGGGAAGCCAAGCCGCTAGCTTTACGGTGGATTATGTTGACCAAACAAGTGCTGTGAAATGAAATCTGTATGCGCAAATACGAGACATTGTTCTTGATTGTGAACGGCTTTTGGTGAGAGAGCCACAGGGATTGGGAAATGACTTGTGCATTCCCTTTTGTCAATGGACAGTCGATCCTTCTGTGTCTCCAAAAGTCTTTTGCACACACTTGCTGTGCCTCAATTTCCTCTAGATGTATACATCTCAAGCCTCTATTCTGTATTGGAGTTTTTTTGTTTTCTCTCAGTATCAAATGTATCACACTCTCACGCCGATGTGTACACACTGTCTTTCCCTCATGGTGCTCCTTGGTTGAGGGACCTCGATAAGGGCAAGGACTTGATCCCATCTGAGACACACTTCACACACGCTTCACACACACAGCCCGGTGTAATTACAGCCTTCAGCCATGGTGACCATCGGCCCCCGAGCTTCCCCACTGGGACCGGCCAGCGTGAGTGAGTGTTGATTTGTCTCTTGTTTTCGTGTTTTGTCAGCGTGTGCTGTTGGTTTCCTGACATGTGTAAATGTGTCCAATCTTGTGCAGTGGAACTTTGTGACCACATGCCAACTGAAAACACATAGTCCTAGAGAAAGAATACTCTCTAAGAGTTGACTCAAGGTAAAAGCTATTCCTTTTCAAATATTACATGTATCTGAAAATGTAGATAAAGTGAAGCAAAGGATATTGAATTTCTCAGGGTGGAGATAATTAAAGTGCAGACAGTCAATATCAGAAGAAACAGAGACGGTTCCTCCATTTACAGAGGGAGTATGGCAGGATTAGTCAAATGGCAAAGATATTAAAGTAAGTTGTGGTAGAAACACAGAGAATTGGTTGGTGAAAGTTTCAAAAGAAAAGCGTATGTGTATGTGTCCAAATGCAGATATTTAACATTGGATTTGTTATACTTGTGGCTGCTAATGTTATATAGAAGGGCAATGCAGATAATAACATTCGACCAGGATAATTTAATGAGAGAACAAGAAAGACTCACAAAGATAGAAAAAAAAAAAAAAACATTTGGCGGTAAAGATCAGCTAATAATGGCTCATATATAAATCCATTTAATGTGCAGTCTTTTCATACTTTAGACTGATAAAAGTCACAATAAATGCCTCCTACCACTATGTAATACCAACAGAACAACTTCCTTCTACCCACTGTCTGCTGCCTCCCCCTCCTCTCTGTCTCCACCTCCTTCTTTTTGCTTCTCTGTACGATTATCTCTACTCTTCCACCAGAAAAAAAGGATGCTTTTGGCCAGGAAATGTGGCTTTGTGCGGAGGAGATTGCACAAAAGTGTGTTTTATTTGCACATGTTCAGTGTCTATGTGTGTACGCAGGCCACAGTGCGTTTGTAGTTGTATAAAGCCAAAGCTTCTTTTGTAAGTAATATAATTGGATTACAGTGGTGTAGACCTGCTATTTTCTGTGTAAGGCTTTTTAAATCCTCGGGCCTGTGATTGAATTACCTTTTGTTCTAAGTTGTATGGTGCAGCAGGACGTGATGTAGTTGTCCCTGTGTACTGTATTCATATTCAAATTCACTAGCAGACTCCTTGGTGTGCTCATACGTGTGTGTGCAGTATCTGCAGTGTGACTAAGCATGAAATTCCTAACTATGGTTTGCACGCTACCTCGGCTCCTGCTGAGATGTGGTGTCACAGCGCTGTATTTATGCTGATGTGCCATCTCCCAACGCCCCCGTGGAAAATGACCAAGAACTCAGAAAATACAGAATAACCTCGGAATGTTAGGCCTCATTCAGAAATGTACGAAAGGAATGAACTTTTTTCCATTCTACGTCACAATGAATATGTGTTAACACCACTGGGTGTATTGGGTGAATGGGATCTCACCGAGGTTATAATAGCTTTTCAACAAAGACCAAAACATGCCACACAGAGAAAAAAATACTTTGTAAACTGAATCAAAGAAAACATGAACCGATCTAACACCTATAATAAAAACGTCCTCTGAAAAGGCCAATAAACTTTGCTTTGAAAGTGAGAATAAGCTCATTCAAACTACTGCAATAATGAAAGATCGTGACAGTAACGGCTACATAACTGTAGCTTTTATTAGATGGCATCTCACTTCTCCTTTCATTATTAGCACCTGTACAGACACCTCTAAGCAAAGGTTACTGAAGGATAATATGTGCTTTTCTTAGAACTGTAATTATGAACATAACTAAAACAAGTTTCAATGGGAAAGTTGAATGTGTTGGTTTCTTTCTAGCTTCTAAAATGAAACCGTACAAAAGGAGCTCTGATGCATACGACACCACTTTAATGAGGGAGGTTGCATAATATGACATTTAATGTTTTTCGATGTCACTTTACCTCCCTTGTGATTTTGTGCAACATTACCTTCCCCATGAAGTGTGATGCTCCTGACATTAAGGGTATTTTTAGGCTTTTTAAAGAACAGCTGAACAAGGAAACATATTCAGGTTGAACCCAAAACCATGTAAACGATGAATGTTAACATTTCTAAACCAAAAATACTGTATGTATCATAAACACATTTCATATAAGCCTAGTACCATTCAAAATAACTGTGTGCAGAACAAACAATTCCAACACTTTGTTCTAATAAATGGGCAGGCATTTCATATATTATAGGTGTTAGACGTATGACTTTCAGTGCAACAAGTAAAACTGATATTTAGAATGCATTGAATGTCTGTGTTTTGAATCAATACAATCAGCCTGGTTTGCTGCTTGAAGTGCTGACCACATGTTTGCTGTTAAACAAGTAACATATTATATAAGATAAGTGGAAATAGTCAAAGAGCTATAGCTTATCGATAAAAAAGTGTCAAACCCTTAAAAAAAACGGATGCAAAACAATTTTATTTTCTCATTTTTTCCGACATTTATTGATCTCAACCTCATTTTTCTAGGCCCATTTTATCTCTCACATCTTAGTATTCTGATAACACAACAGGCTCTGGAAGACATTATTTTTCTCATGTGTATTTAAAAAAAAAAGAGCACTATATCTTTGCACACATGGCACTTTAAGAGCAAGGATAACTGGCTGTAGCGGTGGTGTGTGTGTGTGTGTGTGTGTGTGTGTGTGTGTGTGTGTGTGTGTGTGTGTGTGTGTGTGTGTGTGTGTGTGTGTGTGTGTGTGTGTGCTTCGTGTGTGTCCGCTCTGTTACAGCAGAGCCATTGCAGCTGTCCTTCAGTGATGCTGACAGAGGATATAAATTCATTACTCCCTGAAGCAGACAAGCCATCATTCTCAACACAGTGGTTCTGCATTCACACACACTACCCCTACGTGTGTGCATGTGAGCAACACCTCAGTGTGAGCAAGTGTGTGTGTGTGTGTGTGTGTGTGTGTGTGTGTGTGTGTTTGCACTCCCCAGTCTGGTGCGTGGGTGTCAAAACTGGTGAAGGTCAAGCAGATAGGTGGGGTCAGCTGACTGTTATTCAACAGCAGTCGTAACAGAAGCTGCCAGGAATATTGATTGACAGCGTTTACAGTATGAGCTCCACTTGGAGTGTCATTGACATAAAATGTAAGACTTCCACCCCAGTCAAGGAACGTATGATTATCTGCCTGCATTCATCACACTACCAGTAAAGGCTATTTTCTTGACCATGAGCTGACCACAGTGGAAGTGAATATTGATCAGAAGGGGCTACAGTGTTTTAGTGTGTGTTGTGTATGTGTTGATGTGCACCTTTACACAAATGCCCTGACCTTTCCTGCCAAGAAAATGTATTGTATGTGGACACCATTATCCACAAAAGGATAGAAAAGTGACAAAACACCACTCTGCAAGAGTCAGTGGCGGCCATGCTATTGGCTCGTCTGTGTATTTCTGTGCATTTAAACACTAACGACGGCATCCTGAAATGCTCACAATGACATTGCTTACATTCTTATGTTAGGCATAATGTTTATCATGTTCACATTTTGGTTTATCGTGTTGTGCATGCTAAGATTTGTTAATTTTCACTAAACACGAAGTACAGCTGAGGCTGATGGGTATGTCACTACTTTTGCAGATATATTCAATTTTTCTCTACATGACAAATGTATATTTTGACTTGATGGCGCTTGAGAAACATGTATGTAGAATGCATTCTAGAAGAAAAGCATCCAGTGTCATTTGGATTCATTGTCAAACATGACATCCATCTTGTAAAATGTTGACATATTCTACTGGATAAGGGACAACAATCTTTGGAGACCATGAATCTCTTGACAATCCAACTGATAACTGTTGAAAGATCTCATGAATAACAAAAATCTCAACGAGTGATAATAGAAGAAAAGTTGGAGAATCACCAAAGTCATTAAGGGTTCAATATTGTTTCATAATTTTATGTAAATAGAAAGTGGCCACTGGCCCATTTTTTACTTCAGATATTATTTGTACATTATTCCCATTTTCTTCCCTTTCCCCTGGTGATTTATGAGTGCCAGAAGTATAAAGGATGTGGCTTCAAATGAACCTAAATGGCCCTTCCTCATCCACCCAATGAAGTTATTCAATTGCCACCCAATATGGCAGGGACAAACGACAGCCATTAGGGTGCAAAGCTTCCATTTGCACTCTGGCCTGATCTTCTCACCTAGTGTTTATGCTGAGCATTCATCAGCAGGCTCTCATCACTGGCTAGCATCTTCAAAATGATCATTATTTTCCTATTACGGCTACTAGAGCAGTATTATATTCTTTGACCATGGAGGTGAGAGCACAAATTATACTTTTCGTACTACCCAAACAATCTAAAAACAAAATCAACCTTACATTTGAAATGAAGACAACATGAGAAGTGTCCCCTGTAACTGAGGGCTTGAAGATGATCAGAGAGCTCAGACAGAACAGAGACAAAGACATTGGGGACATTTCCCAAAATGCCATTGTCTTTGATGGCACCAACAGTCATACATAGGAGGGGAAGTGAATGAGGACTGGGCAAAAAAGAAAATAAATCCTTTAAAAATGTTCTACACTTCCATGTGAGGCTGCAAAAGAGATGGAGAGATGAGGAAATTGGATTGAACATTTGAAGAGAACAGAGGACAAGAGAGTAGAAAGGGTATTGAGAAATTGTTAAGAAAGGTATAAAGAGCAGAAGAATAAAAGTGGGAGTCAAAGTAAAACTCCATCACAGAATCATCAAAGCCCCCAGTCTGCGAAAGAGAGCACGGCAAACCCGATATGGCAGAAAGAGAGACATTTGGCTCGATTTTTTCTGACAATGCATTGTGCATGGTGGAGACATTTCCACATCAATTTGTCATCTGGAGTGTACAGTATGCTGCAATTTTGGTGTCAAGAATGAAGGGTGTGTGTGCGTCCTACCTGTTAAGACGTGGAGTGCGGTGAATCAGGTTCTGTGCTATTAATGCCTCTACTAAGCCGTCACATGTGAGCACATATACAGAATCCTTATGAGGCCAATTTGACTGTAATACACTGCAAAACCCAGCAGGAGTGTGTCAGGTTGCTGTGACACGCAACATAGAACTGTCCGTCTGCGCTGACATGTGATCCACACGCTTTATTGGTTTCTAAGAGAATTTAATGAAGTCTATATGCTGTAGCTACTGTACCCGAAGACCTTGACAGCAACAATTTAATAAGAGGAGCTATCAACCGAGACATTTTCCCAATGTTCATTTTTCCTCATTCTTTACAACATATACTTGGTACAGTAGATTCAATTTTCTAGAGTGAGTTTCAAGCGTCTAGAAGACATTCCACGGAGTACAAATGAAAACCAAGAAGCATATAGGAAGAAATACATTTAGAAATGTGAAAAAAAAGATGTTATTTGAAAAATAAATAATGATCAAGGCATTGTGGGATTCAAAGTAATGGAAGTCTGACTATCAGGAGAAAAAAACTTTGCAGAAAGGTTCAAAAGTTCAACCTTATGTGAACAAAGGCAAAATATCTGAAGTGATTTGCCATAAACGAACATTTCTGTGTAGAAGATTTTTGTTTCTCTTTTCGGGGATCGCTCTTTTCCATGTCTATGTTTGATAAAGTCCACGCTGCTTATTTACACATGATTTGCTAATGAGGAAGCTACTTGCAAGAGTTGACATGTATTATTTCTTCCTTCGAGTGGGGTTCCTCTGTCACAATGTGGCCACAGAATTACAAGAAGTAGGTTGCCATTGTACTAGGGCTGCTCGATTATGGCAAAAATCATAATCTCGATTATTTGGGTCAATAATTGATATCACGATTATTAAAAACGATTATCCATTTACTTTGAAAACATCAATTTATTGGAGAATTTTCTTTTGAACAGTATGTTTTTAACAGTTGATTACCCTGAACTTTAAGTATAATTCAACTGAAAAACCAATACAAAAAAAAAGTAATAAAAAAAAAAAAGAAAAAGTAATAATAATAATAAAAAAATAATCGTTTTATTTTGATTACGTTGTTTTTGTAATCGTTGCAAGCCATAATCGTAATTGCGATTAAAATACGATTAATTGAGCAGCCCTACATTGTACCCTGCATTGTTAGTCACTGATTCTTTGTTTGAGGTGAGATGGTGAAGATCCATGAGCATGTGTGCATCTTCCCATGAGTCTTTTCACCTAGGCCTATGCTTCAGACTTAATTACCTGGAAAAGGGATGAGGGGTGCATCCGGCATAAGGAGAGGAAGCACAGAAGGAAGACGTGCTCAAAAGAACATCTGTTTGGATTGCAAAAGGTGGTTGAGTGGTTGAGCTTATAGGTTCATTTCTCAGAAACCATATGAGCTCAGTAGAAATGAAGCAAACACAGGAGGATTCATTTGCATCAACATTAAGACGGGAAGTAAACTTTCATCTGCGGGACGTTGAGCTTAAAACTCCCCTGCAGCGACGCGAGTGTGCACAGCCAGCTGGGATTTGGGAAGAGCAAACTCAGAAGTGAATTGTTAAAATCCCACCTGTGGAAATATGCATGCAATATATGTGACGAGAAAAAGCCTTGAAGAGGAGGAAGAAATGTTAACACGGTGTGAACGTTTTGAACTCTTGTGGGTGGCAGGTAAGAAATTCTTCCAAAGGTCTTTGATAAAAGTTGATGTTGGAGGAGCTCCAAACGCTGGCTCAGAGGAAAGGTCGATTAGAGTTCATCAACAGGCTTCAGACAGTGGCTGTGGGCCAGACTCAGCAGCTTGGCGATATATGGCGTAACCAGAGATCCTCCGGGATCTCAATCCAGGGGCAGGTTGGATGATGTGCTCGGCCGGGCGTGTCTTCCACATATGCCAGGGTAAACTGGGAAACTGCTTTCCAATCCAACATCCCAGCTCCAGATACTCAATATAGAAAAGGACAAAGAAGCCAGATGGAGAGCGCTCCACCTTCTTCACTCAGCTCCAGATGAAATGGGACAAGAGGGGAAATGTGTGCTGGAATAAAGAAGTTTAATCTAATGCAATCACAAGTTACATGTTTAAGGAAATGTGTTTCCAATCTGCCAGGGGGAAAACTCAAATATTATGAAGTGGATTATCATTTATATTTTACTGTTTCCTCCACTCCTTTGATTTATTTTAATTCTCTCCGAAATTGGTCTCTTTATATTAAATGTCATTCCCAAAATCGGGTTTCTTTATGCTACATTAACTCATGGTGTCATAAAATACATTTCAAATCTGAGGAAGAGGGTTACCAGCGCGCCACATTACTGGAGCACAAATACCCCATAAAGACAATAAAACGGACAAAATGTGAGTAAGTAAATTAAAAAGCTGGAAATAAATGAAGACAAGGAACAGAGAAATAGTAATGATGAAGAATGAAGATTCTCTGTGTGATGCCAAGCTCTCTATTTGTGCAGTTTGGTAATCTTGCACATTTAATTTATACTTTGTGTCTGCTGGCTTCTCTCTCTCCACCTGGCCTTTCTTATCAACTTCCCTCCACTCCATCTCCTTCATCTCAGAGGGATTTTATCATCCATTCCTCTCTCTAACTCTTCTTCTTTCATACCTCCTCACTCCCATAATGCTCAGACCTTTGAAGGGTTTAGAGAGCAGCATAGTGAACAGTAAATATTTTACTGCAATTTCGGGAACCATAAAGACGGTGTAGTTTCATCTCAGTCCTAAAACTTGTTTTTTATAATGTCAGTGACTCACTGCAGAGAGGTACACCTCCTCCTTTCAGCAGGATATTTACAAAGTTGCCGCGCTTGCTGCAGAATGCCGCCGTGAATGAGGTGCGTGGGTTGGTGCAGAGTGGGAGCACTTGAGGGTTTGTCAAGAGTGTGTGTTTGTGTGCCACTGCATATTCACACATGAAGGCATGCACCAGTGCTCTTTGCATTGTTAGCTGGTGACACAGTATTAACGTTAGCTCCAATGATTATAGTATACTGTTATTAATGTATCAAATTAAAAACAATTATATCAAGGTGGAAAAAGTGACAAAGAAAGTGTCCAGCTGAATCCCACCCCACAATAACTTCTTTATTTAAAGCAATTTTGTGCATTCTGGCTTTTTTTGGTACAAGTCAAAAGCAGCAATTATACTTAAAACATATTTAAATAATACACTTTAACTTCACAATGGTACGCTACTGCCAGGGCAAGAATATTCTATGAGTCCAATGTATCTCCTGAACAAAAGCTTGATTTTATTCAACTATTTAAACATAAATAGAACACAAAAAATGTGTAGTAATAATCTTGGCCAACTTTAATGTCAACTGAGTTACTACTGGGCGATGCTGTCCAATGTGTGTTAGCAGGTTGGATACGTTTCCATTCACACACTACGATAGGAGCAACTACTACACACGGTCAGATTAAGGCTTTGCATTTTTCTGAGGGGTCTCCAAGGTTGTTGGTGCGTCTCACATATCACTACTTATATGCATCTATGGGAGAAATGCTGCCATGCCAACGTACCTGTCCTTGTTCCCATGCACCTGAACTGTTGCCTTTACTGCCCAAAACTCACTTCTGAGCGTATATTATGTATCGAGTCGGGTCTTGTATTAATGTCTTGTGTCAGGCAAAAAAAACGTTTGTGTTCCTAATGAATATAAGAACACAAAGTTTAGGTAAGTGACATTAATGTGTTGCCCTGAGTGACAACTACCAAGTTAATTTGAGGTGTAAAAGTCAGGGGCAGATGATGGCATTAATTACTACAGTCAGCAAGTAATGAAATCACTTATTTTAGTAATGTTTAACAGATTATTTTTGTTTAATCAAACTGCTTTTCAATTGCATTCCAGACATCACACAGTGAAACATCATTTTCTGAAAACTGTGTCATATTGTGTGTACATTTACCTTCCTCTGTACAGTGCATTATATCATCATAAAGTACTTCCCCCCAGACTACTGACCCCCAGCGTCTGTTTGTAGTTTTCTTCATCAACACTAATGAAACATCTGTCTGATGTTTCTCCAACACGGGCACCGCAGTTAATTGCAAATAGATTACCCTACTAATTGTGTCACTTTTCAATGTCCGTGTTTGCTTCCGAGAGCTTTTGAGAGAAAAGGGGAAGTGTGCATCTGTCCTCTATCCTCAACAACCTTTAGAAAATATGCATTCAAGAACGTACTTAAGCTCTTAAAGAAATGCTTGTCTTGATGTTTTTGTTTGGAGAGCATCATCGTCTGTGCTCTGCTTGTCTGTCTGAATTCTCTACGCCTAACCTTGCTGTAGAAATAATGACCTCAGGAAGCTTTATGTGATGCCCGATAGTAATCCCGTCTTCTTCTAACTTGCCGCACATGTCCCTAGTTTAGAGGGCAACACTTGCAGAATACAGTTGCCATCAAGACCTGTCTCGTTTTCTTGCGTTTCTCTTTGTGTACAGGCGTTTGTGCGTTTGTTGTGCGACTGAGATCCCTTAAGGAGGTCTGGAAAGGGTCACAGGCCTGCGGAATGCATTTAGAGCAGTAACCTCACAATTACCTTTCACCTTCCTTCAGCATAGAAAAGAGTGAAAAGGGATAACGGGGAAACATAACACATAACACAAGTCTTTGAAATACCTGTCTTTCACGTGTAAGACGCGAAGGTGAGCAACATGGTGGTGGGAGGGGAAGTAAAAGAGAACGGTCAGGAGGTTAGCACGGACTAGCTGTGAAAATATAGGTGAAGATTAAACGAAACACGCGGTGGTTCAAAGATTTCAGACCTTTCCGTGCTGGAGAAAAAACATTTCAGATGGTAAAGTGAGAGTGATGGGTAGAGCTGCTGATCTCAACATCAAACAGGACTCAGTTACTGCCAGATATGAGCGCTCGTAGCTACAAACAAAGTGGAAATACGGTGACTTGATATGAATACAAATACTGGATGGAAGCGGGCAACCGAGGGAGGGAATTGGAATAAAAATGAAAGGAAGAGAGAGAAGTGGAAATGCCTTAACTTAATGAGAAGAGAAGGGTGGTTAGTAATAACATAGCTAGCTATATAAGTGACCTCGCTGCCCTTTAAGGAAAGTGAGGAGGCGTTCATGTAGGAGCCCACAGGCACTCAGAGGATGCAAAGCTGTTCTGAGGTGAGCACCAAAGGCAAACCCTTTGCATTGAAAAAGGCTGCCAAATGCCCGGGCTCAGATGAAATAAAACATGCACATGCACTATACATCTACGCCGGTGTCCAGCTTTAGCATTCATTGAACAGCTGAGGGAAGACACATGAGAGAAAGAGCTGCATTGGATTGGATGAGGGAATCAGACTCAGGGAAGGTATAGAAAAAGATACAGAGGGATACCATAGAGATTGGCTCTATGAGACGTAATAATCTCCTTGCATGTAATATCATCGTTAAGTGTAAGGCAATTGTATTTAATGTAAATGCATACATTTACAATCCTTCTAATGACTTGTAGGTTCGGTCTTATGGAGGCTGGGATGCTGATGATGAGTGAGTCTATAAAAAGATCATTATCAAATATTATCACCTCAAGCATCATTGGCAAATATGCATAATTATCTCCTCATAAAGCGATGGGATTATTCGCTGATTTTACATTTATTTTTCTCTTCCCTTTTTTAATATGGGAGCCAGTTTCCTAATTATATGTTAGATATCAGGCAAAAAACAACAGGGGATGAAAAAGCATAAAATCATTAAAAGATTATGCAAATGTTTTATTGGGCAAATGGAATAATGTACAGCAATTATCTTTGGAATTGTTTTACTTCAAATGATTGGCTATGGTACAGGACTCATATGCTGGGAAGCATCATCACTGGGTTTCTATTGAATACAATCATGTATAATATCTTTGTATACATGTCAATATTCTTACTTTTATCCAAAGTGAGACATTTGGCACAGAAAACGCTTAACATTTCAAAATGTCACTTACAAGAACAAACACTAACTCAAAATCAAATAGGGACATGCTGCGACTTATTGTGAATTTAAGAGATCAGACACCTTTGTCAAATTGCCCACATTTATTTACTACGTTTCAACTCATTCTGGGCCATTTTAAAGGTTTTCAAACCAAATCTAGGAGCAGCTAATTGTCGTATTTAGAGGTGTTGTTTGAGTTGAATGAGCTTTTTGAAATAGAATGCGGGGGGTTATGTTTGGTGATAGTCTCAAGGACCTCCAACTGTCATGTTGTCTGGGCAACAGGCTCCAAAGAAAGAGAAAAGAAAAGTAATATAAAAGAAACAGACCTGATTAGAAGGTCCACAAAGGTGAGAACTGAAAAGCTGTAAGCACGCCCACAAGCTTCTCATGAGAGACAAGAGAGCCAGCCACCTTCAAGTCAGGATGTAGGAACTGCTCCAAAGATAGTTGTCAGTCACTTTCTGACATCTGCCATCTGCAGGAAACTTCCTTTGATACAATCTGCTCTCTAGATAGTAGTACGTCAAACAACAGGAACCTCAAGTTTGCCCTTTTGAGTCTTTCCTTTGACAAAGTCAAGTATCATATTATATACTTTCCTTTCCATTAATGCATTTAGCAATTTAGCTACTGTTAGGTCAAATGAGGCAGCAGGAAGAGGAAGCACAAATGTATTGAACTGGTATAAATAAAGAAACAGAATGTGTCAACTATATATAATCACAGAACAAGAAGGAATTCTTAGCATCAGCTCAGAGGCTGAAGAGACGCCTGTGAAGCTCCCTGCATGATGTTACCAGGTTTTGAGTCAGTTACGTAAATAGCCCGCATAGTGGAAGTATCACAGAGGCTCTGACTCACAAAGTACCTGTATATACAGTGACAGTAAAACTCTGCGTCCGGCACACTGTAAGCCTGCAGCAAGACATGCGGTAAGCTGCTTAATGTCAGCGCAGAACAGAGGAGAGCAGAGCTGAGGGGAGAGCCAGGCAGAAGAAGGGAAGATGGATGGACCAAGAGAAAGAGAGACAGGGATTTGGGCCTGTGATAGGATGCCACAGGATGGGTGTGAAGGGTGAGGATGACAGGGGAAGAAAAGGACGGGTGTGTGTTTGAGAGAGAGAGGTAGACAGACAGTGAAATGAAAAAGCCCCTCCAGACAGCTTGGTGACAGGCCTAAGTAACACCCCCCCCCCCCCCCCCCCCCAAGTCAGACTGCACATAATCCAGGTAACGTGGCACGAATAATAGATGAAACATCAAACGGTGAACACCACCCCCCCCCCCACGCTCTGCCAACCTCCCACCTTTAGCTAACCAACTATAGCGTTGGCACCCCCGCCTGCCAGGCCGGCCCCTCCCATCCACATGTTAGCGCCTAGCAGCATGCTCCGAAAGCTTATCAACGATGACAAATCTTCTTTTCTCCAATGGCAAAAAAATAGAACAGAAGAATTTCATGGCGTACATATTTGTGAAGCAGAGAAGAAGAAAAAACAGCTGATTTGTTCATTATTTATTTGTTTTGTGCATGTATTTCTTTGGGCGCTGGGTAGCTAACGCGCGGTGAAAGATGTCTGGAGGCCCGGCGCGGGACAGGAAGACAGAGTGATGGTGTACCCACGGTGAGAATTTGAGGGGATCGTTACATAAACATGGGACCCATTAAGTATGGGGAATGTCATTTGTGGAAGTGACACATCATTCTTTCTACGTTGTCGGATAATTGCAGACGCTGCATCATCGGGGCTGTGAGTGAGACAAATACGTGCTTCAAAGTGGATGTGGTCAACGGGGGTTATATTTCTGTGTGTACTCCCACCCAAATACGATGTTGGTGTGAAACTTTTGCCTCTTCCAGAGACCCTATGGTGCATTGCACCTTCTGGGCCCTAGTTAGTGGAAGCTGTTACCAGATAATTGAAAGTGGCACAGAAGTGTCTGCGCACGGCTGGAGGCTGAGAGGAGGTGGGGTTTCGGGTCACAATAAGGGATGAGAGAGAGGAAGCGAGGGGTCGGGGTGGATGTCCACTGTGGAGAAGTTACAGTTCCTGCTGAGGCGTTTTTGATTGAGAATCAGTGGAGCTCAAGGTTTCTTTTCCTCCCCCGCTCCCCTCTCTGCTACACATGTCAACACATGCTCTGTTTTTGAGAGTCAGAATTTATCTCATCAGAGCAGAGTCCTCGGGGCCTGAGGAGGGGGTCTCCTCTGCCCCGCTTCTTCATCTTGTTCTTCTTCTTTCTTTTCCCCACCCTTTCTCTCGCTTTCCCTCTCACACTTTCCCTTCACAGAGCCCCAGAGCCAAGACCTTAATGAAGACGAATGCGAGGAATCAATTTGCGGCATCTTCCTTCCATCTGGCTGGGGCTCGTCTCTGCACCTCAATTAGCACGGCAGCTGGGGGAGAGCTCCTCCAAAGCAGCCCTATTACACACACCAGCGTCTCGCCGAGCAGCTACCGGCTACGGGCATTGCTGCGAGATAGATGCATTAAGATGGGAAGACTGTGCTACTTAAAGCTTAGCAGCCTAAATCTGTTTTTCTTCAGAACCAAGGGATGAAATGATAGCTCTGGCAAACTCCTCCCTGCGTCATTAAATGTTCTCCAACAACCCGGTTGATGAACAATAAAGAGATCAGAGCTTCAAGTCGACTGTTTGAGTTGTATCTGCGCTTCTGTTTTGTTATCGAAAAATATGACACTTTTAGTTTTCTCACACAATTACTAGTTTACTACAAACACATTTTTACAAACATTTTGACTCCTTTGTTGGGAAATCTGGGAAAATCTTCCACCTGTTGCATCGTCAGAGATAAAGTCATACAAGTAGGCACATTAAAAGAGGTCCACTACGTCCACTAAGCATGTGAGAAATTATTTAAATACAACCAACATTTGAACAAGAAAACTCAGAAAGAAATGAATACACTTCATAACCATGTATATATAGAAAGATCTCAAATTGGACTGAGGATGAAAGTGCCTTTAATTACAGATGGAAAGGCTTAGTAGAAGCTGGTAGTGAGTTTTTAAAATGCAGTCCCTCTCCACAGGATAGGAAAATCCAACTGGATCTCAGATATCGACAGGGAGGATAGGACTTCCCATAGGAAGCTCAAAGTGGTGCGTATGAAGGTTATGTGGCTCACTGAGCTGAAAATATCTCTCTGGTCTGTGCTTACTTGTCGATTCAACAGATACTGAATCCAAGGCTGGCTGCTGCCCAGACACAAACATAAATACAGCATCTACAATCTGCTGTTTCTCTGGATTACACCGGTCAAAGTCAAACATTACACACTGATCAACGCTGACCAAATATTGACGAGCATATACGGTTGGTGGCCATCACCCTGCATATCAGATCAGCATGGAGCTCACAAATAAGGCCACAGCACTATACTGCCAATGTCTAGCTAAATCTTGGGCATTTACACTGTAAGCTTGTTGTGATGACGGGATTGGCAGTGGATGGCTGGGGCAGATTTGAACACCGGACTAAAGAGCTCAGGCAGACAGAAGCTTCATTCCTCGGGGGGACAGCTCAGTGTGAGCGGGCCCACAGGGGCTACAAGTGGAGGACACTGAGAGTGGCCTTGTATAGGGCCTGACCGTGGGACTTCTGGAACCTACATGGCAGGAGGAAGCTTCAAATTGAGCGAGAAAAGCAAGTAAGCTCACCATTTGCTCATTCATTTGGCAGCAGCCTGCTCCAGGGTGGATTAATGACCCTTAAAGTAAAGGAAAATGAAGACGCAGAAGAAAATTGAATTAAGTCAAGCCTTTACTTTGTCGGAAACTGGCACTAGACTTTTAAACGACCTATTCCGTTTGTCTAAATCAAGGTGAAGTGTTGCTTTGGAAAATCAAGAGACCAGATCATTTAAATTCCTCATTCTCACACATGGAGGCTATCAACAAGCCTTGTCCGGTTACTTTGGCAGTAAAGTGAGCTACTTTGTTATGATCTCTCATGCTAAATGCTCCCTTATCAACCTGCGTAGGTGTTCACCTAATTGAGTTTCCCTATATAGGCCATGCGTGTGATTCACAACATGCCTGCACATTGCTCTCTTTCTGTCTCTGTACTCCTACTCCCTCACACCCCCACTCGTCTTCCTTGATGAGAACCAACATTCTGCAGATATGCTAAGGCCTATAAATAACAGGTGAATTTCAGTCTGACTTTGATTGCCTGCGACATGTGGTTTGCGACAAAAATATCCAAGGAGAGGGTTTAAGGCTAGATGGGAGACTTGAGGAGAAACTGGGAAGACGGCAGATAGAGAGGCAGGTACAGCAAACATCCACGCATATCTATAGAGCAACATCAATAAAAAGCATGCATCTGGCACAGTTTGGCTTCAGAAACGCCTGCCCTGCGGCATGTGACTCACACGTGCAGCTCCTCTAGCAGCGAGCCCTGCAGTGATGGATACACACTCCGCTGGGTGAGCTGTGCTAAGCTCTACAGGGATGTGAGATGGGGAAGACCCCCTCCAGCCCAACCAGCCCCTGACATGCATGGCTATGCGTGTCTGAATGCGTGTCTGTCTCTGTGTCTGTGTCTGTGTGTGTGTGTGTGTGTGTGTGTGTGTGTGTGTGTGTGTGTGTGTGTGTGTGTGTGTGTGTGTGTGTGTGTGTGTGTGTGTGTGTGTGTGTGTGTACACGTGCTGATGAGTCAGAGTGAACGCTGCCTCTGGGGCTTTACTCCAGCAGTGGCTGTGTCAGCGTTAGGGACATTTCAGCCAAATGTCATGCATACTACCACCACTTGTATTTATATATCTACGTTCATATTTGTGTAAAGTGTGTGTAAGTATTCAGGATTATTTCTGTACACCAGGTTATCTGTGATTGTATCAAACAGGGGAGAATAACACATTTCATAACAAAAAAGAAAATACTTTGTTTTATACGGAGACAATCATTTTAGTTTGTTGTCTAACAGCTCATCTGTGAATAAAGATCACATGCAAGAAAAGGCCTTGAGACATGTTCAACGTTAAATGTAACAAGTCCGTGGCTCAGTGTGCGCGCTGAACCATCAGGATGCCCTTGATCATGATTAAAAAGGCCCGTGAGGAAGGGAAAGCTGCTCCCTCTTCCACTCTGTATGATACTTCCACTGTTTGTCCTACCATGCTCTCTGGCCTTGCCTCCTCCCCCAACCACTCAACCACTGAGTGGCTACACTCTCTCGGAAGTCGGTCCGCACCAATTAGCCTTTGCTACAAGCTGTGCCTTCACACTGTCAGTGCAGATCACCTGCTTGTTCAACACTGCCCATTAAAGGCTGAGATGACTGAACATGGAGGGTGGTGGAGGAGGCCGGCTCTGAGGAGTGGAGCTCGTCTGCTCGCTCCACTCCAGAAGAGATAGGCCTACATCCAGACCCATTTTAAAGACCTTCCTGTTTCTTTGTCAAATGAGAAAGAAAGGTGAAGGGAATGGGGTGTGTGTTTGAGACGGAGAAAAGGATGGTTAGTCTTTGTTGGTCTGTGTAAATAGGGGCAAAGAAAGTAGCCATAGGAAAGCTGCATCTCTGCTGCCCCTCTCAGGTAATGACATGTAACTGCACGCTGTCTGCTGGGGGTTTGAAAGGTGTTTCATGGACACTCTTCAATTTTCCTGCCTCCTCTCCCCTATTTTCCAATCTATTCTTTGTTGCCTCAGTTCCTCTGAAATGTTGCAATTGTTTTCCTTTGCTTTCCTATTTTCATGTTGTCTCTTTCATAGCTGCGTCTCTATCTCTCCGTCTGTCTGCGGCTCCCATCCCCTCTCTCTCTTTGCTGCAGTACTGTGTAATGGATGCCCATGGGTTATGCGTACCTGCTGCGTACAGTGAGCTCATATCATCTGTCAGCAGAGATAAATTAGTATGTGACAAGAAATATGGAAAAGAGAGATTCAAATAGGCAGTGATGGGCATATACAGGACATGATTTGAAAGGCAATATGAGAGTAATAAATGAAAGTGTTCCCTTTCATAATGTTTTTTTACACAACTCCATATTATTGAACCGGAGTCACTTTACTAGACTAAGCTAGGAAGTCCACTGGAGACCAATAACAAGGAGCGCTCGTAATGGCAAAATTAATTAAATGCAGACAACCATTGGAGAATAGAAATGTTTTCACTGTAGCCAAGCATCAAATTAAAGAACTGCAGTATCTCTTGAAATCCATGAATACATTCCCATGAATAAATCATAGTAATCTGTCTAGTGATGAGCTTTAAATCCACCATCAGACCTGTAAGTTCTGTACAGAAAAGGTTGTTTGTCAGTGCCATCCAAAGCAACACAAAGTACTGTACCAAGAACAATTCATGAGCGATTCAGCCACCACTCATTTCATTAAAAAGCAACTTCAGACGTCCACCTACGCACATACGTTCCCTTATCTTACCTTTCTTCTTCTGGAGGACTGAAAAAGAGACAATGGTCTTCATATTTCATTATGTCTAACCCTGGTTTTTATTTTTGCACCGGTTTGAGTGGGAGTTAGTTTGTGAAGTTTGGTGGTCTAAATTCCAGCCAGCTTTAACACTAACAGACGACTCATTAAGGAGAAACACGAGTGGGAGCACAGGGACTTTAGAATACAAATACTTAAAGTAATGAACAGACAAGTGTTGTGGTTCATGTTCACAGTTCATGATTGGCTCTGTAGCAAAATCTCTGCACAAGTTACAAACTTCATGACCTGTTCTCTCTAACCCTCCTTTTGCAGGATAACAATGTCACATACAAATGTCTTCCTAAGCTACAGTCATTATTCACACAGAAATAAGAAGTGGATAAAAGTTAATATACTGTACACACAGTGTTTTTTTGTTTTAAAACCAGGCAACAATGTTGTTGTTTTCCTAATGAGCACACCCGTTAGACATAGGGGAATGATTTGAATAGACTTCAATACCCAATTTGTTTTTTATATGTTCAGAGTTGCTGTCCAAAAGCCAATCTAAGAATTGAATAATACAAATGAATGAAAAGCTCAAAGTCTGGTATTTACTTGAATCCAAACTGTAGTCTGGCACTATTGGTGATGAAAGCCAAAGGTAGTGAAGATGTCTGTGCTGCTGCTCTGTTGTGCTGGGGTAGCAGGAGCTTTACAGCAATGCAGTGACAGCACCACAGCTAAGTACAGAGTCTTGGGAAGATGTACTTAGAGCTTTAGTGGCGTATGCTAGACAGCAAAAGCTGACTGCGGAGTACAGAGCACCACAGGGATGCCAAGGGGGAGACACGAGAGGGAGCAAGGCAGAGGGAGAGGGTGAGGAAGGGGGTGAGAGGAGAGGGATGACAGAGGAGCCTCCATTACTAAACAGAGAAGATTTCATTTGCCTAATGACAAAAGGCACATCCCTAAATGACTACGCTCTATTGTAGTGAAGCATATTTCATTAATGCAATGCATCTCTGAATATGTAGGTCTGGCTTTGTGTCTCTCTTCAGCTTTCCCTTCTCTCCTTTTGGCTTTTTTTGCTTATACCCCTCTGTGCCAGTTCTTTTTATTACATAATATTGCAGACAAAAAAGTACCAAGAGGCTGGTGCTCTTCTACGGCTCTATCTCTTCAAACCCTTTACTCTATCACCATCACAAACAACTTACATACACAGAGCCAATAAGCTATCATTCATGCACAGATGCACTCAAGTGCACACATCCACTAGTACAAAATGAAGAGCAATCCAAATTCTTGTCTTGTTTCGCACACACTCATTCAAATCAATGCAGTATGCGATTAACATCAAAGCAAAGTTTACATACCAAGCTCCAGGGTGCGGGAAAAGCTTGTGCATTCATAATTGATGGAGAAATACAGACACACCACACACTAAAAAAGGGGCCATAACTTCACACTGACAAATGTGCCATTCCTCAAACTGAGCCAGTGGGCTGAAACACAAGAGAAGTCAAGATCAAGATGTGTGTTTGTTTTAGGGCAATATAAGTTGAATGCGGGACATCATTCATGCACAGAAATCTTCAAAAACATACAGTTAAACCCATTAACCCACTTCCTGTTCTGTGTAGAAGTCAAGTTAGAGCAGAGGGAACTTACTGTACTCTTATAAATGATAGATTAGCGTGTGTGTTAGACCTTGGTTGGTGTTATTGCGATGCTTCATTTGTTGTAGGTGGTGCTCCAATTTGTTGCGTGTAAGCAGCTCATTTCTCTTTGTTAGCGGGCTGATAATGTAATAAAGCGGAGGACTTTGTTTTGTGAGGCCAGAGAGCTGTAAATCTCCTTCCTCGTATTCTTTCCTGCGTAGCTGCGCCGTCCCGTATGACCTTGCGTTCTGCGGCTGAGTCAGAGATTAGAGATTAGATGGAGGAGAATACAACTGGGGGGGATTTCAGATTGTTAAAGAAAATCGACGGTTTTAAGCGGCGATGCCGAAGAGAAAAGGAAGGTTTTAAAAGATGTGTGTGTGTGTGTGTGTGTGTGTGTGTGTGTGTGTGTGTGTGTGTGTGTGTGTGTGTGTGTGTGTGTGTGTGTGTGTGTGTGTGTGGCTACAACTGGTGGGAGGTCTTTTGCTTTTATTCCAACATAACTGTTAATCCTATAATTGTGCTTAATTACCTGAAGGCTTTAATTAGGGCCCTTGACAGTGGAGCCACCCTCCTCTTCGCCTTGAGAGAGTCATTAAAAGACCCCTGGCTGCCTGAAGCCCACTGTGTTGTTTGTTTGTGTTTACGATGGACCAAGGAGAAGATGAAAGGTGAAAGAATTGGATAAAATAAGAATTATATATTATGGAGGGGATGAAAAATGCAGGAAATGATGTTGATATGATTTTTGATCAAGTGCATGGGTAAGAGAGACAGAAAATGAGTGAGCATTTGTTCACTTCACTTTTGCCCTCCTTGCTTTTCTTTTAACCCCGTTTTCTCCCTCGTCTTCTCACATATTCTCTCGTATTAATGATGAGGGGTTGACATGGCAGTGGGCCTGCTCTATTAACCAGCTTATGTAACCGTGCCCTGGCGGCTTGGAGGATGTGCTGACAGCATGCTTTCTCAGCGTCATTAGCAGAGTTACACAGCTGGCTCCGAAATAGGGGGAGGGGCGGGAGTGTGAGTTGGGAGGTTGGGACTAGAGCAGAGGCGTCAGCAGGGATGAGGTGGGGAAATGTCGGAATATAGAAGCAGGCGAGGGGGAAGAAAGGGGGCTGCCAGGAGCTCTGGGAGCTTTAGGAGGTCTACCCCAACTCTCCCCACTGGGCATTCAACACTTTTCACACATCCATCACACACACTTACTCAATGTTACCGCAGCAATGCAGCAGGAGCATCGCTGTTCCACCTATTGTTTTTTAGCCTCAAAGGAGACAGACATGAAAGAAGACCAAAAAAAAAAAAGGGAATTGCTTTCCTCCCATACGGCATGCTATCGGGCCCCACATCAGAGGCAACAGAAAAGCAATTCACATGCAAATACCAGTGTCCCTGTGTATAAACACAGATTAGAAAAACACAACCTTGCATCGCAGACCCCAAACAATGTCGGGCAAGACGTGTCAGATAACACAGATGTAACGTGTAGGAAAAACATCAAAGAGGGAGACGGGAACTCAGCGACAGAGGAAGCTGTCAATCAAAATGTCTGAACTCTACAACCCAGCGAGGATCAAACAGAGTATCAAAACGATATACTGCATGAGCCAACACTTTTTTTTGCAGGGAAAAACTACTTTGAGCAGTGAGTGGTTAGCGCAGTCAACAAACCCTTTTTGATTTGGCTGTAAAGCTGCCATGTGCATCAAATGAAAACGTCGCAACAGGAGTTGAATCAGCAGCCAAAACATCTCTGAGGCAGTTACGAGTCATTTAAATCAAAAGCTACAGCAGCTAGCATTTCTTGGCCACAGCGCTGCACAGTAATAAGAGGCACACAAGCATCATAATGAGGAGCACACTGATGATGGAGAAGGTTGAGCAAAAGTTGATGGGGCGATACTAAAAAGGTGCAGGATTTTCCACTCCATTTTTCTCTTTTTTGATTTAACAAACCTAACTCCATAACTCCCACAGACAAAAACACTCTCTCCCCCTGTGTGGTTTAGCACGAGCTGCTGGGCTTCAAGCTGAGTTTGATTGTTTGAAGGCCCAGTCTAGCGAGAGTGGCAAGCTTAGGGCCTGTATAAACATCTGCTGGGCACAGCACCGAGTCAAACGGAGAGGTGGGGATACATTGCGCATCTCCTATTCACTTGCTAGCAGCAAAGAAATACATCACAAAAGCCCCTTTTATAAAACTTTGATGCTGAGGGGAGATGCCGATGCAATATGAGGCCCCTCGTCCTCAACTGTTGGCATGACAGAGTCTGGAGGAAGATTGTGGTGCTTACTGTTGAGGATTCTGAAGATTTTTTCAAGGTTTAAGAAGTGGTGTCAGCAGTGAGAAAAAAGGGTGTATGGGAATATGTAAGAGAGTCGAGGCAGACATATGCATTTGTTTATGTGTTTGGTGCAGTGTACAAGGCTTAAGAGTCTTTGTCAGTCAGTCAATACTTTAGCTTTGACAGCTTGCAGTTCTCCTACCATACACACTTTCTTTATTCCTTCTCACGCCCTCTCGCCTCAGGTAGACACACAAACAAACATATTTTAATCCTGCCTTCCTCTCCATTTTCCAGTCTCTGCCTTTATTTCTTTTTTTTTTTTGCAACCGTTTCCATCTCCTCTGTTGCTTTCTCTCTCCAGAGGGGCTTTCAGCAGGACAAGTACCATGTCATGGTTTATGGTTATATAACGGCTGTTTTGTTTGTCTAGTGTGTGTGTGTGTGTGTGTGTGTGTGTGTGTGTGTGTGTGTGTGTGTGTGTGTGTGTGTGTGTGTGTGTGTGTGTGTGTGTGTGTGTGTGTGTGTGTGTGTGTGTGTGTTCCGGTGGGCATAATGGTGACGTCACAGACAGATAACAGGCTTAACTTTGACGAGCCCCCCGAACGCCTCGGGGCGGTGCAGTGACACGGTTTCACCTCAAAAACCACGGAAACATCCCGCAGCAGCGCTTTACACGGCGAGCACACTGCTGTGGGCTGATGGGGAGTCTAACATCTCCACGTTCATTCAGAGGTGCGCCCGAGGAGACGTAAACAACAACTAGAAAACAGGGGGAAATTAAACACACCAGCAGGGCACAAACTCATTTGCTTATTCATGGAGGCTCCACATAGTAGAGCGTGACCAATACGCCGTGAGGGGGATGTAGTCTTTCTGTATTTCTGACCCTCCTTTTACCAACATTAAAGCGTAAAAAGCCTTTCTTATAACTGTTAAAGTTACTTTATTTATACAAATAAAATATCCAGAGTGAATGTTCACATAGGATGAGTTATTTTACACATCAATCCACAGTTAACTTTATTTTAATCCGTTGCATCCCTCACATGTATGTCGGAATGATACTAAAGTGTATCTGGTTGCGGCCTTGTAACAATGCAGTCTTACATCCACCAACGAAATCTGAGGAATTGATGCAAGAAATATATATTAAGGCCAATATAAATGACAAATAAAAATATTTCTAATTAAAACAAAATGTTGACTTAATAAGGAATGAAATACATCAATCATTTTAGTAAACGTTGTTCTGATCCATTTAATCATCTGGTGACTCGTAATCATTATTTTGGGATCCCTGGTTTAAAGGAGAGGTGTCATGGCCATTTCCACTGATCATAATTCCATTGTTGAGGTCTACTCAAATAGATATATATTGTGCATTTTTCCAAACTCACATTGGTTTCTCATACAGCATCTCTGTAAACTACGTGTATTCACTGAATTTCACTCTCTGCCTTTAACGGCTCGTTGTAGCTCCAATAGCTCCAGCCCCCACCCTCCCTGTGAGCACAGTGTGCTCTGATTGGTCGGGACGTTGTGAATCGCGCTGAGCTCCGTGGAGGTGTTGTTTCCTTGTTTAGGATACATAGCGAAACACAGCCAAACTCATCCTGAGCACACACAAAGTCACAGCCGAAGTAAAAACAATAAGTGTGGCTTGATATTGAGTAAGAAAAAGGTTGATAAACGCTGTGAGAATGGGTCTGCAGAGAGAATTTCGCCGCGATCCCAACTGTCTGTTATCAGCCTGCAGCCAGCGAGGAGAAATCAGCAGAGCTGCCTGCTCCCTGCACACAGATGTGTGTGTGAGGAAGTCCGTGGATTGGTCAATTTGGACCAATCAGCGGGGGCTTAACGTAACGGCTCCGCGGACGTAACGTAACGGCTCCACGGATTGGTCCATTTCGTTCCGGGTACGGCATGACATCATGCCGTACCCGGAAGAATCAAATGGACGATGACGTATCTCCAACGAGGCGTTTTGGGGAGGTATTTTCTGTGTTAGAGTTTTACTCGCTATAGGGTGTACTTTGAGGGTTTTGACTCTGCACACCGTTTACATGCATAAAAACCTTCAGAACACACAAGGGGACGGGTAATAACCGGAAAAGCATGGCACCTCTCCTTTAAGTAACAGCTAAAGTTTGCACTTATAAAGTCAAAGTCAAACTTTGGACCTGTGCTCTTGTCAGAAGTGGAGGCCTATGATTCTAGCTGGATGTCTCAAAGCGAGTAGGAAAGTGGACAATGCAGTGATGGCGCGCCGCCTCAGGGCCACAATACTGCCAAACTGGCATTAAGGCTCCTTTAAGTCTGCTGGTACTCGCTGTGCTGTGCTGCTGAAAGAACATCCCTTGAAGAGGGAGACAGAGAGGGAGACAGAGAGGGAGAGTGGTAGATGTGAGAAATGCTGCTGATTCTCTATTCTGTATGAATGCCCCGCCTGCGCGTGTCTCCAGCTAATTTTTGTGTTTTTCCAGAGCTTCTTTAAAGTAGCACACTGCAGGCGAACACAAATATCCCTGAGGCTGCGGTGGAAGGAGGGCTTGAAGATGGCACAGAGAGAATCGATTAGGACACACACACATATACACACAAGGCCCCCGGACACTTCCTGACTAGTACGCGACTGCACATTCCCACACACACACACGCATGAATACATGTTACACAACACCTACCCCATATGCCTTGCTCTCCAGAACTCGGCCTCTCTCCATTTATCATTCACATTTTTCTCATTTTGTGCCATTTTTCCTGCTCTCTGTTCCCTCCCTCCGCTCTCCTCCACATCCCAAACCCCCTGTCTCTCCATTACTTTTCACAACACATGGGAGACGCACTTTCTTGTTCTTTCACTCATCGCGGAATGAATCCATTCCTTGTCTTTGACTTTGATGAATCATTCGGTCTCCCTTAAGAGGCCAATTATATCTGACAGAATAGCTTCCATGGCATTGATGTTTACCGAGCTAACTATCTGTTGCCAGGCCTCTGCTGCCGTTACAAAATGGCTGTCACTCACTTGGCTGAGCCCACAGTATAGAAAGCTGAAGAGGGGTTCTAGCTGCCAGTATCAAAAGTAAACAGTGAGCAAAGTGGTGACCAAAATGTCATCGTTTAAGGTACCACGTGTAACATATTACTGCCTAGGGTAGTAGATTAGCATTTTTGCTAACACTGGCATGTTAACCTTTTGTATTTTATTGAAATAAAAACCTTCATTTAGGTTGTAAACATTTACAAATATTGCTAAAATGATCAAAAGAATGTTAAGAACTTTTATGATGCTTTGTAAAAGATGACTATATTTTTTTCTGAAGATTCATTTGCTTGCTAACCAGCCAGCCCAAGCCAGCCCTATCTTGTAAGACTTCACTTGTAATGCAAACTCATCAGAGGTGAAAAAGGTGAGAGAGATGTGGAAACCCTAAGGGAGTCTGGGACATGGTTTTTAAAAGCGCTTTGAATGAAGTTGTTGTATGAATGCAAGTCCATCACCCAGTAGTATGAGCAACATCTGCCCCCTCTTTTTGGATTATGCCTCCAGGTATTACACACTTTCAAGCAAGTGGACCAGCGACAACCTCCTTTTTAAATGACATCGATATTTCTCCTTGAAGCCAGTCTAAGATAAATGATTCGAGACATTTCTGATATAGCAAGCGGCACAATAATTGACTCGTGTGATTATGATTTAATGAGGATTTTCACCCTTGCCAACTTGCCTCCCAACATAACAGAAACATAAACACTTTGAGGAATACTTTGAGCATTGGCTGTGTGTGGCACTGCTGGTAAAAGATTAGATGCCAAGCTGCACTTATCATGTTTGTGAGGCCGCTTTTCAATGCACTCTATGTTTTTGTGAATCAATTTGGATAAAAGCTGCTGTAAAATTATAGTTCAAGCACAAAGTAGAAATTGCACTTGTGATGAAATTATTTCTTTTTAAGAGATGCTGGCATACACAGTTGACGCCGGCTGGCTTACAACTGGGTGCAGATGGTCAGTGCTGAGCAGAGTTTGATTAGGGTGTCTACATAATGAGTGCATACAGGCACATAATGACACACACACACACACACACACACACGTTAAAGCTGTGGGGACTTTACACCGGCTATATTCATTTCCTAAAATAACTATGTTAAATTTACGCTATATTTCACCCTGAACCTGAACTTAAAAGCAAAGATTTAGTGACTGTTTGTATAACCCCATAAGATTGGAAGTGCCGACAACAGTGCAATACCAGGTTCGGGTCCTCATGGTGTAATATAATCAGGAGCCATCATGCATACTGTATTTGGCATGATGTCCACCTATTGGTATTCATCACATAGTGCAGGCTGCTTTGATCTCTGTCCCACTGATGCTCTTTGCGTTCGCCCTCAATTTCTCACTCTCAATCTGCCTCCGATCACTCTATTTACCTCAAAGACAGTTTGTCCATAATTTACTCTGATTTGCATGAGAGCCTTGGTGAAGCTGTCCTCTAAGTCAAGGTGGAAGAAGGACTGTTTGACAACTTGATCATACAAATGCAAACTGCAAGGCCACTGGGAAAAATCAATAAAAGAGTGTGACGAACACTCAAAAAGATGTAAATCCGGTGTTGGGTGAGCTTAGATGAGTTCAGAGCAGGGACGCTGTCTGATGAAGGGTTACGGATTGAAGTGCTTCTTGTTTTTATAACTGTATGGCTTTGTACATCTCAGATTCCCAAATGCTTTCATGCATGTTTAGTAAGTGTACTGAAAGGACTATTTCTAAAGTGTAATAACATTTGTAAATTCAAAAGCTTCCAAACTTCCAACTCACCCGAAGGTATTACATTGACTATGATAGAGAGAATAACTATATGCCTAATATTCTTTTTTGATAAACTGGTTATTTTTGGGTTATTTGTGGTTTAAAATGTTTTGAATCTGTTGATTTTCTTTTGACTATAGTAAGCATTCCAGCACCAGCCTTATTTGCATGTTAAATCTCCAACATGTCAAGTTATTAATGGCAGAAGATGCACAGCTGACATGACCTTCTAATGACCCTGGAACTTCTCGACACTAACTTTGAAAAGAGTCTCACCGAACATTACAGTGTGCAGTCAGGGGGGGGGCTCATGTGTTGTAAGGCATGCTGGCATGTGTATATATATATTTGATGAAATGGAGAGTAACGTTTCTTTACAGAGACATTGCACAGTGCTCTTCATCAATATATGCTCAACTGTGGGCTCCTTCCCTTTGATCTATAACAATAAAAAGGCAATTCTGAAGTTAGACGGGGAGGGCATTGATCTGGGCCTCGTGAAATATCAACTACGCATCCAGCCACACTTGGCTGAGCCCGCCGATCGAACTTTGGCAAGTCATGAGGTGCATGTGTGAGTGTGTGCGTGCACATCTGCAGGTATATGGACAGTGAAGGACCTTAGCACCACACGCAGTATCAGGCTATCTAATAAAAGCAGGATTATGGGGATAAGATAGGCGAGTAAAGTGATGTCTGCTGTCTTTGCTTTATCATTACAGTGTGGAACTAAGGCAATCCTTTGGCAGTGTGCTCATGCAAACTCTGACAGCCCTTGCCCCTGAGTCGCCCCATGCCTTGGGAAAATGTGCTGAGTTAAGAGTGCTTCATTAAACTCGTACACACACATATATGCACTCCCCCTCCTTCAGCCCCTATAAGTGTGCAGGTGGACAAACACACTTACTGTACAAACACAAGCACATATACGTAAGCAAAGAGATAGGACCCTTGTCGCCTGCAGTGGGCTTTGCTGGCTCTCTTCCCCCACATAACTGTTATTGCATTAGCTGTTGAATGTAATGATGGGCTGTGTTTTGACTGCTTGCCATCCTTAAGGGCCTGAAGACACTGCTTTCACACAGCAGAACGGGACACACCAAGGTCATGAAGGATTGAGGCTGACATACGAGTGTGTGAACTGAATTAACAGGAGTTTACGCAGCAGCGCAAGCAAAGATATAAAAGGAGTGGAGAGGAAGTTTTATATGTGCATGAGAAAGTCAATGACAGAAAATCTTCTGTGTTGATTTAATTCTGTTAGAGTTAACACCCACACCGTGTTATATGGAAACGTATAGACAGGGACGAGCAATTTCCCCAAAGTCATATCGACTTTGTGTTGTCAAGCAATCAATGTGTTTCAACAACTTGTAAAATATTAATGTAACGCACAAATGGTAGGGAAGTTGTTGTGTGGCTCTAGGACAAATGTTTTTTACAGTAAGAATAACACTATCCAAGTGTTTATGTTCTTTTAAATTCCAGTCAACTGAAATGAAGGTTCTGCAAAGTGTATGGTGTGAAAAAGCTAACACAGTTATCATAATACCAGTCTGAATAAGTAAGAGATTTCCTTTTGTTCTTTACTCAATCGAGTAAATACTGTGACCAGTGGGAAACAATATCAATAGGAACAATGCCTCATATCTAATAAATAAAGCCCAAACTCTAGAGGGTAAACAATGAAAATGTCTGTTTACCAAAGAAAACGATGCATTACTTTCAACAAAAGCAAGAATTCTTTGTGCAGCTAAGCCCATAATGACCCGATTTGTAAACAAAATAGACATATTAAATAACCTTATGAATAAAAACAGTAACATCGAGGGAACTTTTCAATAAAAGATATCTTAGATATAACTTCTTCATGTTGCACTGCAGCATAAAGAGTGAATAACAGCGTGTGGATTTCCATCATCACTACTGGAAGAATAGTGGGCTAGTTTAGTTTTAGAAAGCTCAGTAAATGTGTGTTGGCGAAAGCTGGCTCTGGAGAAATAGAAAAAGAACAAGAGAGAAACCCAATGATGATCTAAAAGGGAGTTACGGAACATGCAAAATCTCAAACGTATTGAAACAATAGACATTACCTCAAAGGCATAACAATCATTTTCTTCTTGTTTTCCAAGAAAATGAAGTAGTGCCTTAAATAATTGAAAAAGCGATGATGTTTATTGGTAACAACTGAGGTAGTAATCAGATGGTAAGTGATGCTGACACATTCTATTGCTCTTCTTATCTCCAGTCCTCAAGGGGCCATATTGATCTTTTGAGCACTGAAGTTCAGACAAAGAACTCCTTACCTCACTCCACCTGTCCTTTGAAAAGGTTCCTCTGTGTTAGCAGGGTGCAAGGACTGTCACAAATAGCCGCTTTCACACCAAGTACTTTGGCGTACTTAGTTCCCAGCACTTAGTTCCCAGCATTTAGTACCCCCATGGAACAAAGAGCCGATCGCGTTCACACCGGAATAAGTCCCTGAGGGAAGATTACGCAAATGAAGCCGCTGACGTCACTTCGTCTTCTTCTGCTTTGGGTGTACTGGCAGGCCGCAAACAACTTCACGGCGTATACTGCCACCCGAAGTCCCCGGAGTTGGGGACTGGCTTCAGTAGAAGCTGCTGGGACTCCCAGCAGCTTCTACTGAAGCCTTCCGAGTAAATCGCCAGAACGCCGACACCTCCTCATCTCCAACGCTCCCATGTTTTATTTTGTGTTGCCATAACTTAGTCTCTCTCCGTTGGTGCGCGGGGCTAATGCTAATGCTAATAATGCTAATGCCAGCAAATACAATGGCGGCTTTAAAAAACTTTGCAGAGTTTTACGGGGCGTGGTTTGCAATTCGCCCCAGGAAAGTACCACCTCTCACTAAGGCACTAAAAATCGAGGTAAAAGTTCTGTAAGTTCTCTTTTTGGTGTGAACGCAAAATTCCAGGCACTAACGGAACTAAACGGGAAAAGTACGGGTAAAAGTACTCCGGTGTGAAAGCGCCTAATGTAGTTGTCGATTATTTCAAACAAATAATAACAATGAAAGATTGTAATGCCTATTTCTGTTATTCCTTGGTTTTGAAACGAGACTTAATCCTGAAAGACAGCACACTCTGCTCTTTAAACACCATTTCAATGTGAATGATCAAATAGAAAAGCTTGATGGAAGCGACACCTCCAGCATGACTTCCCCAAGAGCTGTAACAGCCAACGCCGCTGTAGGGGTGCACTCTCTGTTATAAATCAAGAGAGCCGTTATTGGCACCTCTCTGTCACCATCTTGCTTTATAAGCAAGAAATATGTTCTCATATAAGCTGAAAGACAGGAAATGCCCAACAGCAGTGATGTCTAGACAGCCAAGCTCTCTATTTCCATGTTTCCTTTCCCATGAGATCGGAAACATTGTGCTTCGATAGACACAATAGTTACCCTGCTGTTGAAAATGCACCTAACTCACTTTCCATTCTTTGCCACATTTGGAACATTCACTTTAAATTCCTTTTTATGGAAGGCATAAATAATTGCACCCTTAAATAATTGTGATCAGGGGATAATTTAATCATTCCAACAGGCGTAGGTGCAAGTCAACTTGTACTGCTCTTTACTACACCTCTCCTGCTGGAAGACAGTTCAAAAGAAGACAAGATGATACAAGCTGCAAAGGAAGAGAAGAATAAACAATGCTGCTGAGGTTCACAGGGAGACCAGGTGACCTCTAAAAGTATTTTGATGGAATATAAATGAAGCTATAAATCATGGCAAATGTCTATCAGTTATTGCAATTTAGCAAAACAAACGTTTACCCTCTTCTTCTAGTAAGGATGGTGGTTTATTTATTTTATTTGCATAGTAAAAGGCATACAAATATATGGAGAGCCGGTCAAATTGGATAATGACGACAATAATGGTGTGTTTAGGTAAAGGATTGAAACATAATAGATGCTATCCTCTGATATAATACTTATATTGTATTTTAGATCTCCAGACACTCTTAAAGTCTGATGAGTGATATAAAAGGCTGAATAAATGAGTGATCAACCAGCTTGAGGATATGAGGAGGAGAATCACCCCTTATAGTAATAAAGGATGACGGTTCAGGGATTCTACCATCTATCTAAAGATGTGAGAATTCTCTTATTTATGGTAAGAAGACCTTGGAACACGTCATTAGCATAAAACTGTATGATGAATAGACAGCTCCCAAGGCAGCGTGCACTGAAGACAGAGGGAGTGTGTGGTGGGCTGGCACCCTGCCAGAGCACGCAGGGGTCAATTAGGGCACATCAGCTGGGTTTTCAAACAGCATAGAGCCTGACAGTCTGTGGGAGATCTCAGGAGGCCACACACCACTGACTCTTTGGGGTCCAGACAGCCAATTACGCTCCTCCAGGTGAGGGTAGGTTGGTAGAAGCAGCTTTCTTTTAGCAGCCACGTTGTATATAGTGAAAGCTGCTTCAGTGGTCCAACACTGGTTGAATGGTGTCGGATGTTTTAGGCAATCGTTGGGCCAATTACAGCGAGGGGAGAGGCAATTTGTGTTTGTTGGGTGGGTGGGCTGGCTTCCTGGCCAGACAAATCCATGAGCCTTAATGGCACCTGACAATTTCCATTAATAGTTACAATTATATTTTCTGAGGCTTAGGAACAAGTAGCTGCAACCATTTTTAGAATAAAACATGTTTTGCAATCTCTGTTATTGCGTTTTATGACAAATGTAGGAACAGAGATGGCAAAAGTACACACATCCTTTACTAAAGTAGAAGTACAGATACTCCTGTTTAATAATACTCTGGTTAAAGTAGAAGTACTGACTAAACTTCTTTACTCAAGCAAAAGTAAAGAAGTATGGGCTTGGAAACGTAAAAAGTACCCAGCTGTTTTAAAGAGTAACTGGTAACTGGACCTCACTCTATATTAATAGACCAATAATCGAGCCGAGTTTTCATTGGTCCCTCTTCTTTAGAGAAGACCAGGAAATGATGGATACACGGATCGTGTTGAAATCAATAGGCATGCAATGACTCTAAATAATAATGATCACGCCACCAAACGCAGATTAAAACTAAAGTAACAACCCTGTTTTGAAAATGTAAGAAGTAGAAATTAAAGGTATTTGTGTTAAAAATGTAAGAAGTCAAAGTAAAAAGTCGTCAAATACAAATACTTGAGTACAGTAACAAAGTATTTGTACTCCACTACTTCCCACCTCTGTGTAGGAATAATTTGATGGAAAATAATAATGGAGTCCTGGTGATCTTTGTCACATTGTACACCACTGTCTCCTCTCCTCCTGTCTCAGGTTTTGATGCATGAAGGAGACAGCGAGAGGTGAAATGGCAAAGCACTGTGCTGCGAGAGGAGGGTACAAAGATGGCCACGTGTACTACAATCCCACTTTGTGTGTCACAGTTTGTTTGTGTACACACCCATTAAGGCATCTTGACAATGACAACGTATGGCACTGAAAGCCTGCAGCAACATCCCTGCTCCAGCAGCATCCTGCCTCACTCTACTTTCAACATGGAGAGCACAGTTAGAGGACACAGCCACACACACACAAACACACACTGTCACAGGAAGTTGGGCTAAAAGTGTAGAGGACAGATGCATACTCAGCTGGGGAGAGAAGAGCGAAGCTAAAAGCATCGAAGGGCACACCTAACAACACAGTCACAGCGAGAGTGACAGAGAGAGAAACAGGAAGCTAACAAAATGGACAGCTAATGGCAAGTACATCAGGCAGCAAAACCCAACAAACCTCAACCTTGAGGCCACTTAAGCTCAGTTTTAAAGCAAATCAAAGCAGGGAAAGTTACAACAGAAATGTCAACAAAGATGCAAGATGTCAGACTTTCAATGCTTTTCTTGGTAGGTGAACCGATTCAATGTAATTGATTCTGGTTGATTTAGAAATGAATGTAAGATAAAGAGAGCGGTATAAGCGGAGGGAGAGAAAAAGATGACTTGAGGTAACCTTGTATAAGGGCAGTGGAGGTGTTAAGGCGTGGGTGAACGTCTGTGTGTTCTGATATTTGCTCAGCGAGGCAGACAAGATATGAACAATTTAAACTGCTCCTAACTTATTTGTGGATGATATTTATTCAAACTGGAAAGACGTGCAGTATTTCTCACTTAACATGAAACCCCAATTGAAATAAGGGCGTTGCTTCAGTCCATCAACTTTGAATTGGTGAAGACATTTAGTCAGAAATAAAACATTCCTTCACATATTGCGTTCTCTAGTCGATCCCCTTCACGACTGGTAACTTTCTTTCTGCTGAATCCGTGTGTTCTTCTTTCTTCATTAAACAGCATGTTTGAAAAGAGGGGCAAACTGTACCTTTTCGAGCGCCGCACAGCAAATTGCAAACCTTAGAGGAGTTCAGCGTGGGTTACAGGCAGGGACAACTGTCAGTGTTCACACAACTGGCTCTACCGCAGCCAATGTGTATCGACTCTGTGGGCTTCAGGTCTGTTGTGAACACATTCCTGACTCACCTCACCCACAGATGCATTCAAAGACATTGATTATTTCATTCTGTTCTCTCTTTTTCCAAGTCATCATCTTACCTTCACCTCTCCTGTTAAATGTTTTGTCGGTTTATGCAGGCATTCAAACTCTGTGAAAAGGGACACTTGGAGAGGAAGAGATGCAGCTGTTCCTTTTGTACCCTTAACTTCTCTTTACCGTTCTGACTGCCGAGGCCTGAAGTGTGTACACAGGAAGTGACATGATGCTGCTGGATTTAGAGAGGCGGGAGGTGGTTTGGGGGTTGGAGGAAGGGCTGGGAAATATGTCAATATTATATCGATATCGTGATATGATTTTAGATGATATTGTCTTAGATTTTGGACATTGTAATGTTGTTAGTGTTTACCTTGTTTTAAAGGCTGCATTACAATAAGGTGATGTACGTTTCTGAATGTTGCACATACTGTACTACATATTGGGGTTAGGGTATTGCAATACCTCCCAGGATATATATTACTTTTGATTACAATTTACAGAGCACAATTCTTTAATGTATATAGAACAAGAAATCTTAACGTTACAAAAAAATATCTTTCTAAATTGAACTGTAACCCTTAGTTGTTTTTTTTAAGAATTTCCACTGTAGCTTATCGAATTTATTCTGTATATTTTAAAGTGTGTAGAAACTCTTCTGAATATATGTCTGTTCATTTGTATTTTATTCTATTTTAAAGACATTTTGTAATCTTGTACATTGACTATCAAAATGCTTCTGTGGCAAAACAATTTCCCCATTTGGGATAAATAAAGTTTATATATTTTTCTCCATATTACCAGACTTGTAGGTTTTCTGTAATAAGTCTTAATGAATTAATAAATCTGTATAACCGATGATGATATATCAAAAATATTAAGTGAAAGCACAAATAGTCAACCCCACAATATCTGTGCAATATTTACATATTTGGTCAAAATTATCGTCATATTTGATTTCCTTCATAGTCTTAATTGGAGGATGGGGTCAACTGTGGTGGGGAGGTATTGCCCTCTTGTATGAGTCCAGACACACTCTCCTCTCTTGCTAGCAGCTCACATTCCCCAGTAGAGCCCCCCTCACTCTGTCCTAAATTAACAGTCTGGGGCTTCAGACATTGGCAGCAAAATCGCAGACAAAATGTCCAAAGCCGCAGAAAAGAACACACAAACACAGTCTAACTTTACTCGCGAGTACACTTCCACTGACAGGCGGACCTGATGAAGCGCATTGTTCGCACAGTTGCACTTGTGATTGAATAAATACTGTATGGACTTAGAGACCCGACATGAGCTTCCCAGTGTGCGATGATTTACTGCCGCTACCTGAGTCTTGCTGTCGTCAGCAGGGACGCCACTGCTGTGCAGGAAGGGGTCCTGCTTTATTGATACGCTTCCACTGACTTCACACAATACCTAAGCCCTAAGCCCAAACCTCACCACGGAACCCTTCACCCGTATCCCAGTGCACACTTGATCCGTGTTCTAGTATTAAACCAAACTTCAAAATGAATGTTGTAACTTTTCAGATGTTTAACGGTTGATGTTTTTAATAAGCAGTAACACTGACCAACCAACGGACTGGCAACATTTCGAATATCAGAGTGTTTCCATCCTCATTTGCAATTCACTCAGTCATACCATCCTTAGACACATCAGTGCTTAGAGCTAAATGCTAGCGTCAGCATGCTGTGGCAGGTATAATGTTTACTATATTGATCATTTTAAATGAGTGTGTAAGCCTATTATTTTTAATTAGTTCCAAATACAAACTACAACTGAGGCTAATGGAAATGTCACCTTTTCAAGTGTTTGATCATTAAATGCAAATGAACAAAAAGTTAAAATAAAAACGTTTTGACCAGATGATGGTGGAAGATGAAAATTCAACGTATCATCGAATGTGGAAAATGCATCAAGTGTGTATCATAAATGTGACTTCAATGGCAATCCGTTTTATACAGGCACTACTGTAGCAGTTGACCAGCTGATCACCTGACCGAGTGACACTGTCAACATTAACGACACAATGTAAGTATAGTACACAAGCAAGCAACACTCACAGTCCTATGTGGCGTGGTAGGGCGGATCAATGTGTCAACACAACAAAGCCAGGGTGGTGGCCTCCTCGCGGCATGACAAGGTGGGAGATATTGAGTGCCTGGCCCCTGATCCCAGCGGTGGAGACGGACCCTCCGGGGAGGAAAGACAAAAAACGGAAGCAGAGGAGATGGAGAGACATGAGAGCTCAAGAAAAAAAGTGATGGCAGAAAGAATAGAGAGGGAGAGTAATGATGGTAAAAGAATGAGACAGGGGAGATAAAGGTCTTAGAGGCCTAGTGTAAGAGGCAGAGGAGGGGCGGAGGGAGAGGGGAAGGTAGATAAACACTACTGTATGAGAGGTGGGTGTGTGTGTGTGTGTGTGTGTGTGTGTGTGTGTGTGTGTGTGTGTGTGTGTGTGTGTGTGTGTGTGTGTGTGTACTGAGGCTGAAAGACAGTGAAAGTAAGAGAAAGAGACTGCTTCTGGGTGTATGCCAAGTGCATTTGTATCATGTTCCTAGACTTTTTATTGTGTGTGTGTGTGTGTGTGTCTTTGTTCCCTTCGTACAACAAAACAGCACACAAATATACACTAACAGTAATTTACAGGCACTCAATTGTATAAACAGCAGTGCCAACAGTGATCAGAGCAGAGTCCCAGCTCCGCTCATCAAAAGTAACATCTTTGGTGTTTTTCCTCGCGTTGCCGTTGCATATTATCCCCAGATTTCACAAGTGGATGAGCACTGCGAGGAGTTGGCCCGTGCATAAACAACAATGATCAAGCATATGTCGGAGAGTTTTGGAGATAAAGAGGCTTTTAGTCTGCATGTGTTGTCAGTGCAGATATTGTTAAATTAAGGCAGTAAATGTGGATTTACATACTTACAGATATCAGAGTTCCTGTTTATATGTAAGACAACAGACTATAGGGCACAGACTGCTGAGTGTCTCAACAACCTCTTTGGAATTTCTTTTGTGGCTCGGAGTGTCCTTTACTCCCAACATGAGAGAATCACTTTCATGTCCATGTGTATCTCTGTGATACTAGCATTGCGGTTGTAGTATAGAATACATAACTGTTGTATTTGAATATCTATAGGAGCTTGCGTCAGATGGCGATGGGGGCTCATTCCCCACTACACACAATGCTGCATTGCGGAGGAATCCCTCTCCTCTGTACAGAGCACGGGGGCATTAAAGATGTAACTGTTCTCTGTCCAACATGCTCTGTCTCTGGTCTTCACAAAGAATACAGGCTCTGCTTCCTTTGCTCATATGTATGTCATCATTATTTGTATTTAACCAGGAGAGTCTGAGGAACATCCTTTTTCCAGGGCCAGAAAGGGCAGAAATTAATTTGTTTTTAAAGTACTGATCTAAAAGAAAAAAGCATTTTCCCATGGACTTATGGACATTCTAGTGAGATCAGAGATTGTTGTCTGAGTTATTTCATTCTACATAGAAATATAACAAAAGAAACTTGATGCATGGATTGTGTATTTATCCTGTGTGTCACCGGCAGTATTAGTTCACTCTGTGTTTTAGTTTGTTTGTTAGTTCTGTGTACAGTTTTGTTTTGTGTACAGCATGCCGTGTTGTGTATGCATACACTATTTGCATGTTTGCTCTACGGGTAGCTAATGTGTGTGTGTGCACGTGTTTGTTATTGAATGCAGCTGGCTTAAAATCCTGATGGCCCGGCTCTGGGAAAAAGAGAGGGGGGGGAGTCAGAGAGGCAAGGATAAAACGGAGCGGGTCCAATCCTCTGAAGCTGATGACTGTGTGTTTGTCAGAGCAAATTTATTTATCACAGATGCCAGGGAAATTAGCATTGAAATGATTCTGGTGACAGATTCGCCCTGGATATCTCCGATGGCAGACACCCAAAATGTTTATGTTTACAGAACTGGAGGGGAGAGTAGAGAGGGACAGGGGTGTGAGGGTGAGCGAGGGAGAGAGACTATGCGGTATGAAGGAGATAATACGAGAGGTAAGATTAGGTCGAATAAAAAGCCAGAGAAGGAGAAATTGGAGAAAATGCTGAAAAGAGAAAATATGTAAGAAGCCCGAGAAGAAGAAAAAAGCAAGACTCTAGAGGACGAGCTCCGCTGTAGAAATAGTTGAATTGTGAGTCACGCTTGATAAGGACTTCAGCTGAAAAGGAGAGTGCTCCTCCTACACAGAGGGAGTGAGAGAAGAAGAGCAGAAAGGAATAACAGAGAAAGATACTTCTCTATGTATGAGAGAGATACTGCCCGTAGACCAAAGATGCAAGGAGAGCAGAAAATGGAAGGGGAGATTTAAAAAAAGTGTGAAAAAAGTTTGAAGAAGCAGAAAAAGCCGGGTCAATGCAGAGGAAGACATCAAGACGAAGGCTTCAAAGAGGAAGTGACAGAGTGGAGAGAAGAGGGAGAGAAAAAGGCGACAAACAAAGCCAGCAGTTCAGTTGAAGGCATGTATATGAAGAATATGCTTCTTCTTCTTCTTCTATGTGCGTAATTATTTCATCCTAACTATTGTATTATTAACCATGAATAACAGTAAGCCTATCTCCTGGCTCAGGAAGAGGAATGAGAGACTTTAATGCAGAAGAATAACAGAGTCAGAGGAAGAAATGGATGAGAAGAAGAAGAGAGAGGACATTTGCAAATTGCTTCAGGAGAGCGCAGAGAGCAACAGTGTGTTGCCATGGTAATAGATACACTAGTGGCTAAGTGTGACTGTGGGCATGTAAATGAATGTGAATGTGAATCTGTGCAATTCATTACAAATCAAATATCTCGATTGAATTCTCTCACTTATTGCACCTACGGTTTACTGTCAGGGGGTGTCATCATGATCCCACCTCTCAAACACATTCCAGAAGCTCATTATGCACGCAGGCATCCCAGCCGCCATCCCATCATGCAATCTAATTGCTAAAAGGAATGTGAGCTTTTCATAGAAAATGAATCAAGCCTAAGTTTCTCTCATGCAGCTCAACAGAATCTTTGGGTACTCGTTAATGAGAACTGCAATAGCACTCTGCAGCTAATACTCGCATCAAAGTGAACTGCTAGCTGACTGTGACTAAACAAGAAGAGATTGCCCAGCATTATTCATCATTGAGCTAGACTGTAAGCATATCCATAAGGGATCCATGAAAACCTTATTAAATTATGCAATAAGACCTCAAATTAACCACTTAGTGTCTTCATTTTGGGTGTTTATTAAAGAAATCAAAAGCTTCTGCTAATGTTGCACTAGGCTAGTTAATCAGGCAAGGAATTATTCACTGCAATTATTACCATCCAAATGTGTACTTATAACCGAATCAGAGCACATTCTTGTGAGAGTTACACCAAACACTGACTAATAAGTGAAGCGAAGCCAAATCAAGTTCTCAAAGCCTGCATAATACCATATCAAATGTAGGACCATCTGCAAATACCTTAGGTTGAGTTTAAATGAGATGAAGCAGAAGAAGCAAAGTAAACAATCCTGCCGTATAATCTTCTAATGCAGAGATGCTACAGAATAAATCCCTCACAGGCTCAGACTGAGAATGTATCCTTCTGTTTACCTCTGATTGTGCAATTAAACAACTGAAGGGGCTGCACTGCACATATGCCTAGACTGCACAATGGGCTGGGTGTTTTTCTACTTGCTGAAACAGAGCGAAGAAGTTGCATAAGCACAGTGTGCTGTTTGTTATCTGTGTTTCATTATTGTAATGAACCAGTGTATTATGAGCTGAGGCTGGATGGGTAGTGACCCTCGCTGCGGTGAGTGCTCGGGTGTTGGGAAGAAGAGAGGATGTTTCTGGGTCACCAGCTGCCAACGTTTTCTGCAAACACAGCACTGCTAGACCTCACCAGCTGTTTTCTCTCTCCATCTCTACCCCTTCCAACTTCCTCTCGTTCTCTCTGTGTGTTTTCTCTCTTCCCGTTCTCACTACATGTTTCTGTACGCCGTTCCCAGATGCTTGCCTGCGGCTGGAGGAAAATTAGCTGTCTCCTCTCTTACGACAGCCGTACTACTGTGTGTCATTTTGTTTGCATATTAATAGAAAATAGATAAGTGGGAGTTAGGCAGGTCTTAAACATTAGGAAATATTGATCATTAGTGAAGGGGGGGAGAACAGGGGCTCATCATGGCTTTGATTTTGGCTGTGGTGGTATAAAGGAGGAAGGGTAAATCATACACTCAAAGAAAAATGTGATTACTCTCTACCCTCTGATTCACTTAATTACCACTCCATAACCTTCAAATGAAGGGGAATGGAAAGAGGGAGGGGGGAAATCAAGATATATAAAAAAAAAGGATAAAAAAAGAGGACAAGAGAAGAAGAAGAGAACGGATAGAGCAAGAATGCAAATGAGAGTGGGAAAAGAGTAATTGGACAACAGTGATAATGCTAATCCTACAGTAGTTAAATATGCATAAATTGGATTTAATCCATGGGGCGGCAAATGCGTGCAGCCAGAGTGGTAGAATTGGTAAGTGTGTTTTCCCATATTATGTATGAGCCATTTAGACTTCATGCTTCTGTTTGAAATGCTAATGCTTGCAGTTTGTGTGCATGTGTGGCTATGTGTGCCTACCTTGTTTGTGCTGTTGTGGGCCTTGAACCAGTGTCTTTTATTCTATCCTAAAACATTCATGTTTTCTTTTTCCTCTACAAAAGGACATGAAAAGGATTTGAGAGTGCAACTGTTTTGACTCATGAATATGGTAAACCGTGTGTAAAAGCAGGTGTGAAGAGAGAAGTGAGTTTTTGAATAGGAGGTCAAATGTTTTTGTTGCGTAATTGCGATTTAAAAGCGTCCTCCATGACTGATGAGAGGGCTTTGCCAGTTCTCGCAGGCCTGCACTCCAAATGATATCTTGATCAATATGTTCTGAGCTCCGAGCTAATCTCTTTATAGTCCGCACGTACGGTTCTTTTTCCAACTTTGTGTTTTGGAGATAAAAGATCAAACACAGTCGGTTACGGGGATTTACGTGAGGAGGTCACATGCAGCCACACAAACAGATATCCACGGCACACACTTACAACTTAAAGTAAACTCCCATGCGCTAAGATTCACAAAAGTCAAGCTAACCCACAGAGGAATGGGCTTCACTGACACATATGATAAAGCCGTACAAAATGATGTGAGGCATTTGCGCTCTACACGGACACACACATGGAAAGAGGAGATAGTAACACTTAAAGGCAATGCCGCTGGATAACTTGAATTTAAAAAACAAGAGATCAATCACGTCAAATGTTATCATTTCACACACGCGCTTTGAACCGAGGCTGGGAGAAAATGTTAAGCACTCTGACAGCCGCCAATATGCCCTTGAACGCACTTCACACTCAGTTCAGTGAATCTACGGGGAACGGTAACAGCAAAGTGCAGCGGCCCCAGCTCGCCGCTGTTCAACAAAGAAAGGAAGAACTTTGGTCTTCAGCAAGTCAATATCTTCTGAAGCTCAATCACGTCCGAGCTCTCTGATCCTGAGTGACCCTGCATATATATATTGAGATTTCCCAAGGCAGTGCACTTTGGCTGTCCAGTTTTGTGTATTAAAAGTTTCAGACAAAGTTTTATCTTACTCGTCTTAAATCTTTAAAGGAAGACTTCAACCTAAAAGCCCCTGGATGCATTAATGATGACTTCAGTGACGTGTGTTTATTGTGAGCAGATCGATTGTGTTTGTTCATCCCAAGAGAGAAGGATAGAGGTGAATGTATAGGAGATCAAACATATGGTTCATGATGATAAAGGCCAGACGTGTGTCCTTTCAAAACTGATAAGCAGAATTTAAATAAAACGTTCCTAATTATTTCACATTTTGGAACCCGTTTCCATCAAAAGGACAAGCTCTCGACATTCAAGCATTCTTGTGCACAAATACTTCCTGAGCTAGCAAAGGTTACAGCTCAGATGGAGAAGATGTTGTTAATGTTTACAACTCATGCTCACCTCAACGCTGAAAAGTGAGGCCGGTATGGTTCAATAGAAGAACGAGTTCATTCATGAGACTGCTCACAACAAGGTCTGTGGATTCTCTTGAGTATCCCAGTAATGATTTCTGGAAATAGAAACTGCTGTTGAAAACAAGTTAAGTACCATCTGGTTCCATTACATTCAAGAGATCGATAAATAGCACTACAAGGGGAAATCCGTCCATCTGAGGCTGCACTGTACCTCTAACTAAAGAGGTATCCTTTTAAAATGCACTTTTCCATTTGCTCCACTTAATCATAAAAGCTACTTTAAAGAAGCTATAATACATGTATTTCAATGATGTGAATTGTAAGAGTGATGTAAAGAATGAGAGCTGTGTTCCTCAGAAAACATCATGTACTGAACGTTTCCCTGACTGCTGTGTAGGGTTGCTAGGCGCACATCGAGTCCTGCAGCAAATGGCAGTGACAACCACTACTTTGCAAATTAATTAAGGCATCACAGGAACAAACCGGGACCTTCTGTAACAGCTATTGTAAAGTGGAAAAGACTTTAGACAAATCAGTACATGTGAAAACAGCATGAGGACAGGAAGAAATGACTAAATCACACAGAGGAAGAATAGGAACTAACATGAAAGGTCTGATGTAACAGGAAGGATGAGGGAAGGTTGGAATTAGGGAAAGACGTGGAGGATGAACTGTCAAAACCACATAAGCTCTGTCACCATGAAATACACTCTCTCACCAGCTCCCTTTACCGCTTTCTCAAAGTCTAGCCTGAGTGATGCCCATTTTTTTCATAAAAGTGCCACTTTTTATATAAAGCTCCTAATGCTGTGCTCTAAGAATCATTTCTAATGTATTCTCAGCAGCCCTTCTCTGCCAGCCAAGGCTATTATAGGAAAGTCAGGATGATGTGCTGTCAGAAACCAGAGGAATAGATGTCATCCGCAGCAATAAGCTGTAATAACTACCGTCAAATTATTTTCAGGGCCTAAGTAACTTTTCCCTCATCTCCACTTTGCCCCTGGCGCCTCTTTTGCAGCGTATCAAAAGCTTATTATCATAATTGCATAACTACCCATATAGCATTTGAGATGTTGAATTGAGGCAATATGCCTCTTCTCACCATTAACATACAAGGAGATGACTCCCCTTGTGCACACAAATCCTCCTCTTCATGTATTTTCTCTAGCATACATGTGGTTCTGCAGTGTTCACGTGCACAGTCCGCATGTTCTGTACAGCAGGCACTTAATGACTGTGCTGACTCTGCTTGGCATTTACATTTGCCTCTTTTCCTCAAGAGGATGATTCAGGTGTGTTGGTAAAGGAGGATTAGCGAGGGTGGAGAGGGAGAAAGAGGGAGAAAGAGGGAGACCGAGCACTTGGCTGTGTTTAGGGTGTCTCACTCTAGTTAAAGTGACATTTTGGTGAGATGTGCACTTTCCAAAAGCCCTGTGGGGGTGCAAGGGGCATGCCCAGCCATGCCAGCCCTCTCTGTGCAGTCACACTGTACCCTGACACTAAGCACAGCAGGCAGCCCAGGCCATGCGCCCAAACACATTATACTCTTCCCTATCCAACACTTGAATTAAAACACATTCATTTTATAATACCTGACATAAATCTAATATACACACACGGACCTTTATCTGCTGCACAGTGACAGTGAGATTATACAATTGTGTCTAGCGCTGCACGATACATTTGTTTGTGCATCGTCACTGCAATTTGCAAAAGTGGGATTGCAGGCTGTGCAAAGTCAAGTAAGTTCAATTAGCTCCAACACGTCATGATACAACTTCATTGCTGCTACGACACTTCTCATTTTCCATGACTAATCTACTGTACAAGAGGAGTATGTCTAACACAATTTCCTCAGATTTAAGGGTTCTGGGAACTGGGAGTTTGTGGGTAGCGAGTGACATGTAAGCTCTGCAAACCACCAAACGCGCTTCTTATTAATCAATTCATCAAACAACCAAAGCAGGCCTCGCTGTTCATCGACCGCCGGCTGAAAATGAGCAGGGAACAGCAGAGAAGCACGGGTAGCAAAAAAGATCTTTGAAGGGTGATCCAATAGTTCCCTTTGATGATGAAATAAATGCATATGTCCATCCCTACTATAAACACATTTGTATGGAAATATTTGTATGGAGAAAGGATGATGTTGAGAAAAAACAGGCACTTTGTTGTCCTGTAGTGAAAAGTCCTGTTGTCTTCATATGGTAATGTACTGTATAGTGCAGGGACATGTCTCTTTATGCCCTCTGGAAGTCAACGTGAGCACTTTCATAGAGACACCAACCACATAATGAAGGCTTTATAAGCACAGCCAGCTCCCTGTGTTCTGCATACGACCCATAAGGTCCCGACCCATGGTGACTGCAAAGTGATGTGATTGAACAGGACAGTGGTTTCATGGAGGGATTGAGTGAGAATACTGTGTGTTCTGAACTTTGACACTCTGTTATAGAATCATCTAGGGTGGATTTAGAGGGGCTGAAAGGCTACAAAGGGCTTTCATTCCCTATGATACACAGCAGGCTGCAGTATTGACTGAAAACCACATTACAGAATACACAAAATACACACAACAATCAGCCAGTTTACAAGCCTGGGCGCTAAGTGGGGACAGTATGAGGCAACACAGGTGGGGGTTAATGTTACAGCTGCGCTTCACTACCCTGCCAACAGCACTGGTAAACAAACTGCAGATATACTGTAGCTACTCGCACTCAGAAATTATGAAAAACTATTTAGATGTATTTCTGTGTATGTACAGATTAAGTGCCGAAGCTATTTTGTGCTACAGGAGAGCACAAGGTATTAAGCTACTGTATGTCAGTGTCTACAGCTAATCTATCCAATTAGCTATGGTGACATTAATGTTGGAAACTGTAGCATTAGCGTCAGTCAGTTGGTGCCAATCAAACTACATTTGCATTTCGGTTGCTCGAGCCCCACTTTTAACGACCGCACTGAACTTGAACGTACAAGCGAGGCATCAGGTAAGCTTTAAAACACGACAAGCGGCGGCAAGGCAGGTTCATCCATCACAACAAGGTGATTTCTCTTTTCTTTTTTTTATAACCAAAGCCACAGGAGCTGGTCTGGAGCCAAGCATATGTGCTGTGCTGTAAACAAGAGATTTTATTATTAACAGCTAATAAAGCCTAGGTCATTGGAAGGCGCATAATGTGCAGGGTAATTTGTTCCCAAAATGATAAACGGGGATACCATTAGAACAAGCTATGCATACAAGGGTATTTGATTTCACACAGACTTGGCCCTCTTATGGGACTCTAAAGGCAGAGTACTGAGGGAACCTGTCTAAAAGCCTCAGTGCTCTGAGAAAATGCATGCAAGTGCACAACCCATCAGAGTGAGCCCATTCATCCTTATGGGGCTCTGGGGCCTTTTCACCTGCTCAGTATGGTAAGTGTCACGTTATGTTTTACTGAATGAAGACTAGCCGACAGGTGCTATGTTAAGAAGAGCAGCTTAGGCTAACTCTGCAATGCTTTGGATGGTCTCTGTGGAACACAATAGCCAGCTACTGTTAAAGAAAGAAAGCCAGACGGTTCTTAATGGCTTGTGTTATCCGGAAGAACCTGCGGCTTCAAGAGCAAGAATGCCCTTTTGGGTAAAGTACAGTTTTACATTTTGAACACTGCTTATTCATTTCCTTGCCCTTCTCATATCTGTGTGATAAATAAGAAGCGTAGCTCATCACAAAGACTGGAAACTCGATGAAACAGCTAGCCTAACGCTGCATAAGCTTAACAAAATGCGCTTTTAAAGCTCACAAATCAACACCTACAATCTCATTTGTATAATCTGTGAAAGAAGTGTAAAGGCTTGGCCAGTCTGAACATTAAAAAGGAAAGCTTTAGTCCTCTTGTGGGAGTCACATTTGCACACTATGGCCGCTTCCTGTCCTCCATCCTTTTACCTCACAGCTGGCAGGGCTGATATCCCATGACAGCGCAGGGGTACAGAGAAATGATGAATGTATTTGCAGCTCAGCCCAGGAAACGTCCTCGATATTGGTGAGCAGTGTGGCTGGCGGAGCAGCAGTCGGCACGGTGCCCGTTCTGGGCCAGCCTCTCAAGGTTTGGCTCCTCAGACGGACGGAGTGATGGGTCTGGGATCATCAGGGAACGTGGTGCAGATTATCAGAGATGAATGGCTGCATTCTGGTTTTTCAGCTGTTGATCCATTACACTGCTGACTAGTTTAATCTCCAATCACAGAGAGTTACTAACAGAATATTGATGCTCTGATACGATCTTATCATGCAGTGTTTTGAGGGTGTTTTTACAGGGAGATGGGAAGAATTGTGTTCTGGAAAAAGCACTGCTGCTCGCTTTGATCTTGGCAAAAAGTGTGTGATTGGTCTGCCATTTTCGACAACAGCTTCCTGCTCATAAGTGGAAATATGAGTCATCAAAATCCACTAAAATGCGTCTGTCCTTCCCAAAAACGCATAAAGATCACAAGGCTGATGATGAAGACACTATCATAATTGAATCCTTTTAATCCAAACATTTTAAGCAGTGCAACTCTAGATAATGCTTTACACTTCAGTTCCTGTTTGTTTATTGTGTGTTCACTGTGTTTGATTTAGAGACAAACATATCTTTCAAATCCCCAAATTGTGTTCTTCAACAAACGCATATGCATACTAAAAGAGATGTCGGAGTGTATAAACGTCAACAGCAACTTTTTATGCCTGACTGAGATAGAATTTGAATGACACCATTCATGCCGTTACATCACAACAGCGTAACCTACATGAAAGCTTCTAACAACTACTCTCAGGAAAAAGGGAAACTAACAGAACAAGCACGGGGAAAAGAATCAAGCCCAATCACCTCCAGGGTTAACCGCTCTGCAAGGACATTGCTAGGCTATGACCATCTTCTTAACTTTAATGGAAATACTTCTATGGTTCAACAAGCACAATCAAATACAGAGCGCTATCAACCTTGCTGACCAGGAATGTTCAATTTGCGCTTCTTCCTCTTGTTCTTTTCTTTACATGAGAGACTGAAGTGTATATACTGCATTCACACACACACTGGTCTGAGACTCTAGAGACACGCAGCGCCCTTTTCTCTCTCCCTCGTTTTCTAATCCTGGCAATTAGCGGGAAATAATTAATGATAAAAAATGAAAAAGTTGAGGGGCAGGGAGCCTTGAAGATAGAGTTCTGCACCGTAAGCATTCATTTCCCCCTCTCAAGGTCCTCAAGGTCCACTGCTCTCTGGCTCTGATCCTCGTACAGCTACTGGGGGAGGGACTGAACAAAGGCCTCTTTGATATCAGCTAGCCCTCCGTCACTCGATTTATCTCGCCTCCTTTGTTTGTAGTTTCCTGTTTGTGCATACAACTTATATACTCCCATCTTCTTTCTCAATATCTTTCCACTTGAGGTCATCCCCTTAACAACAATGCTTTGGCCTGCCATCTTAGGGTCCATCTGAAACTACTTTGAAGGTTACAAGAGTCATCTGCTGCACCCCCACCCAAGTAAGGTTTTGTTTGATTGCCTCCCTGTGAAATTAATACAACTAGCTATTAACAACCTGGTATAAATAGGAGGCCAGTTAGATGTGTAGCTGTGTGATGCAGCTGAACCTTGGTCCTGCAGTGCAGCGATGGAGCTGTGAGTGGTGGGGGGAACGGGGAGGTCGTGACCTTGTGAAGTCACTCCGGGGCCACACACAGGCGTAATGCGGCCGTGTGATCAGAGAGAAAATGCAACGTCATCGCAGTATCTGGAGCGACTGTGATGTGATGTCTGAACAGGCTTTTTTTAAATTATGTGCAGCTGTTTGTAAACATTTAGATTTTCCCCAAGGAAATAAATATTCATGTTAATATGTAGTTCAGTTTGCATTTGTAAGTGCACACATGCATGTACAACAGACAGACAGACAAACAGCTGAAATAAAGGAGAGAAAAAAAAACACTCCTGAGCACTCCTGCCCCCTGGTGGCAGTTTGCAGTTTCACCTCCTGACGGTGTGAGAAGGCTGTGCTGTCTCAGTGAAAGAGGGACCGCTGTGAGAATAGTCTGGGGGTTTCGGCTTATTGCACCACCTCTCCCTCCTGAAGGGTGGCTTTGATCTTTGCATACATTTAAATTCCAAAGACGCTAACAAATACCAAGGGGTGGTACTGCTCATTCATTCATAAACACAGTGACTGGGATTTAGATCTTGAATTACAGGAAGAGTAGGCATCATTTCATAATACTCTTGCAAGCTAATTATATTTCATTAGGTAGACATGTTCTAATGCTTCGAGTCTCATTTTGAATATTACAATATAGAGGTGTTTTAGTGCCATTGGCAGTGATCATTTAGTACAAATCTGAAGCACGCAGATACACCAGTTCTTTAACAAGCATGTCAGATTTACTTTCTTATCCTGTCTTTTTGGACACATCGGTTTTTTTCATCTAATCTAAATCCACTGCACACTTTACAGAAATGCAGTGCGATAATACTGATGAGCCAGTGTAAGACTACAATAAAGTACAGAAGGCAGGGAAGGATTATGACACAGTTTTGGAAACGCTTTATGAAAAACCTGTAGAAAAGTATATGATCAGGTGGATCAGAGATAACACTGTGACCGCAGTTTATGGTTTTGGCCAGCAGATGGCATCAGCAGTTAGTGCAGTGTATTGTGGTGCAGTGCTATCACCCCCCTTGGTCAGAGTTCATAGTGAGGCAACTGCATTTGGGAAATATGATAGTAACCAGCTTTTGTCATGCTGACCATGTCAACCTAAGTCCCAGATTTTATGAAACAAAACACATGCATTCACTCTTAGCACACTTGGATCCCTTTAACTCAGTCTCCATCAGTCTCTACTTTCAATGTTCAACTGCTAACACTCCCACACACATGCATCCCTGTCAAAGCCTGTGGGAAAGAAAGAAAGAAAGGAAAATCGAGAGATCATTAATACACATGCTAAGGAGCATGGTCAAACTTGTCGGGGGGGATCAATAGAAACATCAGAGGGAGGAAGAGGAAGATTAGATATTGACTGAGGTAATGGGGTGAGGTGAGGAAAAATTGCATTTGGCTAACTGGTGTTTTCATCTAGCATTACTAATGTGGCCAGTCTAAATGGAGGGAGTATTTTTGCTTTGAACTGTTAAATATAATGCAGACTCATCATCAACATTAAGAGTGTAAGAAGTATTTAAATAAGGTGACTGCACAAACACAGAAAACGGTAAACATTTTCCTTAGATGGATTTATAAATGTTTAACACTGGCACCATTAATGAAATAATACCCATTTAAAAAAGCCAAAGAATGCTCATTGGCTGGAATAGACATGAATTTGTTACAATTAGAATTGTTGTTCTTTTGGGGGGGAGTTTATGCCCATGTGCCCTCCATTGTTCGTCACCCAAACTGTATCAGAAATCTGAAAATGTTGGGAAAGATACCAACTATCATTATTTTTCTTATAGCCTCTTTGTCTTGAGGCTGTTTCTGACTTCTGACTACCAAGTCACAGGAACACATCATCTAGTCATCTTGTTTATTGCCAACACCATCATCATCCCTGCTACAGTGACACCACAAAGCTCAAACTTTCCTATAAGACAGGAATCAGCACTTTGTCAACTCATGGTCAAGCTCACAAAAACAAAAGATTAGAAAAACAAGATGACACATAAGAGTCACAAGTAATACGAATGCACTCCCATGGTATTATACAAAGGACGTTAGTTGCGAAACAGATACCGACATCAAACACACATCAACCCTGAAAGTTGCGCTTTCAGTTACAATACTGATGACAACAGCATACTATGCTAATATTTCACTTCTTGCAGTGAAAAAGACAAAGCATCATAATCAAAACAACACCTCTCTCAACAACAAAAACAAGCTAGGATTTATCATGGCTGGAAAAAGTGGTTATTACCCTAATATTTACATTGCTGCCAACGTAAAAAAACAAAAACAAACAATGAAAATATATATAAATTATCTACATACTTGACTTGTTGCCTGGGCAGGTCCTCCATCAACGTTTTGCTGCAGTCATTGTGCAGGAGCCATTCATCCTACCATTCTGTACGTGAGAGTATTTGTTTCACCATCTAAAATAAATAAACAACGTTAAGTAAATAAGACAATACAATACAATGGTATTTTATTCGCACAATATTTAGACTTGCTTTGCATGCTACCTTTAAAAAATGTGTACTGGATATGTTTTGGCCTATAGGCCTATAGCTACAACTTAGTACACTTTAGCTAGCAATTAGCCGTCGACTTTAGCTTTAAGTGCGTAGTTACATGTGGCGTAACCTACAGTGTATAATGGGAAATGGGCTAAAGCTCACGCTAGCTTTGCTAACAAGTATATCCATTATGTTGGGGTAACGTTAGCTTAAGTTAGCTAAAAGGTCGACACTAAGTTAGGTTGCTAATTAAAAGTCTGACATTTAGCATATTCTAGACGTAATAGTAGTGCTAACCAACATGACGTTCTAAAACCATAGCTTGTCGTTGTATGCCTACAATGGAACGATGGTGGACAAGGACATGTTATCTTATATTTATATGAACTTCATAATTTACCTGTCTTTGGCATTGCTGGTGGTGTTGTTTTGAATGTTGCTTGATAATATGTGCACTCACTTGGTCCTGGCAAACGGTTTAAAGGGTCACTTCATAAAAATGTAATCTAACTTTCTCCTGGTTATAAAATATTAAGCGAAAAGCCTGAATAAATGACAAGAGAACCAAATGGAGATGCATTCACACAGGTGTACTGCATTGCACAACTAAGCAATTAACTGCCCAGCTCTGTATAAAGAGGATTGAATATCATTAACACCCACTAGTTTATTTGTATGTAGCTCTTTGGTATTTGAAGCATATTATGACCTAGGCCTATTTTGTTTTTAAATATAATATTGCACATTTAGCCCAAGTAGGCTTTTTTCTGTTTTACATAACTCCAAATTGTATGAAGTTTGTGTTTTGATAAACAAGTAGCCTAGCTTAGCCATGCCTATTGGCAGCATGTTAATAGGAAAATAAGTATTGGTATTGATGTCAGTGTTGTACTTTATACCTACCTATTTTTCTTTGAATCGTATAAAAACCAAAATTCCTTTATAAGAGAATTTGCCAACTTGGAGTGTGTTTGCACAAATCAGCACTGTTGTAAGGTCTACACAACACCTACATTTGTTTTAGATTATCCTAAAAGAACTCATGGGGATACCAAATAAAGTAAAATTAAATGTGTGATTTTGTCAGCAGATATGTGGAGGGCCTTGAGAGATATAGGCCTAGCTCCACAGGTTCTCTACACAGCTTTTATTAACAGGCGTTTTGCCTTATAACCAGGAAGTGGTGACAGCAGTTGACTTTGTTGAAATTCATCAATCAGTTATCTGCTGGTGTTGGTATTCAAACAGACCACAGGGTCACTCGTCATTGATCACTCTTCTTTGTGCAGCTACAGGAATAGGTCTCTCTGAGATTAACAATGCCTTGGAAAAAATAGAAAGAACATGGATTATGAAAGCACAAAAATGTATCTTGAAAACCAAAATGTACCAATTGTACTTCATACAATTTGGAGTTATGTAAACTGTGTGCATAACAGAAAAAAGCCTACTTGGGCTAAATGTGCAATATTATATTTAAAAACAAAATAGGTATAGGTCATATGCTTCAAATACCAAAGAGCTACATACAAATAAACTAGTGGGTGTTAATGATATTCAATCCTCTTTATACAGAGCTGGGCAGTTAATTGCTTAGTTGTGCAATGCAGTACACCTGTGTGAATGCATCTCCATTTGGTTCTCTTGTCATTTATTCAGGCTTTTCGCTTAATATTTTATAACCAGGAGAAAGTTAGATTACATTTTTATGAAGTTTAAGCCATGTTGGATAAACTACCATCTTATATCTGCTCCCTGATCTCTCGGCGAATTGAAAGTAGTTATTGCCTGAGATCGCATGCTGTGGTTTTATTAAATGTGCCAAGTGCTAGGACTGTCTTAGGGAAGAAAGCTTTTAGATGTGCAGCTCCACTAACTTGGAACAGTCTGCAAATATAATGGAAAATTACCAATCTGGTACCACTACATGTTTTTAAAGCTCGGTTGAATGCTACACAATCCGATGCTGTTGGTACCTGTACATGTGGATAGATATGTAAATTGTAATCCCCGTAATTTTTGCTGTATGATGTCCTTTTGTTGTTCTGTTGTTTATGTTTTTATGTCTTCATGTGGAACCTACTTGAACAGGTCTCCCTTGAAAAAGAGATCAATGATCTCAATGGGATTTCACCTGGATAAATAAAGGTTTTGAATTTAATTGAAAAGGCAAAAGGGTGTTGACTGTTTGGGTTTGTTTTATTATAATCCTTATGGTTATTGTTAAGTGTGTGTCTCTGCAGGTGTATTCTTGCAGCCTAAGCTTGTTTTATTTGGCTAGGTAAAAGCTTAGTTTGGCAAAAACTCTGGAAACAGTGAATATATTTTAAGCAGATTGACATTAGAAATATTTAAGGTGAACAGTCCCCTAAAAGGGATGGTAAAACTATTTTTTTGTCAAATTACCTTGGCAAAGATTGGCCATTAGCCATTGCAATCATCTTGCGATACTGATGCAACCGATGTTCTTTTTTTCCCCCTTATTTCCTTTCTTTAGGGCCACAGCGTGAATACAGCTTCACCACTCATGTGCCAGTGCTCGTGCCTCCAGCAGGGTGTCACGAGGCTTGGGCGTGTGCACGTGCATGTATGTGAGCGGCGGTGCACGGTGGGGGCGCAATGGAAAGGGGAGGGGGCGCACGCGGCATCACTTGATGTCGAACATCACAGCAGATAGAAGAAGCTAAAGCGACTAAATGGGAGGAGGGCTTGGCGTCACTGGAAAGGTGACTGCCCTGGATATGTGAATGGATTAAGAGAAACTCACATGAATGAGACAATGAATGAATAATATAGAAATGTTCCTTACTTAATCATACTCAGTGATGGAATGTAACAAAGTACATTTACCCAATTATTGCCCACTATTTTGACATTATTTTACTTTAGATTAGTATTTCTATTTAATCCTAATTTACCTTTACCCAACTATGTCACGTATAGGCAAATCTTGTACTTTTTACCCCACTACATTTTTAACACTCAATGTTTCTATAGTTATTACTTGATGTACATGATTTGCTTATGAGGTGATGCAGTATTGTACCACCAATCTACCCAGTAAGTATGGTTCTACATTGACAAAGACCTTAAAATGTCCTTACATTCATTTGTTTGAGATAAAAACTGGACAATATAATAGTTTATAAGGTATTACATTGAAAAGTGGCGTTCTGCAATTTGAGTACTTTACTTCTCATACTTTATGTTTTAGCTAATAATAATTCTGTTCTTTCAGAAAGTAACTTTGACTTCATAAATGTTACCTGCAATGGAGTATTTTAAGACCAAAGTGTTTCTACATTTACTTAAGTAACATATCTGAGTACTTTTTCTAACACTAGTTATTATTTATTTTGAGCAACGTAATGCTGTCTAATGCTGGTAAATGTATCTCTAGGGTTAAAGAACTTACTTGCATAATATTTATTTTCTATTTAATATTCATTATGCTAACACATTGTCTTTGTATAAGCTTTTCAACAGGTACACTTGTTTGATCACTTAGCATTCTTTGATCACACTTTTTACAATGTATACACATTTCAAATTTCCAACAGTTTTCAAAAAGAATGCAAAAATGACTTTAGTGCTCTTGGTCCATAGTCCCAGGAAGCCACTCTGTGTGGACAGCTCATTACAGCTCACTTTAAAACCATCCTCCTGCTTCATTTCCTAAGGCCATCTTCCTGTGTCTAGTTTTGAGACTTTTATTGTTTCAGTTTTGAACTTGCATATTCCCTCAAATTGAAAAATGTATGATCAAACCACCACATACATGGTATAGAACCACAAGGTTTCAGCTGTTCTGCTACGCTATACTGTAGAAGACTGCTAAGAAAATGCTATCTTGAAAGGATTAGCTATGAGAATGTTATTTGAAGGTATTGTCTATATGGAAACCTTAAAAGGTTATGGATAGGTCATTAGGCAGTTAATCTCGCCAGACCTTTTGCCATGTTCACAAATGAAGGCTTGCCATCTAGACAGAACCACATTTTAAAATCACAGATATGTGCCAATGACATCAGGGCTCAACAATAAGGTTTGGGCTATGGGCAAGTTAAAGGTCAGGTTGACTAATCTACTGTAGCATCCCAAAAAGTAAGTAAGTAAAAGCATGCTGTCAAAGTTTATGAGCTGAAGAGCAAGCAAACATTTTGGGTCGTGTTAGAGGATGTGGCCGATAACCCAGAATTATTAATAATAATTAATAATGTGTTTGATAACTGCAAATAAATAGAACACTCTGTATATGCAGTGAAAATGTATCAAGTTAAGAAAAAAACTTTGAAGCTTTGACGTGATTTTGTATTTCAGAAATATCATATAGTGCTATAAATCGCACATAATAACACTCCTTTATTACAATACAATGTTAATTTATAGAATCCCTATGCACTTTGGGATCTAAACTGTAGCTTTCCATATTACATTTAGAGTATTATATTTAAAGATAAAGTAAAATAACCTGTAAGAAAATCACGATCTATATAAAGCTCACAATCTCACACAAAAAATATATATTCTATATTATATCAATGAATAGTACTATGGATATATACACACTGATGCACACTGATATTTAAGGGAATAAAAGATGAGGGTTACCATAAAAAGATAACTTACAAACGGCTTTATTTTAAATACCCCATGAAAAAGGTATATTTCTGCATGGTTCAATGATGTGTGTGTTGAGATGGAGCTCAGTATGCAGTGAAGGGTAACCAGAGAGAAAGGGGTGTGTGTATGTGTTTGTGTGCGAGTGTCAGCGAGAGTGGTGAGGGGGGGGTCAGAAGATTATAGATTGATAGAAAGAAATATTCGCCAAAAACAGCCCCCAACTACCCCTTGCCCCAGCCCCCTCCCCCCTGCCTGGGGTTTGAATTAATGTGTTTCTATTTTTGGCTCTCCCGTGTTTCCAGGGGAAACCTAATGACGCAATGACGTCAATGCAGGTCACCAGCAAGAAGCAGACTGGAGGAATTGAGTGGCTTCCATTAGAGGTTTTGCAGCATTTTCCAGAGAGGAGGGAGGAGGACAAAATGGATTAAGATTAAGAAATGCACAGAAATAAAAATAAATATAGACCGAAATGAATGGGAGGCAATGCGACTGACGTCTGGGAAGAGAGAGGATGGAGGGAGGGTGAGAGGGTGGAGGTGGAGGGGTGGCGGTGGTGGGGGGGCCCTACTGCTGCATATCAATGGGTGCCGTTCAAATTCCCAGGGATTATTGGAGGGAAAAAGGGGGGGAAGAGAAAAATGATGCGCGCTTCCTCGGATCGGTGATGACTGGGTGAGCCCATTCTATTTTTATTATTTCCTCTTTGCTTATTGTTGGAGTGAGTAAAAACAACAACCTGCGATCCTGTTTTCTTGGTTATGTTGCCAGAGAGCCATTGAGAAATTCATCCCCGAGTTTTGACGGTGAAGCGTGAGTGGCCAGTGTTTTCTCCGGAGAGACGTGTTGGTGTGTGAATATAGAGAAGCGGAAAAAAATATATTCAACTAAAAGTGTCTCCGTGTTGACTTCCACGGAGTTGATTGCAATTCTTTATCATTAACCGCAGCGGTGGACGTGCTCCGTCTGCAGCCCGGTTATACCGAGCAATACAAATTCTGCATCCATCGATATATAGAGAATGTGCGCGGAGGGGAAATTCATTATAGTGCTATAATTGCACATTTGGAAGACTATCCGTAATCCAAAAAATGTTAGTTACCCCATTAAGCGATTACTTGTAAGCATCGTCGTGCAATTGCAATCACTCAACAGCTTACATCGTGTTGGATCAAATGTAAACGATTCAGTAAAGTTTCATTAACATCGAGCTATCTATAGAAATGGAGACGGTTGATCATTATTTGCCAAGAAGAGGCTACTTTTCACTGCCGGGCGGTTGTGTGTGTATGTGTGTGTGAGGAGGGGGGGGGGGGCAGTCGTGCGCGTGGAAGAAGTAACGTTATTTCTTTTGGCGTGGAATACCGAAGATTAGACCGTTAGTACGCGCACACGCACGAACACATATTGCCCACTAGGCAGGCTTTCAATGGCAACAAGTGCCAATTCATGCACGATCAATTCATTTTCAACTGCACACCCCGTCGTGACGCCCCAAAAAGAGATTTAATATGGTTGTGACAGTTGCTTTATTGAATCGTTTAGTTTTCCTGATTGTTTCTGTCACCTTCCACGTAAATATTCCTTTTACATACTCCCTTCTTTCCACAAACTGGGCTCCAGTGCAGGGCGTTCACCACGCACGCAGCCGGAGCTGGCTTCAGCACCACGGACAGCTCAGTGTGTTTCAGGACCACGGAGAGTGCGCTCCATACATCCATCGCCTTGAGGCCGATGAGTAGATGCCATGCCATCGTTTTTAAGACTGATCACGCTTTTCTGTAATGATGGACCTACCCAAGTAACTTATTTTAGACGGGTTAAGGGCCTGTATAACTGATACTGCGAAAATAAAGCCCGCTTGAGCCCTCACAGATAAATAACTAATCCAAACCCACAATCTTCCATAAGCTTAATATGGGGCAATTAACGACATATTTAGAGAAAGAGCAGTAGGGGATGTGACACTTTTTTCCCCCCACATATGACGCATGTGGTGAGGTAAGTGTGGCAGATGCCTACGTGTGCAGATGGTCCAGTCTGCTGGTCCCTATCCGCTCTGGGCTTGACGTAACAACCATTTACACGCATAGGCCCCATCGTCCAGATGTGGTCGTGTGCTCTGCAATACATGCAACAAAAGCCTTTTAAAGAAAACCCTCTTTTTTATGATGAACTTGTTCTTTACTGGAGCGTGACATTTCATGGTGTAGGGCTGCACGTTGAGTGGATTTACACTCGCAGTGTAGCGTTTGATGCTGGGGCTTTTTCTAGATTTGAGTTAAGAGTGACTGTGGATCCTCGTTCTAAATGCTGATTTCTAGATTCATCATTTGAGACATGGTTTACGGAAAATAAATAAATATAAATATAGCTCCAAAAAACAGATGTTTGTTGTAATGATGCAGGTTGCCACAAAAAGATTGCATGTGTAATTGCATCCCTATTCTCACAATGGTGTTTCTTCACTGTTACAACACACAGGATATTCATTTACAAAAAATGGCCCTAAATTAAGAAACAAATGTCATCCGTTTTTAAATATAAAGCTATGAGGACAATGTAAACCTTATGAGAAGCACACCAAAGAGACTGAACACACCCTCAATGAAGCTACAATGATCAATGGTGACACCAATGACTTGTCTGAACATGCATTAAAAGAGGATTTAATTGCTTTGTGGTTAAAGAATTGTCGGCCTGTGAGAGGATATAAAGACTATATGAAATGCTTCCTTACACCATCCTGTGTGTAACCTCTATACAGCATGAAGACTGGTTTTGGGCCTTTAGGGTACACGTTTAGGTGGTGTGTTTGCAGGACATTATTTGTTATGATTTGCTTGATATGTGTTGCATGAAATGGGGTTGAAAGCAACTACCTGTGTCACTGGACTCACAGTTTTCTTCATACAGCGTGGTGCACTGCATACTGGCTCGTGATGGGGGCGGTGCATGTGGTAATTGAATGTTTTATACTTCCTGTTTTGCCTGTAGGACAGTTTGAGTTCATCACAAAAGGTAATCACTGCCTTTTTTTGTTGATTTCTCGAAAGATTCAAATTTCGATTAGTAATAAATTCAAGCCATTTGTCATGTTTTCCTTCTAACTGTGTCAGCTCGATGAGGTGTGGATGTTGTAATTGAATATTTGTGGTTTTGTTGCTGTAAGCAACCTTTCAGAGTTTCTAAATAGATATGTGATTTTGTCTTAAAGCTAATGGAGTTGAGTTTTGAAATATCTGTATTCAGTTTGAGATGTATTGCCGGTGCTGTATTTTGAATGGAGCTCTATACTTGAACTATACTGGAGGAAAAGTGGAATAAATTGTTAATCGTTGTCTATGTCTCGGGATAAAACTTAGATTTAGATTTTGGATATTACTTTTTTTCTGAGATAGATAAAAAAAATCGTTAGGAGTGTGTTATGTTGTTCAAGAAGTCCAGATGTACCTGCAGTCCACTACAACAGTCAAATAGATCAAGGACACTTTTTCACATAACTGGAATGCTGTCTTCCATATTTACAAATACTGTATATTGATTTCTTCGGAAAAAGTCAATTCAAAGGAGATGAAAGTTTGTAGAATATTTTTCATTTGATACCATAGCCTATTCTCAGATCGTCTCCTGCCACAGCCGGTGCAGTTAGAGTTTGAATGTGGTGAAGGTGGAGGGCACTACGTCACATCGAGGGGTTTAACACCCGAGGCAAGAACGAGCCTCACTCCTTTAAGGACCGGACTGTACCAGCTCACTGCTGTGTAGATAAGATCAGGGCCAAGAATCAGGTCCACAGGTTGTGTCTCATCAGGTGAGAGGACGGGGGGAAGATGTCAGGTGTACCCTAAAGTCACTTTGGCTCTGTGTTTGCAGATGGGGACATCATGTATCACATATATGACAAAGATGTTAAAGGAAGATCTAAAAAAGACATCAAATATAACCTGACCTCTGGAGAATTCGGGTCTCACTCACACATTGTGGGAATAATCAAATCGATTATGATGTCTTTGTCCAATGATTTATTTGAATCTTTTTGAATGGAGACTCTGAGCAGCTCATATATTGATACTCACATCAACAACAATGTTACTTTTGCAGTTTCAAACATTTGCACTGTAATCCATCATAGATAGAATTGGGAGGGATGAAACCCTATTTAATGGAGAGCACACACAGTGACATGTGTTCTCTGCATTTAACCCATCCTAGTACCAGGAGTCTAGTACTAGGAGCAGTGGGAACAGTATATCAAATCCTCATATTGCGCTAGCGTGAAAGATCGCTAAAAAGACATTTACGTATGTTAAATGTGAAGATAACACTTTAAAGGTGCAGTTATTCAGAAACACTGACGTGAACCTCCAAACTGTTTCACTGCCGGCTATCGTCTTTTTTTATAAGTTAAGACCAAAATCTATCGCTGATTGAACCCTGATCGAATGTAAGACCCTTCATTGTATTTCAGTAAGATACTGGCACAAAAACACGTTTCAACAATGTAGACAAACCAAAAATCTAAATTCCCATTATGATTTCATCCAGCCAAAAGTCTCCTCTGAGAAACATGATACATGATTTCAGATTGTGAGTCCAATTAATAATCAATAATATGCCACAGTTCTTGCCTTGAAGTCTTGTTTCTATCATGACATGTCTTGTTTTTCCTGAAGTAGCAGTATTCAGAGTCTCTACATTTTGTCAGAGTAATCTCAGAGTAAAACGTAGCCTGTTGGGCTCACTGGAGAAAGAGTTCAAGCCTTTTCAAAGTGTGTGGCATCAGATGTGCTAATGGCTCTGTTTCTTTCTCTAGATGCTGAGGAGGTCACCACAACATGATGAAGTCCATTTCTTTTGTCCTTTGTGGGTCTTTTTGCGGTCTGGGCTTGCTGTTCCTAAGGCAGTAGCCAGGAAGCCCTTACCCCAAAAAGTATCTGCACTGGACTCTGGCATCTGAACCAGGAGTCACCTTTCCTCCCCCCCACCAACCCCTGATGGTGCAGTGAGTATCTCTCATCACTGTGGGTGTTTCAGAGTGAGGCCGCTACTCATTTGTGGCGTACACAAAGCACTCGGAAGTGATCATTCACAATCCGACATGTTAATGTAAAGCATTTGAGAGGCATAACACAGGATGTGGCAGAAACAATGTCTTGATGTCTTACCCAACCTGAATCCAATCTGATTTCAGAGTCTTATTACAGTTAGAAAACACATAGCAGGTAACCCTAACATCATAATGAACCTCCGGGGAAACACCTGTAGTATTTACTTTTGCCAATTTGAACTTACATTCACCACTGTGCACATCAAGGGAAGTGTCATTAAGCTGCGGACAAAGAAGGACATCTGCTGTAAATATATGAAATAAATGGGGCGAAGCCTGCGAGCTAGTTCAGGCAGTCAACTCGAGCACTTATGCTGCATTCATACAGAACGCCCCTTGCCACTCTACAACCAACCAAACAGAGTCTCCTTAATATGCCGCTCTATTTAACCTGCCAGATATCTCTCCATGCATTGCTTGCTGCTGCTATTGCTGCAGCTACCTCTACGTCGCTGCTGCTTGCCTGCCCCACCACCACCCCAGCTTCCACCCCAGCTTCCACCTGTAGGCTCGGGGGGGTTAGTTATTTAATCATCACTCATCGTGCTATGTAAATCTGTGGAGTGATGAGGCCCGAGCCTAGACGCCAAACTCAACTATATGCTGCTTCTAATTAACATGTTAAAGAAACACGTGAGTTGTCTGACTGAACTATTTTCACAGAGGAATCCATGTAGAAGCGTTAATCCATTTCCAGTTCATACCAATAACAATAATAACGACAAATGAGCAGGTACAGACATAGACATGCAGATAAGTTGGTGAGAATTTGAAGTACTCAAGAAGTGGATTTGAAAAGAAGGCTTAATTTCCAGCAAATCATGAATACCTGGACATTAAAAAACGTCAACAGGCTGTATTCACGATTTCATTTTGTATATGTTTTATTGATTTTTCCCTTATCTCTGATTTGTCAAAGTGTGTGAAATAACTGATGTAAATACTCCCTGATGCTTTCCACATCCCCATTACTTCAAAGGACTAATTGCTCATCAATGTGTGCATTACGATACTATAAATTGCATATAATGTTGTATTTAAAGAGGATACTTTCAAAATAAAAAGTACATCATGGTATATATAGTGTTATCTCCTTCATTGACAAATGACATCATTATCAATGGAATTGGTATACCTCAAGAAGACGCATACAAAGGATGCACAGTGAACAAATGGGCTGAAGGAAAATGAACGTGTATCTCGGAGCCTCTGACGCATGTGTTACGTGATTATTAACGCAACCCGTGAGCCTTCACAATGTGGTTTTCTACGTGAAATCCTGAGGCGCTTCTCGTGCGCTGACGAGGCCACTTACAGTAACCGCATGACGTCATCGCTCAGACTGCTCACGTGCATCTGTAAAATACGTTTAGGAGATTATTCAGATGAGTAGCGTCCCTTTCTTTCCATCTCAGCATCCTTTCAACGTGTCTCTCTTTTTCTAAATCTACATTGTTCCCTCTTCTCCTGACTGTTTATTTGTTTAATCCATGTTCTGTTGTGTTTTATTAAAATGTCTTCTCTGCCATCTGAATGTTCATTATTGTGAGCTCGACATTTCCTCTTAAGTGTTGTGAATGTTTAAATAAAGACTCAATCAAATGAAGATAAGATTGTATTTTCTTATTGTCTGTGCAAAATAAACCTTTCTATAGTTGTAGAGTTTTACACACACAAAATATTACTAAATACACAATTACACAAATGCAAACGATTGAAATTATAACCAGTGAAAACATTTACAAATTGAGTGTGATTTTTGTATCTAAATTTCAATAATTGCTTCACATAGATAACATGCTACTCTACAGCTGCTACTAAATCAAATAAAAAATGACAATGCACAGATTATTTACATCTTAGAGTAAAACTGCTTAACTAAATCTCTAAATCTCCTTCCTCATGGGTGGTTACAGTATCAAACTATTGCCAGGGACATGTTTTCCAGTAGACCGGGCATCTGCATCCAATAACTGACCTAACAAATGTCTGACTGACCTTCAGAGTCCAGTGTCCCATTTGAAATACAGCGTCCCACAATTTGTGTGTCACACATCGCCCTGGGAAATAGGCCAGTGCCTCATCCCTGTCATCAGATAGAGACGTGGGGTTGGTGGATGCACTTTTTCTCCTCTCCCACTTGTAATGAATCTGTCGCTCCAAGCCATTGATATCAAATAATGTTTGGTAAGAAGAAGGAACATTGAGGTATTTTTCATGTCATCAAATTATGATGGAGAGTTTATTTTCTCTTTAAAAATGTATCAAGTGTGTCAAAGGGTTTAAATATGGATTGGACAGAAGCATGTCCTCCAACAGACCCAATGAGCTTTAAAATGTTAAAGATTCAAACTATGAAATGTATAAAAACAAGCAAGAAAATAATTTTTGTGAAGGAAAATACATTCAATCAATCATGAAGAGCTGTGAGCAAACACCACAGGAAGACATCTACTGGAGATCCATCGTAGTTCAAGGATATAAATAAGAAAGGAAGAATGTCCTACAGTGCTAACACATGCTCAACACAAACTGACGGATCTCTGGGTGACTATAGCTCTCCAGAGGATGTTTTGGGAACTGCAACCAGCTCAGAAAAAAACACCAAATTGGTTCAGGAAATAACGGAAGTGTTCCAGTATGCTTTTCACAAACTGGACACAGAATGTAAAGCAGGTTTAATCAATTAAATATGATATTCTGGTCATCTGCTCCCCTGTGACGCGTTCACAACAAAGTCACGGTAAAACTGTGATTATTCCATGCCTCATTTGGTGTCAACAAAACATCCTGTCTGGACAAGATCGCTATTCTTGGCTTTTGGACTTTAAGAAATATGGTCTGTTTTTTGGTTATTTGTAGGTCTGGCAACAATGTTGTGTTTCCATTCACTGGGTTGTGTTACTGCTAAGAGCAACCACTTCTTTACATGAGAATTACACTTAAAACATGGTGTCGTCGTGGTGTTCAAATCTTCGTAGTTTTACAAGCTCCACATTGGGTTTTGGTGAAAATAATATATAACTGCCATTGATTTTGACTTTGTGTATTTCTTCATCACTGCAGCTGTCACTTCTATAAGGGGTATACATACAATTCAAGACAGGTCTGGATTCAAAAGTATTTCTTCTTTACTTTTCAGAAACCCTGTTTGAATATGAAAAGCGCAAACACTTGAGGTCGAGGTAACACTAACTTAACTCAGTAGTTTATTTATTACATTTACACAAAAGACAAATCAAGTTATTAGAATTCATCTTGAGGTCGGACAATGTCTCAAACTCTCATAATCCATCCAACAGTCAAGATATTTCCCTTAGAAATAAAAAAAATAGTAAAGATATTAGTAAAAACTAGTAGAAATATTAGGTAAATATTAGTAAGAATATTAGTAAATTTTAGTAAAAATACTAACCTTGTTTTGGTGCAAAAGGAGACGTTAGTGTATCACCAAAGTCTAAAAGGGGCTCTATAGAGAATTGCCTTTCCTGTATCAGTTGATAAGAAGAAGAAGAAGATGATTGCATTTTTGGAGAGGTCTAGAGCGGTTGGTCCGGCGCCAAAGGTCAGTTAGGGGTTCGGTGCCTTGCTCAAGGGCGCCTCGGCAGTGCCCAGGGGGTGAACTGCACCTCTCCAGCAGCTACCAGTCCACACTCCGTTTTTCTTTTGGTCCGATCGGGATGTGAACCGGCAACCCTTCAGTTCCAGGTCCCTACAGAATGGTATGCATTGGCTGGAAAATAAATAAAAGATAAGTGATATCATGGAAGACATATACCAATTGTTTTCCAAGATTCCAAGGAACATACACTTTGACAATCAATCACTGAACTAATCAAAAGTGTGTGTCATATCTGACCCTGAGGGAGCTTTAGAATCCTAAGTATTAAACCACAGCTATTTCCTGTGCCGATAAGTTGTTCTATGGTTAAAAAGACAATTAAAAGGAGGTCCATTTCTCCATTCTAGTTTCCATCAGTATTTCCCTCTGCATTGTTTCTCCGACATAAAGTAGTGATGTATTTCCACGATCCGTGCAGAGGGCCCACCTGGATTATGACACTGTTTGTTTTGGCAAAGTACACTTCATGATTCTTCCTCTCTGACAAAACTATTGACGTCGATTTCAGTTCTGGGAATATTGTGCCACTGAGTCACTGAGTTTAAAAGGGGGGGATAAGAAGGTAAAGACAAGAACAATGAGCTTCAAAAGAATAGGTTTACTACCATAGTCATCTCAGTGATTGAAAAACATAATTCATCCATTAAAAAAAGATATATTGCGTGAAAAAAAACGTTGTTGTTTCCCTCAGAAGTAAAACACATTTAGAAATGTACCAAAAATAACTAGGGCCTACAATTAGCCAATGGCTCCATGTTTCAGCTAATGTACCGATCAAATAAATAGGTCAGTATATTAGGTGTAATTATTAACAACAGACCTGCAAACACAAAATGTCTTGAAGGCTTAATCAATCAATCAATCAATCAATCAATGTCTATTTATATAGCCCAATATCACAAATGTTACATTTGTCTCAGTGGACTTCACAGTTTGTACAGAATATCAGTATGACAATACGACACCCTCTGTCCTTAGACCCTCACATCGTACAAGGAAACACTTCCAAAGAAACCCCACAGTTTAAAGGGGGAAATGGGAGAAACCTCAGGGAGAGCATCAGAGGAGGGATCCCTCTCCCAGGACGGACAGACGTGCAATAGATGCCGTGTGTAAATCGAAGAGATAATACATTTTACAGCATAGGTAGACCAAATGTTTGGAAATGCATGTGTCGTGTGTTGTGTGTGTGACGTTACTATGTTTCTATTTTTAACTTTGCCTCTAACAGTTGTTATACATGTCGGAAACGTGTAAGGAACTACGTTCAAGTAGACAATTCCTTTCACAGTTCTTCATTCCACGCATATCTCAAACATATGATCAATGCTTTCAGAGACACAGAGGACTGTTAAAGATGGTCAGAAACAAGTGCAAAACTTAAAGGATTTGACCTGAGTTTAAAATAGCTTTATTTCCTGATTCTTTATTGCTCCATTTTGTGATTCACATTATCTATTTGTTATTTGTGCACAAAAGGTCTAGGGTGTTTGCACTGCATGGTAGTTCAAGCTACAATCTACTCACACATGAAACAGTACAAACATATTTAAATGACAGTTAAATACACATCATTTTTAAATTAGGGTTAGAATAATAGACAATTGTTAAATAGTCTTTTATTATTTTAATATTTGGTTATTTATATATATTTTTTTTATAGGCCTCGACTTAATTTGACCATTTTATTATTATTATTATTCATTATTTCATTTGTATTATTATTGTCTTATTTGGATTCTATTTTAATGTTATTTTGATTATTTAATAGGTATTTATATTTTATCCTATTTATTGATTTGGTCTTATATTATTTTACAGAGAGGGATCACCATTTCATTGTGTTTTTTTTTATCATACCTTTTAAGTATGTCATGATGTGTTTTGTTTTGTTTATTGCTGCATGTAAAACTGGTTGTGTTTTAAATTGTGATTTGTGCCTTTTTAAAGCACTTTGAGCTGCACCTGATGCATGAAAAGTGCTATACAAATAAAGCTTATTAGGGTCTGAGACCTAGGTCGGCGAAGACCCTATTGAAATCGGTTGCGCAGCGACCGATAAACCTTTGACCCCCGCAACATATGTGAAAACTCACCAAATGTTGCACGCGCGTCAGAAGTGGTGCAACTTCAGATGTGTAATTGGTTCCGGAACTTTGCGTAAAAAATTGCGTAGGCCACGCCCACTTCCGTTTTTAACGTAAACTCCCCCCACTTTAACTTTCACGTAAACGAACGAAACTCGCTACGCATATCTAGGGTGCGGAGACAAACCAAAAAGCCTCTTGGAGGGGTATAAAATAACGTACAGGAAGCCGGCCATTTTGAATTTGGTGTCGGAAAAACGCGATTTATCGCGTTTTTCGTCCTACGCACGAAATCTATCTTCTCCCAGGGACTTTATCCGTACGACTCGAAATTCGTCGGGTAGCGTCTCGAGACATGGGCAATTCAAAGTTATCACGGAAGTTTTTTTCTTTCGCACGGCATAGCCGTGAATTGGCGCCAAAGTTTGCGTTCGCTCCGATGCTAGGCGATCCCTCGCCATGGAACACGATGATGTCATAACGCCAACTGACATACTCAGAACGCCACCAAACTTCACATGATGGTTAACACTGCGGCCCTGAACAGCTCTTCATCAAATTTGATGTTACTTAATATGGCGTTACCATGGCAACGAATCCCTCGCCATAAAACACGGTGTCGCTGTAAATCCAATGGACACGGTCCCATCGTCCCCCAATCTTCACCTTTATATCACTGGTCCATGACTCAACAGCTCTACGTGAAATCTGAGATCTCACCGTATGCCGTTTCCATGGCAACGCATTCCTCGCCATAAAACACGGTGTCGCTGTAAGTCCAATGGACACGGTCCCATCGTCCCCCAATCTTCACTTTTATATCACCGGTCCATGACTCAACAGCTCTACGTGAAATCTGAGATCTCACCGTATGCCGTTTCCATGGCAACGCATCCCACGCCTTAAAACACGATGTTCTCTTAATTCAATGGAAAAGGTTCAAAACGGCACCAGACTTCAGATGACAGTTAATGGTCCGGCCCTCAACAGCTCTACGTGAAATCTGAGATCTCACCGTATGCCGTTTCCATGGCAACGCATCACTCGCCATAAAACACGATGTTGTCTTAAATCAATGGAAAAGGTTCAAAACGGCACCAGACTTCAGATGACAGTTAATGGTCCGGCCCTCAACAGCTCTACGTGAAATCTGAGATCTCACCGTATGCCGTTTCCTTGGCAACGCATCAGTCGCCATAAAACACGATGTTGTCTTAAGTCATTGGAAAATGGTCCAAACTGCACCAGACTTCAGATGACGACTACTAGTCCCTCCCACAACAGCTCTACGCCAATTCTGGGATGTCATCATATGCCGTTGCCATGGCAACGCATCCCACGCCGTAAAACACGATGTTGTCTTAATTCAATGGAAAAGGTTCAAAACGGCACCAGACTTCAGATGAGTTAATGGTCCGGCCCTCAACACCTCAATATGACAAAAGTAACTTTTCCTCAAAAGCTGTTGCCATGGCAACGCATCCCTCGCTGTTAAGCACGATATTGCTCTAACTCCTCTGTAAATGGTCAAAAAGGGTTCAAATGTCACATGTGTGCTAACCGTCAAGCCCTCGACACATATATGTGTCAGTTTTTAGATTTCGTCAAATGTCGTTGCTATGGTAACAAAATGGTCGCCGTGAAACACGGTTTTCTCATAACTCCAGTTAACATGCTCCAAACGGCACACAACTTTACAGGTTTGATAACGATGCAGCCCTCAACACATCTAAGCGTAGTATGGGGTGTCATCAAATTCCGTTGCCATGGAGACAGATCACTCGCCATCAAACACAATGTTTATGATACTGCTGTAACTCCTAAATACATTGTCCCATCGGCCTGAAACTTCCCACGTTGGCCGAGTCCTCGAGACACCTACACACCTTGACGTGCGGACAACAGCCTGCGGAGCGTCGAAGACCCGCTCAACGCTGCTTGCAGCTTTAATTATTATTATTATTAGATTGAACTTTAACAACAAAAACAGGCTTACATCAGCAGACGTGTGTTTCAAGTGAAATCACCTTACAGGATTTGGTGTGTTAACTTCCTGTATGACGAGATGTTGACCTGGAAGGGTCAGGTTCAGGTTTGAGTCAGGGGAGGAGAGAGGAGGGCATTAGGAATGAATCCAGAGACTATTTCAATGGGGGAAACCTGCAAAGCAGCATGTGTCATCTCACTATCATTCAGTGTTACAGGAGCAAAACCACCAGTGGGAAAACAAAAGGTAAGATCATATTTTACAGTTTATGAGACCATTATTGAGAGGATAGAAACTCTTTAATAAATGTATAATCTATTTAAAAAAATGAATGTATTTAAAAAATGCAATTTGAAATGCATGAATTTTAGTTTTATTGTGGTGTCTTTATTTATATAACTGATTCTTTTTTAGGATGTACATCTTCCTGGCCCTTCTTTATGTCTCTTTGGTGGCTCCTGGGTGCTCAAGATTTCTAACAAAGAGAGACTCCACCAGAAATAGTATACAAAGCATCATAACCATAGCCAAGATAACCCTGGTCCACATCAAGATGGTAAGGACAAAGGTTTGCTTGCAGTTGTAAAAGCACAATTTGCCAGATATTAACAGTGGAATCTAATAAGTGTGCTTCAAGAAACATGTGGAATATTTATCCTGCTTCACTTTTAGAAAGTTTAGGTATAAAATGACATGTTCTCCTTGTTTTTCTTTAGTTTCCATTGGATCCACAGATAGAAACCAGCACTCCTTCCATAGAGGGACTGACTAGTATCTGCCATGACCTCGGACATTTAGAAAATGAGCTGCAGAACCCTTTCACAGATGTCGTCGGCCAGATTGTGGCTGATGTCTCCAGTTTGGAGGGAAGGGTTCGTTCCTTCACCCTGACTATGGACTGTCCCATCCAGGCACGACCCAGAGGAGAGACGTCCAACACCAACTTCCCCGACAGCCGGCTCCAGCTGACTCTGACCAAGGTGCAGCGCTACCTGGATGAGTTTCTTCTCCAAGAGGACAAACTCAAGGTCTGCTGAGAAATCCACACTTCTATCAAACGTATGCAAGTCCTTCCATAATAGCTCAGCGACGTCAACAACCTTTGCACATATCTTGCACTTTATTTCATATTTCTACAATAATGCTCCTCCAATGGTTGCTAAACTTTTTGCATGTAATCCTAGTAGCTTTTTTTATAAAATGTTTTAAATGGTGCACTTATTTATTGACTAGACTATTATTAAAATTGTTTTAATATTTGAAAAAAACTGAATATAGCAAGCTTTTTTGCCAGTATGGTTTACAATTAGAAAAAGGTTTTTTGGTTTTTAGTATGGGTGATATGTTAAAGTTATTTTAGAGGAAAAGTACACAAAACTATTTGATGATTGTGCAATGTTATTGGTGTTTGTGATAACAATGTTTGTATACAATAAAAGAAGACCTAAATTCAAACAAAAAGAGTTGGGTCTCATTTTCATTGAGTGCACTTATAACATATGGTATGGTTAAGGAGTTACATGACATGAATACCATTGGAAAGAATTAAGACTTTTCAAACTATATTTTCATTGAATTATTAATGAATAATTCAATGAAAATACAGTTCGATGATATGAATGTTAAATGAAAGGTGGATTAAAATCTAATAAAAGCAGTGTGAACTACTTGTACCCTGTGGTATAACAATTTTGCATTGATTTTGACTCATAAAGTCTTCGAGGCTTTCATCAAAAAACATTAAATAAATATATCCAGATAAAATAGAAAAAGCATTACAATCCCAAGAGGTGTTCCTTCTCTTATAGTGTAGGAATAGCCTACAAATCTGAATCTGCAAGAAAGGAGACTGCTGGGTTGTCATACAAAAATCTGAAATGTATCTTCTTTTTACATTTTAGTTAAATACATGTTCACTAATACTGGCAAGTTAGCGTGAAAGTAATGACAATAAATGGTTTTGTGTCTTTCAAACAGAGGTGGGGGAAGTACTCAGATCTTGTGGTTACTGAGTATAATTAGAAGTACTAAAGTGTAGGAATAGTCCTGCATTCAAAATGTTACTCAAGTGAAAGTACAAAAGTATTGGCATATAGGCCTACATATACTTAAAGTACCAAAATTAAAAGTAGTCATTCTGCAGATTGGTCCATTTCAGAATAATATATATGATATGTTTTATTATGATTGATGCATTAAAAGTGTTATCAAAGCTGGTAAAGGTGCAGCTAGTTTTAATGACTTTGTATACTGCAGGGTAGCTTGTGAATTTACTCCAGGTGGAACTAAAGTCTGATTTAAGAGTTGATTATATTTCACATTAGGCCTATTTATCCAAATCTGTAAAGTAACTAAAGGTAGTAAAAAAAATGGGTGGAGTAAAAGTTAACAATTTACCTCTGAACTGTAGTGGGGTAGAAGTACAAAGTAGCAAAACATTGAAATACTCAAGTACAAGTAGGCCTACCTAACAATTATATTTACTTTGTACTGAGTAAATGTACTTAGTTAATTTACACCACTGCTTTCAAACGGTTATTTATTCACGGTCTATCAAGTGTAACCCTTTGACTGAATGTCTGTTAAATATCCAACCTAAAACTAATGTCATCTTGGTTTAGCCAACTACCTAGCTAAAAACCAGCAGACATTTTTAGCTAGCATGCTGCTCCACGTCACATATTTGTCTACGTCACTTAACACTCTCTTTAGACATCCATGCTAGCTCATTATAGCAAGCAGCAACCATAATCTACATTTATGTCTTCAATATAACACCACCAGTTAGTATGAGTGCTGACGGTACACTCGAAACGCACATCTCTCCACAGGTTCATCCGGGCCTCACATTAAATGCAGAAAGCCACTTGCAATACCAGTGTTTCAACAGCAGATGTCACCATTTCCTACTGTATCAAATGCTTGGAAAAGGTGAACCACAACACAAGCGCTTTCAGTGCTTCAGAAGGCCTCTTCCCCAAAACCCTTACGTTAAAAGTTTACAATTCTGCAATAATCTCAACACTCACCTTTCTTCTATCCAACTGGAACTGGTTGCAGTGTCGGCCATGTTTCCATCACCTGCTTGCTTCAAATTCACTTTTTTAAATCCAGTTCAGGTAATGGATACACAGTTCTCTGATGTTTTTAATGCTTCTCCGATCTGTAAATTAGATGTGAACTGTGCTTTTAATGCTGATGAGCTTATCTCCATGTTTGACTCGACATGCACACTAATACTGGATTCTGTTGCTCCTTTTACGCTTAGACGCACCAAAGTTCTCTCAGAGTCGTGGCTCAATGACTGTACTCGCGCTCTTAGAAGCACCTGCAGGCGTGCAGAGAGAAAATGGAAAAAGGATAAACTCAATGTCTCCCTAGAAATCCTTCGTGCTTGCCTTTCTGACTACCAGACGGCAGTCAAAGCAGCCAAAACAGAGCACATTTCTCTGTTAATCTCCAAAAACAGCCATAAACCTCAGGTTCTTTTTAATGTCCTCAACTCTATCATTAATCCCTGTGATGTTTCTTCTATTGTCCCATCGACTACTCTCTGTGATAAGTTTCTTACATTTTTTATTGAAAAAGTATCTGCTCTTAGGCTAGCCCACACTAGTGCTATCCCAGATCCTGCTCCTTTTCTGTGCCCTGCTGTCCTCGACCACTTTGAGCCTGTATATCCCTCTCTTCTCTCTTGGATGTAGTCAAGCACCTGCGGCCGACAAACTGCACCTCAGACAGCATTCCCTCTCGCCTTCTCAGAGATGTTTTTGATTCAGTTGGAGCAAGTATTTTATTACTTTTAAACACCTCTCTTAGCTCAGGATGTGTCCCAGCTGCCTTCAAACATGCTGTGGTTAAGCCACTACTTAAAAAGAAAAATCTCGACCCCTCCATTCTCGCAGATTTTAGGCCCATCTCCCAGCTACCTTTTTTATCAAAAGCCCTGGAGCGAGTAGTCTACGCCCAGCTGCAGTCTTTTTTAACCATGCATGGAATCCATGAAAAGTTTCAGTCTGGCTTCAAACCCATGCACAGCACTGAAACAGCCCTTTTAAGAGTTTTTAATGATCTGCTCCTAGCCGCCGACTCAGGTAGCCCAGCTGTCTTGGTGCTGTTAGACCTGACAGCTGCCTTTGACACTGTGGACCATAGCATCCTGTTGTCACGGCTTGAACAGTCCGCTGGCATCACAGGCTCTGCCCTTGCATGGTTCAGGTCCTACCTCACAGACCGTAGCTTCTCAGTACAGCTAGGTGCCTTCTCCTCTGCCAAAGCCCGTCTTACCTGTGGGGTTCCCCAAGGCTCGATTCTGGGCCCCATCCTTTTTCTACTGTACATACTGCCCCTAGGTTCAATTCTCACTAAACATAATATTCCCTTCCACTGCTACGCCGACGATGTACAGATCTATCTGCCTCTCAAAGCAAATGTCAAACACTCACTACAGCAGTTGATGGACTGCTTAACAGAGCTAAAATCCTGGCTGAGCAAAAACTTTCTCAACCTCAACGAGAACAAGACTGAGGTCATCTTTTTTGGACCCCAACCTCCGGCCTCTCCGGTTGATATTCTGGGCTCTCTCAAAAAAAACATCCTCCCCTCGGTCATGAACCTTGGAGTGACCTTCACTAGCACTTTTAAATTCGACAAGCAGGTCAGCACCGTAGTCAAATCCTGCTTTTTTTAAATAAGACTATTGGCCAAAACCAAGTCGCATTTATCTTTTAATGACTTAGAAAGAGTTATTAACGCCTTTGTAACCTCAAGACTGGACTATTGCAACACTCTGTATGTGGGTATGGACCAGGCCTCAATTAAACGCCTGCAGCTAGTCCAAAACGCAGCTGCACGTTTGCTGACTGGCCACAAAAAGCGTGACCACATCACCCCAATTCTGGCCTCACTACACTGGCTTCCAGTTCGGTTCAGAATTGATTTTAAAATCCTTTTATTTGTTTTTAAAGCACTAAATGGGCTGGCTCCGGCCTATATAGCCGAACTCCTCCAGCGCTACACCCCAGCCAGAGCTTTAAGGTCTGCTGACCAGCTGCTGCTGGTAGTGCCCAAGACCAGGCTTAAAACCCGAGGGCACCGAGCCTTCGCAGCAACTGGCCCTAGGTTCTGGAACACTCTGCCCCTCCATGTGAGGTCGGCCCAGACCCTAGGGGTTTTTAAATCTACACTAAAAACACACTTCTTCTCTCTGGCCTTCTAGTTAGAGCGGAGTACGACTCCTGACTTTTCCTTGTGTTTTTTATTTTATTTTTTTATATATATCTGTTGTAATTTATTGTCTTTTATTGTGATTGTATTAATGTGTTTTTATTACATGTACAGCACTTTGGCTCGACCAAAAATCGCTTTTAAATGTGCTTTATAAATAAAACTTGATTTGATTTGATTTGATTCCTGCTGCCAGCTGACAATCCATTGCTGCCTTAGCTCCCTGGCCTTCCGGCCCTAGCCCTTTCTTGGTCCCCCGGCTTCCTTTATTTTTTGTTTGTCTGTTTGTTTTGTTTGTCCACCATGTACAGCGACCTTGGGTCCCTTGAAAGGCGCTATATAAATATCATTTATTATTATTATTAGCTGTCCTACATCATGTTGAAAATGGCTTGCTGCCTGACCTATTATCCCTCAAGTAACAAAATCCCACCATGCACTGACTATCTAAAGCTGCCTTTGCCGTTCATATACATTGGTGTCGGGAAAAAAAACACGGGTGACGAGAGAGGTTAGTAACAATTAGGGATGTCCCGATCACCTTTTTTTGCTCCCGATCCGATTCCGATCATTTGATTTTGACAATCTGCCGATACCGATTTTTCCCGATCCGATCTTTATGCAATGCATTAAGAGGAAAAAAAAGGTAACAGATAACGGCTGGTCATCCAACGCGATGAATTCAGCTATCTTGGCTGTTCTGGGGTAGTTTCTCTTTCCTTTTAAAAGTCTCTGAAAGTGTCGGTTGTTTCAGTGCCGTTACCTGAGTGGCCGCTGTGTACTCGTCGTGTTGTTGTTGGTGGTGTTTGTATTATGGCGCATTTCCACTACACGGTCGGCCTCGGCCACACTCGGTACGGCTCGGCTGCGTTGGGCCTTAACAGGGCCGACTCACTTCATGCTGCGCTTCCATTACAGTTTAGGAACTGGGGTAGTTACTATAGTAACGCAGTGTAGGCGGAGCCGTGACGTCATCTTCAATGAGAAATCCAGAAACACAACACAGCCGTTAGCTGTGAGCACTCAGAGCTCACAGCTCCTTATATATGTTCAGAAACTCGACAAAAGTTAAACAAGTACACACCACAGACTGCCTGTGTCATGGTGAATACAGTCGCTGCTTTATTTATGTCTGTATAGGCCGTTGTTGTGAGTGTGGACGGTCGGGGCATATACTGCGTTAGCTTAGCCAATCTCCATCTAGAAAAACACGAATTTTAAAAGGTTTTTCGCCTGCCGTCTGTCTGCAGACTTGACAAAGCATTAATTCATGGTTTTTACTAACCGGTATCAGTATGTTGTTACTTCGGCATCATTTTGAAACGTGTATTACAATTAAATCACGGTCAAATATGTCCATCTTGTTGTAGTTCTAGCCCTCTTGCCAGCGCTCCTCTCTCTAGTTTAGCATACTCAGCCCGACTCAGCCCTGTTTGTTGGCCCCGATAGAACCACAATTTTCTAGGGCCAGAAAAGAGGGGAAAAAGTGGCCCCGCGCCGTGCCGCGCCGGAACGAGGCCTAGTGGAAGCACAACCAAAAAAGGGGACGGCACGACACGGCACGCTTAAAGCGAGCTACGCGCTGCAATGGAAATGCGCCATTAGATTGGTCATGTTGAACGTAGCTCTGTTCTTTCCACCACGCGGAACCTCCGCCTTGCAAACATTGCATCTGGCTGTTACACTGCCTTCGCTTTCAATTTTATAATACTTCCAAACTCCTGACATTTTCTCTGTCCCGACTCCCGAGTCACCAGCTGAACGTAGCCTCTTGTTAGCTTACTGCTACTATTAGACACTGCGCCCTGCCCACTCTGTTGCCAGATTTGAGAGAAATCAGCAACCAGGTCTATGCAAACAAGCCCAAAAGAAGCAACACATACATGATGTTGTGTAATTTTAACCCAAAACTAAGGCCTCAGGATGACTTTAAGACGTGAACATGGTCATTTTTGTTTTGTAACATTAAATAAAATGTATAAAAATATTTTATAAAAAAAAAAAAAAAAAAAAAAAAAATTCCGATCCCCGATTTTTTTCTCCCGATCGCCGATCACGTGAAAATCACGTGATCGGCTCCGATCCCCGATCACGTGATCGGATCGGGACATCCCTAGTAACAATGCAATGCACATTTAACTTTATTTCTAAATATTATCTTACATTTTGTGCAAAAACCTGGTCTCTGATATCAATGTGCAAACACAGGTAGTTAAAGAACACGTCTTGTGCAAAGCAAGCATCTCATGACAAAAGGCTACTCAATCAATAGTTAAATAGTGCATATCAATTTAAATATATCCTTAAATAAAATCTGAACTAAACAATACAGAATGCTTTACAAGGAGTCAAAATGATCTGTTAAGTTATACTAGTAAATAATGCCACAGCTGCAAGATGAAAGGATCAAAGAGCATTGTCTTTGAATTCATAAAAAGCAGTTTACATTTCTGCTTTGAGGGAGGAAATAGGCAGCAAGTTCAAGAATTTCTCCAGCGTGGACAGGTAGTCTTCTCGGTGGCATCGCAAGTGGGCTGCATGTTTGGACTCCTTCCACTTCCTGCTCTCCACAGTCATACCCCTCCTCTTCCATCGGTCCATTAACGTTTCCATGTCAGCCGAGTTGGATAGGGCGTCGTTTTCACTGAAGAAGAAAAGTGCTGGCGCAGTAATCGGGATGTCTTGGAAAACTTGGATGCTTTTGTTGTAGAGGTCTGCTGTGTGGGTTTTGAAGAGCCAGAAGTAAAGCATAGCGATATTTTTGACAAAGCTCTCTAAACGCGGAACGAGAGTCTTGCCAAGGCCTGAATAGAGAGAAAGTAAAACAAGAGGGTTAATATTTAATAGTAAGTGGTATTATTACATAAATATACACAACATATTACTGTATGTGGCTGGGTTTCAAACTTTAATACTGCTGAAGGTTATGAGCCACAGCTGAAGTGCTTTCTAGTGGGTTTTTTGTCTATATTTTCTTACATTTCTGAAGAATTTTCCCCATTTAAAGAATGCTGAATTAGCCATTAGTGGTCCCTGTTTACAATAGTTGAACACGCGACCATCACTGGGTTACGTTGATACTGAAAAAAACTTAAAGGTCCCATTTCATGCTTTTCCGGTTATTACCCGTCCCCTTGTGTGTTATGTAGCTTGTTCTGCATGTAAACGGTCTGCAGAGTCACAAACCCTCAAAGTACACCCTGTAGCGAGTAAAACTCTAACACAGAAAAGACCTGTCTATGCTGCCCCAGAACGCCTCGTTGGAGATTTTTATTTTTCCACTTTAATTCTTCCTGGTCATAGTGACGTAACGGCTCCGAGCTCCACACACACACACACACACACACACACACACACACACACACACACACACACACACACACACACACACACACACACACACACACACACACACACACACACACACACACACACACACACACACACACACACCACACACACACACACACACACACACACACACACACACACACACACACCACACCACACACACCACACACCACACACACACACACACACACTCACTCACTCACTCAGCCTTATCTTTTCCACACACACACACTCACAGCCTGGCTCTGAGTGTGTGTGTGTGCTCAGGCTGAGTTCCGCGGTGTCTCGCTGTCTCGCAGACCCCACGCAGCAACCAGGAAACAACACCAGTAATCCAGCTCACACTGTCCGCTCCTCGATCCTCAAAGGGCGGAGCAGCGAGCCCCGCAACGTCCCGCCAACACGGCACCCAGACCCCACGCAGCATTCTCATCTGTTTGTCATTACTGGTGTCATTTTCTGGTTGTTAACAAACGCCATTGTAACACATAATCACTGATGTTCCGCTGTAACGGTGGTGGACTCATCAGAACAGTGTGGGCTAGCTGACCAATCAGAGCACAGTGGGCTCATAGGGAGGGGGGGGGGGGGGCAGGAGCTCCAACAAGCCGTTTAGGACAGAGAGTGAATACACATACTATACAGAGATGCTGTATGAGAAACCAATGTGATTTTGGAACATTGAACAATGTAAATCTATTCTAGTAGACCTCAACAATGGAATTATGATCAGTAGAAATGGCCATGTCATGGGACCTTTAAAAATGTGAAATGTGTGGGTAGGTTCTGAAACCTTTTCTACAATTTTAAGGCCGATTTATAAGAGATTATGATATACTGGCATATTTAAAGTCATACTAAAGTTTGAAATAACATGTTAAGTCTGTTATATGCCTAAATCGTAAAAAAATATGAACACCATGTCCAAATATTATAACTGAACTGATGAATGTATAAATCGTTTGCACACACTCTCCTTAGGCAGCACAGAAAGGAGCAGCCACAAATAAAACTGGTCAGCTGACAAGTTAATTATTTAAAGATCTGACTGGCATATAACACGAAAAGTAACCTGAGGAGAGCGACACTCACTCACCTATCGCCATATGCTCCAGACTCCCAACCACCAGGCTGTCATAGATGTGTCCTATCACCCTCTTGGCCAGGCCTGCATGTTTTTCCTCTCCCTCAGCAATGTGGGTAAGTGTCTGTGTGAAAGTGTAGCCCCCGATGGAGGAGGCATGGACCAGCACCGCCCTCCCTGCAAACTGAGGCTCCTCCAGAACCTTCAAAACCTCCATCCCGTAGTCTAGCCCCCACCGAGGCCACAGGAAGTGCATCACACTGCTCTGGACCAGCAGGACATCCAGGCCCCGGTCCAGGTAAAGGTCCCGGTACTTGGCCACTGCCACTTTCCGGGCACCGAGCCAGGAGAAGAAAACAAGAAGGGGCCGGGCAGTGGATTCAGATTGTGATTGGTTTTGGGAGGAGGCAGATGTGTGTGAAGGAGAATCTGAGAGCAATGGAGAGGAGGAGGAGGGGTCTGCGGGGGAGGGGTCACTGAGGGGCTGAGCTGAGGGTGATGGGGTAGAAATAGGGCAGAGTGCAGTGTGCAATTGAGATTCTTTGACAGCAGATAATGTCTGTTCCTCTGGCCCCGAGAGTGGAGCGAAATAATAAGTTATGCCCTTGCTGATACTCCTGGCAACGCACTTTCCTCCATTGATGTGATCAGACGGGCATATGTCACGCCTAAAGAGAAATCAGAAATCCTTTATTGGAATGGGTAATATGCATTGCTACAGCAAAGGGACCAGTGCAGATAATAGGCACACATAAAACAAGACAATCATATATAGACAAGCTTCACATACATGGTAAAACAAATATAAAAGATTTAAAAACTGTCAATTTTAATTCATTCCTACACTCAGGGAATATGGAAATGGTTATTTTGTATTTAACTGACGATTTCACTCCACATCGTCCTGAGAATCAGAAAATCAAATATTGCAGTTTTGTTTGGCATCAACAAAAAACTAAATATTATTTTATTTTTCAATAATGTCACTAATCTCCTATGTGACACGTCTGCTACATCCATGATAATCATGAGTTTTTCATCTTGCCTGGGGGGGAAAGGTTAAAATAGATGAGATCTGCTTTAAAACCATGTTTAAAACGCTTCAACTACAACTACCAATGGCGATGCAACTGGAGAAATATTCCTCGCTGATTATAAATGCGTATTGCAAAAATCATAACCGGTTCTCAGTTTTTTAGACGGATGTAGAACAACATCAGCTTCTTCCTTTTTATTTAAATGCTCATGCAAGTTGCCCTTGATATCAAAGCAGAATATAATCGTGTTACCCAGAGGAGAGCAGCAGGTTCCCCATTCTGCGGAGTTACAATGTCCCGGGCCGCCCTGGTGCTCCTGTTCGCCTGAAAATGACTTCGGTCGGCCGGCCAGATCTGTCGCGGAGGCGGAGGTGCCGGCTCGGTGACGTATGAGGTGCTTCTTCTTCTTCGTGTGGTTGGTGGTGTTTTATTGGCGGTTGGCAAACAACGACATGCTGCATTACCGCCACCGTCTGGTGTCTGGTGGATTGGGACAGTAGCACCAGCGCCATATAGATAGATTCTATTATACGGCTCTGAGTAGCACTAATAGAAAAATACAATAAGAAATATGACATTATGAATGAATTCAAACTACATGATGCTTCAGTCTGTGCTTTAATACACTCTAAATGCATGTCGTAGCCTCCTAAAAGTAGCTGCCTCTTTTGAAATATGATAAGCATATTGTTTTAATCCAATAGTACCATAGCAAAATATCACTCGTTTTAACTCTGCATCATGTCATTGTCTGCTAATGTTGTTGCCCATCAGTTATTATGAATTCCACGTCTGTGTCTTTACCCAAAACATAGCAATACAGAGTTATTTAGGCTAAGATAGTAAACATTTTATTAGTGGAGCTTAAACAGAGCTTACGCTTATGCTATTCATATTTCAAAGGACCTCGTGTTCGGAAAAAGCTATTACTGTGGCCATACCCTCATGAAGTCACATTGGCCTCACTACCCTTCATCTAAACAGGGAAACATAATAAGGTCATGTCCCATATTTGTTCTGACCTACTGATATCTGACTGCAATACAAGTTAGTGCCACTAGATGAAGCTAGAGACTAACGCAGAGGATTTGATGACTTCCAAAGTCACTTTTTGGGCCTCGTGGTGTTCATAAGTCTTAATTCACATCCTTCCCTTGAGAAATGTTAAGAATTAGATTGATGTAAAATGAAATGCATTCCAGAAATGCAATATATTCGCTATCTCCTTATTATTATTTTTAGCTGTCCAACTACTCAAACCCTGCTAACTATTTCTAGGATATGTCTTTTTTAAAACTGCCTTTAAGACATGTATATTTTATTGTCTCAGAATTCCTCAAAGATTAATCATTATAAAACGATGATATTCTATAATTCCACTTAAAGTGCCATACTTGATCAAATGTATTTTCTCCTGTTATTCTTTTACCTTAGTTGTATCTGTTATGTCCATTTCTACTATTATAAAGAGCAAAACAAAAAGTGAAAATCTTATTTTATAAAGGTTATTGCATAATTATATAATAAATCGGCCATGTCTTCATCCATTTTAGTTTTTTATTTAAAACGTACCATTTGAACCTGAGATACTGATTGCATAATCTGATGTTTACAGTTCTTTTAGATCATTTCAACCAGCAAATGACTTTTTAGCTGCCGTAAACACGTCACCTTGTCCACATTTGGATGGCTCAGTGGGAAGACACCAAACCAGCAAACTGGAAATATTAGGCACATCAACCTGTTTGTGATGTACCTATCTTATCCCTGATGCTTTTTTTTAGCTCCAGATTGACCTTTAAATCCCCTTTAGAATCAGAAATATGTTCTTTTTCGACAGAATCACGTACAGTATATTAAATGTATCTGAATGTAAGAATATGAATCTTGAGTGAGATAATTAAACAGGCTTTTATGGCTGTACAATTTCTACAGTTCTTTTGTATCATTTTATACATGTTGCCATTAGCAATTCATATTATTCCTAACCTTGGGATTTTAAAATAAGGTTACGAGGGTTTAAAAAAGGTTTGGCAGCGCAGCATGAGTTTTCAGAGTTATGTTATTTGCATTACGCTTGCATGCATGTTACTGTTTTTCTTTGTGGCCTTCAAACCACAAAAATGTCTTCACTGAAATCAGCATCACTTCATCAGTACTGCTGGCTGTAAATGTGAACCACGGTTGTCATGACAGTGTTTTGTGTACACTAGGTGACTGCAAAATGGCTGCCATAGTTGTGATCAGGTCTTTCCATTATTTCACATACAGGCAGCAGAGGCAGTTTAAGGTCAGCACATTCACTCACTTTCTCTTTTTCCCCCTTTTCCCCTGGATATATTTTCTGCAGTCATTTCAGTTGTGACTTGACTTGCTTGTATCCTAGTTATGTGTTGCCCACATAAACATAAGGTTGTTTTTTAGAAACCTGCACACACATTAAATACACATTTTGAGGAACCTTCTGGCTGTATTCTGTTAGAAACCAATAATTAAACAATCATATCCAGGTTTCTGATCCGGCCTCATCAACTCTTTATAGCAGCAGTTAGTCAACAAAACTAATCATTTAAAGGTAACCAAGCTGTATTTTCTTAATGCATCAACATATTCACCATGGTTGCTAACTTTATCAAAACTAAGAGCTGAAATAGAGCTAAGGGGAAGTGCGAAGTCTGTTGACCCCTTTTACTTTACACAGTTGTTAACAGGGTTGGGAGGGTTACTTTAAAATGTAATCTGTTACAACTACTAGCTACCTGTAACAAATCTTATCTTACAATATATAAGACAATAGATAGAGGTAATAGAGGTAATGTAACCTTAAAAAGAAGAAACCAAGATATTTATGATAAAATATGTGTTCTACATTTAGGCAAAACATACAGAATAGTAGAGCATAAAAAAGTGTTTTAGTTTAATATATCAATTAAAAGCAAACAATATTTTTGTTTTAATAAATCAGGTGCCCACCTGCTGCATTAAAAAATATATTTAAAATAAAGAATAGCCTAAATGAAAACCTAAAACAAAATTCAGGCAGTACGTCTACCTATAATATATTCATCTTTATTGATACATTACAAAAATGTACTTTTTTTTGTCATCCGCCACTCCCAAAGCCTGATTGTAAGCATAAACATATGTATCCAGGTTTAGTTTCAATAGTGTGATTAGTGTGATTAGTGTGTGTGTGTGTGTGTGTGTGTGTGTGTGTGTGTGTGTGTGTGTGTGTGTGTGTGTGTGTGTGTGTGTGTGTGTGTGTGTGTGTGTGTGTGCGCGTGTGCAACAGAAAAAGCCGGACGTGATCTCTGCCTGGCTCAGCATGATCACTTTCGGGTTCAGTCTAGCAGGAAAAAGTTTGAGTCCCACAAAAACTCAACCCTGGCCTCAGAGGCCACGTGCTTGTCTTACCCTCAGCACTAACCCCCCTCTCTACCCCCACCTAACATTATCCTATTTAGGACCCCCCCCCCTCATCCCTGCTGATCCTCTATACATTTCCCCTCATCAAAACGCTCTCTCCTAGGAAGAGAAAGCCTCCATCACTCTCTTCTGACCCCCCTGTAAAGCTCCAAGGCCTCTCACCCGTCTCCCCCTCTCAGCCCCTCAGACCACCCCCATATTGCTGCCGCACAAAACCCCAGCCTTTTCTTTTTGCATTGTTTCACTGTGTCCCCTATTGTCCGAGTAAAGAGAGAAAGTTGGGAGGGGGGGCAGAGAAGAAAAAGAGGGGAGGAGGGGAGAATGTGCCCTCTCTGTTCTCTGGGCGGGGGGGTCAACCCACATCAGGGTGTGGACATTCCGTTTCAGTTTCCTGCTTTTCTCCAAGACTTTTCCTTTTACTCCTCTCTTTCCTTATCTCTGTTAGATATTCTCCTGGTATCATGTGCCGTTCTAACCTGATAAAACACACAGAGGATTTACTTTATTTTCATTTTAGTTTGTAGGGGCAGGTGGCGATAACACCATTTGAGGCTAAGTAATCACAACAAAACCATCTGAATAGGTATTTCTTTACCCAAACTATAACTCCAGCAATTTGCAAGTTTATGGTGACTCATGTTTTCAAGGCCTACTGAATTGTTATGAATAAAGAGCAAAACACTCTGGAGTTTTGCTTTTATCCAGCGTATTCTTTCCTTGCGCTCTTCAATGCTTTAAACGTCTGACATTTATGGTTAAGGAGGTAAAGGGCACAACTCCATCGGCTTAATTTCTATATAATGGACTTATATAGTATAATATAGTACTTTGTGAATCTCCATGAGGCATTCATTTAAAGCGACATGTTTTGCAAGGAAGTACATTTAATCCCAATATTCACTCTCCTTTTAGCTCTAATTTGGTCTCCACCATCTCCTTAAGCAGATGTTATTTAGTATACAGAGGCATACAGCCTTTCACTAAAAACACTGGATACAAAATATTGATTACAGCTAAATATACAATATACATTTTCCTGAATACAAGCAAGAGGCAAATGACACAACACTGAGCATGTTCATCCAGCATTTCTTTATCCCTCATTCTACTTTCCCCCTTTCATCCATCTCCATCCATCTTGCACCCTTCTCCATGTGAAGGCTGTGATTTGCATTCATAACATGCTTAGTGCTGTTGTAGCTGATGTGTGACACCTGTCCTCTGAGGGAGGAGCTTTTTTTATCACATCAATCGTCCTTATTGGTATGGAAACCATGTCTAATCCCCAGTAGGTACACAGACTAATGTATTAAACATACAGTCATTGATTACAGATGGCAAGCCAACATCTTAGAGGACCCCCCCTCAAACAAAATCCCATTTCAAACCTCTGGCTGCCATTTTGTATTTTGAACAATTTACTATATTCCTAATGTAGGTTTACCATATGTTTGGAAAGAACTTAATTGGCAAGAAAAACAAGATATATTCACAATCAAATGTCACTATTATATAATAATGTTACTGTCTGTGTTTAAAAGCCACCGAAGCTAACAATACAGCAAGCTAGTAGCTAAGACGATGCAGGAAATCCAGAGGCACATTGACTGGGGACAAAGATAAAGCCACTGGGAATATGTACATTTATCTCAAACATATGAAAAGTTATTTATACAATTAAAATGACAATATATTTACTAATTAGGTATTTAAAACGTCCATGGCCTCCTATACTCTGAAAATGTCACACCATTCGAGGGCAGCAATGTTTAACTGCATATATATATGGAACGAATACCATGGCACTATCAAATATTCCAACCCAGTCTCACAAAAAAACGTGTAATATCTACGTTGATCCAGAGGGCAAGACATACTATGTTCACAAGTAACCCTCTCAAAACGTGACATGGCTACAAGTGAAGATGGCATTATTTGTATGTGTGTATCTCTCCAAAAAATACAGATGATTTGTCCACCAAGGTCATCTCTGATCCTCATCTAACAGCCATATCAAATCTGCAGGGAAAGCTGTCTGGGAACACATTCATAAAAACACGCCAGTAGTTACACACACACACACAGCCCAAGTTAGCAAGTGTGTATTGGATTTTTCCCCCAGTCAGATTTTCTTCATAGATTTTTTTAAAGGTTAGATTTACACCGTGACTGCTGCCATGCCATACATACAGAGATCAATTCATAACGCTACTCAGTCAGTATTTACATGACTGAATGGTCATTACTGTATGTGAAACCTGAAACTTCATTAACAAGTATTCATAGATGTTAACAAATGGTGGAAGAAAGGCATGTGACTACAGACAGACCCATGAAATGTTTTACATACTTAAAGCAAAAGTTAAAAAAAGATAACCCTTTTTAGCCTAAGTATACAATAAATTGGGTTCTTGACCTTGCTATTGTATTTTCCTTTCAGATTACAGTTCCACTAAACTATTGATAGAGTCTATTGTTTTGTTTCTCTTTGACCTTCACAATCTGCCATTGTCCAGCACTTTCCGTTAGCTAGAGTCGGCAGAATGTACATGGAGAGGACATTAGTGTGAAATCACACACACACACACACACACACTGAATTCTTAGTATTCTCTGGGCGACTGCAATCAGCTTCACAGTGTCCTCAAGACGTCAGACAGACCTGAGAAACCATGAAAGGTTCCTTTTACACACTGCAGTCCATTGTCATTAGGCACACTGAAAACACAGGAATATGTGTAAAAGTGCACGATACAATCCACGTGGGTTGTCTTAAATTAGAAGTGGAAGTGTTCAGTATTATAGTAAAACATAAATACGATACTTATAGCAGGTGAAAAGCAGTGGAAAAAAATAAGCTAGTGTCATTAGAGCTGCAACTAATGATTATTTCCTGATTGATAAAATGTCAGTGAGTACTGTGGACACTTTTGATAACGTTTTACCGTAGGTCAAAGTTACGTGTTCAGATGCCTTGTTGTGTCAGAGTAACAATCCAAGACCCAAAGATGTTGAATGATATAAATAAGCCAAGTAACAAATCCATACACTCGAGGGACTGAAATCATGAATGTTGAACCAGCTCAGTGATTAATACTATGTACCACGTATACTCCCAGATGCCATTAACTTGGCTCGATTATGAAAAAACATAAGCAGATCTTATGATCAGACCCAACATTATACTTAAAGACAGCTTTGGAATGCTAATGTCAAATCAATAACAGATACACAGTCCCTGATAACAAGTGTGCTCAAGGTAACAATAGGGTGAAAGGGGCATTTCTGGCTCAAATTATTAATCAATGACCAAAATAGTTGCAGGTTAATTGTCTGTAATTTATTTGTAGAATAGTTTATCTATTTTTGTTTACATTAATTGCCACTTTATTATATTTGGTGGTGTATCCATTTTGGTTTTGAAAGGACAAGTTACAATTCTATGAATATATGACACACTTGTGGGTAAATAAATGTGTACAGATTATGATAAATGAAGTATATTGTATAAAATATATTTGTTATTACTCTATTATCTTCCAGTTTTGTCATACATGTGTTCTATACAAAGACAACAAAAGACTTGTATGAGGATATGAGTAAACAAAGACTGATCCTGGCCTTGACTAAAGATCCTTAATTAGAACAAACATCTATGTTGCTAAATCTGTCCCCAGGCGCAGTTTAAAGACTATCCTATGTTTGTCCCAAATATATATCCTACTAAGAGGATTTCCATCTGTCCTGAGAACAGAAGGAGACTTGATTTCACCTTTCATATTCCTCTCCGCAGTCTGGATGGAAGCCCTTGTGTCTAAAGTTATTGCAAAAATGATTACATTTCTTTTATCGCATGAAACCAGGCTTGAAACAAACCTTCTTTAATATCAAAGTCTAAATTCTTCATAGCTAGACGTCTTCTGTATCGATCCCTAATACATCTCTGCTTTTGAAGGTCAGGATAATAGAGCATGCATCCAATCTGAATCCTATCATTGTATATAAAAAGATAACAATACACAGGTAGAAGAAGCTGCCATGTAGCAAGAAAACAAGTCTTTTATCTCACCAGGGTAAGAGTAAAGGTGGTAAGAATAGCAAGGAGACTCAAGGTCAAATATGTTATTCATTTCAATTCAATTCAAAACCTTTATTTATCCAGATGAAATCCCATTGAGATCATTGATCTCTTTTTCAAGGGAGACCTGCAGCAGTAGGTTCCACATGAAGACATCAAAACATAAACAACAGAACAACAAAAGGACATAAGGAGAACATCTATTAAGGAGATGTTGCCTGCGCCGGCGGGACTGAGCTGAGCTGGGTGGGGGGGGGGGCTTCATCACATGCAGGACCGCTCAGCCACTGCTCAGGAAATGATGTTTCCTTGGACTGAGAGTTCTCTGATTGTTTCTATATTTAGGGAATTCCTGGGGATCAAAGAGGCAAAGATCTGGGGAATGTATGTGCACAATAATAACCCCCAGCATCGATTGTATACCTCAGATTGACGGAGATAAGTCATTGTTTGTGTTAAACTGTATCAAAGGTGAGTCTCTTCAACCTCGAGTAAACTGTGTAGGAGGCTGGATGACGTGAGTAGTTCTGTGCCTCGGAAAGCCAGGATGGAAACTAATAAAACAGATGGTTCAAAGGAGAAATGGGTCCTGTTTTGGTAGTTTTGGCAGCCCCATATCATTAGGAATTGTGCTGATATTGGACAATTCTGTTCCATACCATTATATCCAACTTTTAGTGCCAAAACAGGAAGTTGTTGTGCCAGATACACAGCATGGTGGAATACTGTATAAGCTACTTTCATGCATCAGATTAGGGTTTTCTCTCTAAGATAAACATTTATATAAACTGTAACCGTAGCCTTTCCCTAACCTTAACCAAGGTACATTGCCATAACCAAGATTATCCACTTATCTCAGTAGCCCATCACAGATATTGCAGAAGGAGTGACTGAATATAATTCTGGGTTGTACACCTATGTTGATGTGGATGATGTCAATACCTGACCCGAGTTGTTATAAATTGGAAAAAACCATTAAAGTTTGCCTTAATATGAGGATTTGTTTCTGTGGAGTGGATTTGTTTGCCAAGCCAAAATGTCAACATCAGCATTCTGGTTATATAGGGTCTAAATATAGTGCTTGGAAACAGCTGCATTCAGACTCAACCAGCTGACAGTGGGTGTGCAGATGTGTGAAAGCTGAAAATTGTAACATTCAGCATGTGTGTTTGCACGACACTGTTTCCCAGTGTCCGCAACAACGGGCGATCTCCGCTAATGAACAATCTGCTCGCTGAGGTGTGACCAAAGGCATTGTGATGGGAGCCACACAGTGGACTACTGATGCAGTGAGAGAGAGAGGGAGAGAGAGAGAGAGGGAGAGAGAGAGAGAGTGGGAGGGAGGGAGGGAGGGAGAGAGGGAGACTGGAACTCAATTCCACACAGACGAACGTACACTGGCTCAGTGAGACGGTCTCCTCTGCAGGACACACACACACACAGCTGGCTCTGGATTGTGATTCTTATTCCCTTCATCTGCAGGTACGTTTCATCTGTCTCTCTGCATGTGTGTGTTAATCAGCTGCTCTGCATCTACGGTAGGAATATATGGGGTCTGACTCCAATATGCACGCTGTCACACGCTGAGAAACACACTATAGCTGCAGCTATAGGTAAACCCACTGACACACACTTACATATTTCCTTTCAAACATGTAATGAGGCTTGTGGTTGATCTAAATGCATTGATGCACATTTGAAAACAGGGATCAGAGGGAATCTATTGGCAAAAATGTAATGTGTACATTGGATGTTGTATATGTTAAATATGACATCTGGATAACCCTGATTGATACACATCTGTCATTTTCACGTTATTCCTATTGGATTATGTAATCATATCCATCCATGTTAGCATAAGGATGTACGGAATGTTTTGATGTCAGCAAAACAGTCAAATGCTCTTGCAGGCATGGGTTGTTTATGTGTGTGTGTGTCTGTTTATGTGTGTGTGTGTGACTGGCCATTTGCATGCGAGTGCAGCACACTCCCACAAGCGGAACAGCGGAGCCCAAAAGGTGCTGAAATCCCAGGGATTAGCAAGACGTCTTTGGCTTCAGCTGTCACCATGGCAAAGGCAGCCGGTGGAACGCCTGTGTTTGAGAGCGTCTTTTGTAATCAGGCATTCATAAGCTATAGGGCTAACACAAGCATTAGCTCGCCACTATTAATGTCATTCTAAAGCATAAATGGGAATATGTTTGATCAGTGCTCAAAGTGGGGATTTAAAGAGGTGGAGTATATGAGGCATGGAAAGTGTGAGGAGAGCCAACCTGAACCAAGGAAAAGGAAAAATTGAGAGAATCAACAAGTTTTTGACCACACTGTTGATGTTACTGGAGGAGTTTTGCATGTGGAAATGGGATTTATAAGAGTGCATGTAAGAGAATCAAAGAAGATTAGAATAGAAAGGCATTAATCTTGTTCGTAAATAGCATGACTCAGGATGTTTGGTTGGAAAGCTTACCTGTTGGAGTCGTGCCCGTGATGATGCTTATTTGACCAGAGGTGTCTATTCTTGGACACAAGAGCAGCAATCATTACCAGGGGACTATTGACTGAAGCTGGCTGCATCATGTCTGTGTGGGGGTCTGTTACAACGCAGTGAGGGTATGAGAGAGAAACCACTTGGAAATGGTGCCAAAAAAGGAATAACAGTTCACTTCGATGGGGAATGATGTAGCACAAACAGCAGTGAGAGAAATGTTACCAAGACAGATATAAGAGTGCAAGATCCTCCTAAAGATGTTCAAAACGGTTGATCTATTCCTTTAAAATGTGCGAAACAACACATTTCTGCTCTTGTTTTTAGACAAACTAGCCAGTGGAAATGTAATATCGCAAAATATGGAGGCCAATAATACGAGGGATTCATTTTATATTACAGTATTGATATTGTGTGTAATATCTTGAATCAATCTTTATTGATATAAATAGTGTAGTGTTATCAGTAACAATGAAGTTAATGACCTGTTAAATGATTACTGGTACTGAAAGAAAACAAATAAGGTTGCAGTTCTGTTTTTGAGGACATTTATTATCTTAAATTCATGTTTTTTTTCTTGGTGGTTTCTGCCCTGGCCGTATTGACGCCTACATGGATTGATAGATGGATAGTCCGACACTTGGCCGCTGTATTAAGCTCTTTAACACTTCATAAAGCCCTTCAAATGTACTGCTTTACGCACAAATAAATCCCTGCCGGCTTAAAGCGGCCAGTCAGATTGAATTCCTGCAATATTGACATCCGTGCGTAGCGTCAAAGTCAGGAGAGGACAACAGGAACAAAACGTTGACTCCTTAGATGGGAGATAGCATTGAGATGTTAAGGAGCTGCAATCCAACAGCACGTGGGAGGATGTAAATACAAGTGCACCTACAGATTACCATAGGAATAATTCTAGAGTGAGAACTAGTGCTTGTAAATATGTACGCCCACACAGAGCATTCAGAAAACTGTCTCCCCAAACAGCAGCCATTTGCAGGGAGGTAAATTACTCCATTATCCTGGACGGTGCCATTGATTCACACGCTTATAGCTAGTTTGTTAAGTAGTGATGACATGGTCACACCGTCAATCCGTCTCCATTTCAATCACTCAGGAGCGACACTCTTATTCAGTCCTACACCTTTCCGTTTCTCTCCTTTTCCATTCTCAGACAATCCCATTTTCATCTTTCTCTCTCGTTAGATTGACTACAGTGGCCTTAATATGCTCTCACAGGGGCTTGTAACTCTGCCCTCAGACTCATTTAGAAAAGAGGATTTTCCATAGAGAATTATGTTACAGCAGGTGGGAGGCTGATTGAGAACAAGATGGCTGATGGTCCTCGGAGAAGTGAGAGAGTGGGGGCTTCTCACAAACCCACACACACACAGACTCAATTGGAAGGCAGGAGTCTGTTTACAGAGTTAATGAAAGAGGCTCTGGCAACAAACTAAAATGAGCATTAGGGAGACTGCAGCAGAGTTGACTCTCCTTGACGACCGATGCCTCGACTGCATGTCAATATGGAGTCTTTGTCTCTCTTTCTCTCCTCTATTGCCCTTGTCTTTTGCTCTCTGCCCTTCTCTCCACGACAGTGTCTTTGTCAGAAGCAGCCAAACAAACGCCAGTGAAATAATAGAGGAGGACTTGTAAATTCCCAACAGACACTTTTTATAGTTCCTTTCCACTTGCTCTGTTGCCTGTCAAACCAGACGATGCTTCAACCAGGAGGCTTGTTTTTGATGTGGTGACGAGGGGTGTCAAGGAAGTTAAGGGCCCAATCAGGAATGAGAGTAAATCACAAGCTGTGGTGTGGTATTTCCATTAATAAGTGGCTAGCACTGTACATAGTGTGTTAGCTTCACTGCTAGTAATGTTGTCAATTAGTGCAGTTCTAATGGAGTTCATGTAGTGGGATATACAGTAGCTAATGGTAGAACACCCTTCAAAAGTGATATATGCACATTATTATTAATTTAAGGATATTCTTAATAGATCATTATAATGCTATGATCAATAGTTGGATTACATTCTAACAACTTGAGGAGGATAATCTTTGATAAAGTGCCAAGATAAGATGAGTCAGCCCTCACCAAAATAACAAAATAACTTGAATCTAATTAAAAAAAGTAATAAAAAGCAATGTAAATGCTTATGTTAGTGGAAAGAATGGGATCGATACATCCTAAAACTGTTGTTGAAAATGAAATTTCCTGAACTTGTAAAAGTGATACTGGAGTGAAATGTGAGAATATTAGCAAGACAAAACTATTCCCTCTGTTTAAATAATTGATCCGTTCAGATCAACAAAAAGGCAATCAAGGATAAAAGATAATTTCCCCCAAGCTTCAAAACTAATTATAATGTTTCTATAAATAAACTTGGTTACTGAACAAGACATCTTTCCCTTTTGCTTTAAAGGCAGCTTTTAATAGTTTATTGGCCATTATGTAAGCAATCATAAGTAGCTGGCAACATGTCTTGAAAAAGGGAACGAAGTGTGCATGTGTGGGTGTGTGTACCTTCCACAGATCAGTACATGTGGGCGAACCAGTACACATGCTCTAACATGCAGAGTCAGATCTAAATTCATTTACAATCATATCTCCGCACGCATCAAATGTGACCAAGTGCGGGCTGGTTGGTGCAAGCTTGAGGTCGGAGTTATCTAAAAACAACCTTACTTCATTGGAAGCTGGTTTTCATGTTGTTTAGTCAAAATGCCAAAACTGGTGAGTGTGTGGGAAGCTTTACGTTTGACCGCCCACAGTCTTTATATCTCAGCATCTGACTGTGCAATGGCTAGTTTCATCCTTCCAGGTGGGAACAGAGGGGGAGATGGCAGGCAAAGATTCTGCAAGCAAGAGTCTCTGATGGTAGGGACTGATTGATCTTGTTGACGGATACAACATAAAAAGCTATAACTTAGAGGAAGATAGAGAGAACTGGCGTGGACTAGGTCATAAATGTTCAGAGAAGAACAGAAGATGGAAAGTGTAAAATGACAGTCATAAAGAGCATTAGAGCATGATAGAGAAGCAGGAGAGAACGTCACTCTGATGGCAGATTTCAGTGAATATTGATGGTTTTTTGCCCTCCCACACAAACAGAGCTTTCCCTCCGCTTTAAAGAACAAATAAATCCGAGATTGAAAGAGAACAAGGCCAGAGCTGGGGGTTGGGGTGGAGGGTGGGGGGGTGTAAGTACAGCTAAGGCATACAGGTTGTTGTTCTCACAGGGGAAATTCCTTTGGTGCTCCAGTCTTTTCACTGAGGCAACAGACTAGTGACTTTGAACCTCTCTGAGCTCCACAAAAGAAAAAGAGGTCCCCTCTTTTCTTATGTTGGCAACCCGGACCCTAATTCTTTACTAACCTCCCCCCCCTACCCTACACACACATTATTTCTTGACCACTCCTCACTGAATACTATACATTAAGATGGTAGTCCTTTAAGTTTCAGTCTTCTAATTGGTCAGTCCTTGTAGCCGCCCAAACACAGCAAGACAGCATGACATAAATACTGACCCCCACATAACGGGACACCACTAATTGTGGGGTGTCTATAATACCAAAGTCTTGTTGTGATTTGTGGAGGGTAAGATATTGTTTTAGCTTGTTAACTTAGGCAGCGTGTGATGGCTGGCATAGTTTCTATACTTGATTTACTTCAGCTGAGAAAGCAGGTCGCAGTTTTCATCAACTCAAATTTAGCTGCCTGAGAGTGGATAAAGTGTGTCACTAAGTGTCCTGTGTGTTCTTGTCTTTTAGGCCATTTTGCCGGAGAGCCAGCCAAACCCGCCTCAGGGAGCAGGGGAATGGAGAACACCATGTGACCGGTCCGTGCGCCACTGTCGCCAGCATGCTTCGCCTCCTCCGGACCTTGGCTTTTTGCTTCTGGTGTTTTTTGCTACTTCACAAGCAGGCTGTGGCTGACGAAGAGGGCCTTTGGGGACCAACGGCATCAAGAAAAGACCCACCTGTTAAAAAAACAAGCTCCTACTGGTGGACCCCATCTCTGCCAAAGCTTCCTTCGATTCCCTCACTACCCAAACTACCCTCACTATCCTCACTACCCTCACTACCCTTCCATATTCCTTACTTATCCGGGAGCAGGGACAGTGAGGATGAGGCTGCTGCGCTGACCACAACCGCCAAAAGTCTGACAGAACCAATCGATCCCTCGCAAGACAACTCGGGTTCAGGCGAAGGGAGAATTCTTGAATCCTCTGATCCACCCATCACTTCCACTCAGGGGTTCCTAACTAGCGTGACACAGATAAGAACGGACTCACTTCCCACAGGGACATCAGATTCTCCACACAGCAGCATAGCGCAGAGCCACAATGACACTCTTGTTTCAGACTCCTACTCTCCCACAAGCAGTTCTATCAGAAACACTCTGTTCACCAACAGTCCCACCAGCACAAGCACTCCTGGACAAAATGCAACACATACCCACCCACCGAGGGGCACCCCACCAGCAGCAGGGCCCAGCATGGGTGCCACTACACAACACCTCCCAGAGGAACACACTGATAAAGAGGAGGCGGAAGATTTTACAGAGAAGATATATTTGACGATAGCACCAGAAACCACAGTACCTACTGTGTTGACATGGGCAGAAGTACAAACCACAACAACAACCCCAGGCATAGTGGAGACCACACTGACCAGCACACACTCTCTGAGGCATATCACTCCCGCTACATCCTCAGAAACCACGTTTGTCAGAAAACCACTAGACTCCACTGTTGGTGTTACCCTCCGTGCTGGAGAGGCCACGATGACAGAAACTCTACCCACCCAAAGTGAGGCTTACCTGGGCTTCTCTGAGACCAGGTCGGGGCCCACTGAGGACCAGCCGGGGGTAATCACCACTGCCAATGGGATCGATGACAAATTAGTGCCAGAATCCATAACAAGCACAACCCAGAGCCAAAGGGTTAACTTCTCAACAGCAGGAGGTAAGCAAAGTTAAACAAATCAATGGAGGCTGGATTGACTCTATAGATGTGATCAATCATTGGAAGGCAGGTTTTAGGTGTTCAATAGCTGGCTGTCAAAAGGCTACTAGCAGTTTGGTTCGATCAGTGACATTTCTGACATGGTGAGTGGTCAAAGGGCCGACATCAGCATGAATCTAGATCTTCTTGAAACCCTGTGAAATTACTGAGTCTAGAATCAACATTTACATGATTGTAAACAATGATTATGTGTTGGAATTTCTGTTTGCGTTGCTTGGACAGAGATTCTTAAAGGTAGAGTTTGATATGTGTTATTACTAGGAGGAGGATTTATTGGATGGATATTTGCTTAGGCTACTAATCCTGTGGGAAAACAATTTTAGCAACATAACGGCTTTCAGGAATGGAAGTTAATCCACAACATAGCAATCAAAACCATCAAAATGCATTCATCTTTTATTATATTTCCAATTCTTGCTTCCCACATACTTTGAAGTATTTATTAAAATAGTTTCCATGGCATCAAAGCCTGTTGTGCAAGGCTTCTTTGAGTGATGTGTTATTGTTCACTTAGTACAATTATTAGTGAGTCATTTGTACCGAACTGTTAACTATGAATTTAACAGTGTATGATGAGTTTTAAAGCCACAAATCCAATCCAACATTAAAACCATTACTTTAGTGAATGGAAGGAGAGGGTATTGGATTGAAATACCGCTCAATGGGGGTTTTGTTCCTCACAGAGGAGGAAAATGGGAAGATGATGATCTAAAATAGCTTCTGGTAGCCAGTAGGTTCCAGGAGTCTTTGACACGACATTGAGGCAGTACCTCTTTCTTCACGGCCCATCCCCCAGCACTGGTGGCAGTCTGGTGTCTGTATGCCTAATGAGCCTTCAGAGGAAGGGCCTCCTCCAGGTACAAACGCATCTATCATGTAGGGTCAAAGGTCAGGCAGGAAAATGATGAGTCGATTATTCTAAGCCTGAGAGATTGTGTCCATATGATAAAAGCATGATTGTTTGGAGGATGTTTACACAGAGTAGTGTCTGCAATATGTAGGGCATATTGATATTTTCTGGGTGCCTATAAATTAGCTTTTGCCACCAAATGGTCCATTTATATCAGTTCATATACATATGATCAAATCCAACAGATAGTGCCTATACAAGTACAGAAACCATAGTGCAAAAACAATAACGGACCAATACAATTCTATTAAATGAACAAGTGATCACCAAGTTTGCCATTCAAAATAAAAAACTATTATTTTCCAGTTGTAAACCCAAAACGGAATCACATATTTTCAAAGCCTATTTGTCAATATTTTAAACAACGCTTAGCTTATTGCTAGAAAATATATCTTGGTATGATCGATTTAGTAGTTCATCTGGAGCCTTCAATCATATGACAATATCTTTCTCTGCGGACAAAGTCCCTTACTCATATGCGATACGATAAAAAGCTTGAGAACAGCTAGAAAATATACATTGATGTAAGATCGTCAATTTGTGTTTCAGAGGTCAACTTTAAGACATCCGCTTTTAGAGATTTATAGATAGCGATCTATTCTTCACAATAAGTAAAGTAACATTAACAGTTCATTTGCTTTAAAAAAAAACAGGTTGGAGGGGAATCTTTTCTCCCAGTGCTGGAATGCAAGCTTTTGAGATCTCCCACTCGGCTTTACGCTGATTGTTTTAAAACTTGTGATGTTTAGTCTACCCAGTGTTGTGTCTGCACTTGTTTTCAGCTGTGCATCGTGTGGTGGCATACAGGAAAGACAAGGGGTTGGGGCTGGGTGGGGGTGGGGGGGGCTGCTGTGGCCGTGTATCAGTATTCCAAGCGCACACTCAGCGAAATCACCTCCTCTCCAGTGGGACCATCGGCTCGCCAGTCGCTGTTCATGGATGCTGAACATGCTTCTCGCCATTTAGTCTAGTCCCTCCCCGTTCCCCTCATCTGCTATTTTTTGCCTCTGTACAAACACACATCCCTGTCACTTGTTTCCCAAGGACAGATGGCTATGGCTGCTCTGAAGGGTGAAAATGTCCTGACAGGGATCTGGGAAGCTTCTAGTCAGCCATGTAGAAATGAAACCCATTAAAAAATATGGTGCATTTACACATCGTAGTAGTCTGCTTGGTGTGGTTTTTGGCTGGACTCTTACAGTGTTTAAACACTCCCACCTTGCCAAAGGACATAGGAGGAGACGATTATGAAAATGAAAGCGTGGCACCCCTGCATTACCATACATTATCCCAAAGTGAGCATTCTGTATGTGTGCTGTGATGTATTTTAAGCTGCACAGGGTGAATCACTCCCCTGCTGGAGGTGTGGAACATCTTCATCACACAAACGGGTTTTCATTGATCGAGAGGGTGTTCACCATGTGACGATGCCCTTGAGAATGCTGTCAGGTATCTAAAAAAAAAGAAAACAGCTCTGCATCGGTTTCAAATCCTCCACTAAAGGACATCTGATAGCAAGGGCAATCATGAGAGAGAGCAGAAACACAACACAGAGGCTGTTGTGATGTGGGGGCTGAACATGTAGGCTTTCTAAACCCTCGCAGAAAGCCACTGCTGTAAATTCTCTTCCAAAAAGCTTTCCTTTCTCCTGCTCCTTCTTTCCCCTCCTCCCACCCTTTTCATTACTGTATGTCGCACTAATAAGCAGCAGCCTCAACACACTCCATTAATACGTGCAAGGATGAATTGACCGGAGAGATACCAAAAACCTAAAGCACAGCCATTGATAGATAAATTGATTAAGGAAATGGATTTGCATGGAGATGCACGTGACATGAATATCTGATGCCCCAGTATGGAATTTACATGGAAAAATGGCATTAATGCTAATAGAAAGCTGGGGTGACTTTATATTATGTTAATATTCTCATAATGACTCCTTTAGCCGAGTCCATGAGTTATACAAATCTGGACGGATTTGGCCTGTTTGTTTTTCGGATTTCACATACAAATACGCAATTATAGAACAATAGGGATTATTTTTCACCTCTATTCATACTGATTTTTAAAGTCAGAGGGTGTAATGCAGTTTGAATATCCTGTATACCCCCTAGTAACTATCCTAGAACTGAACCAAATTAGCAACAGCATGATGACATTTTGTGCAAGTAGATTTTGGATGAGTCCTAATCATGTTTCTTCATCTGATTATGCGCTTCCGACTCTCTAATGTACCGCTATCCAAGCCTTTCCTCTTCTGTGTTATCACTCTAAGCTCAGGGTGTTTGCTACAGAGCCGCGCACTCTTCACAAACTCACTCGGGGCTTACTGTACGCAGATAAAGAAGAGTGTAATGGATTCCATCGTCTTCTATTGTTCCTTATTTCTGGAAGCAAAAGATAATGAGGAGCCTCTGAAAATGTAAACACTATGAATAACTACCGTGGTTAAAGGGCCTTCATTACTTCAACAATGTTGCCCACTGTGGGTGCCACTTTAAATTATAGTTTGGCAATAAGTGCGATTGAAACCTAAATTAAAAAAATAGGAACAACAGACAGAACGTGATACTCTAAGGTCATGAAGGCCATATGAAATGACGTGGTAGTTAAACTAAATCAGTAAAATGACAATTCAGCACATGTGTAATGATGAGCTGTTCAGCAAAACCTCTCTCATCTCTTTTTGCTTTTATTTACTCTGTCAGCAGGGTCTCTGTAAATAGCCAGTCATCAGAAATGTTGCTTGTGATGTGCTAAAGAGTTGATTTCCATCCATGAGTGAGTGAGCTCAGTTACTAAGTTTTGACAAACATTATCGTCTTCCAACAATGAATCAACTGAATAGCGTGATCTTGGCTTTTGTGTATATTGTGATTTGTGCGTTCTTGTGTGCAGCAAACACTGGGACTCATTCCTTAAAGGTCCCCTATTATACTATTTTTTAACAATAAATTATAGGTCTCAGATATATACAAAAAATGTCTCTTAGGTGTTTGGCTCGAAATAACAAACAGATCATTGTAGCATGCCATAATCCCCTCTGTTTCAGCCCTGTTTCTAAAGTGCAGATTCTGTATCTGTAGCTTTAAATGCAAATGAGCTGCTGCTGGCCCCGCCCCTTTGTTAAGTTATTGGTTTAAAAAAAACAACAATGGTGCTCTAGGAGGAGATTCAGGTGATAAAGTGGGCGGGTGTTACCTTGGTTGGTTATTGGCTAATGGATGCACAACTCAAAAAAGACATCACAAAGTGTCCAGAATCTGATCAGCTTATTTTCAGACTGGTTTTTATGTAGATGGATCAGGACAAAAAGAGAGAGAATCTTTGTTCCTGGAACTTTCCAAATCTCTTAACACAGAGGGGACACACATTTATGTATAAAATACATGAAAAAGTGGATTTTGCATTAGGTGACCTTTAAGAAAATGATGCTCAAACTGGTCAAAAACTCCACAGGGCACCTTTACAATTTTCAAACGAATACGAAAAGTTCTGCAAACAAACAAAACTCAAACTAGACAATCTAACTTACATTTCTTATATTTTGATATATTGTATCTGGCTCAAAATATAATATATAAAAATAATGGTTTTTCGTGAAATAAACTGTGCAGGTGTGTAGACTTCCAGCTGTTTGGAAGAGACTCTGATTTGAAAACTGTTATAAGCTAGCACTGTACCTGCTGTCCCAGGCTTCATCACTGAGTCAGCTCTTCCCATCAGATTTACTCACTGAACATCTCATCGTATCCAACATTCATTTATAACTGTTGTAAAACACACAAAGGCTGTACAGAGTGCTGTCTGTGAACATATATTTAGCGAGGGAACCAAAGGGGAAAAGAGAGAGTCTTTTAGCCATTACTTTATGATTCTATCTGTCTCTCTCTGTGATCTTTACGAGGCAGGTCTGGGATCTGGATTTGTGATGGAGCAGGACGTACACACACACACACACACACACACACACACACACACACACACACACACACACACACACACACACACACACACACACACACACACACAAACATGCACGCACACATCAGGATGTCAATGTAATTAGACTACAGAGGGCCAGACTACTGTGCTATGGATGACTGGCTACAACTAAGTGGGCAATAGGCCGATCCATTTGACAGAACTGGGTTAAGAAATGTAGTCCTTCCGTGTTCTGCGGTGTGAAATCTCAGACTTGCTGTGAGCAGAGAACGTAGAGGGTTTACATTTTCTTTTGGCAAACTGAAATTTGCTAATCCGCTTTAGGACTACTTAGAGCTACAGTAGTGTGTCCTTTAAATAGCACAGGCTTCGAGATCGCTCATAGGTTAAATTGCATTTGTTTTCCCAGAGCTGCCAGGCAAGAAGGATAAGGAGGATGAGGAAGGTGTGGTTCCTTCAGCAGACTGGGATGGTGACACAACATTGGCAGACGTTTCCACGCCATACGCTAAGCTGCTAACAACTTCCCCGCCACAAAGCACAGGTGAGCGAACAAATCCCCTGAGATGTAAACAAAGACTTAATCCAAAATGTGTTTGCACTGCCATACTGTTAGGAGGCAGTGGTACAAAGACTGCAGGCTGTTTGTTTTATAGGCTGTCCTGTAGATGTTTCAATATCTGTCAATCTGTCAGAGGACTGAAAGAAACAATTACCCTGCATCTTTTGCCTGAAGCCACTAATTACTTCCAACGGGAGGAGAAAACTGCTCATTCAAGCTGTGAGATCCCCTGAGAACAGAAGAGATAGGGAACTATGCCCACAAAAATGTATTTTCCATGAATAATCATTGATCTGGTGACAATAGCTGACTGAAAAAAGTAAAAAAGTATTGATTTAGCGCTGGCCAATGACAGTAGAGAGCTTCAAAATGAAGAGTTGCTGCAATAGTCAGTTTCAATAAATAAAGTATAATTTATTCTGTTTTGGAATCTATTCATTATGGCAGGGTGACAAATTGATCTTATTATAGATGTGTGATTTATTACTGGGTTAGAGATCAAACATACATAAACATTAGGCTGAAATATTATTATATATCCAGACAAAATCATGGAAAGATTCAATATTTTCATTAGTGAGTGCATTTTCAGCCACCTGGAAGTTGTACTACAGTAAGCCTGTAAAACGTCTTAGAAACATATAGTTCCACTTTCATAAATAGCTCACTAATTTACTACGATAAAAAAAAGTGTTCTAATTTAAGTAAACAGGGCATTTGTTAGGGACTATTTTCAGGAGCGGAGTGATATATGACTTGCACTCTTGTTGATGTATTGTATGTTGGATTGGCTCAAAAGAAACTGTTGTTATTATTTCTGGGCAACAATAATTGGAGGTCTACCCTAACTCCCCTTTGCTCTAATTACACAAAAAGGTTCTCATAATCCCACTGGAAAAATGTGGTATGCTCTCAAATGTCAAATCCCATGTAGATTAGTCCATCATAATGAATTTGACTTCCACTCAACTATGTTTATTAAAATATCTACTTTCAGCCTAGTTCGCAGGAGCAGATGTAACCCACATTACGTTGCCCAGAATAGCAGATGTAATCAAGTGACTTTCAAAAATAGACCTGTCAAATGTGCCACTCGCTAATGACGGGGCGCTACGGGGCTCTGGGTGCTTCACAAGTGAGTGAGTGAAACAATAATGTTAGCAGTCAGCCATTTCAATGTGTCCTGCCTGAAGCTAATATCTGTTGTTGATAACATTAAAGGTGGGGTAGGTAAGTTTGAGAAACCGGCTCGAGATACACTTTTTGTTATATTCCATGGAATGCTCTTAACATCCCGATAGCAATGAATATCTTAAGTGCTTTGACAAAAAATCCATAAAAAAATGTCATCTGTGGAAGCCGTAGTGCTGTAAAAAGCACGACCAATCATTTTAGCCGGCCCGGGTAAAATAACTGGATGGCCTACCTGCCTGTCAGCCTTCCATCGGGGCACAAACTTATCTCGTGCCCTCATTGGTCATGTGCACGTTCGTGTGTGTTGGAGGAGGGGCTCTATAAGGAAGTGGCAGATTTTCTCAGGTTGTGTATTTTCAAATTCTAGCGATCTCGAGCCAGTTTCTCAAACTTACCTACCCTACCTTTAAGCACATGACCAAATGTACAGTTATCCTACCACCCTCCCATTTGGCATAACAGACCAAAAGCAGGTGATTCAGCTTTTACTCAAAGAGTTAAGAAAGCAGATGAACCCCCAACCTCATGTGTCCAAACCCACACAACTGGCTCCTACTCAGTATTCATGAACTTCTTCATTAGCTCCTACTAAATAGCTTTTTCTAATGTGAGCCAAATTGAAAATGAAGGCAATCGGTTAAAACCTACATGTGGCTCTCAGTTTCACTCCGCAGAATCAACACGCAGCCAATTAAAAATGAGTGCGTGAGGTTGTTACCAATTTAACATCAGAAGAATCCTTCACCTTTATTACCTCGGCTGGTCTACTGATTAAGGTTCCTTACATGAGACCTTTTGAAAATGACTAGCATCTGGTTGTGTAATGTGTGCATGCTCGCTTTCAGATGTATCTTTTATATCGTGTGCTGTTGAGCTGTAATTATTGAGTAAATCACCTTAAGACAGCTCTAGGATCTTCTTTAGATCTATCCCGACTAATATATCAAATGTTCATCGTAATCTTTACTTATTAGCTGCAGCCCTTATGAAAGAAGGACTAAAAGTGAAATATTGCCATGTTGATCATATGAAACCTTGATGTATGATGTAGAGCCATGCTATTGTAGACTAGCTTGCCAGGGATGGCAACCCCGAGAGTAGGTCTTTCAACCACAAACAATTGCATGGGTTCACACAAAATGCTAATGATACTAGCTTCAAGACACGCATTGCAATTTCTTTATGCGCCGTAATCATCTCAAAATGTGATTTCTCCAAAACTGTAGTTTAAGACCAAATACTTTAAAATGACTTATTACCTTTCTATCATTCTTGGCTGTACTCTGTGTTTTGTGGTACTTTCTGTTAGCATGCACTATAAACACTATACCTGCTAAACATCCCCCTTAAATGCTAACGCTATCATGGCTCAACGTACTGTTTTTACTAGATGCAGCTTCACTCTCTTTTAACTCTGCTTTTGGTCTACCATCCTAACTGCTGAGGGAAATACCTGGTTATTTATCTGCTAAACGCACCACTATGTTCACTAGCCACATTTGCTAATTGTCTGCCATTTGTTGCTGATAAGGTAAGATAGACTCAGTGGAACTAAGATTCCAAGCCTTAAAAGATAACATTTAGACTTTTTTACGAGTTCAAATGACATCTCAGTTTGTCCTCAGGCACTTTGCTTTCAGGCTGTGTTTCTCCTGTAATGTGTGCGCTATCCCTCGCATGGGATACTTGTTACCACAGGAATGTGTCAGATGACCGAGCAGCATGCAGTGGAACGTAACACTCTGATCCGCGTACTGTAGTGACCACATACCAAACCCCGTCCAGGCTGCTCGGCCAGCCCCGCATGCTCAGATGTGACATTTATCGACATGAGCGAGGCAACAAAACTTGGCACTAATTCAATACCCGTCACGTTTTCCACTTGGCCAGGCTGGCTTGCAAATCATCACTATCGCCCTGGAAAGTAAACAAACAGACGAATGAGTCAACCACTGAACCCATCCTACTTTATCAGTGGCCCCCACATTCGCAGTCCTCTCAGCTGTGTGTTTGTGTTACACCTCAGCCCCATTTCCCACACTGCAGCTGTCTGTTTTGATGGGATGACATTGTCAGTGCACTCATACAGTGCAGGTTTATTTGAGCACTGACATATTTAATGCCCTCATTTAAAGCTGCTAATGTCATAACTTTCAACAAGCTTAAAAATAGCTTCTAATTTTCTCAACATGACACCGGAGTATCACTGACATGGCTTTCAGGCAGTCTGTATGAAGTCAATATGCAGTGGCCACATTATTACATCAGTGAGTAAAACGTGCTGTTATCAATGATTCATCTATTGGTTAGTGGCCATACAAGCGGCAAGGCACTAGGTATGACAATGTCGGTCAGTGATGGATTTGAAATATCTTCTGGATAGATTATGACTAAATTGGACATTCATGCTCACCAGATGAATAACTTTGGTGATCCCCTGCTTTCCTGCTAGTGCTAATGTGATGTTGACATTTGGAGTTTGTCCTTACATTTCCATAGCTATATTATAAAATATATATTATACATATTGATACATATATGTCAATATTAATGTTGGCATTGTCAAAAACATGTTACCATGCTGGCATTAGCATTTAGCTTGAACAGAATTAGGGATCTGCTAGCATAGCTTTAGACTGAAAGATCATTATGACAATGATACACAAGCAAGCTATCTCAAAAGCATTTCACTGTTGCTAATGATTATTCAGCAGGGTTCAATTAAAAAAACAGCCCATCAATGCATAACCAAAGAAACTCAAAAACTCATCCATCCTTGTTTCTTCATTTAGCTTCCAACGACAGCTCAGGATGTTTAAAATATATCTGCTGTGCTGCTACAGTTTAAGACCCATCAGCAGCTGGAAGTGAATTTATCAAGCTTGATGTTTTTATCACAACCTGGGAGAGTGACTCAGCTCAGATGGTTAGGAGACGAATGAGGGAAACATTATAAAGGCTTTCTTACTGTATCAACAGGCAGACAGCAGACAATGCCAGTGCTAAAGCTAATGCTAAAGCACTTGTCAAAATCATCTTCCCCTCTTCAGGATCTGTGGCCGGAAAAGAGCAATGCTTTGTTCACTTGGGTACTTGAGTATAGCAAATGTCAACATTGAACAGGCATGCAAACGCACCGGTAGACACTCCGATATGAGTGCACACAGACACAAATGTACAAGAAACAATTACATGAAACAAAAGTGAAGGGGCTTTATGTTGTTTGAATCATTTACAGTGATGTAAAGTGCTTAAAGCAGGCACCAACCATTTCGCCCCCCTCCCTATAGAACTGCAAAACTACACATGTTAGATTTAATGGATGCAGCAGCTGCCATCGTTTGATCTATAGAATTGGAGGAAAAAGCAGCAAAAGCAGAATAACTAAAGCATGAGAAGAGACTTCATCAGGGCAGTCTACAAGAGTGAAAAACTGTCCGTGCTTAAAAATAACAAACCCACCTATGGGAGTTTTCCCTTTTGAGGCGGCTGTTCAAGGGAAATCATAAACAAAAGAGCAAATTAGGGAACCCGGATAGGGTGGGATGGGAAATACAAGAATATATCTCAGAAAAGTACATTAAAGGACAGAGGAGAAAGACTTAAAACAAAACTCTAAACCACAGAGATCCCACTTTCAGATTTATTTAGGAAATGAATTAGACATCCTCAATCTATACATCAAGATTAAGGGGTTTCTGCGGTGCTGATGTCTGCACATTTAAGTTCTTTAACTGGCACATAACGTTACCACTGGATATAATCTATTCCCCAGGCATTGCGGGACATATTTATACCCCTTGAAAACCCTAAGAGCTGAAGAAATGTCTTTATCTCATACACATTACAGCAAAATACGTATTAATGTACAATCTGCCTGCTGTGTGATTTACTGTGCTGTCAGTTTATCAAGTTCATTTGTCCCCATCTCTTTGGTACATAGCATCTGGCTCTTTATGGAGAAGTGATTGCCTCTGATCTGCAGCAAAATGACTGATGAGCCTGTGTAGGTGCAGATGAAGGATGTAAAGTTAGAATCTGCATTTCATTGCCTTTTTGAAAAGAGCCATTATTAGACATATTCTTTTCAGTAGTTAAAAGAAATCTTGTTTGTGTTGACGGTGATGTTTTATGGAAAAGAACAAGGGCTATGATGTGAAACTCAGTGTAAGGAGACTAGGAGGCTACATTGTTTTGCTCTTTTTGCCCATCTGTGAAGCATTATGCTGTGTGAAGTGACTTGTGCTATATCCTATGCAAGTCGTCCTCCAGTAATTGAACTACAAAAACAAGTACGGCTCAGATGAGCTTCGCAGGCGTCTCTTTAATGTTCACGCAAACACATATTCACATGGTTACCCCTTAATTTCCAAAGCTAAACCATTTCCTTTGCAGTGCAACAACATGTCTAACACAATCATAATTAGCTGTACGCATGGAAACTCCAGATGGCTGACGTAATGCAAGAGAAACAAGCTCTGTGGTTCTGAGTGGGCTGTTCTCTTACACACTCACACACACAGTTTGAAGTTGCCTTTCTACAAGCCTCTAAACAGGATTAGCACATTAGGAGGAAAGCACACTTTCACCATCTTGGATCTGAGCCAACTTGTTCTCTGACTAAGATAGTTTGAATGTTGATTAAATGCTTCTGTGTAATCTCATGAGTGGACGATTAAAATGCTTTTAAGTGAATTAAATGATGTAGATGTTTTAAGCTGCTAGCATTTTGAAGATTTGGGATTTCTCTATATAATTACTCATTCAAGTATTACATGTGCTTATCCATCCAGCTATTTAAAAGTCATTTGATAAATACATTTCTACTTTATTTTTCCCTAGAAACTCCAACTATTACTCTGGACACGGAAGACTGGATGTCCAACGAGGGGTACAGTGACACCACCCTTCTTCCAGACTGCAATCAAGAGCGCTCCGGGATCTGCAACCTCTCCGACTGGGACTTCACAACCTCCTCGGACATCAAACCAACACAAAACACCACTGTCACCAACCAAACTGACGAACCCTTCCTGATCCCAGCTCCACCAATGTTGGTGCCGCTGTACACCGACTGGAACAGTGCCATGGCAGCTTGGGGCCTGGCCTGGGATGTGCATGTTTACGGTGCTGGCTGCATCTTTGCAATGCTAACGCTGGCCTGTGCACTCAATCTGCTCTGCTTGCCACTACGATGCCCATCCGGATGTGGTTACTTTGCCCTGGTTAGCTTGTTTCTACTAGCTGCTGGTTGCACAAGATCTTTCTCGCTCCTTTACGATGCCTATGGCCACCAGGACCGCCTACCCTCCACAGAGGCGTCACTAATACTCTACGAAGCACCGTTTCCCTGTTTAACAGCGGCCTTCGGTCTGGTTTTCCTTCTCCTATCCATGCGCTCGAGAATGCAGCTCTCGTACTCAGCTTTCCAGAGACCCTGTTTCCTGGCCTGCCTGGTTGTCCTGCACTTTGGTGCCGCATTTGGACCAGTGACCTTCCTGAAGTTCTACACTCAAAAGCCTCCCCATTGCCTCTTTCTTGCACTTATCTCCCGTGGAGCCTTTGTAGCACTGGCTTCATTTCTATCTGTTGCCTATTTTGTGTTCTACATCTACGTGCGGGCAGATTCGAAACACATCTACCACCTGAATAACACATCTCCAACGCCCGCTGAGCGCTACAACCGCTGCCCTTTTGCTGAGAGCCGGGACTGGAATCGTGCAGCTGTAACTGTCTGTATGTCAGCATTGTTTTGTTTAGCTTGTGCAGGACTGCAGTTATTTGCAATGCTCAATGCTATGGGTGTTGTAGGGGGAGAGGAGGTCTTTCACCCTTGGCCATGGTGGACTTTTCAGTTTAGCTGCAGACTGTGTGAGCTCGGGGTTTGTCTCACCTTGGCCTTGGTGGTTGCACAACCAGTCTACTGTTCTGACCACCTCCCAGCTGCCGGGAGCTGCTGGACTGAACTGTTGGCATCAAAGTCGCCCATCATGCCTGGGAGCTACCAGTGGACCCTGAGCCAGCAGGAGAAGCTTGCAATTGTCGATACCATGGGGCTTGGAGAGATAGAGAGCCTTCCTCTTTACACCCTGGTGGATGAGAGGCTTGGTAGCAGTATGAACGGCCTGGACCTTCTCTACCACAGCAACCGGGCCTTGGCCTACCGAGACCTGGACTTGGATTTGGACTTCAAGGGTTCAGGGACTCCTGCAAACGGAGGAGGCAGAGATCCCTCGGGTGGATCCTCGTTTACCAGTGACTCCACCACAGACCTGCGACCGCCTTCGCCAATCAACCTGCGTCGCAGCATAGACGAGGCACTTTTCAATGAGGCCCTCTTTCCTATGAGCCTCTTCAGCCCTACTCGCAGCAGTGATCTATCAATAAACAACCACTGTTCACTTCTAAGCAAAGGGCTTTGTGATCCTCTCTCAGCTGACCCTGGCCTTTATCGGACCACTTCCTGCGTGGAGATGCCTTCTCAACACTTGCCCTCTTGCGCCCAATCTCAAGGAGACACTCTCGTAGGTGCTCCACCATCTCCCTCCCTGTCCTCATCCACGAGCAGTTCCTCTCCTGAACGTTGGAGGGGCAGCTCATCCTCTTATTCCCCCTACCGTGAATCTTTCGGAGGCTCCTCGCTGGTCCTCTGCCCGAGCTCTGAGAGACATGCTCAGCAGATTCTGCAGCAAGGGGGTTTAGGCCACGGGGCATCCTCTGGCCACCAGGGCCACTCTGACCCACTGAGGCACTACCAAACACTCGGCGCTGCCTCACAGGAGAGCCTGGACCTGGACGTGTCGTCTGAGGCAGACCGATCCGTTCAAGAGGAGTTCATCAGTGTTTGCAGACAAATCGATTCTTACAGCATCTGCAGCGAGACTATCGATTTGTAAAAGGACAGTCTGGTCAAACGGGTTCCACAGAAGACTCACTAAGAAGGACTTTAGTAGGGTGACTGTAAAGGAAACCTATTTGGTAGTGCATGGTAGCTTTTCCATACGCCATAGACCAATAGCTGCCAAATTTACATTTTTGGATGTTTGATGAACTTTCTTATGTGGTCATTAGTGAATGTCTTTAAGGGTCTAAGTGCCAAGAATGTCAAAAGCCAAAAGGTAATTTGTAACTTTTTCATGTTTGATACAGTCAGAACAATAGTTACATTTACTGAGAGAAGATAAGAATTTATTTGTACAAATGTCTTTATTGCATTCCAACATTCCAATAGATAGTACTGTGACTAAAACTAAGCACTTATTAAACACTACTGAAGTCATATGCTTTCATATTAAGCTGAATATCATTGTCATTAAATCTAATGTTAAATAATTGGAATAAGAGTTACGTTTCTATAAATGCTCCGTACCAATATATGCTACATCTTATTTGCAGCTCTAATACAGCAGTGCCCTCTACTGGTAAAACCTACACCATGTTACCTTATCCTACATGTATCACTAATGGACTGTGCTTCTACATACACTGACAGCATCTTCTTTGGACCGGCTAACTAATTTATTTATGTTCAAACATAACTTTGCTCGGCACATTGTTTAATAAAGTTTGTTTTATAACATTTGGTTTATTTTCCTTAAGGTGCAGAGACATCCAGCAGTGTGACTGCAGCACATGTTCAATAAGCAGGGATGCAAACTCATCAGGTATGAAAAAGGTGACAAGGATCCGAGCCCCCCGACCCCACGGAATATCGGCTTTAAAATGAGGAATAACAGAGGATTTTAGCAGTCAGAACAACTAAAGCAGCAGTTAATAATAACAGAAACGCCAAAGAGTCACATCTAATAGAAATATATTTAAGCATTTATTTTAATTGTGGAGCAGTCAGTTTATAATTTTGGCAGGACTGTTGAGCATTTTGAAAATGTATTTTCATGCCTCTGTGCAAGGCTGTCTTTCTATCTTTATAGCCAGTGGTGTAAAGTAACTAAGTTCATAAACTCAAGTACTATACTTGGGTACAATTTTTAGATACTTGTACTTTATTTAAGTATTTCAATGTTTTGCTACTTTGTTCTTCTTCTCCTCTACAGTTCAGAGGTAAATGGTGTACTTTTACTCTACTACATGTATTGAATACCTTTAGTTACTTCACAGATGTGGATGAATGATGTGAAATATAATCAAGTGTTAAATCAGACTTTAGTTCCACCTGGAGTAAATTCACAAGCTACCCTGCAGTATACAAAGTCATTCAAACTAGCTGCACCTTTACCAGCTTTGAGAACACTTTCATGATCAATCATTATAAAACATATCATATATATTATTCTGAAATGGACCAATCTGCACAGACTACTTTTGCTGTTGCTACTTTAACTATATTTTGATGATAATACTTTTCTACTTTTACTTGAGGAACATTTTGAATGCAGGACTTTTACTGTAACAGAGTATTCCTACACTCTGGTACTTCTACTTTTACTCAAGTACAAGATCTGAGTACTTCTACTTTTACTCAAGAACAAGATCTGAGTACTTCTACTTGTACTCAAGTACAAGACCTGAGTACTTCAACTTTTACTCAAGAACAAGATCTGAGTACTTCTACTTTTACTCAAGTACAAGATACTTATACCACCTCCGTTTATAGGCTATGAAAGATACTATTTGAAAACGAAGGCTAAAGCTAACGTTAGCAGATAGTGACAATGTATGCTAGTTAGCTAGCTCAACGATTCATTAAATAATATTGCGACAAACACTTTTCAGTGCACATCAGGCTCTGCTGCTCCGAACACCCCGTTCTAACCAGCGGTCCAGTCTGTGCCACAGTGACTCCGGACCGCACAGTTAATATTAACGAACGCACCGTAGGTAATGTAGCTGCTGAAGCTAGACCCTCATCCCGGAGCAGCAGAGCCTTATTATACATCCATGAGCAGAGCTGACAGGCAGGAAGACTTGTGCTCGCGCTTCATTATAATATATAAAAAAGAACACCATGCGTGTCATGATGGCACATAACAGCTCGCGGCCGCAGATTACTCCGGGTCCCAGACCCCCCCCCCCATACCCCAAAAATATTTGTATTGCAGATCTACATGAATCACACAAACGACCTATTTTGGAATCAAAACGGCGAATTTCGCCGAAAGGTGACAAGTTTGCATCCCTGAATAAGACAATAATCCATACACAGTTTGTTTATTTATTATTTTTGTATCATATTGAAAGCAACAGCAACTTTCTTTTGTGTGTTATACTGTAAACATGTTCCAAAGTGATATTCCTCAGGAACCCATTATGGATTTGTTGCATTTTGAGTATTTTCCATCCATCTAAAAAGTATTACTTATTGTTTTGGTTGTTGGTTGCAGAAGCTCCTGTAGCTTCTTTGCAATATATTGAAGCTGAAATCATACAAAAGTGCAACACTACAAAAAAAGTACTTTTTAGATGGACTCACAGGACTCAGTACAAACATGACATTTAAAAAACCTGAACTATCTCTTTAGATGGGGAAACTGAAAACAAGCAGCAGTCATTTCCAACTGGATATAGGTATATGTTTCTCCATATATTTAAATTGTACAATGTGTTTGCAATTTAGGCAAATTGCAAGGCTTTTGTTAGTCAAGGGGACCCTGTGCAGGGTAAGGTACATTAGTATGTTAAAGAAAGCACATCAGCTCCTACAATATGGGACATTTTATTTAAAAAAAAAAAAACATCTGGCCAAAAGGACATCCAGAATGGGAATGTTAGAAAAGCCTACGCCTACATAAGCTGAATGAGAACAAACGAAGCAATGCTGTTTCAAAGTAAGAAAAAGAGGCAAGAGGAAGGGTAGCATTAAGCTTTTTCACTGAGCTGTCGTGCAGCCTGTATCCATCCCTGTTTCAAGGTATATCTCCGGTAAAAAGAAAAAAAAATACATCAGAAACAAAGTAACCCTGCCACTGAGAACGTATGCCACATTGTGAGAACTGAGGAATGAACAACTGACAAGGTAACGAGCGACTTCTCGTGCCAATTTTGGTTTTGAATTTACAAAAGGAAAGTGTCAAAGGAAGTGTAAAGACACTTGGCAGTATGTATGTCATTACAATAAAGCAGAATATAAATACAGCCATGTTTGGCTTAGTGAAAAAACAAACATGCATATCAAAAACATTTCATGCTCAATTCAAAGCCCCCCAAGACTATACAGGTTTAATATAAAGCTTCTTTAATCTAAAAGTATTCAAATTAGAGTATATGAACAATTTTTGATTGATTTATACGTTTTAGGTTCTTTCAAACATACCTGATCTTTAGCCTTTTGGTCCCTTCCATGCTCAACATATGAGCAATGTGCATGGAGATGGGACACTGATTATTAGTCAAGAGGTTGTTGAGGGGGAAATTAATGTCCAGACTGTGGGTCTGGGTTTTGGCTTTTGATTGTAGGGGACAATGGAGGATAAAGTCAACAGGATAATCTGCGCAGCTTATGGCTCGTACCTCGGGATCCACAAAACAGGAAGTAAACAATATGCAATGAATCAAAAGCAGCTACTGTACGTTAAGTAGCTTTTACATTTAATGACTTAAAAATGCACAAAAAAAGAATTAAGATTGCCATGATGCACTGACACTACACATAGAAAGTGTTTTGCCTTGTTTTTCCGCATGTACTTGTGTGCTAAGAGCTATGATGTGAGGCTTCAGAGGGAGGAGCGTGCTGGGAAGCGTGGATCCCAAAAAAGCCAGATAAGATGCTGATGTGATTTGCAAAATGGCTGTTGTAGACTCAATAATAATAATAATAATAATAATAATAATAATAATAATAATAATAGGACAAATAAACGCAGTGCACCTTCACTTTCTTTGTCCCAAGACACATTTTAAACTATGACGCAGTCAGACACGCACCTTAATCCACCAAACCCACACGCAGTTCCTTCTCTCACCGCCATGAAGACACAAAACACGCTAAAATGGGATCAGCCACATACTCAAGATACAGGTGTGTACGTGATTCCCAAAAACTCCGATGTGCCACTTCTTGAGTGCAAAATCCCAGGTGTTCGGAAAGTCGGGTTTCAGTTTGAAGGTTCTCATTTTGCTACTGTGCCTCTTTCCTCCCAAAAACAGCTTGTTGGACTCAAGAGAGAGTAACGGTGGATAGTACGGAGGAGAGGGCAGAGAGGGTGTAGTGGGAGGTGCGTATTTGAACAGAAGTGGCAATTTAACATTTGGTCACTGTTAGATTGGTTGTGTCAGGTGCCCCGATGATCTGCATTCCATCCCCCCGCTCAGTAAAGCCGCTTCTCGTAACTGTAGAGGCAGAGAAAAATCGTGGAGAAGTTAGCGCTTGCTTGATTATAAATGTTAAGTATTTCCGCTACATGTCCACTAACTGCGTTTATTCAGCAACCTAGTTTAACATGTTTTCTGAATGCTTTCGGCATAAAACTGCTAAATCTGCATTTGCACAAAAGTAATGGACGTGTGAAAACAAAGTCTGGGGACACAAAGCAAGATTTGGTGTAACAAAAGAGAAGCTTGCTTTTGTGCTTTTAAATCAAGTTTGCTGCTAGTAAAGTTAATAGCAATGGAATTGAAAATGCCAACACTCCCTGTTGCATTGCCCCATGTTTTCTTGTAACTCAGGGGGGCTATATTTTCTTTTTGCAGCACAACACCTTACAGACAGTTGAGTCATTTTGTAGGCAAGCGGTTTCTTAGCAATGTAATAAAGAAATAATCTATGAGAGATGACAAGGGAATCACAGTTTAGAGCTCCCATTCCTGCTTCTTGGACAGATTACATCTGCCTTCATAGTAGCAACAGCTTCTACAATTCGTTTTTGCTTTATTTGTAACGGGGAACAACAATTGAATAATGCAGATGATAATAATAACGTTAATGATAATAACCTTAAAATGTAAGATTTATTTTTGCATGATCCCGCCAGTGAAACAAAACAGATGTACTTAACCTAGGTCTACTAGTGTACGATTTAACACAGAAAATCATGTTATTGTGTGTTTTGTACTTACGAGTGGAGTCCATGAACTCCTCCCTCCACCTGTGCAGACATGGTCCTTTTTTCGAACTTCAGCTCCCCAGAGTACATCATGGAACTGAGAAAGAAAGATAGTAAGACACCATGGACAAAAACATGTTAAAGCTTCCATATTATAAGCAGAAATTCCAGCTAGCTACTCACCGGAGAACAGAAAGACTCTTTGCCCCGATGTCCTGGCAGCCGTGCTGGATCCCAGCTATCAGGTAGGGTACAAACTTGTGGATGGAGCCCTTGTCTTGGACCGACCCTGACACCCCCTGGGCCACCTTCACATTGTCACCCTCACTGTGGAAGCACATCAATCAATATTCCTCCATTGTCACCACAGCATGGGAAAAGCTTTCACTACTTTTAGCCTCCACATACCTAAAATAGCGTTTCTGGCTGCTGGTGCTCTTCTCCATAGCGTCCAGGGAGCCCATGCCACGGTACTTTTTCAGCCGCACACCGTCAGAGAAGAAGTACTCCCCTGGAGCCTCAGTAGTCGCCGCTAGCAACGAGCCCATCATCACTGGAGTGGGAGACAGGAGAGAATTATCGGTCTGATTACACAACCTAATCATTGCTGCAGTGATAAACCACTTCGTTGCTATGAAGACTGGATGTTTCAAAGATCAACACGAATAGATGAGGCCTTTTTATCCCACACGGTTACAACACTCCATGTCAAAATGGTTCAGGTCTCACCAGTGGACGCTCCGAGAGACAGAGCCTTCACCACATGGCCCACAGTCTGAATACCCCCGTCAGCGATGACTGGCACCCCGAACCGCCTGGCGTACTCTGCCACCTTGTACACCGAGGTCCCCTGAGGCCGCCCGCACGCCATGACTAGAAGGTAGGGAACAGATTTGATATGAGTGCCATGGCAACAGATCAGGAAAAAAACAAGCACATTTTTGGGGAAAAGAGATCAGAATCTAAAATTAAATGTAGCAGTTAAAGCAATGTAACTGGTGACTAAGAGTTATTTCAGGTGAAGCACGTATTTTCTATTCTTGTTGGTGAACGTGACCCAGTTTGAGCAGGAGAGGCCTGTCCCCATGGCAACCCAGAATGGGGCCTTGCTAGATCACCATGACAACTAGGAAGATATTCTTTACTGTTAGCAACAGATAGCCTTTTCTCCTCACTGCAGCTCATAGCCAGATTAATAAACGGTACAGCAAGGATTCATTTTCTACATTTTGAAATATGCGATTCCTTATCTCAATTCTTCTTCTTTAGTTCATACAATAACAGTTCATTTTAAATAAAGAACAAGGGCCGCTGACCTTCCTGTGTGATGCAGATGGAGCCGCAGCCCATGCCGACTCTCAGAGCATCGACACCAGCATCGATCAAATTCTTGGCCTGGGCTGCTGTAACCACTGAAGAAGAAAGAAAAATTGTCAGTAAATGTGCACCAAGAAGCTCAGCAATTCAGTGAGTTCTATGTGTACAAATCAGAGTCTTCTGAATAAAATAATGTCTGTATAGGAGCAATAAAGACACAAACTCACCATTTCCTCCCACTACTTGCAATTCTGGATGCTTCTGTTTAATATAACTTATCATGTTGATTTGATACACAGAGTTGCCTTGTGAAGAGTCCTGGAGAAGCAAAACATTCATGGTTTAAACACAAGGACGTTAGATTAGATTATTCAAATGTCTCACACAGATAAGACAGGCTAAGGAATGCATACAGTGTGGATATCACTGTAGATGCATAATTCCCAGACAGACAAAATGTTGCTTATACTTACTGTAAATATTGATAATACCTATACATGAGTGAATCAGTTGATCAAAAACAGGTATTGTTATGCAACATCTGCTCAAACAATAATCTAACATTGCTCGAAGCCTTCTTACACACAAATACCTAGTAGTAGGAAATACATTAACCACATTTCAACCATTAAAACACCCACCAGAACAACCACATCCACTCCGGCCTGCACCAACAGGTCCAGTCTGTACTTGTCGTCCTCCCTGGTGCCGATGGCGGCTCCACACAGCAGCTGTTTGCGTGGGTCTTTGGAGGCCAGCGGGTAGTCTCTGTTCTTCTTCAGATCTGTCCTGGCAATAATGGCCACCAGCTCGTCATTGTTATTTACGATGGGAAGCTTGCCTGGTAACAAAGAAAATTAGGTTATTAAATGTCATGATAGTGAAAAGCTGCCGTCGCACACACATGCACTTTTATTCACCTTTTTTACTGCGCTGCAGGATATCATTGGCCTCCTTCAGAGTAACACCGGCTGGGGCCACTGTCAACTCATCCCTCTTTGTCATGGCCTTGGGAATGTTTGATAAGAAACAATCAATAAAGTGAAACCTTTTTAAACGTATGGATGTACATAAGTTGGTTTGTTATTTTATTGAATACACACCTCTTCCAGAGACTTGCCGTGGTCTTTCTCAGAGAGGAAGTCGATATCTCGGGAGGTGACGATGCCCACCAGTTTGCTGCCCATTTTGCCCGTCTCTGTAACAGGAATACCAGAGAAGCCATGTCTAACTTTGGCCTCAAACACATCCCCCACTGTGTGGCGCGGACTCATCACCACTGGGTCTGTGATAAAACCCTGTTCAAACCTCTGGAAAACCAAGAGAGAATAAACAGAATTATAATCCATATTATTTTCCCTTACATTGTGCAAAGCAGCGCAAAACACCACACACACAATACAAACTAAAAAGAAAACAAAAGTAGCAAAACAAAGACAAACAATTACCATAACCTATACAGGGACAGTACAAGAAAACAAGAATGGTCAGAGGAATGGTTCATATGAAAGTAAAAAAAAAAAAGGTTTTATTAAAGTACTTTTACTTAATTTAGTCAGTATACATATTTGAATTAGTACCAAATGGTGATGACGACAAGAAAATATATTATACAACATAAACTACAAATAATATTTAAGAAAAAATCATTTTGACATGAAGGATAATCATAGTTTACCTTGACCTTGCGGACCTCATTGGCTTGGAATTCTGGTGTGCAGTTATGGTGAATCATGCCAATGCCTCCCATTAGCTACAAAATAAATGCAAATATATATTTGAATTAATTTCTGAATAAAATAAAGCAATACATTTAAATCTGGGCTAAATATTTTAGCTGATGTGGGACAAGCAGTCTCTTACCGCCATAGCGATAGCCATAGCTGACTCTGTAACAGTGTCCATGGGGGAGGAGATGAGAGGAGTCTTTAATGTGATCTTCCTGGTCAGCGCTGATGTCAGGTCCTGAGAGACAAAAAACAGAGAGAACATGCATTTTATTGTCTTAGCAAGGAGTTTTTGGTCATGTTTGGCATGTTAACCACCAGGGGGCAGACTTTACTCACAGACTCAATATCATGTACAATTGTGTCTTGAGGTGGTTATACATAACTCTGTTTTGGGTGACAGTTAAGGTCATGGATGCAAGTAAGGCCAATTCAAGCAAACTTTAAAACAATATGCAAGTTAGAGCGTACAGAATGTAAGCTTTAGTGTCTCATTAGGTTGTGAGCTAAATCAATTGTGTGGGTCATAGAAAACACAGTCCTTCCTCTCAGAGACAGAAACCTGGCTAAGCGTGGAAAAATGAGCCACTCTTGTATCTCAGTCACATTTAACATCAACATCTTACAGACTCCCACAACAGCCAACACCGGTTTTTGCTATCTTCAACTGTGTGAAAAGAATTCCTTGCACATGGGAATGACTTCTGTGGTGTCCAAGCTTTTCGTCCTTATCTGTGGCCGACATAAACTAGGGAGGCTTTTTTCAGGGGTTCATGGACACGGCAGAGGAATTACCTAACACCACATGTCCATTAACGAGTGCACCAACCTGCTAAATTCAACCGAGAGTTAGGAAAACATCTTTAGAACATCATGATCCAGGAGGAACAGCAACAGGCACATGTGGCCCTTCTTCATGTTTCCAACACCTTACACGGTGCACAAAAGCTACATATTATATTATAAATTGCGACACGGTCTACTGAGTCGTTGTGGGAACATTGACTGCTCCGTTCAAAGTGGCAGCCAAATGTGGAATCATTTGTTATTCAAGCTTGGATAGACTCACTATCCAGTGGAAAAACTAGGGCAAGACAAAGACTCTGTTGAGACGACCAGACCTTGACAACACGGCAAGGCTGACAAGCATCTCACACAGCAACCAGACTTTCTGTAACTCTGAAGGAAATACACAGATATCAATTAAATTAAAATCCACTGAGAAGTGAAGAGAGGGATTTCATCTAAAGCTCAGAGATTAACTCTCCCGTCATATGCGGAGAGAGGTGGATGAGCAGCCGAGCAGACACAAATGTAAACACCAGGGTGAGGGAGCAGCCGCTGGGTGACCACATCGGGCAAAAATAGCCGGGCAGAAGGGAGAGGAGGGATGATGCAGCGGTTTAAAAAAATAAAAAAGGGGGAGAAAAACAAGAGTATTATTGAAAGAGCTGCCATTATAGTTGAGGTCTGGAGTAAAGAGGTTTGTTTTTATAAAAAGGCTCTGTAATAAAGGCAGATGGTTAAGGAAGTGGTTCTGCCAAGAAGGCTCTGTCGGCTGCCACATCATCACGAGTGGAGTGGAAGAAAACTGAAGAAATCATTAGCTTGTCCTTCGAAATAACCCGGAGAGTTCTTACTCAATGTGGCAGATACTTGCAACAATCTTCTGCCAAAACCACCAACCGTATGTGCCCTTTTGTGCTCTCCATTATGTCATTCACACACATGTGTACTTACCACTTCGTCCGAGGTAAAGTCAATGAAGCCAGGTAATATCAGGAAGTCACTGAAAGACATAAACAAAATGTCACTTAGCATCTCTGTGAGAATATGAGCATCCATTCAAATACAAACAGCCAAGGAGCCTTTCATGCTTAATCAAACATGAACAATGTAATATATTCTGCTAAATATCTCCTATAAAAACAGAGAAATTAATTGTTTTCCAGCTCACAGGGTTAATTAAAAAAGTTGAGTGAGAACTATTGAACAAGATTGTGTTTTAAAGAAGGTTTGAACCACATTACTGATTTAGATCACATAACTTTACTCGTTAGACATATGTAGTTTGTCCTTTCCTGATCTCTTTCCACTAATTTGCTTTTTTATACCAATTTCAACTAGTAAGCCAGAACATATTGTTGGGCAGTCTTTCATGTCTCCTCATGGTTCTCAGAGTATTGCTCAGTGGCTCAGTATAGACACTGATTGCGTCCTGTACTTGGTGAAAAGCTACAGTTGCTCTCGCTCAGCTCTTAGACTGTATAAACAAAATGAGGGGGGAGGTTGGGATGAGTGGGGGTGCAGGAGCTAAACACAGGAATGGTGAGTTTGTTTTCCAACCAGAGTCTGTACGCATTTTGTGGGTTTTGCAGATTGGTGTGAAAACAGGGCAGGGAACACGTGGCAAGACGGAGGAATAAGGGGGGCTGTGTGTGCCACGTGAAGGGTGTTGAGGGAAACTACAGAGTGGGGGTATGTGAAACAGGTAGATGGTGAGCATTGCAGGTGGACAAAACAGGATATAGATGACAGATCAAAGGAAAGAAGAGGACTGTATCAGTTCTCTAGTGCCTCAAGTGTGGTTGGAAGTAAAGTCTAAAATAGTCACACAAGTTGCGTCGCTAGAAGGGAGGAGTCCTGAGTGTTTGTTCCCCCTCACTTTAGAGACCAAATCATCAACATTGAGACGACCAGGAAGTCTAGCACACATCTGCTAGTGTTTAGCAGCAGCCACAAACCTCAGCTGCACCTACTGACTCAGGACCAGCACTCCACCAGAGCTCATTCATTTGAATTCTAAAGACATCACTGGCTTGGTGATGCCTTATTATGGTTTTTATTTGAATGTAGACAAATGTGTGATGCTAATCGGTAGTGTTTCAAAGTACAACCAGAAGCCATACCTGAAACATTCCTAATTGTAACGTTTTCCTGTCTTTGCACTGGCATAACAAGCAATAAACCTCAAACTTTTTTTTTTTATTATATGAAAAACAGCTGTGAGCTTGGCATGCTCATGCTAAGAGATGTTACTCATTGGGTGAATCCCAATGAGCATCTGCATGTCTGCCTCTCATCGCTTTCACAAGGTTTCAGTTGACTATTGTTGCCAACAGTTAGCAGCAGGAATACAGTAGCTGACAGAAGGAAGACAACAGTAAGAAATATGTGCTCTTATCTTAGGACAGCCCTACCTGTCAGGTAATCACACAATTGTGGTTGATATAGAATAATTATTTAATAGGCATAGGGTGGGGTTTGCCTTACTTAACAATAAGGCTTTAAAAAAAGTGAGACAGAGTTTATGGGTCAATAAAGGATACAGTACGTGATTAGAGTAAGCTCTGGACAAACTTTGAGCCAACGGATAGAATGCACAGTATGTAGATGTGTAGCATAGAGTGTATGGTTTTAATTATATGGTTTGTTTAGACTTGTGTGAAAGACCCAATGTTTAACCGACAGCCTGAGGCTTGTGTGAGAGTTTCAAAAGAGGCACATTTTAGATATACAGATCTTAAGTAAACACATTTAACAGTGTCCAAATGTGTTCACTACACTTATTTACAAAAAGTTGAGCTAAAAACTGCACTGTCGCTTTTTAGGGTTATTTTAGGAGTATTGACAGAACTACAAAAGTTCAGAAGTACCTTTGATTAAAAAGATGTTAACAATCACACCCAGGACATGATTTCTGCACCTAGTTGAATGTCACAATGCAACAGGAAGCAGTTTCTCATACAAAGCTGCCTTCCTGTGTTTAACTTTCTCTGGGTGGCTTGCTTCCTTTTCCCTCAACTAAAATAACAAACAAAAGAGAAACTAAAAAGATTTAATAGTAATAACCTGCTTAATCGTTTTCTTAGATACAGTACCTGTGATAGGATTTAAATGTTGATCAAGTCAACGGGGAGTTAAGATAAACAGGAAAAGTAGTCAGAAGTTTTAAGCAGTAGAATTTATTCGAGCACCATCCCCCAATTCCTCCTGCATTCACATGATGTCAATTCCAGCCATCATGTGCGCAAACCTTGCTTTGGTCGTGATGCACTTCATTACAGTGTGGAAAGAATCACACGCGGACACACTCAAACGCCAATACGTTTTCTATTCAATTAGCTTCTGAAAAGCAACAGCAGCGTGATCAGAGCAAATCATTGGTGGATCTTTTGCTAATTAAACCTCCCCACTGAGCTTGAATTGCTTAAATCAAAATCGAGTTTTGTTGTGCAGACGATAATGCAGTATGGAGAATTATATACCATATATTTCATATTGAGAATTAAATTAAGTCATTTTCAGGGAACGCTGAGAGGGCATCTTAAGCATTGATTGTAGTGGTTATAGAGGTAAAGAACAGTGAGGTGGGATTCAGGAGACAGTTTAAGAAGAAAAAAGGCATGCTTCTTAGTGTCCAACAACCACTACAATTCAGCTGCACAATGCTTTGCTTCTTGTTATTTGTGATGGAGAAAATGAAAGGGTGATAAGAAGGATTAATGAAGAAAATCATGTCAGTCAAACCACATTATGAGTTCAAAAAGATAGATTATTCCTATTTGTCACCAGAATGCATACAAGAGCTGAGTGAGGTTAAGTAAGAAATGAGAAATTAGTAACTCAATCAAAGCAAAGTGTGTGTAAGAAAGTGCATGAGCTGTTCTGTCATGCATGTTGCATTCACAGGATAGGTCATGCACTTTGATGGTTAGTTGAAGTAAATAATGCAATCATGTCCACTGGAAGCAAATTTGATCCCCATGACCAAGATCAGGTTTATCATTGCAACAAGCCCTCCATTTACATTCTGCATTCATGCACTATTATGACGCCAGATTAAATTTTTGACACGTTTGATGTAAATCAAAGTAAAGGTGCTTTAGAAGGACTGTCATTTGCTTCCCCTTTATGAATTTACTTTTTGTAGAAGGATTTGTAACAGCACAGTTTCAAAACAGTTTGAAGATGACTGTTCTACTCACTTGTAAGTCAACCCATCTCCTTTAGAGCATAGCTCTTCAGCCGTATGACCATCGGAGACAACGCACTGTTGGTCAGATCTGCTGGTTCAAAATGTGTTGGCCATTACAAAGCACTGCTGCGCACACTTCACCCACCACTGCGCGTAGGTGAGGTTTGAAAATAAGGAGACCTTACTTTGAAATAATTAAATAATTGTACTTAGATTTTTTCGGAAAATCAAATTAAAGTTTGCATTGCAAAGAATGTGAGGGAAACGTACTTGTATGTAAGGCCATCTCCAACCGAGAAGAGCTGCTGTGCTGAGAGTCCATCTTCAGGGACGTAGCCAGTCCCACCGCTGATTAAGTAATCCGCCATGCTGACAAATGAAAAAGAGAGGCACATTCAATCAACTGTGAAACCCAAGAGTCGGATACAGATGTGTAACTTAAGTTAGAAAAAGGATGCTCTGCAAGAAAACAATACATCCACTTTGCAGACAGAGCTTTGGTGACCTTCTGGCAGGAAGACATCACCATAGCAACATCAAGTTTTGTCCTTGTAGTGACCTACATCACGTTATCAGTAGCTAGCAAACAGCTGCTTGCAATGCACGGCCCTAGTAAACAAATACTTCAAACCGGTCTTTGATGTTTATACAGTAAAACGGAGAAGCAACACCCTTCCTACTGCTGATCCCTGTACAATATCCATGCTAGGATCCCACATCTGTCACCTCAGGAGCCCTGGTGGTTAACCATTTAGTAAACTGACATATCCACGAAGCAGCACCTAAGCATCCATAAATGTCGTTTTTAGAGTTGGTTACATTTCTTGTAACTCACAAAGTACGATCAAGCAAACCTAAATGCAGTGGTGGAAGTACATTTACTCAAGTAATGTCCTTAAGTAAAAACAGGTACTTGTACTTTCCTTGAGTATTTTCACAATATGCTACTTTATACTTTTACTCGACTACATTTTGTAGGCAAATGTTTTACTTTTTATTTTACTCCCATTTATTTTACAGATTTAGTTACTAGGTACTTTTCAGATTTAGATTATTAAAAATATATATAAATTAGCTAATACATTAGCATATAATTATTATAGGTTGGGCTACACAGTAGTATATAAAGTCATTAAAATAAACCCTACTTTTACCAACTGCAACATTAAAGTGATGAACACATAAATTAATCAATATTTTTTATAAAATAATTGGTGCTTAAATGGGCCATCCTGCATAATGAGTACTTGAAGTATATTTTGTTACAAATACGGTTTAACTTTTACTGAAGTACAATTTAGAATGTAGGACTTTTACTCCTTCCACCTCTGCCTAAATGTAAATAGGAATAATCTGGGAATCAGTACACCAACAGTAAAGGTTGAGATTTTGAGAGTTCAGTACATGCCGAATTGAAGGGTGGCTATTGTTATGTACTTGAGAATCTTAACATATATCAATGCGACAAATATTTGTTAAACTACGTAGAAAGCCTTTTTTGCGGATTTCTGAAGGTAGTTTGGTGATGCGTTCATGCGCAGGTCTGGTGTCATGCCACCAGAATGTGTGCATGATGATAAGCCTATATTTAACATTTTCGAAATACGAAGCACGTGCGATGTAGAGTATTTAGCGTAAATTAACAAGAAAATACACCGTTAAAAGTTACACGCTCTTAAATCATCGCATTCAATAATTACATGTTTGCATGGTCACCGCAAAAATAGCTAGTTAACACTTTAAGCCCTGGGTAACAATGCCTGTGATGTTAGCTAACCGTTAGCCTGAGGATTGGATGAGCAGTCACTACAAACAACTAGCTGGCACATGCTGTGATGTACATGACAAATAAAAAGTCGATATTTGACACAAATATTATATCTTCACAAACACAAACGACACCCAGTTCACCTCATATAACCCGTTACTAATGTATTCATAACTTACACGACAACGTTACAATTTAGAATAATTTTAAATGTAGTATGGCAGTTATATAAAATCCCCAATTAGTGCTACTATAAGGGTCCCAGCTGCTGCAGGTGTTAATAATCCTGAGATACATGCAGTCCACAGACCAAACATGAGCTCAGTGCAGACTGCAGACATGTGGGAGCACCGTTAGCATTTAGCATTAGCAGCTTGGTTATTTTTAGTTTGCCAACGAAAAACGCTTCCTTAAGACGTTAAAGCAAGGTTGTCTACCCGTAAGTATATAAACAAGTGGTATACACCGTGTAGCATCGTAGCTAGCGTAAATTCAAACATCTTTTATAACCCGAATACGTTTAGCTAGCTAACCTTTTTGGAGCAGATGCCCACGTTGACCAAAAGGAAGCAACTTTCCAGCTGTGAATCTACAAGGGGGGGGGGGGGGGCGGGGAAGCGATGATAAGAGACAATAATTCCTTCTACCTCGAAAGACAACCTCGATGAAAAAAACTTCGTGGCTCCAAGATGTAAAAGTAGTGGTTGGCAGTAAAGTGAGTGAGAAGTGCTTGCCTGCTGTCGCTGCAGACAGTGCGTGTTGCTGTTATGTACTAGCAGCAGCAGCGTCACATCCCCTCTCCTCCTCGCTCAGAGGCGGGTTTAACCCTCTGCATGTTCCTGCTGTGAAATCAGCCCCAACAGTATGAAGCCACAGTTAACCACGTGGAAGTGTTGCTGATGAATGCTGGCTGACCGGTTCATCAGAGAAAAGTTCATTGAATTTAAATCTAAGGGCAATTGGAAACCAGAACATGTTGTTGGAGTATATGCGGTTAAATCCAGAGGTGGGAGAAGTACTTAGATGTTGTACTTAAGTGGAAGTACCAGCGTGTAGGAATACTCTGTTACGAGTAGAAGTCCTATATTCCAAATGTTACTCAAGTAAAAGTACAAAAGCATTAACATCAAAATATATTCAAAGTACCACAAGTAAAAGTACTCATTATGCAAATCAAGCAATTTTATAATAATATGTATATTATATGATTTGATTATAATTATTTATGCATAAATGTGTTTATCAAAGCTGGTAAAGGTGCAGCTAGTTTTAATGACTTAAAGCTCATGAATGTTACTCCATGTGTAACTAAAGTATGATTTAAGGGTTGAATATAATTCAAATCATTAATCCAAATCTGCAAAGTAACTAAAGATATTTAATAAATGTAGTCGAGTAAAAGTATATTATTTACCTCTGAATTGTAGTGGGGGAGAAGTACAAAGCAGCAAAACAAATTAAATACTCAAGTAAAGTACAAGTACCTCAAAATTGTAGTTAAGTACAGTACTTGAGTAATTGTACTTAGTTCAATCGATAAATATTCAGTGAAACATTAGTGTGAGTAAATGGTAATGTGAAACTTGTAAAAACGTTTCAATAGGAAATCATGTGGCTAAGCAACTATCACAGATAAAGTGAAATGGATATGTGTGCATTGGTTTTCTTACTGTCATTACACCTTTCATGCCTTCATTTCCCTTGATTTAGAGAAATGTCACGTGAACTTAAGCAGCGCTGTCGGATTTCTAGTCACATGTAGATCATCTTAATTTGATTAAGTGTACTGACAAGCCAGCATCGATCACATTTGATTCACATGATAATAATTGCAGGAGGTGTGCAGAGAAGCCGCACGAGGAACAAAATGTCTTGAAATAAATCAAAATGACTGTCTCTTTTTGACGCAGTTCATTTTTATAACCATCTTTTTGATGGTTATAAAAATGAACTGCGTCATAAATTGTGAATCCCTAGAAGTGTATGTGCTTTCATTTCAAAGTACTGCATTAGTTAAGGAAATAAAACTAGTTCAACCACTACCAAAAAGGGCACATTGGGTCACAGAGCTCCTTTCATCAGGTCATGTGATATCTAATGAGTAGAGTTGGATTTATGAGCAGTAGTCTTTTAAGAATACATCCAAAAGCTGCAATCCCCATTATGCTCTACATGAGATAAGTGTTGGACAGTCATTTATCTTTCTGACAAAGACAATAAAACATTGTCTCTTTCCAGCTACTGCTCATTGCTCGACTGAATGCCAGCATGCAGGTTGTCATCCATTTGTCAGCCACATAAATGGTTGGGATGAGCCGCTGACAGAAAATCATGATTACTTTCTCACAACTAAAGATATGGCTCTCGGTATCTTTGTATCACCTCTGCTGCAGCTTCACGGAGCAGAGTAAAATGTTTCATTATTAATAAAGCTTTATGTGGAACAGCTGCCAAATATGAAAGCAAATAACTTGTTATCACCTCTGTGATTTGTTAGGGCTCGCTTCACTGAAACAGCCCATTACGTAACTCTTGTACTACTGGCTTTTCTTGTTTAATGATTATTTCTTGAAGGGAAGTTTCAATGATTACATTTCAATTATTGAATGCAATAGAGGACCACGTGGTCTTTCCTGTAACCTAATATGCTGCACAGTTCTCTTGTTGTGTTAAGGTTGTTGGATTTGTCTGGCAAGGTGACTCAGGGGATCTGTTTCCCACTCTATGTTGTTTCAAATTAAATGTGGGTCATTGCAGATATGGGTCAGTGGTTCCTTTTATGCACTGTAGCTATTCCGAGCAGTTGATTCAGTCTTTGCTATCCTCTCTGCAGCATGCTGCCCACTCCTGTCTTTTTGTTGCATCACAGAATTGTCACAAAGGGCAGTTAAAAATAGCACCGGACGACATTTCTTTCTGTTTAGCATTTGCTTATTAGAAAGAAGTATTAAGGCCTACAAACAACAACAAAATGAGTGTCATCATAAACAAGGAGTTTAACTTCAAGGGCATTTGCAAACTGATCTAAATGCAAGAGTGTGTGGACATGTAAACTGACCCGATGGCATGCCAGTCATTTACATGTGCAGCATTATGAAGGCACAGCCAGTGAAAGTGAATCACAAAAGCTAAACGATCATTGTCTTTTTATTTCACATTTTGTAATGAGGGCTGTTATTACTTTAGCACTTTTTTTTCATTTAAAGTTTTGCTTTTGCACTTACATTTTCATAAAATCAAGACTAATCCTTTTAGCTGTAAAATCTAAAAAGAGTTGGACCTTTTATAAATGTGTTTACGAGCTCCTACTCTTCCTGGCAATAAATGAATCCTGCAGCAGGCACATTTGCAATCAAAACTGTGTTTATAATAAAACAAACAGGTATATTTAAACCTTTTAAATTGTTTTAGATGCACCCAAAGGGAGCTCAAGCCACATAAACCTTCTCAGAGACTCACCTCTCTGGGCCTAGTCCTGCCTGGATGCGTGTGGCACTGTATCTCTGGGCTGCAGTTTCATGCCCATGTCCATGTGAGGTTTGCCGGACAAAGACTTCACATCCCCGGGGTGAAACGTCGGCACATGGGGGCTGAGTTTCTCCAACAATTCTCTGATAATCCTTCTGGCTCTCCCTCGCTGCATCTGCACCAAAGTGCTCATGACCATACCCCTCCATCGTCCCTCCAAGGTCAGTCTCTGAATCCAGTGCCACCGTTTGCTTGCTCTTCAACAGAATTTCAGTAAAAAGATCCAACAGCTGAAGGTGACATCTGTGTCAAAACAGTTTGAATTCATATGAACTTCTTAGTTTGGCTCAAAAGAAGCAGGTACAATTAGGAAAATGCCCACTTTGTTTCTAAATATCCTTATCTGAATTCTAGTGTTTGCTCTATTTACTTTCAAGAACAGATATGGAGCTTAACAGGTGTTCCCACACAGAGCAAAACGGAAAAAAGACCAGTCAGGCTCCTCCGTCTGCCCCTGCTCAGGATGCACCTGCCTACAAAAAGACACCAGCCACCTCTAGGCGTGTCAGTAGAGGGCGTCACCTAGGAGATTCTCCCACTGAGAGGGTGTCACCGTGGAAATGATGCCAGCAGCAGAGCGTTGTTGTGGAGAGGCTGATGTCTTCGAAATCTTGAAGGAGATTTCCTTTCATGAAGGCAGAGGGTATAATGGCAAGGGTATATGCGCCCTGCACAGTGTGTACACGCAGGATAAAGCCACCATTGCCCTGAGCGCTTCTCTACAAGTTGAGTGCTACTGAGTGCTCCATGAAGCTCTATGTCTTGCTCCCTCTCTATGGGTTAATCCTGCTTTCTATCGGTTGCACCACGTCACTTTCACAAAGAGGATTTCAGAATTAAAATGAACAGGAGCGGAGATGAGCTCTGCGAAGAGAGCAGCACATTTTCACAGCAAGATCATTACTGTGGTGGGTTATTTTTATCCATCTGAATCCATTGCTGAGTGAAACTGAGGCTTACAATGAGTCTATGTAAAAACCACCACAGAGGCCGAGGTTAGCCCCACATGCTAATACAACATGTACCTTGACGCTGCTAAGTGAAGCTTGCACCAACGTGTCAGTGTTACATAATCACTCTTAATTTTTGCATTTAGTTTTTAAAAGAGTACACCCATGTTTTGTCTTTCAGCACCACCCTGTTGCACCCATGTCAATGGTTTCTTTCTAACATCAGTAATGAATGTTAACGTCTGCCTTTGTGGGATGTATAAACAGTAGGGAATATATATAATAAATGTATTGACTTATTCAAAATTCATGTTTCTTTTGTGCAACTTGTCCACAGTTTAGCTAATGGAAAGGATTCCCCTCCACATTCACAGAAGTGTCTGTAACCCTGCTTAAAGGGATCACCTCCAGGTGACGGACTGTTTGTGACAGTTGGACGTTAAGATGGAAAATCCTCTTAGGCCAGCCCTCTGAGGTTCCCCACTTCCCCCACTTAGAACTATCTTTAACACATGCTAAACGGAAACCCCTCACCAACACAATGCAGATAACAGATCAGGATTTACTAACATGGAGACACTCTAAAGTAGCCTACATAGGACGGATAGACAAACTCCTGCTCCGAGGGTGCACAATTGCTACTGTTGTACCTTAAAATCACATTATCAATGGCATTAAACGCTTAGTGTCTCATGAACTCAAAGGGATGGGAGCACACTAATTTCTTATATGCATGTCGTCAGGTGGTGCACGGTTCTTCCACTCATTCAATTAAATGTATCATAATAAATGTCATGTGCACAGTGTGGATAGTCATGCGATTGAACACATGGGTAACCATTGCCAACAAAGGAGCACTCCTTAATTGTGAATGACCCCTGCAGAAACCTCAGGTCAGATGATCTAAAACTACAGTAAACTTGAAATCAATTTCACGTCAAACTCTAATAAAGCAGAGGCCTCTTTGAGGAATGAGCTAGAACTACAGCTAAGTGACTAAAACCCCTTTCTATTATGTATTGAATTAAAATACAGGTATAATGTCCTGAAAGCTTGTTGTAGGCGATGTAGAGAGTAAGAGAAGTAGCTATGAAGAGCTGTGCAGGAGACAGAATAACAGTATTTAAGTCAAACTTGATCTAACACATCAAGATTAGTTCACTCGTCATGTAAAGCCTGAAGAGATCAGTTATATAATGTAATCTGTGGCTGTGGTGAGAGCTATTTAAGTCAGAGAAAGTATAAAGGGCAGCCTGAGCTACAAAAAACCCCCGGGCAAAAATGTGCAGTTGGTCCATCGCCACCTATCTCGGTGAACGTATGGGCTTCCCTGTATTCACCATTAGGTACAAAACACACAAAAGACGGTGCATGGCAGCCTTATTTACAGAGAGAGAACATCAAGTACTCTAGCATGTGAGAGAGTTTGATTAAATACAATATATGTAAGGTAGAAATATGTAAACTAGCATAAATAAAGTCTCAAAAATAGATTTGGGCTGTTCTAAAAGACAGCTTGTTGCAGTTTCAATGTTTTACACAATCCTCTCCTCCACAATTTCTTGTCTGGTGTCTGGTTTGCAGCCAATTACAAGAACCAGCCTTCTTAAATAGATTATTGAGTATGTTGGTGTCACCAGCTCCAATGCTGCTACCCTAGCAGATTGCAAGGACTACTTCCTCTCCTGATAGAAGATTTCCAACATCTTGCTGCACAAGTTAATGGATCTCAAGAAAATAGGCTTTTCATACTCTTTCCTTCGTGATGGCTGTTCTATTTAAGTGCCCCATAACCCACAAACTGACAGTCTAAAATTGAATGCATCCTTAAATAATGTTTAAGTGAACATGTGAACACTTTTTTTTTACTGATTTTTGTCACCAAATGTAAAAAATAGTTGGAATTAATGAAGTGAATAACGGCTGAGTTCCATTTAGCTGCTGCAGTTTCAGGGTCCTTGCATTGTCCATGTTTGCTCACTGGCACACTCTCATGGCTTACTGGATCAACACATGTGCTCTGGTTCGAAACCTGTGATCTGAGATCTTAACTGTCATACACTGACATCTAGTGGATGCAATGTCTTATTGCCCAAAACACGGTTATCATTTCCTGAGTAAGGGATTTCTTTAGGTGCAGATGTAGTTTTGTTCTGCACAGATTTACTGTATACTGATGTATTTGTCAACTTGCTGAACATTAACCCAGATCTATTTCTTATCCTTGGACAGCAACTTTGAAATACTATAAGTGACTACCACATAATTATATTGCATTTTTTGTTAACTATTTAATTGTAATCACCACAAAGTCCTAAATTCTTCCATTTTAATTATCAACTCAAAACAATTGGATGGACTTTGTGTCAAATTGTGTCAAAACAGTGATTCATAGTCTAGTGATTTGTATCCTTTCAATTGTTTGCCTATTTGAAACACTGCCAACTTTTGTCTAGTGTTAGTATCTTATGGAATACCCTTGTTTCTCATTCAGAGTGAGCTCTGAAATAAGGCAGTGAAATAAGAAACAAAAGGATTTAATGTTTGTGTGGGAACAGTCTGAACTTTTGGCTGTCTGTCAATTTCTGGCAGTGAAAACTAAGTAGGTCCAGATGCTAAAAGCTCCTTACACAACTCCAATTCTTTTTTAAACAGGAAATCACAAGATTTTCTGGAAATGATCCAAAATGGAAAAAAAGGATCAAGCGACGCGCAGAGGAAATACATTGGAAGTAATTTCCAACTTAACAGGCATGTTTCAGTAAAATATTGCAGAATTTTCAGCTATTTTGACTCATATTTCTAGGAATGTTGCATTGAAAGTTTGGAATGTGCCACGGGTACAAGAAAGTGTAAGCCATGACGAAGCATAGTAGTAATTAGTCATACGGTCTTATATCAAAGGTATAGTCTTAATTTATGAGTTAGTTCTAAATCTGTGCTATTATCCTTCCAGTGATCTCTTGGCTACTGGTTGCAACCTTAGCTGGAGACTCCTCAGAAACTGTGCTGAGCCTCAGGGGAAGTGAAATCATGACGGATAGAACAGCACTGCCATTTTGCTCTGCTCATTGGGGAATTTTCTGGAAACTCCGCTCTGGCATGTGTACAAACTCGAAATCCCTAGACTTTATTTTCCCTTTAAAAGGTATTGTCCTGACAGGTTAACACAGAGTGGATCCTGGTGAAGGAACAGGTCTGAGCGAACCCACCCAGGTATGTGCGTGACCAAAATGAAACATGAGTAAACTTCATGCTCAATCACCCTTCAGCTGTGAGTCACTGAGAAAATACAGATAGTGCATCAAACATATTGCTCAATACTTAATGTGTCCAGAAATATTAACCTTACTGTTTGATCAAATAAGATACAATCTTATGACTGGATCCAAAATGAGGATGTGAAAACACGAGGTAGATTTCATGAGAGACCAATGGCTCCATCCTCTTACCATGGGACGAAGAGCCATGGAAAAGTATTTCTATTTGAGTGTATTAAAAGATATTACTATCATGAGATTCCATTTCAACAACTAAGCTTTTTAGTGGATTTTTATAAACATTTGTTGTCCCAAGAGTATACATCCTACTGACAAAGGTGACCCCCTGACCTTTGTGCAGCTTCCTCCAGAGGTCACAAAAGGATGTTACAACTTTTGCGTTATTATCCCACCCCCAGATACAGAGTGTTATGACATTTTGTGGAGTAGTAGCAGACTCAGGCTTTCTGAAGGGCAAAACATATTAATGTCTTCATTACATTTTCTCCAGTGTAAGGGACTTCAGAGGGCACTTTATCATGCTTTATCCTGAGGCATTAAATAGGGCACTTTTGCAATGCATTTACATTCTATACAAATAAACAGTAGACCTATAACATTTAGAAAAATTCATTTTGAGCAGTATATTCAATTAATGGCTTGGAAACAGGCTCTAGGGAGATGACAGGAAATATTATTAACATCATAGGTGGGAGGTAAGTACATTTTTCAAGTACTGTACTTAAGTAAAATGTTGTGCTTTACTTGAGTATGCTACTTTGTACTTCTTCTCCACTACAATTATTTAATACCTTTGGTTACTTTACAGATTTGGATTAATGATGTGAAATATAATCAACTCTTAAATAAGACTTTAGTTCCACCTGGAGTAAATTCACAAACTGCAGTGAACAAAGTCATTCATAACATATAATTATTCTGGGTTAGGGTTAGGATTAGGGCTATTCTGAAATTGACCATTTGCATAATGAGTACTTTAAGTATATTTTGATGCTGATACTTTTGTACTTCTACTTGAGTAACATTTTGAATGCAGGACTTTTACTTGTAACAGAATATCCTGCACTCTGGTACTTTTACTACAAAATATAATCCCACCTCTGATTAACATGCATTAATACATATAATTCAGTATGCTGTGCCAGGTTTGTGTAAACTAAAATAATTAAGAAGGCAAAATAAAACAATGAAACTTTTGATAGCTCCATTAAAGATTGAAATGGATTTGACCAACCTTAGGGAAACTCCCACAGGTCTTTAGTGTGACATTCAGGAAATGCTGCTACTTACATGGTGAGGTCATTGATACCTCAGTGCTTGATACATAGCAGAGAGGAGGCAGATACAGTAGCAGCAGTGGGGATTTAGCTGCCGTTGGATGAGGAGTTTATCGGCGTATGAAGAAGGAAACAATATCTTTTCACCGACATTATTCAGCGGGTCTCTCTGATGCTACGCTGTTTGTTGCTGTTTATTCATCCTACCAAAAGAGAAGGAAAATAAAACCCTACATTTTAAATCAGCCGAACTTCTGGTAAGTTCTTATACTAACTAAAACAGTGGGTCTCGTTTTAGTATGGTACCGGTAAAATGACAACATCGTAATTTTAATTCTCGCTACGACATGTTGTTTTGTATTATCGTTTCGTTTCCACAGCCATGTGCTGTGATGTGATGCTGCTGTGATTAGTGACTCGAGAGATTTAAGTCGACTTTGTGTACTGTAAAGTGCAGAACAAAACTGCCAAAACTCTTGTTACAACTGTTTCAGAGGCGGATATTTTATAAATAAGAGTTACTGACTCCTCTGATGTTTTTAAGAATAATCAGAGTCGTGTGAATTTGACATACGAATATTGAATAGTAGGCTACTGGCAGTCATTTTTTTAGACCCTTTTTTGACAGCAGGATTGGAGTGCAGTCATTTTGCACTCCAATCCTGCTGTCAAAATCTGATAAGACCCACTTTGAGTTGCTTTTCAACCTAATGTGTTATTTCCTGTTTCTGTGGTCGCTTCCTTGTTTGATACGCATCCTTTCTAACGCATCCTTTCTAACAAATCCTCTAACAATTCCTGCTTAAAAATCATTGAGTGAATTAACATATTGTAGTAGATGTCATGTTATCCAAAAATATTGGCTGAAACGTATATGTAGTATGACTATTGACTACTATTGAAAAATGTGAATATATATCTATTCAGAGTTAAAACACCTCCTAGAATCCCCTTAAATCTATAATATCAAATACTGTGTTGTGAGTGTAAGCGTTATAATCCTAAAAACTGATAATTATTTTTCTTTTGCAGACAGCCTTTACAACAGGAGCCATGGTGGCAGCAGTCCTTAAGATGTATTTTATTGGAACGGCTCTGAGTGTCCTTGCGGTCTTTTATGTCATCGTGGACTCCTTTGGTGGTCTGATGTACGTCCAGGACGATCACTACACAACGGACCAGCAGACACAGAGACAGATCTCCTCAGGCCACAACAGGAAACGATCACCTGTGACTAAACACATTGGCTAACAATGAGAACCTTGAGGTCACAATTGACTTTCGTGGCAATGATTGTCCAATCGCTGTGGATTATAAATATCCTGCTTCCATTCCTAAATATGGACATAATGTCTAACCTGCAGGACTTTTACTGGATTAGACACTTGTCGTTGTTAGAGCAGCTCTACAACCAATGATAAATGTAACGGCACTACTGAACAATGATTTGCACTAAAAATGAGAGTTTGTATATTTATTATGTGAAATTTAAGAGTTTGTTTTTTTCAAATAAAGGCATTTTTAAATGTTTGAAATGTTGCAATGACTACACACAATTAAACTGTCTTATAATGCCTACTAGAGTTTGTTGTAATGTAACCAATCACAAATAAAACCATTTCAGCAGTGATTAGGAACTACAGGTTGAGCCTTGCAATATGGCTAAAGGGCAAAATACAATACAATATGCCTTTATTACAAGCAGGAACAAGTGTGCAGAACATAAGTTATATCAAGTTGAAAAACTAGTCCAGTCATGTTTGTTTGTTTTAATTCAACAAATGCCTGCAGGGCAGTATTAGTCAGCACACCTGGGTGTCCGGTGTGCACAAAATGTACGGTCAAAACATCTTGACCGGCGAAAGAAACTGAAACTGAAACTCTGCCGCGCGGTCCCCTCGTTCCTTCGAAGAGGCGGAGAGGTGGGTGTTTGTCATCTGCTGGTGGACAAACACCCACCTCTCCGCCTCCACTTTACTGACGTCAGTAAAGTGTTCAAATCTGGATCAGTTTTTATCAGATCCGTTGCAGCCCCTTTTTTAGAGATTTGGGTATGGAGGAAAATAGAGAGGGTTGTGTTTTCTGACACTTGGTGAGTTCCCTGGAACACCGGGGACACATATTCATGTATAAAAGACGTACAAAAATGCATTTTGCATGATAGGTCCCCTTTAAAAAACAAGGCATGTGCAGCACACGTCCACTGATCAAGTCCCTAAACCTCTGACTTTATACATTTGTGCTACCCATGTGTTCATTTTGTGTAAATTATGAAACAAGGCCTTGGGTTTGTAGGCTTTTAGTGTTTTTTTCTCCATTAAGTTGATTAAACATTCAAAAACAGTGGAGTTTTGGCAGTTAGGCCTCCATTATGCCCGCTGAAGTGCTCATGTTTCTTTGTCCTCTTTTCCAAGTTTTTCCTGTCCTGAGGGTGAGGGAGTGTACCAACTTGCTTTAAACGTGTTTCACTATCAGGGATATCAGTGTTGAGGTTCACACACCAACAGAGACTAGTCATTTGCGTTGACGTCATTGAAATTGCATCTCATGAGTTATTTCAGAAATGTTAAATCTTATTAAGATTCAAATGTGGAACAAATAGTAACCTTGTGTTACTTAAAATGATCAGCAAAAAACTGTGGTAAACAATAACTGTTTTGAATGAGCTACTTTCACTTCAACCAGTATTTTTTCAACCATATGTTAACATTTTTGAGCTTATTCATTTTCCATGTTAGTAGTATAAAGTAAACTCTCACAGCTGGGTTTCCAGAGGAGCCTGTGGCAAAACAGCTGTGCTACATCCAAGCACAACTCATATTACTGTTTGGTGTGTCTTCTGATTTCTTAGTGAGAAGTGGCTTCACACACCTAAGTATCATCATTTTGGAAATATATTGAAACCGCACTACAGGAATCATAAACCATGTTATGTCGTGCGTAAAAGTCTAACCCCGTCAGCAGGGAGCGTTATGTCGAATAAGTGGCGTCCTCTAACGTTCAGTGGTGCACTACAAGGAAGAAAACTTCTCTGATATGCTGCATTCACGCCTCCTTCAACTTGCAAGAACTTCTCCATTTTTGCTCTTACGCATTCGTTTTTATATTCCAACGTATTATCTCACAATTCGTCACACTGATTCCCACATCTCCTTTCTTGCATAGGTTGCAAACGGCAACAAGGTGCGTTTCCATCACTTGAAATGTAAATCCGTCTATACGCGCAGGTCACCTGGATGCGGGCAGAAACACCTGCTGGTAGAGGAGGCAGCACTTTTTATGTCCAAGCACGTCCCACTAGCTGTTAGAGCTCAGCACAAATAACCGAGTTTCCGCTGGCATCTCGGTCACTGGGATACTTATTTTGGTGAGATCCCCTTATTTTCGCATCGGATATGATCTGGAGACTGGTGGTCCTCGGTGGGGTGTACGTCCTTTTCCTGGGGGCTGAAGGCAGCAGCCGCGGGGGGAGGACGGTGACTTTCAGCCGGACTCCGCAGGATGAGAGCCAGGGCCAAGGGCGCGCACGCCAGAGGAGGGACACAAGCAGCTCCTCCGGGACCCCCAGGCCTTTCCACGGTCCTCCTTTCACCTCCTGTCGGACCCCCCTCACCCCTGACGAGCACAGGGTTCTGGATGACAATACAAAAGAGGTGAGGTGTGTTTGAGTTATATATTGACATTAATATGAAGCTGAGAAAGGCTTGGTGCATACTGTATGGCATGAGCAATGTTCATTATACATTTGCAATAAATACCTTTAATTAGACATGACAAATCAATTTCAGAGCACAGATTAACTTTTTCTAGGACAAAAAGTTATAATTTTTTCTTGCTTCTTTTACATTTTTTGCATTGTTCCAGAATATCTAAATTAAGACGTTTCTGAAAAACCACAATAAAGTAGTGAAATTGTAAAAGAAACAAGTGGAACTATTACACCAACAATAAACCCAAGCATGATAATGATACTAAATAGCAACTGTTTAAAATGATAAAATGACTGTTTGTTTATCATATTTCTCAGCCCATTCACTTCATTTGCCATCACAGGAAATGGGCATTTTGTATTATTTAATCAATTTATGAGTTATTTTTTACTTTAGAGGAAATGATGTTACATGATTATCTTCTCTCTTCCAGACAGGGTTTAACGGGGATGATGGCTCCCATGTGATTCTCACATGGGTGGGCGATGGTACAGGGGTGAGTGTCTAACAGTACCAGAGGTCAGATCATTGTCATCAACACACCATGCTGTCTACTTGACTCTTTACAGAAACGTGTTTGGAATGTCTTATGTTTGGCAGTGTTTGTAATCTCTTTATTCCGATATTCTATTTCTGAAGTTGTTCTTTGAAAAATTGGTCTGAAATACAGTTTTTGTGCCCATATTTAGAAATTTAGAAAAATGTCTACTCAGATCTTCATACTTGTCTAAACTAGATTACTATATATTTTATAAAATTATTTCAACCACATTGCTGCATTCCAGGTCGTCCTGGTGCTATCGACGTTTAGTGCTCCTATAGATTCTTTCATGACCGGAGGCTCCTCACGACTTTACCGAAGGTGAGTAAGGATCTCAAATAATATGAGAAATTTCATGAGCACCACATCCCATCTTGATCAGATCTCAAACATACAACAAATTGTATTTTCTCTCTCATCAGCACGGATTATGCAAAATCCTTTCTTGACATTTCCCATCGGATCAACCACACCTTCATAAGGGAGGAGTTTGAAGTCAGTGTTGGACCTGGGAGCTCCGTAAGTCAAGAGTAGGGAACCCGTTGTGTGAGCACTTAGAATTTGGGGAACCAGACATGTTGCCAACAGTGTTTGAAATTGCCTCACAAAAAGTGTGAAGACATCTCTGCTGTCTGATGATCTGGTGCCACATCTTCTCTCTTAAACCACTTAGTTTAGCCTTTTCTGTCCTCAAAAGTACACCCACACATACTATTTATATTCAAAATGTGGATGTTTTTATACATATTTTCTGCTTTCTCATTATACATTAGGAATATTTGTGAACTGAGGAAGGTTTAAGCAGTGTTAGAATGTAAAACTGTATTTTTCTTCTGACATACATGTTGCTTTCTTACTACCAACTTTGCATGTCATGTCTGTTTTGATTGACAGGTGATACTGACAGCAGATATACCGGTGGTGGATCACCCAGGAGGTATCATCTTCACCTCCACGGACGCCGGAGCGACCTTCAAATTCATCCAACTTCCCTTCCACCTGGCTAAGCGAATCACGTACCACTTCCTCAATCCTGACTACCTCGTGGCCCTCAGCATTGATGTTAGTCACACGACTTTATGTGGTGGTCTTCCTTGCTCTGTGTAAAATACTGGGCATTATTATAGCATTATTCTCCTCCCCACACCTTAAAGTGAAGGTAAACACTGCTCTGTTTCTTCCTGACTTCCAGGGCGGTCTGTGGCTCTCTCTGGACTTTGGTGCCAAGTGGACAAAAGTGCATGATGGAGTGCATTCCTTCTCATGGTGAGAAATAAAAGGCAACAAAACCACACACACCAAATGACAGGCTCTAAAAGAAAGCAGATGTTAGAAGAACCATGTTTTGTAAGGTTTTTTGGCCAGTCACACAATTACAGTTTTCCTTTGAGAAAAAAAGTATATTATACATGCAGTGTGTTTTGTTCTGGCTAAGAATGTAAATCATCATTTTTCATGTTTGTGACCTTTTTTAACTTTGTTTTTCTATAAGGGGGGCTGGCATTGATATGTTCTTAAGCTTCAGTAGAGAAGACACAGGTAAGAAGTTATATGAATATAATATAAACCCAAAAAAGTATCAAATGTAACCTGTTTTTTTACCTGATCATAAATGTTTTAGAACATTACAACTTTGTGGTGCTAAATACCAAATCTCATAAGAGAAAATCTGCAACACGCCAGCATAAACATGATGAAACAATAGATAGATAATAGATAGAACCTGGGATTACTGCATGCATTCTATATTCGATTGAAAAAAGGCAAGAAAAGATAATAAGCAATCAAAAACAACATTTTAGATATGTAGTTTTCCCCTTTCCCTAAAAATAAAATGCTTGATTAAATTAAATCAAAGCGAAAAATCTGTGAATAAGAGTCCTGAGTGTCTCATTTCCTGCCACTAAGTCTTCTTCTTGTTGCCGCAGTTGAGACAGATGAGAGGGGGGATCTCGTGCTGAAGAGGACAACAGATCTGGGGAAGACCTTCACCACAATCCATGAAAACATCTTCAGTTTTGGCTACATCGGAGCCTTGGTCTTCTTCTCTGTGATGGAGGACCCGGTAGGTTATACTAATCTTCCTGTACACGCATATTAGTTATATAGCCAAATCACATACAGTAAAAAGGCAATGATGCATTCTGTCCCCCCAGAGATCCCCCCGTGTCATGTATTTCTCATCAGACCAAGGAGAAACTTTCAGTCGGGCGCTGCTCCCCTCAGCCTCCACTGAGCAGGTGAGAAACTATGCATACTGTCAGAGACTTTAAATTACTCTATATATAGTAATTAAAGGAAAAAAAACGCTTTTTGTTTTTACAACATTAGTCTTATTTTCATTTCCTTTCTATTTTCATAAGATAAGATGGACCTTTATTGATCCCCGTAGAGAAATTCAGTTACAGCAGCAACAGATACAGTAAGACAGAAACACAGATATTACACATGGAATATACACAGGCATATTAAGAATAAAGTAACAAAATAAAATAATAATAATACAAAAGTATTAACAGTAAGAATAGAAATAACAAAAATAGCGTGAAATTCTGATCCAGTGAATGTACATATACAGATATGTGAGCATGGTAAATATGTATATGTTAATATTTAAAAATGGCCACAATCACCAATCTGATTTACCTCGCTTTTTTAATATCAATGAAGCCCAGAGTATCAAAATCGAAACTCTTGTAATGAATTCCTAGTCAGACTAGTGTTTACTTATTCTTTGTATGGGTAGTTCCTGATTACAATCATCATTTTGACAATTTAAGACTATTTTATTTAGGCGACATTCTGCTATAGCTACTTCTGATGAAGCAACATTTATTATTTGAGAGCCTTGGCTTTTGACCTTTTCAGTAGTATCAAAAGATTATAACAAATACTCTGCCATACCACAGGGAATGTGCAGATGGTAATATAATTATTAGTCATGTTTCTCTCACACGTTGAGTCATCCTTGGTGTCCGGGAAGCTTTAAACTCTCAGACATACACATGCTTTTTATGGCTATCGAGGTTGATTTGTCTTGAGTAAAAACATTGATGGCAACATTTCCTTTTTTCAACACCAACTGAACACACATCTGTTCTGGCGAAACACCCACCCACATACACACCTTGTTGACAGCACAAACACACAATCTCTCTCACGACGATTAGCCAAGGTTTTTGGCAAAGATCAAATTAGTCATCACAAAGTTGTTTATTCATTCATTGCAATTACAGACTTTCTCACCCGCATGTGTTCTATAACTCTATATAAACGCGTGTGTTTTCAGTTCTACTCCATTCTGGACGGAGATGTAGATATGCTCTTCATGCACGTGGACAACCCAGGAGGTAATACTTTTTATGAAACAAGCTTAATAAAATCATGCTTGACACATATTTGCAAATGTTGTGAAGAAAACAGGGCATTATTTATGGCTCTCTCAGCCCCTTTTGTTGTCATGGAAAATGTTAACGGTAAAAGCAGGACTGGTTTAGCAAGTTCTCTGTGTTGCTGACAAATCATTCCATCATACTGAGAGTGTTTGTACATACAAGTCCAGCGGCCCAGTCTTGTTCCTTTGACCCTCCCCCAGCTCGCTTTCTTATTCACGTGTATTTCGGTTCCCTTTCTCATATTTCTGATTATTTATTTCCCTGGCAAGTACTCATACAGTTAGTGCTGTATGGGTTTAGGTGACAGGACTTTTGTACTGCTGAGATAAATAGGGGGGATATGGGGTAGAGTGGGCTTTATCTTGTGTTGGCTCTAGGGAGGGAGATTTAGTTTACACTGCAAAAGCTGACAAATATATCTTGGGATCAGGGTGTAACACACACACACACACAAAACGAACAGCATGTCATCACCTCCCTCAGCTGAGCTTGTGCGTGAGCTTCACACACCTTACATATGATTGATGATGACTTGTTGTTATTATGCTGATGTTTGTGTGTCAGCGTTGCATTACTTGTTCCCAGGTGCTTACTCTCTTTGAAGGTGACACACCTCAATACATTCAATTAAGGACATTGAAGAAAAGTGCACTCCAAAAAAAGAAGAGTTAAATCTCCTGTTTACAATGAGACCAAACCTTTCTATGGATGTCATTTTTTGAGCCCCAACAAAAGTTAACAGACTACAGCTGATTGCCAAAAAGGACTAGTGTTACTTAAGCAGTAGTTTTCAAATAACCACTATGTTGTACCAAACAACCCCTGACTCACATTTCCAAGAACCTATGAGACCCAAAGGGACTGTGTGTTGGATTTCGTTTGAATGAAATACAAAATAAAAAACTCCCTTGCGTTTGGTATGTGAAACATTTGTTGCTCACTGTGGCCGTAACATATTTGGTGGCTCGTCATAAGGCTGTCTTGGGCAGGTGCCAGTTTGGTGGTGCTACTTTTTACTGTGCTTTGCTGCTGTGAAATCAAGTGTGGGAAGCAGTAGTTTTCCAAATAACCACTTTAGATGAACATACAAAGTGTCATTTCAAACGTTGAACCCTTTACATTGATTTCCGAATGTTAAATGGTAAATGGACCGCATTCATATAGCGGCACAATGCTGAAAAAGTCAATCTGAAGCCTTTGATAAGAGGACACATTTTGAAAGTGTTAATAATTCCTGACGTCTGCTTGGACTGCCTTCAACCATGTATTTCCATTAAACTAAATATGCTACTGGCTAACTTTGACCCTTGTCACACAAGTCTTCCTGCGGTTTGCTGTTTCCCCACAGACACCTTCTTTGGAACAATGTACACATCAGATGATCGCGGTATCTTATTCTCCAAATCACTGGAGCGCCACCTGTTTGATGGGCACAGGAAGAGCGACTTCACCAACATCACTTCACTGAGAGGAGTCTACCTGACTAATAAACTAGACAAAGGTAGGGTTTTTTTGTGTGGAAACTAATGTGATTGCTCAACTAAATAAAACATCTTAGTGTGAAATGTATTATCCCTTTAATGTTGTGGTCCAAAACTATTACAAATGCATTATTGAGCCACACAATGGGTGACATGTTCCTTGATCAATATGAACATGGGCAAGTTAATCCATTGTTTTTGTACTGTAAATACTCCCATCAAATGTTTATTATTCCTCCAGTACTTGAAAAGTCCCCCAAAAGCAAAATACAGATGCAATACTTACTTATGTTGAGTTAAGTTTGTTAAGAACTACAGTGCACAGCTATTTTGGGCCTTTACAAATATGAAAAATGTTATTTTGTAATGTAAACATTGCTGGTTTTCGTCCTATAATGCGATTTTTCGACAATAAAAAGTACAACAATGCCAGCCTTTCAGCTAACCTGTCACACAACCATTTAATCACTTTTTAAATGTATTACTTTCATGTGTTTTTTTTGCAGATGGCCGTATAAGATCTGTCATTTCCTTTAATAGAGGAGGGATGTGGAGACAGCTTAACAAACCTGAGAATGTGGAATGTGAAGATCAGGTCAAGAATGTATGTTATAATCAGAGAAAGAGTAAAACCCGGTGTGCCCACTTACAGTACACTACGTGTTTACTTTACTATCGTACAGATTAGTCTGTGTCACTGAACCATCACATGTGTTTTTTCCCAGTGCAACCTTCACATTCATGGAGAGCACAGTCGTAAGAACCGCATCGTTCCCATGGTGGCTCTGTCTGAGCCCACTGCTATCGGCCTGGTCATCGCTCATGGTAATTAAACAGTAATGCCTTTTCTTTCGCAATTATGACAACATTTGGATATGTTGGGTAACTTGTTCTGACTCTTAAGTTATAATTATTTTTGTGATCTTCTCTCTTCTCCAGGTACAGTGGGTGACTCTCTGTCATCGTCGCAGCACCCTGATGTGTTTGTCTCCTCAGACGGGGGTTATAACTGGAGGGGGACACTGAGGGGTCCTCACCACTACAGCATATTGGACTCTGGGGGTCTCATTGTGGCTGTGGAGACTCAGCGTGAAGGACAAGTCAAGACTATCAAGTACTGAGCGGATCCTTTGACTTTATGCCCACTGAAACCAGTATTATTTAGCCTTTTAGGGCAGAATGTTCTAACATTTGCTATTTTTTCTTGTTACCAGGTTCTCCACAGACGAGGGACAGTGCTGGAAGTTGTATAACTTCACCGAGCAGCCCTTCTTCGTCGCAGGCCTGGCGTCTGAGCCGGGGACTAAGGTCATGAACGTCAGCGTGTGGGGGTTCAGGCCTGAGGAGGACGGCCAGCCGATGTGGGTGGTCGTCACCATCGATTTTCAGAGCCTCATTACAAGAGAGTGTGAGTCAAAAGGCCTTCTTTACAATATCTATACCTCCCCCTGCTCACATATATCACTCCCTGGGGGTAGGTGCGTCAGCAGTGAAGTAGAGCCTTATGGCAGTTTGTCATTACGGAAACAAGCCATGACCTGGGACTTTCCATAGTCAAATTACTAAGAACCTGTGAGACGTAAAGTAACAGTTTGTAGGATGTGGCTCCATCTAGTGGATGCAGATTCTTAAAGGGCCTCCAGTGCATATAAACATTTCTTTTTTTTGGCCTATTTTGGCTACACTTCTAGTAATGTAACATATGCATTACAAGGGTTACCTGGTTTGGAAATCCACTTGAAGTATTGCCAGGTCACATAAAACTAGCCTCTTTTCTTTGTTGATGACAGTTGCATTCTGATTGCTCATGCTTTGATTCTTCAGGTAATGACCAGGACTATGAGGAGTGGTTGGCTCATGCTACAGACGAAGGAGACTTGAAGAGAAAGGGTTGTCTCCTGGGTGTCAAAGAGACCTACAGGAGGCTAAAGAAGAAATCTGTGTGCAGAAATGGCCGAGGCTTTGTGGTTAGCAAGAAGCAAAGCCCCTGCCTGTGCACCAGAGAAGATTACGTATGGTACGTCAATTTGTTTTAGATTCTAGATATCATGACATACTCAAACCCCACATTTCATGGAAAATAATCCCTGTATTTCACAACAGTGATTACGGCTACTATCGCCACGTGAACACGTCAGAGTGTGTGAGACAGAACGCTGCAAATAAAACCCTGGAGCTCTGTCTGAATGGAGAGGAGGATGAGCTTCTGACAGCTGGGTAATAACAGTCACTCCTTTTTAAAAAGAGGAAACAGGACTCCTGTACATGCTCACACACGTCTGACTATGTTTGTAGGTACCGTAAGGTCCCGAGTGATCGGTGTGAGGGGGGATTCAATCTCCAGCTGGCAGTGCAGACAGTCATCAGACCCTGTGGTGTTAAACCCAGCCTCGGACCACCACCTGCCAGGTCCCCGTCTCCAATCACACACTTTGACACAGCGGTCAGTTGTTGCTCTAACGAGTGTGTGTGCGCACCTTCAGTTGTTCCTGAAGTTTTTTTTAGGAAAATAACAGTTATTGTGTTTTATTCCAGCGAGAGAGGCTAGTTTTGATCCTGGTGTGTGCCGGAGCAGGAGTCATCGTGTTGGTAGTTATCGTCTCCGCCATCATCGCTGTCAAAGGGGTGGTTCAAGGAACCAGGTAGCCACACACACACATCTGCATGTCTACCTTTATGCACCCAATGGTAGCTGACCACTCTGGTTTCATGTCCCCATCTACAGTTCCCCAGTGTATCGTTTCTCCAACCTCCGGATTCAGGATGAAGATAACAGCATCACTGTGGACCTTGAAAGCGCCACCAGCAGCAACGGCACAGTCTGCCCGCAGGACTCAGACGACGTAAGAGCTATTATCACTTGTTTTATTCTATAACTTTTTATATATTGCTTTTTAACTTGAAAGATTATGTGATTTTACCATGTGTATTTATACGTGTTGTTCTTATTTTCCAGGATCTTATTGAATGACACGTGACCCATTTATATGGATTCAATGAACTTTTCAAATTCCTCCAGCAGAGCTGAAAAAGACTGCACAATGCCTTTTGTTGGAATAATGTTTTACTCATCATGGAGGGTTCTGAGGATTGCAGGACAAGCATGAGAATGTCTTTATTTATTGAGCTTGCGCAATTTCACTGTTTTATTTGCTTAATCTTATGATTTGTACAGTTTTTTTTCCAAATAACCACTTTTCTCTGTTTGCACTACCATTTACTTTCTCTTTTAATGTGAAAACAAATGAATAATCCTAAAAATGTGCATTTATATTAAAAAAAACTACAAAATATTATTATGTTTCTTACAGTTAAATACATCATGATGATTCTTAAATTTACAATAAATCTCTGGGTCGATCAATGAAAGGACACTGGAGGCGCTGTAACGCCATCCCATATGCGTCGAAGTGAACAGAGAAGAAGAAAAAGCAGGAAGTCAGGGTGAAGGAAACAAAGATCCCTTAATAGTAAGATGTCTCACTCGTAATAAACTGCCCACTCTTACAGAGAGTCAGACACATTTGAAATATATGAAAGAAATTTGCATGCGTTAAGGCACAATTTCACACAAATAAACATCATCACACCAACATCTTAGCTTGAGCCTCACAAATAGCCATCTGCTGACCACAGCAGCAAACACATTTACACAATAGTATTAAAAAACAAATAAGGCTAAGCATAAGTTCCCATATTACCATAATACACATTAATGAATACATCTGTTTTTTTTTTCACAGTTGTATATTTGTCAAAAAACAGTTTTTACGTGTTAACAATAAAAAATGAAATACAAAATTAACAGAATAAAGGTTTAAACAACATCTACCCCGCTTTGAATGGAAGAGAAATTGTGATAAAGTGTTTTGGTTCATCAATATTATCTAGTATTTATTTCACTTAAATGTAATGTTTTATTTTTTTAAATAAGGGTTAAAAACGTGCTCTTAGATTTTGCTTAGAGCTAGAAAACAATCAAACAAGAACCTACAGAACTGCCTGTTTGTAGGCTCTTTGATATCTCCGACAGAGTGGAGCATCTTCCCGCCTCTTGTCCCTCTAACATCTCAGCTGTCATTACACGAATTACTGTTATCTCTTTGGTTTCGTGAACTGCACTGAGTATTCGTGGTTACCGTGGCAATTGCACAGGTAAGCAAGGTGTGACCCTCACCCTAATATTACTTTTCAACGTATTACTTCAAAATGATTTATAACACTACCATTAGAATCCCGCTGGAGTTATTTAGGTGTAAGTTAGCAAACGTAGGCAGAGACGAGGAAGTTACACTGCAGTGAACGTAACGTCACGTTAAATGCTAGTGGACGCTAGTTACTAGTTAGCATGTTTAAGTGTAGCTTCAGCGCTATGTACAATATGATACAGCCAATAAAGGCTAGATAAGTGTAATATAAAGACCTACTACAGTGTAATAACTCATTCAAGGAAGCTAAAGTGACTTCAAAATACCCTACTAACTTTCTGTTGCATTAGCAAATTGTATAATTTCAACTATTGGCAACCAAAGGAAAGTCACCTTAAGTTAATGCCATTGTATATTGGTTAATGTCTCCCTATTGCTATTGGGGAGGACATTTAGACATCACAACTTTTGGAAAATGAACCCTTTATTTTCTAGTTTCCTGTTATGTATTGGAGAAAAACAGGTAGTAAACCATCAATGGTACATATTGTTATTATGTGGTTTTTTTCATCAAAAATGTCTATTACCTCATTATCTAACTATATCGTTGACATGGTTGTGTTCATTTCGAGTTGATTGCTAATAAAAAGGGTTAATTGTTGTAACCTTAACATGTTTTCATCACAGGTTGTTTGGTGTGTAAACATCTGACTGAAGCCAAAGATGGTCAGGGCGGGTGGTAAGTATATCCCCCTTTTAAGAAATACAGCATACGCCATAGTACAACACGATTGGAAAGTATTTTGTGGTGTTATTATGAAATGTTGATTCATTTGTCTATCTTTTTATTGCAGGTATTTTGAAGATTGCGGCGCTCGTATTTGCGTTTCTGCTAGCTGTCTTTCTGGCTTTTCAACTGCTGGAGATTAACATGGACTTCAATCTGAGCAGTGTGATCTGTGAGTAACATTCGCTGTAGTAAAATCACAACGTTCAACAGTGCCCTGAGGTGCTCCATCAAAAGAATGAACTGGGAGAGTTATCAGTTGTAAAGGAAACACGAAACCTGTTCAAACAGTTATTGTGAAGGGGGGATTTCAGTCATTTCTCTAAGATATGCCCTTGTGTTTCCTATAACACAAGGGCATTTCAGAAACCAAATATATTATTTGTTGAGAGAGGGAGTAGTCATACAGAGCTGCGTTTGAATGAGCATTATTGAGCTGTCGATGGATAATTAAGCAATAGCTCACGACAGGCCGTGGTATATGCTCATTTTATAAAACGGACAAGTAAAATCAAGCAATCTGATTGGTTCTTAGCCGTGGTATACTGAGCGTATACCACGGGTAGAATTGTAAGTTACTTTTCACAACAACTCAGTATCCCTCCGCGTCTGAGATAAACAGTATACAGTTGGGCTGAAAAGCAAACTGCCTGCAGTTTGCTTTTCAAACTGGAACAAGAAAGCAGCGGAGAAGTAACGGGGCAGAAACCCTCCTTTTTACGCAACGGTCCAGACATAGACATCAAACGGCAAAAACATATTCAGTGTGCAGTTCCTTTGGCATTAGGGCAGGGATATCTAGATACTTTCCAAGGTGCGACATCATGAATTGTGCTACTTTTAAAGCAAGCAACGATGTTTTCAAATCTGTAATCAAAAAGGTCCGCAAACACATTTAAGATTAACTTCCACCTCCGGGGGGGGGGGTCTTACTATGGAGGAGTGGATTGAGGAGTGCCTATCTCCAGAACAAAAAGCACCTAAACGACGACATGTAGAGCTACGTGAAGAGCAGGTAGACCAACTGGAAAAGTATCACCATTCAAAAGCTTTCTGATGCGGGTCTTGAAACAAAGCAGAGAAATTATGACCGTTAGTGGCCACAGGTGCGAAAGCTCTCTCCAGAGCTACTGGAAGCCGAATCTCGGGGACCGGAGAAAGTGGAGCAATATTCTCGCCACGCCAAGCAACAGCCTAGAACAACCTCAGCCTATACAAGTAACCACGTAAGCCATGCTACTGATGCTGGACAGTTTTTCAGTGGGTGCACAATAAACGGCAACATACACTAATGTAAATAAATAGCCAAATAATGGATCAACGCTCTCTGTCTAATATGTTCGCTAGCTGTTGTTAGTGTTGTTGCATAGCAACCACCTCGCACTATGTTTCGTGCAGAAGGCAACGGAGGGACTATTTTATTTTGAACATCATTATTTAATAATAACAACTATTTAAATTAGAGTGTGTATTTTTCTTTCATATTGCCACACTTGGTAACCGTTTTATAAAAGCAATAGCTCACTTCAGGCCGTGATATATGCTCATTATATCACAGCTAAGGGGGTTGTCGACCCTCCGCTTCGCGTCGGGCCGAACCACGCCCCTTAGCTGTGATATAATGAGCATATACCACGGCCTGTCGTGAGCTATTGCTTAAATATCACAGCTAAGGGGCGTGGTTCGGCCCGACGCGAAGCGGAGGGTCGACAACCCCCTTAGCTGTGATATAATGAGCATATATCACGGCCTGAAGTGAGCTATTGCTTTTATAAAACGGTTACCAAGTGTGGCAATATGAATGAAAAATACACACTCTAATTTAAATAGTTGTTATTATTAAATAATGATGTTCAAAATAAAATAGTCCCTCCGTTGCCTTCTGCACGAAACATAGTGTGAGGTGGTTGCTATGCAACAACACTAACAACAGCTAGCGAACATATTAGACAGAGAGCGTTGATCCATTATTTGCCTATTTATTTACATTAATGTGTATGTTGCCGTTTATTGTGCACCCACTGAAAAACTGTCCAGCATCAGTAGCATGGCTTACGTGGTTACTTGTATAGGCTGAGGTTGTTCTAGGCCAGGGGTCTCCAACCTTTCTTCATCTGAGAGCTACTTTCAAAAAATGAAAGTGGCCAAGAGCTACTTGCATCACATCGCTTACATTTATTCACATAGCCCTCATCAGTTGAATTAAGCTATACTTTTTTTACACGTGTGAAATTGCAATACCTAAAGCTTATCAAAAATCTTAACTTCACATCAAGGTCCAAGAAAACGAAGATTTCTCACATATTATTATGGCCCACGTAATAAGTACATCACTTAACATTCACATAAGTGTCCTTAATCACCACCTTACAAGCATTTCACTCTTTTGTTAGTGAGATGAATGGCACTGGCAGTCCACCATACAGGTGTATGCTGGAGTGTACCCATTAGGTTCACTCTAATAGAGTCATTTAAATGTTCTTCAGTCAGTCTTGTTCTGTATTTAGATTTCATTCATGTCAGAAAAAGCTGCTTCACAAAGGTATGTAGAACAGAACCACATAAAGCAGACATTTTCAGTGCTGCTTGGTGAATGTTCTATAGTTTTCGGGGTCTACAAGGCTCCAGAAATGTTGTGAGTTTTGCTGAGACTTAAGCTGAACATTATTTTGGAGATCTCCACAGGATTGACACTGAACAGTTGTTCAGCCATCTTTTTCTTCTTCTTCTTCGTCTTGACATTAAATTATAAACCATAATAAATCAATTGTATAGGTCTAGCCTCCCTATATCTGTGTGTGAAAATGGTTCCATCCTCAAAAACAAAAGACTAATGCTTCTGCAGTCTAGCTGCAGCTTCTAGCTACGGTCTTCTGTTAAAAAAAAGACACTGAATGTCCTGAATGTGGCATCACACACAGGACTTAAGTCTGAACACAGCAGACAACAGGAGTATTTACAACAGCATTATAAAAACAAAAATAGTGCATGTGGGTGCACACTTACATTCTCTGTCTTACTGTTACATAAATCCCATGAATGTATGAGATTAGGTTAGCTTCATCATATCTCAATCAGTGATTAAGTGAATAATAAAGTTTCTATCGGGTCACTATCAGCCTGTCACTCATTATTTTCAGGGAGGGGGCGGGGTTTGGAGGAACGGAGAGGAGACGGTGATCGCGGAAGCTTTATTCCTGCCTTCAAACTTTACACAAGTATTTATCAACTGAAAATAGCAAGAGGACATTCATACTCTGCAATCCAAGACTTGATTAAATCCACCAAAAACCTGACATGACGATAACGAGTGTTTTTCAAAAAACACAAATCCCTCCCTGTGTCTCTGAGCCGCAGCGACAGGGCCTGATTCAGAGCGGGTCATTCTGCTGTTGGTTCTGGACTGGTGTTGGTGGAGAAAGCAGACTGCTCCGTGTGTGGTGTCGCTGTGCTGCTGTCACGTCTGTTCCTAGATCTCTGCGTCACCGACCATTTGATATTCGTGTGACAGAAACAATTCTAAAATAAAAAAACGTTATTGTCCAGCCGCGGCCGAAAAATCAATAAGCAACCTTACTACGCTATAATCGATAATCGAGCGGCGAGCTACTGAAAAGCTGCCCGCGAGCTACCGGTAGCTCGCGATCGACGTGTTGGAGAGCCCTGTTCTAGGCTGTTGCTTGGCGTGGCGAGAATATTGCTCCACTTTCTCCGGTCCCCGAGATTCGGCTTCCAGTAGCTCTGGAGAGAGCTTTCGCACCTGTGGCCACTAACGGTCATAATTTCTCTGCTTTGTTTCAAGACCCGCATCAGAAAGCTTTTGAATGGTGATACTTTTCCAGTTGGTCTACCTGCTCTTCACGTCGCTCTACATGTCGTCGTTTAGGTGCTTTTTGTTCTGGAGATAGGCACTCCTCAATCCACTCCTCCATAGTAAGACACCCCCCCCCCCCGGAGGTCGAAGTTAATCTTAAATGTTTTTGCGGACCTTTTTGATTACAGATTTGAAAACATCGTTGCTTGCTTTAAAAGTAGCACAATTCATTATGTCAAACCTTGGAAAGTATCTAGATATCCCTGCCCTAATGCCAAAGGAACTGCACACTGAATATGTTTTTGCCGTTTGATGTCTATGTCTGGACCGTTGCGTAAAAAGGAGGGTTTCTGCCCCGTTACTTCTCCGCTGCTTTCTTGTTCCAGTTTGAAAAGCAAACTGCAGGCAGTTTGCTTTTCAGCCCAACTGTATACTGTTTATCTCAGACGCGGAGGGATACTGACTTGTTGTGAAAAGTAACTTACAATTCTACCCGTGGTATACGCTCAGTATACCACGGCTAAGAACCAATCAGATTGCTTGATTTTACTTGTCCGTTTTATAATCTCCTATAACCTATATACTTTTTTGCTTTTCAGCGAGATCTATGCCAGTGAATGAACCATGTAAGTATTGTTACATTTGTATTATTTCCTCTTTTTACTTGTTTCTTAATGTCTGATACTTCTGATGCAAGTTCCTCCTTTTTTTGTTTCCTTTTTTAAATTCTTTCTTTACCACTTGATGCATGAATGGTAATAATGAGCCTCACACAGACAAAAGAAGCCCTGCACATTTGAATGTTTTGTTCTTAGCTTAGTGCTTTAGTGTAAATAGATTCCCTTTGGTTAAGTAAAGGATAAACCGTTGCTTTTTATTCTCCCTGTGTCTGCACCTGTTTGTGTATAGGCGTATGTGATCCACTTGTTACCAGACTATGAGCTAACTGGTGCGTGTTGTGTCAATTATTTTTCATTCACAGCAATTAAGCCGTTGAAGTACAAGTGTGGGATGTCCAAGTTGTGTCCCGCTGGACACTTGGCCTTCAAGATGGCGAGTGGAGCAGCCAGTGTGGTGGGGCCCAGGATCTGCCTGGACGACAAACTGTACGTGAACGGCTAAAATGATTGGTCGTGCTTTTTACAGTACTACTATTATGGATTTTTTGTCAAAGCACTTAAGATAGTCATTGCTATCGGGATGTTAAGAGCATTCCATGGAATATAACAAAAAGTGTATCTCGAGCCGGTTTCTCAAACTTACCTACCCCACCTTTAAACTAGGTTTTATTTGTCATCAAGATACTTTATTGATCCCAATTTGGGAAATGTTTCCACCACAGAAGCATAAATGAGACATCGCACATCAATGAGAAGTAAATACAATAAAAAACATTAAAGTTATACATAACAGCAGTAGAAGATAAACAAAATACGCAAACATATATACCGGTACATACCAGTAATGTAGGATATCTATAGAGTATACATATTGAATACACAATATAAAGGCAGTACATTATGGTTGTCCAGCCTATCAAACTCCCAAAATGTAAACATTGAATACAATATACACTTTACAGTTTACATTTGAGTTAGCAGAAAAATTACGGTTTTCATTTCAATTTGAATCCTCGAGGGACCACTTTAAAAAAAATAAAATACAAATGAGTGAATTTGTGATTTGAGTGGGATATAATTCAACAAAGAGCAAATCACTAGTTGAATTTGTTAACATTTGCATACTTGTCATAGTAGCTTATCCACATAGCCCTAGGTGTTGTTTTCTTTGCAACAGCTTTCAATGTAAATACAATAGCAGGGTATATGCAGGAATCCTGAAGTCAAATGTAATACCTTTTAAGACCCCGCGGACACCCTGAATAGACTGCAGCTCCCTTTGATTAAAGTGTTGATATCATCATTTTCATGATAAATCATTTATGGAGCAAAAACGTCAAATATTGGTTTGAACTTCTCAAATGTGAGGATTTAAAGGTTCTCGTAAAAATAATGAATTGTAAATCTTGCACATGATGAGTGAGTCGTGTTGGTCAGACATAAAAATACATTTGAAAATATCTTGAAGATGAAATCATTCATTACTGAATAGCGAAACATGACCAACAATAATACAAACGTAAAATATAGTACATGAAATGATCATGACAGTTCTCATTAGTTGCAGCCTATTGTATTTTATGACATTTTTAAAACGCTATCCATTATCAAGTGTTCAAAAGTTCTGACCTAATGTTTGATAAAGATGGCAAACTGATATGCACCAAGTCTGGGAACATATCTCTTCATACACATGTATTAAAACAGTTTATAACACAATAATGTACCTCTGAGGCATGACTTCATCACACGTTTATATTTCAAAATAAACACATGTGTTCTCTTCTCATTGTCATCCATTGTTTTATGTTAGATTAATGAGCGGAGTGAAGAACAACGTGGGGAGAGGAATCAACATCGCCCTGATAAATGGTAACATTATCAGAGTTCCATGCCTCAAGGAAACTGCTGCTGATAGCAAATCAATACTGCAGCAGTTCAACACCAGTGCCACGACAAATGTAGCCATTTGATGTGCTAAACCTATGATAGACAGCAATAAACCACCTCCAAGATTGCGTGATATAACTATGAGTTTAATGTCACATTTGCTTCAACCCGATATATTTCTACCCCACAGGGAAAACAGGGGACCTTATCAACACAGCGTTTTTTGATATGTGGGGTGGAGGTGAGTGCATTTGAAATCATCATAAAACAAATATATACTGTATAAAAGCATTGTATTAACCATCTTAATTACCAACCTTGTGCAGATGTGGCTCCGCTTATTAAGTTAGTGAAGGGAATTGAGGATGGGACGATCGTGATGATGGCCTCCTTCGATGATGCTGCAACAAAGTAAGTATACTGTTTAGATTCTTGTTGCCTAGCTGTCTCTATTATCGGCTGGGATGTGGCCATGACATAATATCTGTCTTCTTTGTTCTGTAGACTCAACGATGAGGCCAGGAAGCTCATTGCTGATCTGGGAAGCTCGATCGTCAGTAACTTGGGATTCCGTGATAACTGGATCTTTGTAGGAGGGAAAGGCATCAAGACCAAGAGTCCATTTGAGCAGGTAACATGACCCACACATGGTTACATCTACTGGGCAGTTTGAAAGTAACAACGACAGTATCATTTGTCTGGAAACAACTGTAAATGTTGACATTTAACAGAAGAACTTGTTCCCAAATCAGCCGTACCACAGATATAACTATTAAAGTTTACTCTACCAGCAAATCCACAACCCATACGCCTATAAGGAACATATCAGTATTTGCACAACAATTGGACGGAACACTTAACATCAACATTTCCTAAAGAGCTCCTGTGGCCTGTACTACGAAGCAGGATTTTCGGTTAGCGAGGTAACTTCAGGGTCATAATATATTTCCTTATCTGTGTCAGCTTATCGAGACTTATCTGTATCTGGCCGTGCAACACGTATTGTCACATACTGTAGGCAGAAGTATTATTTTAAGTAAACACATTAAGTTGACGAAACACTCGAGTCAAATGTAATTAAAGTCAGATCCACTCGTGTCTTAGGTGCTTGCCCCACGGGAACGCATACGGCCGTTTGAGTAACTGTTTAGTGTCATATAGACCGTTCTGCCACACTAGGACGACCGAATATGACAGTAAACAACTGCGGTAACGATAACGGGTCCCAAGGTGGATAGCACGGCATACGCACCGCTCTGGGGGGTCCAACGGCTCCGTGTGTAGGACCTATACGATCATTTTGTGATAATGATGACGCAATAGCCCCGCCTCTCCCCACCTCTGCTGCTCACCGTCAAAGTAAACTGCACACTGAATTCAGATTATTTATCTTTCTCTCGATATGGACATAAACGCGAGTGGAGTCTAATCTGACAGGACGGAGACACGCAGCTCCTCCCGCTGTGATGCAGCGGGAGCAAAACACACACTTCAAGTCAGATCATCACCCTTAGCTATTTTAATTACCTCTCAAACTACCTAAAGTTATAAATATGTTTATTTTTACTGTCGGCCGGGTCACTCATTACAGGATCAGCTGCTGCATGAGACAGACACTGACGCTGTCAGAAGAGAGGGAGGAAAAAGAGAGGCTCCATGTATTTTATGATTATATATCATTATATCGTCGTTATTCATTTGTTTTAAAGCTCAACAAATAACAAAGAAGACCTTTGTCCGGCACTTTTATAATTTTGTGCGGAAGATTTAAACTTTAACACACGTTGACCGGCGAAAAACTCTGCCCGGTTCCCTCGGCCCCCACTACGGTGAATAAACAGAAGGGTAACCATGACAACCATGCTTCTTCGCTGCTTTTGTGGAGGAAGTTACAGCGCCACGTACAGGCTCGGCATATGTACTGCAACGTTTTCCAGCGGTTGGAGCTAAGCGGAGCTGTCTCGTGTGAACAGACACTATCCGGTGTATATTGCGTGTGGACGGAAGCTTTTTTGCGATTGCGTTAATCCTATGCGTTTTGCCGTAAGCGTCCTCGTGGGGCAAGCACCTTAGACGGGGCAGTGATATCATAAAACTGTTGATGTACGCATTCAAACACTGTAGTTTTTTACCAGCTGTTCTGTATTCACCCTGCAGTAGCAACTATGTTGCTTTTATCCTGGATTAAGTGTTTAAGTCATTTTTCAAGTTTAACTTCTTCATATTTGTCTAACACGATGGTTTACTTTTCATTCAGGAAGTATGACGCTGCGCTGTCAGTACGCTTCTCCATGTTTGTGATTGGTCAAATGTTGCTAACCCCGCCCCTTTCGCGTGAACGCGCTCTCAGCCGGACAGAGAAACCCTGGGTTGATTTAACGAGTTGATAACCAGCGTCGTAGGACCGCTTAGCGAGATCGCGTTTGTTAGGATTAGTTAAGCCAGATAACTCGGAGATATCCAGGGTCTGTTGAACTGGCTTCGTAGTACAGGGCACTGGTCAAGTCGACTCTATGAGGCTGCCGTCATCACTCTGATTTTTCAGCATGTAAGCAAAACAGCGCAATAAAAGAGAAATATAGGCGAGGAAAACAAACAATCGACTCAGGTCAAAAGGGTACACACGCTTCATATTGGTCTCATTTGATCACACTAATACACAGATTGAAATATGTGAAACACCTAATAAACACAATGTATCCGAGGGCAGCCCTGTGTTTAAACTACCTGGGGGAAACATCCCATCCTGCAGGCAATATGGTAATGACTGTGAGAACACAAGAGCTGGTGAAATCCCAGAACACCTGGGACTCAGAGGCTGCTGCTGGCCTTTCATTAGCTGGTTAAAACAGCCCCTTCACATCAGCTGTCTGGCAGTATCATTTATTATTTCTGTCATGGCCTGTCTGATCAGGAGACAGTAGCCATTGGAGTTGACGTTACAAACGATGTGTGTTGTGTTTCCCTCCCCAGCATATAAAGAACAGTGCAGACACCAACAAGTTTGAGGGATGGCCCGAGGTGTTGGAGATGGAAGGCTGCGTGCCTCAGAGGCAGGACTAAGGACCACCACCCCCCCTATCCCCTACACCTCCCATACATTCCCGTTCCAATGAGACTCTTTAAGTGGTTACACTTGTTTGGGCGGATAAAGGTCATTCTTACAGCTCTCACCCCAAAGCTTCAACCGTACCTACCAGAACAAAATCACTCGCTGCTGTGAACCCGTTCCTCTGTATTGAAACCATGATGTAGTCTGGATTCAGGTGTTTGGAACTAGATGGTAGAGAGCACTGATTTAAAGGGAATTACCTTTGATTATTGGCTTACTATCGGTGAGGCCCAAAGACTTGATAGTGTTGCATTATTGCACTGTTGCAGAGGGAAATGAAGCCACATTTCCTTAACCTGTCGCCTGCCTTAATCTCATTTTCTTATTCCTGGTTTTTAAACAAACATGACTTTGTGATTTATGCTGTTCCTTTAAGAGTTTGCGGTAAGAAAATTATTATTAACAGGGTTTGAAGACGTCATGATATTAAACCAAATGTACCAAATTCACTGTGAAATTTGTAAATATTTGTTTAGAGGAGCCTTTGAGAATATAAAGACCCAAACTAAATGAACGTCGTAATAATAATATAATTTCATAAAATAAATGATATTGTTAGCAGTGTGTGTATGTGTGTGAGTGGATTAAAGCGTTATTTCTTTGTGCCTGTGAGTCTAGTACGGCTATGTCGTTTTGTATTTGCATTTACAGTACAGTAGACATCGTCACTGTGCAAACTGAACAATCAGTACCTAGGAGTTAATCATTAGTCTGTTTCATCTTGCCTTTCTGTCAGCCACATTCAAAGAAGTTCCCCTCAGACAGGTGTGTCTGGTGGTGATAGCAAAGTTATGAGTAAAATCCACACCCTGTGTTGTTCATTTTTGTAATCTAAAACGTATTTTACCCACCCACCAGTCTTACTTTGAGTTTGCACTTTATACAAAAGCCTTTTAAGCAGTAGTACTTCACAGCGTTAAGAAGCAATTTTGTAAAGTAAAACAGTCTGTAACTCCTTGTGTTTCTTTTTTCTTAATTAATACAAATTTATAAAAATAAATGTCAACTAATGAGCGGCATTTAAAGGTTGGCATTACCATCTTATGGCTGAACCATACTTATAATTGGCAATCAATTAAATTCATTTCAAACACTTCTGCAGTTATGTTTGTAATTTTTCTTTATATAATATTCAGTGCATCTTTTTATATAACCTTAAAACTGTAATGAGCACAGAGCAAAGGAAAATATGATTCAGTCCATAAAATATGGCTCACCTCTACTGTGTCATTTAGGACTCAGCTAATCTTTTAATATGATTTTCTTCAGCAGTCATTTTTAACCAGTGACTCACAAGTTGTGCAATTCCTTCATCATTTTATCCTCTACTTGTTTTAATATTCTTCAAAATAAAATCTCAAGTGTCACTAAACTGGACCATGCTGTCATATTGTGCAAGAAAGAGTCTTAATGTTGACCAGCAGAGGGCGGCATTGCCTTATTTAGTTTTGTGTCCTGCTGTTGTTCCTAGGCTACAGTATGTGTTTGAAGTTGTTCCTTAATAGATCCATTTCTATGTATTTCATTAAAGTCAACAACCCCAGCACCTGATTTTGCTCGGTAAAAAAAAGAAGAAGCTAAATAAGAACTTGGTCTTATTTTAACAATTTAACATTGCCTTTGTTTTCACAATATGTACGCCAAATATGATCAGAAATACATGCTGTGTGTATCAGTTGAGATATTATGAATTATGCTTATGATGTCCTTACTGTGTTTGTTTATGTACAGTTTGTACATTTGACTTTTTATCCACTTCTGCTACAACTTACCATAACAGGATGGACACAACCTACGCAAAAACCTCACACAAAGTCTTTACTCAGAGTACATTCAATATCTCCGCCTCCATCTACACTTTCACATAGCAGTAATCAGACAACTCTGACATGTACTTTCACTATCATTTGGAGTATTTCTGGTCACAAAGTACACGACTCCTCTCAAGGTTTGCCAGTGGTCTGACCTTCTGATTCCCCGTCACAGAGCTCTTAGTGAAAAAACACGCCGATGCTCCCCCTCTGATCTCATCGGAGCCCCTTGCACGACATCCCTCTGACATCCCATATCCCCATGTGTGTTTATGTAAGGGAGAGCATTTGTTTGGCAGCTGTTACATATATTGTTTATACAGAATATTGCATGTGGCCCAGTTAGAGAGGTACATGCCTGGGATGCTTTAAAGTAGTGTGTGTGTGTGTGTGTGTGTGTGTGTGTGTGTGTGTGTGTGTGTGTGTGTGTGTGTGTGTGTGTATAGTGATGTAGGCTGAATCTCCTCTCCTGTGTTTCCGCGCTGAGAAATGAGGTGTGGGAGTGTATCGGCTCCAGCTCGTCTTATATAAGACACGCTATATGATGCATTATTTATCAACATATATTCCATCCCATAAACCTATGATGATGAGATATCCCGTGGGAGCCTGAGGGCAGAGCTGCACAAACGCAGGAGGACTATGGCGGATAGCGGGCTCTCACGAACCAGGAGAAGGGGGTGATTTTTTTGTTTTCCTAGAGTAGAAGAAGTTCTTTTCTTTCTCCCCCCTCTCTCTGCATGCTTCCCAAAATAAATCTGTGCACAAAACAAAAGAGCTCGCTCTCAAAGAAGCTTAACTTTATTTTGCTTGGCCTCGATGTGACCTCTGACCCCTCACCTCTGCTCTTTCCCACCCTGACCAAGCCACCCTCCTGCTTCTGTTTGCTGCAAAACAACTCCTCAACTTAGGGTGAACTTTTTGACGTAAATGCGTTTCATATTAGCTTGGTCGCCCTTCTTCTGTTACTAAAGCACACTCAATTCTTAAATGACATACCCTGCAAACCATATGTCTGATGTTGACTGCACAGCTAACACAATTAAAGCTGACCACTGCTTAACACATCAAAATGTACACAAACTTACACAATAAACCTTTACCCTGTGGTTCAGCTGACCAAAACTCATACAATCAATAAGTGCAATAAAGATGCAAACATGCATTTACATCTGTTTCAATTAAGCCAAAAACATCTGAAGTGCTGGTGCATTAGCTTCAAACAGGCGAAACCTTGTAACTGCAACCATTTTCTTTTTTTATTTGATGGCCAAGATGCAAAACAGGTGGGTTTTCAGTTGATGACACAATATGTGTAGGCTCTCAGCTGTCCTGATATTAATTGTGTCTCCGCACAAAACCCAAGAGGCACTTTATCCACCTCTGCACCAAACGTGACTCAAACATGACTCATCCAGTACATGTAGGAACATCCTACACAAAGCCCACTGGTGGTCAGAGGTGATATTGCAGTATAGTACAGTCTGTTCTCCTTTGAGTGTTTTTGCAATACACCTTCTGGCCAGCAATGGCAGCACTGAGCACAAAGCTGCTTCCTCTCTCGAGTCGTGAGTGAACTTTGCAGCTCCTTTTTTTATGCATATATTTAACGTGGTTATTTATCTGATTGAACACATCAAAATAAGTTTGCTTGTCATGCTGAGTCAGTTTGTGCAAACACTTTTTATACATGCGTGGCTGTAGTACAGTCAGTACATTCATTTGGGTGACACTTGGCTAAGATGACTTTTCAGGCTTACAATTGGACATGCTTCAACATTGATGTTATGACAGAGATATGATAAAGAGGTATTAGATAGATTGAGACTATATCAGACCCATTTTGTCCCAAGAGTTTTCTTTTTAGCATTCTTTTTGTAAATATATTCTTTAAAATCTTCAGTTTCCCCCTTGTGTACGCCCAGCTCTGCACATTAACCCTCCTCCTCCCTCCAACTTCTGCCACAACTGTTTCTTTCAAGCTCCTCAACCCCCGCACTCAGGTCAAGTCTAGCCAGTGATATTCATAAGATAAGATGGGAATTTATTGTCATCTATAAAAAGGGGAATGTGCAGATATGAAAACAGGTACAGAAAAAGGGTATAGATAGTGAGCAAACATATGGTGCAATATAAATATAAATGCTGTTAATATAAATATAGGCAGTGTGGATAAATGTGAACAACTGTTAAATGCTTATAGTAAAAATATGTTTGTATACTCTGAGGATAAAAAAAATCACACATTTTCCTTGATGACTGTTCCACTAATCTACCTATTTTCTTAGAACCACCCAAAAAATGTAAAAGAAAATTGCGAACAATGACAATTTGAAGTGACAAATAATCAATAATAAGCTTTGAAGGTTCCAGAAATGACCAGCTGGTAGGGGGGTTATGGAGTCCTGTAGCTGGTTAAGACTGCACCCCCTGCTAAGATAATGTGTCGAGAGATAGTCTCAACTGGGAGTCAACTTAAAAATATCTGAACCACGCCTCTGTAGATATAGCAGGGAATGTGGAACTCGTTTTTAAATCCTCCATTTGCGTTCCGATCTCATGCCAGCAGTAATCCAGGCTGCTTTGCCAAACTTGTTTTGGTTGAGTTAGAACTGAATCCAGGAGACAAAACAGGGCTTTGTTTAGTCACAATTCTCAACACTGCCAGTCACTGCAGATCTTACGATTCTATGCAGAGATCCAGGAACCCCTTCCCCCTTTAACTTCACTAACGACCTCACTGCCCTTTTTTTCCGCCCCACCTCCAGCCCTATAATTGCCTTTCTAACCCACACACACATAAATCCAGACAGCTGTGTTTAGACTCAGTGGGTCTGTGGGAACTTCCTGCTGACCTCAGCACAGACAGGCTAACACCAAGCAGGCCACAGAGCCCTCCCTGGACCCATAGCTGATCAATAACAAACTAAATGCACACGCATAATCAAACTTCACAGAAAGAATCAGACAGAGCTGGTATGCATGGCAGTATATTTGAAGTATTGCCCTATACGCTCAGCTTTCTGTTGTTGTTGTTATGAAAGTACATGTGTTTTCTTTTTCTCCACCTAAACTTTTTTCTAGGAAACATAATCAAGTTTTTACAAGAAAACACGCTAAGCACTGAAACAGCACTAACCTTTTCACCCTCGTAATGGCCCACATGGTTCATACACAAATACACACACACACAGTCCCTCTGGTCCCGTGTGTTCAACAGAGCTCTCATTCATGGTCGCCATTCTGAATACTTCCAGCTCAGGGTCAGGAAGTCGAGGTTGATCTGATCCCTGCTGGTGAAAAATAGACACCTCCAGTTTTTTTACACACTTACACCCAATCCCCTCCCTCAAAGTGGTGTTTCTTTAGGTGCAAACTGTGCTCTGCAAAGTGTTGTTGTACTTTTTCACAGGATCATTTATGACATTGTAACAGGGAGGATTCCTATAATGTCAAACATGGGAATATAATTGTCTACAGATGTATATTTGTTGCTTTGTATTTAAAAGTGGCACATTTGTAAATCAGTGCCAGTAGTAAGGATAGCTTTCACACAGCTTTCAACATAGCGACAGCTGAGAGCTTTATAAACATCAGGTCCTCCTCTGTTTTAGATATGTAGTCCTGATGTTTACAAAACTAACTGATGTATGGAAACCTTTTATTTCAAGTCACTCTCTTTTTTTCTTGTTGTACTATTTGCTTTTTAGTGGCAGGACATTCATTCTGTTTACATTTGGACTAAAGTGCTTTTATACCTAAATTATCTAAGCCGTGCATTCAGACATTAGAGCATATAAAAGCTGTCTGGAAGAATAGGGTTAATGTAGCTGGCGGACTTTCACTCCCATGGCCACACAGTCTGCTTCATTCATTATGCAACTGAGTGTCTACAGTCCAGACAGCCCCACTATCACCCTGCAGGCTGGGATTAGTTCCCAGAGTAATACACAGTGCTTTTGGGCAGCAGAGCACTCGCCACTCCAATGGCTATCTTGTTTGTATTTCCAGCATTAAGTGGCTGAGATGATAATATACATGTGTACTTATTCTAAAAGCGATAAAGGAAAACAGTTAATACATTAACCAGAAGTGGGAGAAGTACTCAGATCTTGTACTCAAGTATCAGAGTGTAGGAATACTATGTTACAAGTTAAAGTCCTGCAATCAAAATGTAACTCTAGTAAAAGTTAAAAAGTATTTGCATCAAGATGTACTTAAAGTACCATAAGTAAAAGTAGTCATTGTGCAGATTGGTCCATTTCAGAATAATATATATGATATGTTTTATAATGATTGATCATTAAAGTGTTATCAAAGCTGGTAAAGGTGCAGCTAGTTTGAATGACTTTGTATACTGCAGGGTAGCTTGTGAATTTACTCCAGGTGGAACTAAAGTCTGATTTAAGAGTTGAATATAGTTCACATCATTAATCCAAATGTGCAAAGTAACTAAAGGTATTCAAGTAATGTGGTGGAGTAAAAGTACACCATTTATCTCTAAATGTAAAAAAGTAGCACACAATTGAAATACTCAAGTAAAGTAGACACACCTCAAAATTCTACTTAAAGTGGACCTATCATGCTATATTTGAATAATATAGTGTAGGACCATACCTATATAAGTCACTGTTCTAGTCAAATCAATGACTTGGACAAGACTTACTACACTGTTGTAAAAGTGTATGTGGCATAGCAAGTATTGGGCAGACCTGCACCCTTTTATGGGCTGTGGAGGCAAAGTTAAATTGGGATGTTTTTAAATCACTTTCTGGCATTGTTCCTGAGTGTGGAAGGAGAAAAAAGATCGTCCTCTAACTCAAAAATCAAGTCAAGAATGTTTTTTTTTTCTTAAACGTTTATATTTATAGCTTGAATCAATGCCACTACCACAGCATTTACAGCCTGAGCAACTTTCCAATATGTGTCCCTAGATGGTTATGAGTGTGTTAAAAACCCAACCACAACATTATAATAGCTTAAATAAAACAAATTAAATTGTTAATTATATATTTCTTAAGACAATTTGGGTTATCTACTGATAATTGTAACCTGCCTTCAACTGCAATGTGCTTTGGGAGGGACTCTTCCTTGTTAAACTTTTGTTTACTACTCTGAACTCAAGGAAAAATATGTTTACATTTAATTTTTTATATTTTCTGTGTACTCGAGAATAGCATAATTATCTCCCTGCCTCATAAAGTGTGTAGTTATTGGCATAGACAATAAGAGCGAGGAGTCCTTAAGATGAAAACACCCTACTCTGAAAAAACTTTGACTTAAATTAAAAATATGATGTCAACACATTTCACATAACTGTAGTTATCAGGTTCATTTAAACTTAATATTATTGCTTTCAACTAACCTAATACAGCTATGTGAAATCTGATATTGTATCTGTAAGCGTTTAGAGCTGTATTTTGTTTGACTTTGAACCAGTTTCTTCACCAGCAGCGTTGCATGCAACCTCAGAACTATAACCAAGTGGACCGTGAAAAAGATGTGAGCAGGGGGGCCCCCAGACGAGGGTGGGGTCCTATACCCCCGGGTCGGCCCTGCTTTGTGGTTCCTCTGGAGGCGATGTGTCAGATCATGTCCATATGTGGAGGGAGAAGTATTACGCATTGTAGTAGTTGCTGAATATATATTCTCCATGTTCCTATCCAATAAAGTATTTCTTTGGCTTCTTGTTTTCTACTCTGTACTGTAGATTTCCATCACAACCATAAAAATCACGTTATCTGTGATCTCGTCAAGTTGTGAAATCTCTCTGTACTGCATTTATTTTGACATGCTTTCCTCCTGGAACAAAGCGGACTAAATTAACTACACCTTGTGACTATGTTTATCAGTTCTGTATATGAGGTCAACAAGAAGCTATTCAAAGTGAATCACTACAGAAACAATGTACATCTAACATTATAAAGAATTCACAACTCGCATGGTATAAGAACCAAAGAATCTGAGCCTGGACATGGAGCATGATTTATGCTCAAGAATTTCCTCTTATTGTACCACTGCCTGTCTTTAAGGGTGACACAGAGGCTGGTATTGTCATATGGGCGGAGGTACAATGATCAGATTATTATACGAGATGCTAAAAGTAACAGCGTGTGGATATTTGAGAGCTTTGATTCTCTTTCAGCCCTCTAAATGTTCCCATGCGTCACTGAAATAAATAGGGTGTGCTACAGTATATAACTATGTTGATGGTCTGCTGTTTATATATATATATATATTTAACGTGGTGTTAATTCTATGGTGGTGGAGACATTTTTCCAACAGGCAAATTAAATGGTTTCCATACTAGATGTGTTTTGATGGAAAATACGACATAGTTGAGAGCAGACTGAGCAAACAAAGTCTGCTAATGGCAGCCATGTTGCTTTACCATTTGTGCGTGCATACTTTAAGATCCTGCCAAGCCAACTGTATACGCTGAAGGTGACGGTATTTCACAGTTTGCCCCCGCTGTACAAACGCTGGACTGTCCGCTGTGTGTTTTCACTTCCATAAAAAGGATGCAGGTGTGTGGCTGTAAGTTGAACCTACACCTCATAGGCCCCAACACAAACCCACATAAACACACACATATAGATCCTATGGGAGGTGTATTTTGGTGTATTTTGTGGCGGAAGTTACAGCGCCACTTACAGTCCCGGCATATGTACTACAGCGTGTCCAGCGCTTTCGAGCGGTCTCGTGTGGAAGTACAGCGCCACTTACAGTCCCGGCATATGTACTACAGCGTTTCCAGCGGTCTCGTTTGAACAGACACGTTAAATGAAACGAATGCATGTGAACGGAAGACTTTTTTGAAAGCGCATACTGTGCATAAACGCAAACGTTCCCGTGTAAAAGCAGCCTGAGGGTTGTGCTCAATCCCGAGAGTCTTTGAGTGTCAACACAGCTTCACACCCCTCAGGTCCATTATTGTTTGTATCAAATGGGTGAGTAGTAGTCTTCAAGTGTGCATGTATAAGAATAAGCTAACTTATGTAATATGGAGAAGAGAAACACACATTAGAATAATAGAATACAAATAGACAAACAAGTACACATCCATGGCTAAAGATTAGGGGCAGCAACTTCAGATATACTTGACATAGGTACACATATTAGGTGTTGATACATTATAAGAAATGTTGGGACATTTATAGCAATGTGGCTTTTACATATAAAGGTGAATATTGCACAGTATTGCAAGAAACGTGTCTAATTTCTGCACAATATTGCAAGAAAAAAGTGTTGAATTATTGCAAGAAAAGTGTCTTTGCATGCTTTGTTTTGGAATTTTCCCACCAGATAACTCACGGTATTGATAGTCAAAGAAGTTGCACAGTATGCAACCTTGTATGAAAACAAGGCGAGCTTCAGAATCAACCTTCATTATATCTGTTTGTGCGTGGGAAGCTTAAATAAAAAAACTGGATCGTTTAGAAAAACATTATTAGACGTTGCAGCTGCCTTGACTCGTATTAATTCGTCAGAGGTTTTTTTAACACCAAGGTCACTGAACTTTAAGTGGGTGTTGCAATGTCTATCCTCAGGTAACCAATGAGAATCCTGAATTACCTGGTGTTAGGAGAGCAGGGGGTGGGGCTTGTCCTACCAAAACAACATCTTGTTATTGTGACAGAATGTGTGCCAGGGGGTGTGTTAGGGGGGTGTGTTAGAGGATGGTAGTTAACAGGACTGATAAGGTGATCGAGGGAAAACACACTCTCAAGGTTATTGGAGAGAAGACGGGGTGTGTCGTGTCAAACTGGTTCCAAATGAAGTGTACACATGCAATTCTGTGGGCGTGTGTGTGTTTTTAACTTATGTGTAAAGTCTGTGTTTGGGTTTCATTGTCTGCATGATTGCCTGTGTATATCCACCACCGCAGAGCCATGTGTGTTTCATTTCAGAACCGACACAATCCATCTCAGATCATTTTTCATAACATCTCTGATCTCTGCCCCTCGCGGCAAATGGCCTCCCATGTTACACGAGCCGCGAGGAAACACAACACCATTTGGCCCAAAGCTGTCCAAATATGGCCCGCAGCCCACTTGGTCATGCATGTCCAATGACTTGAAGGCTAGCACAAGTAATTGTTCATCATGTTCCTAATTCAATCAAATGCAATTTCGTTACAAGAGCACAACAGAGACAGATAACGACTGTCCTCGTTTTCTTTGCTCTGTCTTTTCAAACCATTCAAGTGTTTTTTCAATGGTGAATGTAATAACTAACAGAACAACATGTGCAAAATGCTAATATCGGCCACGGACAGAACACCCTCTGTCTCTATTGGTTAGGCACGGGGAATGTTTTGTGAGCCATAGAATCAACTCTACTTGCCTTTATTATGTGACCTCAATATCAAGCCTATCATTTTCTCAGCCATTGTTCGAAAACCCCCTCTCCCACTCTCTCCCTCCCGCAGTAATCTGCGTCAGTTTGGTCATAATTATAGCATACTGGAAGTGATGTGGCTGGCTGTAAGCACTGCCTCTCGGGTAGGAAAAACAGCAGGAAATACTTCCATTTTTCCTTTCTCCTTTGGGAGACAAGGATTGTGTGGGTGACTTTGGGGGTGCGAACAATACAGCAGCTAATCTCCTGGCCTCTAATTTTCTTGGTTTCACTTCCTGCCAAACAAATGGGCTGCCAGGGTGGATGTTCACTGCTGTCATAATTGTATCCCCTTTCTTCTTTTTCACTCAAACAGTCAGGCATTCACATGCTCTCTCTCACACACATAAAATAACTAACTGCCCACTTAACTGCTGTGAGGGGAACAGCCATAATGGTTTCCAGTATGAGTGTGTGTGCCCGCCCTCTTCTTACTGTCTGCAGCACATGTATGCATGTGTGTCGATGCTCTCCAATGTTGTCAATAGTCTGATCCGGTTACGCTAATGGTTGAAGCCTTGCCATCCTTTAATGGTGTAATCTGTTCACCAGGGACAGATTGATGACACGGGAAAGAATGAGACGCACACACAAACACTGAGCACTAGCATGTTGCATATGAGCATGGATTGTATGAAGAAACAAAGCAACACATCTCCATTACTGGGGACTGTTACTTAGAAGTGCATTTAATCATAGAGATGTCTTTCATTTTACCAGATGTGGCAGTTTAGAGTCTCATAGATCTTCTTCCTCTTCATATCTTCCTGCCCTCCTCCAACCAGAGTGTGTTATGATTTGATAAGACAAGGGCATGTTATTTCTAAATATGGTAACCTCCACTATGCCACACTACCTTCCTGATTTAAACATATAAGAAATGTATTATTTTGATGGTGATTTTTAACCATATATGATAATGTATTTTTACTATTAGAATAATCAGCAAGGTTAATATTATCTTAAATATAACATGTAGTAAAATCAAAAGTCAATGTTGTATCCTTACATTCACACATGTACACCCATTCTGCTGGCTGTTTTGGCAGCACTGGTTGGCTGTTCGGGGCTGGTGACATCAGAGGGTGAAGTCAAAAAAACTATTTTTCTTTGGTACAATTACATTTTTGGTTTGATTGGATTCCTTTCTTTAATAATGACAGAAAAGTATAAACATAGCTTTTGGATTTCAAATGTCCTATTCCATTTCTGCCTATTCAAGTGTGTTTATGTGTATACATTACAAAAATGGTAAAAGGTTTTGGTATTATAGATCTTTGCTTTATTGTACGATTTGATTTCTGTTCAAATTTGGTGACATTCTGATCAATATTTCCAGGGATACAGTACATGCAATAAGTCCAACATGGATCCATTCAGAAGAGCCTACATTTTCACTAAGTCCGGTTATTGGAAAGTTCTAATAAAAAAGTGCAGTAAACATTTTTTTAACCAACCATCCGTTTCATAAACTATGCATATTAAAATTATTAAAAAACATGGTTGTACTTTGTTTTACCTCGGGTAGGGGTATCTCGAAAACAAAAGCCTTTTTTGGGGGTTTGTTCATCTACTAATGCAAGAGAAGATGCAGATACTGTGGAGGATCTTCAGGGATGTATTTCTTATATAAGAATGTTTTTCTAATGTTTTGCACAGTAGGCTTTTTGGTTGCCTTTTGCACACTTCCCCTATATTCCTATTTTTAACTTTGCAGCTCCCCTGAAGAGAAGTACATTGTTTATGTGAATTTGCTCACACGCAGTTGTTCTCTGTTATGAGGGAGCAGCTGTGGCTTGGAGGTTAAAGAATGGGGGGGGGATTATGGTTAAACAAATACTGGCTAACATCCAAAGTTAGGCTGGGGAAATGTGGGGAAGAAAGTGTAATGCTGTCTTGTCCTTCAGTAAATAATCTTAAAATCCACTTAATTAATATAATCCTCTGTTGCTTCACTGCAAACATAGTATACTATTATTTCAGTCATTATATTAGTGGGTGGTATTAGTGTAAAACATGAGACACAATCAATGTGAAACACCATAATCACATCACAAACATCCATAAACTCAGTATTCCAGAACACTTTGTGGTCCAGTGTCTTGGTTTTGACCACTTAAGCAGACATGTTGGGCTGTGCAGAAAGAATCATCCATCTTTTTTCTTGCTGACGGTGACGCAGAGCTTATAAACAATGCTTTGCTGCCAACCCTGCCCAATTTAACAGTTTGACAGCAAGTTCTAACCTATGACCTGTGCTGTAGACAGAAGGTGCTCCTCCTTTGGGTTTGGCAAATGTTGACGTTGTTAACCATTTGAATGGAGACGCTGCAGGGAGGGGAAGGCTCTTCTAAGGGCATAAAAAACGTTTAAACTGAAGGGCGACCTACAGCACTTGAGCTGATAAACGTTGGTCTTGTTTCGTGTTTTGTGAGCCTGAGTTTCACACAGGCACATTTGGAATCTGCACATACAGGTGGATGTACATACAACGTGTCCATAGGATAAGCTACATATCTCGCTTGTGTCTTTGTCTCCTAAAGAGTGGAGTTTATCAGGTGTTAGCGAGCCAGAACTGCATGGTTACAGGCTCAGCGTCCTCAGCAGGAGATCATTGTTACTACCCTCAGATCCTGGCTCACAACATTACAGCAGACTTCACAGGAACAACTCAGGAACATAAGACAGCAGAACAGGACAGAATATGATGCACAGGAAAAAAAACATCAGAAGAAACTGACATGGACTAGAAATTACAGCTAAATGTACAAATTAGTGTAGGAAGTCGATAGCACTTCAATGCTACATTAGCCGCTACTAGCATAACATACCCACATGTAGGTGTTTTGATCTGGTTACTATTAACTTGGGAACTTATTGCAAGTTGAGGCATGACCTCGGAGAGTTAAAAACACTAACCTGAATCTCAGAACAAACATGTCAGTAGCTGAACTGCATTGTGGGTACTGTCTAAGCCAGGACTCAGATATACATTGATTTAACAGAATGGGTTTTGGTTCAGCTGCATTTAGTTTTATACATCAGTATAGTGTATTTATAATAAAGTTCGCAAGTATCGTCTTTCCTACAAAATGCTCTTGCAAATGAAATTAGTACTATATAAATGTCAATTCTAGGAGACATCCTTGCATTGCGAAACAGATGAATATATTATTTTAATAATAAAGCTCTGGAAAGCTATCTCAGGAGCATGCCAACAAAAGCGTCCCTCGAAAGATTAGAAGCACTTTAACAAGGTTACACATGCGTGGACAAATGGTAGATGAGCAGCTGTGGCTCTTTGGTAACCTTAACCTTTGACCTGCCTGAGTGTGGTTTCTATTTCTGTCCTCCTGATGCTCTATAGTTGCTGACCACAAAAGGTCTTGTTTGTTTATCAGCACTTTCCGACCCATGTTTCCATTTCCAAAGAGATAGGCCTGCATTATCAGGCTACTTTGACTCATGCAGAAGTCTTAAAAACAGATCCTCTCTCTGTCAGTCACTCAACACACACACTATTTGAGCCCCCGCTGCTGTCACAGCTGTGGCGAGTGTGCGTCTGTTTCAGATTTGGAAAGGCTTCCTGCTAATCCAGTTGCATTGCTGATCCTCTTTCTATATCCTTGTGATACTTTCCAAAACACCTCTCCCATCAATTAATTCATAATTAACCCATCATGATTCACGTGTATGTCCTTATGAGAAGCAGCATTGTTACATTTGATGAAATCTACCATGTTGTTATTAAATTCTGCTTTTTTATTTTACCCACAACCCCTCCTCTTTATAGCTTGTATAACAGGTGGGGTTGGTTCTTAGTGATTATGCTGGTAGAACAAACAATGTAGTTAATTTGCTCAGGGAGAATGGCCTGGCCTACTGGAAAGTGGATTATATTTGTATTGTTTGAGGTGTGGAAAACTCCAGCTGGTTTATTCTCACTATTTGATCAGAGTCTAGACATGAGTCTTCATTGAGATTGAATGCTAAAGACAATACAAAATATGCAACACACTAAGCTGTTAATGCTTTGCAAATAAAACCTTATTATGTACGTGTAATCTTACTGAAACATCTTTTCTTTTCTTTTTTTTAAAGGAAGTAATAGTGACCTTTCTCCAATCTTTTGTGGAGGAAAAGCACTTTCAGCTTGAAATAGTAGCTTTTGGTTGCTAAAAGGATTTGTATCTTCTTCCTCCGACACTGTCTGTAATGAAACTGCTCTCATACCCTTTCATTCATCAACTCCAGAGGCATTAAGAGTAATGGTAATGAGGTTATGGGTGAAGTCTGCTTCTCCTTCCGTCCCCTTTCCCAACACTCCCCCGTTATCCATCTCCCTCCTCCCTGCCTCCTATTACACACCAGTCCCTGCCTCTGAAATGGAGTGAATCTCAGCGGGTTAATTACTTTTTCCTTCTTCCTTCACTCTTTGCAGACTTTAACAGATAATGCCTATTTTATTAGGGTTTGTTAATTTGCTCTGATTCAACACACAACAGTACTATCTCTTGTGGGGGGAACCATGAACATAAACTGGGGCCTACAGGTTCAAAAACGACTTTAAAACAGGTTCTCATATTAGAATAATTACAAAATATGTCATAAAAATTGTTTTGATTTTCCCATTAGTGCCCCTTCACCTCTTAGGAAATATTGGTTCTGTCCTATACTCCAAAGGCAATTCAATTTAAATGAATTTTCTGAAAGTTCAAACTAAAATGCCTTACAATTTACCATTTCGCAAGGCTATGTATCTCTACTGTTGTTACACATCTGCACATTTAGGCCCATGCAGTTTGCAATGGTGCCAAATGCATCGCTCAAAATGTATGGTATTTTTTTTAAACAGTTGTCCCTTACTTTAGAAAGAGGCATTATGAGAAGTAGTTTCAGACTTTTATTTCTTTCTCACATACCCTTTTGATGTTTACCATAGAAAGACATACTCTCAAGTAACTCTAGTTTAACCTGGAACTAGGGTCAGATCTCTACCAAGGCCGTTAGCGTACGAGAAAAATAATGTGTGTATCTTTGGCATCCAGTAAACAACGTTGTTTTTTTATGAAACAACATTAAGTGCGGCCTGGAAGTTTTCCTTGGCTTTGATCAACGAGAGAACAACCACTACTGGCTGTAAAATGACTACATCCAACATTGATGGAAGAACGAAGATTAAAGGAAAAGGTGACCTTATTAGATACTAAAATTCAATTGACCAAATCTTTAAGAGAAATTCACTGGAAACAGTCCTTGTACAATAGATGCAAAACAATACAATATTTGGTATATTTTGTATGCAGCACATTTCTCAAAATATATTTCCCCTCCCCCTTGAGAAGCCTTCTGTGTTTCTCTCTGTTTTGTCGTGAATATTGTCTTTAGGGGCACATGCAAATATAATCCATGAGAGGGAAAGACAGAACACATCCCATCATAGACAATGCGTTTGACTGACATGTTCTCATTGGATCACATTTCCATCCCTTTCATAACCAAAGTTGTTAAGCTCTGAGGCGTTCTGTATTGTAATGTATGTAAAACCTTCCTGGTTCCTACAGAACACGTCCTTGCATCAAGGTGAAGATGTGTAAATTGCGTTACGGTGTGTCTGTATGAAATCAGGTTATTATTGAGATTGGAGGGGGGTGCGATCGTGGAGCTGATTGCCAAGTGCAAGTGAAGAGCAGCGGAGATTGATCACAAATGTAATTTTCGACATATGTAGTGTGAGAGAGCTGATCTGAATATCTCAATCAGGTTATGTTGACCCGCTGGCTCATTTTCTCCATTTGCAAGTCTGATTTCTAGCATGTGAGCATGTGCACTCAGGCTTTATGGGTAAACGCAGTTATTTCTCGGTGCGTCTGTTCAATTTCCTGTTTCAACATGTCATTGTTATTGGCATGGAGAAAGGTGTTATAAAGCTTGAGTGCCATCTGTTTCCTTATTCCACGCTACCTCATAACACACAATTAGAACATTAATACGCATTTGTCTCAAAGCTCACTAATAAATCATTCAATACATCCTGGAAACAATGAGTGTAGAGGTAGTTTAAATTACTGGTAGCCTTTTTTGTCATTTGAAATCAAATGTACTTAAAGAAACCATCTGAGAACGTTTCATGGGGTAATAACTGGTGTAAAAGCTCACAACTCACAGATATAAGCAACATGGAAGGATATTTAATAAGTACATGCTTCTTCATTTTAAGGGTTATTCTGTAAGGTATAAAGAATAGAAAGCACTACTTTATGGTCCCCTTAAGACAGAAAACCCCTCGTTTAAGATCCTTTGTCTTCCTCTTCTTATAACCCTCTTTTCTTTTGTACCTCGCTCCATACATTTACTCTTTTCTCTCCAAGGCATCTAATTAGTGGTCAGATTGATAGTTTGGCTAACAGGCATAGCATATTCCCATTTAAGGGACCTATCTTCCAAAAGACTGCCCCTATGCATGTGACTGACTGCAAGGCTAATTTCGAGGACCCCTGTGTTGTAAGAGGCCCCCGAGGAGGCACTTTCAGAGCCTATCTGAAGTATGACAGGATGGTTCCTTACTTATCAAAGAATGCACCTTTCTCTCCCGCATGAAATAACTCACTTGGCCTGGTTGTTTTCATCTCTGAAGCAGTCCTAGTTTCTGTGAGGTAGCCGAAAGAGAGCTAGTTTCCTCTTTCAGGGAAGTGTGGGGATTTTTGTTTCAATAATCCCGCTATGGTTTGTGGTGTATAAACAATATAGAATAAATAGGGGAGTTTGAGAGCTTGTGGATGAGAGAAAAACAGAAACGGAAATGCATTTGAAGAAGGTATTTTCCCACTCAATGAAACATACTTTTTAATCCACATTATTGCCTTCTACTGAAAGTCTTTCTCTCTGACCGTAAACTAATGGGAAAATGTTTTTGGCAGCCAGACAGTAACACAGAGCATTCTGCACATCTCTCTTTGCCGAGCGAAGGTCAGTCAGTATTCAACAGATGTTTAAAGGCCAAATCACACGTCGCTGTGAGCGGGGTGAAAGAGCTCCTGTGTTCCTGCTCAACGTCTGTCCTCTCTCTCAGTGATCAGCTGAATTTGGATAAACTCACATTTTCAGTCACCAGACAAACATACAGATTCAAAAATGGCATTGAAAGCCAGCTTGTCTTTTTCACCCATTCTTTTGATACATTTCTCACGTTGTGGTCAATGAACACTGCTGAGAGTTCAAATTCATGTGAAAAACGTGATGAAAATGTGCTTCTGAAAACACCTTAACTCTGTGTCTGCTTCCTCTTAGCAGCCAGGATGATGACCTGCAGTAAATCATGGCCTTCTTCCCTCTGTCCTCACACAGAGGTTGAAAATAGCCCCAAAGCTAAATAAAGGCTGGGACACATGGGTCGCTGCTACTTGACTGAAGCGTTCCCGGTGAGTTGTTGATGGCTCTTAAAGACTAAAAGGTCAGGGAGTCACAGTTGTAGGTATAGCGGGAGAACCCGTTTCGGACAGGCTCATCACCAGATGCTCCTCGGCCACAATACACTTAGTGTCTTACATTTTAAGCTTCATAAACAATGATTTACTCACATGGGAAAAAGCCGTGAGCAGCTATGTTTGGCACGAGTGAAATCTGGCACAACAGAAAAACATGATGCGAAACTTGGAAGTACTTAATTTGTTCATGAAAGGCCTGAGATGAAACTCTTCCAGTAAAAGGCATGGCTCACATTTGTTTACACCGCATTTGTTTTGAGGACTGAAGCCACTCCTTGAGGAGGTCACGCACTAATCTGACCCAATCTTAGTTAACCCTAGAGCTTCTCTACTCTCATAAACCTTCTTGTGGTTGTATTTCAAAATAGCTTGTACTTTTTTGGTGCCAAACAATTACTGCATGCTCCAGGCTGTTTTATCTGTTGTTATGTTGAAACCAGCTCACCAAACACACCTCTCAATAGGCGCTTTCACACCGGAGTACTTTTCCCAGGAACTAGGCCGATACACTAACAATTTCTGATTGGCTGGGCAAATTGCAAACCATGCCCCGTAAAACTCCGAAAAGTTTTGTGAAGCCGCCATTTTATTTGCTCGCATTAGCATTATTAGCATTAGCATAAGCCCAGCGCACCAACGGAGAGAGACTAACTTATGACAACACAAAAGAAAACATGGGAGCGGTGGAGTGATGAGGAGGTGTCGGTGCTTCTGGCGATTTACTCGGAAGACGCTACCCAGCAGCTTCTACTGAAGCCAGTCCCCAACTCCGGGCGAATCCGGGACTTCGGGTGGCGGTATACGCCGTGAAGTTGTTTGCAGCCTGCCAGTAAACCCAAAGCAGAAGAAGAAGAAGTGACGTCAGCGGATTAATTTGCGTAATCCTCCCTCAGGGACTTATTCCGGTGTGAACACGATCTACTAGGACAGTTCCAGGGACTAAAGAGTTCGGGGGGACTAAGTACCGGGAACTAAGTACCGGGAACTAAGTATCGCAAAGTATTTGGTGTGAAAGCGGCTATTAATCCAACAATTGCTTGTAAGACTTTCACATCTGAGAGACAGTTGGTGATTGTTAACATACCATACTGTAAATAAGAAATCGACATGTAGACTACGGTTGTAATGTCTCGAGTTTGGCATTTATTGCTCTTGCCACCTTGGTTTTTTGGAACCAGTAGTGACTTGAGAGGCCGGTGCTAAGTACAACCAAACGCTTTAACAATTAACTGGCATGAAATGAAACGCACTGCGATAGGAATAGTTGTTGTAGGAGAAAAATACGGACAACACTCTGGTATCGACCTTTAAATAGCAAAGTAGCCCCCCCCCAAAAAAAGCATGCTGTACACTTGAAACTAGCAATACCGTAATATCTCTACACTCACAGACTCACATGTAGTGAACCAGGATCCTCAGGAGACATTCAGCCTCCTCTCTGCAGTCATTGGACCTACCGGGCTGCACGGCTCATTACAGCTCCTTAGCCCTCGTCCTTATCCCTGTAATTATAAACCCCTTAACAACCCATCCACATAAAGCCTTTCATTAGTACAGGAGCACGGGAAAGTATGACTTCATCCCTGTCCGAGATTTCCATCTAACTACCTCTGGGGTTTTAAATGTGCAACACGGCCTGTTTGTTGAAAGCGCAGCTGAAAGGGGAGCTTAGGACTGGTTCAGATCCGCTCTGTTTGACGTGTTTTTGCATCACAAGCCTGTGCAGGGGCTGTTTGAGTGTTTAATAGGTGTGTTTATGTGTGTGTGTCGCAGCAAGAAGGGCCAGGACTGATTTGGTTTTGGAGATGGCAAAGGAGATGTAATCAGCGTAGGCAAATGCTACACTCTGAGAGGACTGTTTACACTTAACAGCCACATACGCACATTTTGTACACACCCATACAGACGACCGTTCGCGCTCATACACACATTCTAACACACACTTGGGTAGTGTTGACATTATCTGACAACTTGTTTTGGTACACAGAGAGCAGTTGGACAGATAAGAAACTGAAAGTTGTGTCATCAAATCCACACATCATCTGCTGTCATTAGTCTGCCTTTGTTGAAACGTCCTTGGTGATACTGTCAAATGTGTGTTTTTCCAGCAGACTCGCTGTCCCCAGGCTGTTTTGTTCCACAGCATGCTTCTCCCAGGACATGCAAACACAGCAGATACTATCTCTCACTCACGTCTTCCCCGTGGACCCTCATGAGACTCCCTGATTTGCATCCCAAACAGTCTGCTATTTTATGACGTTGGTGTAGGTTACAGTAGATTATAAACTGCTATATCGTACTCCATTTGGTTTGATATTGTTTTGCATGTTACATTCAGTGACCTATTTGACTAATGTTGGCACTGCAAACGTGTTAAATGCACAATAGGTAGAATTTGACGGTTGGGTTTGTAAACATAACATTCAGGTTGGCCAGTCCTACCCAGATCCAACCCCAGATTAACTCCAGTTTTGGAACAAACTTTGTCGACTTGGCATTACTCCTTGTTGTGCATTGTTGGCACCAGAGGCCTGTACTACGAAGCCGGATTTTCGCTTAGCCGGCTGACTTCAGGGAAAACTTGGCTTTCCGGTCCTACGACGCTGGTTCTCTTTTTAGCGGGCTAGATTTCCATGGTAACTTATGCTGAGCGGCTAACCTCCTCGGGAGGAGGTTAGGTTGCAGGCTAAGAGATCAACTCAGTGAAAGCACCGCCTGCTGACCAATCAGAGCTCCGTGTGTGCGGAGTTTAAAGCTATCAAGTCATATTACAGGATAGAGGAAATACAGAAAAACTGCCGTTGCAGGAAAGACGGCCGGCAAAAATCAACTGACTGTGTGAACGTGAAAATTAATAGAATATCCCCTCCCATCTTCAGAGCAATCTGACTATTATAACATTAGCGTTAAGAAAGCTTACTTAAATATCTGCCACAACATAAGTAACCGGATCAGAGTAACATTAAGTACAGTCCGCGGCACTGTGAGTGCAGACGTCGATGTGTCCCATTATCATTCATATCACATCATATCACATCATAATGTATCAGGATGGGTTAAAAGCAGAGGCCAAATTTCACTGTGTGTGCTGTGTGCTCTGCATGTGTGACCATTAAAGAGGGTTTCATCCCTCCCTATTCTATCATATATTTCCTTATCTGAGTCAGCTTCTTGAGCCGTATCTGGCCGTGCAACACTTACAGTGTCACATACTGTATGCAGAAGTATTATTTTAAGCAACACATTAAGTTGACGAAACACTCGAGTCAAATGTAATTAAAGTCAGATCCACTCGTGTCTTGGACGGGGCAGTGATTTCATAAACCTGTTAATGTACGCATTCAAACGCTTTTTCTTTTACCAGCTGTATTCACCTTGCAGGTGCAGCTATGTGGCTTTTATCCTGGATAAAGTGTTTAAGTCATGGATGTTTAAAGTTCAACTTCTTCATATGTCTAATATTATAGTTCACTTTTCATTCAGGAAGTATGACGCTGCACTGTCAGTACGCTTGTCCATGTTTGAGATTGGTCGAATGCTCCAAATACCACCCCTTTCATGTGAACGCGCACCTAACTAGATAGGACACGGCTGGCTTGAGCGATCCACTTGATAACCAGCGTCGTAGTACAGTTTAGCCAGAGCGCGTATGTTTTGGATTGGGCCAACCGGCTAACTCAAACATATCCAGGTTAGGTTGAACCAGCTTCGTAGTACAGGCCTCAGGTTGCAATGCTTTGTTGACGCAGAGTAAACAGCATGTAAGAAAATGCAGAGGGCAGGAGATACAAGCACTGCTGCAAACCTCTTCAAGGAATATATTGTTTTTATCTGGGAAAATCCTATTCATTGTACCTTTACATTTTAGATGCTTACTGTCAGCATGGTAACATACTATAGTCTATTTGCCAGCTCAAAGAGTCCTATTGTTAACCCGGAAATGTTGAGTACCCCAAAGTTTTATATTAGAAATTAAAAGTACTGGTCCGAAGCACATAGAAAGTGCCAGATGCTAACTTGCAGAAGTTGGGCAATTTGCACTATTGGCATACATTGCATTAATTAGCATAATGCAGACAATAGTTTAAGAATTGTTAAGCCGATTTGGGCAATTTTTGAGGTTTTTGAGGATGCAGAAATACATTTCTGAAATGTTCAGAATCCAAAATGCCAGTTTTAACCAGAAAGTGGCCATATTGTTACTCCCGGTGGGCTGATCTTTATACATTTTGGGTTGATTTTAAAGTTTTAGTGGACTCAAGACAGATATTGACTCAACATCCTCAATATACCTAAGGCCCCGGCTCCACGAGGACAAATACGGCAAAACGCATCGGAGTAACGCAAATGCAACCGCAAAAAACCTTCCGTCCCCACGCAATATACACCGGATTGTGTCAAGCTCCACGAGACGGCTCCGTTTACATCCAAACGCTGGAAAAGCTGCAGTACATATGCCGAACCTGTACGTGGCGCTGTAACTTCCTCCACAAAAGCAGCAACTTCCTCCACAAAAGCAGCGAAGAAGAATGGTTGTCATGGCTGCACTTCTGTGTATTCTCCGCGGTGGGGGCCGACAGAACCGGGCAGAGTTTTTCGCCGGTCAGCGTGTGTTAAAGTTTAAATCTTCCGGACAAAATTATAAAAGTGCCGGTCAAAGGTCTTCATTGTTATTTATTGAGCTTTAAAACAAATGAATAACGACGATATAATGATATATAATCATCAAATACATCTCTTTTTCCTCTCTTCTGACAGCGTCAGTGTCTGTCTCATGCAGCAGCTGATCCTGTAATGAGTGACCCGACAGTAAAAATGAACATATTTATAACTAGTTTAGGTAGTTTGAGAGGTAATTAAAATAGCTAAGGGTGATGATCTGACTTGAAGTGTGTGTTTTGCTCCTGCTGCATCACAGCGGCAGGAGCTGCGTGTCTCCGTCCTGTCAGATTAGACTTCACTCGCGTTTATGTCCATATCGAGATAAAGATAAATAATCTGAATTCAAGGAGGAGCTCCTGTAGATGTTGCACAAAGAACTGTAGCATGGTCAGTAGCGACTGGAGCACGATAGCAACCCTGCGGGGGAGAGGCGGGGCTATGAAAACTAATGACCGTATAGGCGACTCCACGGCCCCGTTGGACCCCCCAGAGCGCTCCGTTCCCAGATCTATCCACCTTTGGACCCGTTGTCGTTTGCGGGGTCTGTTTCTACGTTTCCCTTACGGCGTCGTCGAGCTTAGAGGGCTATACGCATGAGAAATATGCGGATTCAACCCGTTTTCGTCCTCGTGGAGCCGGGGCCTAAGAAACCACTCCAAAATTGTCCAACTCGGCCAAGGGCATTTTTTTGCTATTGTCTGCATATGCTAATTAATTAAACTTATGCCAATTGTTCGAATTGCCCAACATATGCAAGTTACCATCCAGCAGTTTCTATGTGCTGGAGACCCGTACTATACATTTATATCATAAAACTTTGGGGTTCACATTGCTAGTATCTACACTACTAAGCGGAGTCATGTTACAATGTTTACACACTTATATTTGCAATCAACTGGTAATTGGTGATTGTCTCCTTATTTCTCCTGGGCTGTAATAATCGTGTCACATGGGGTCGTGAAGCCTTGACTTTTTCTCTTGTTCGCCTATCAGTTTTGTTGTCTGCCAGCTTCCCCATTTAAAACGTATTGTGTTGGATCACGAGACTGGCCACGAATCACCCATGCTTTTCCCACGTGCCCACACTGTTCCCTCTCTGTGCCGGTCTTGTTTGGCACTGCCCTCTCTCTCTCTGGAGATATAAGAGGCCCATTGAACTGGTCAGACCTCGGCAGACAGTTGTGTGGGGGTCAGGACAGCTTGCTGACAACAGGCCGCTTATTATGACTCTTGGACAGATGCAGGTTGTTGTGCGTGCTGGAAAGTGATAGTGCTGTGTGCGTTAGTGTTTTTGTGGAGCATCATGAAATGACCATTGTTGATTATGTCTCTGCTGTAGGTCAATGGAGTTCTCCGCCCGCCCCTGCTCGTGGACTTTTTTACTTCTTGCTTTGTGAGAGGGTCCTTTTAGAGCCACTGGCCTGTGGAAGAGGCGGTCCAGGAGTGGTTTGTGTGTGTGTGTTGCCCCGCTGAGAGAATGAATGATGTCACCGATCCCTGTAGTACAATCGGCCCCGTTGATGTCTCCTGGCAGACTGAGAAGAAAGGCAGTATTCATTGTCCCGCCCTGCGGCTACACTCCACTGTTATTGACCGCTCTGGTCAGCACGCAGGATTAAGATACACTACAAACTGTACTTATCCCTTTAGAGCAGCAGACAATGGTGAATTAACCTTAAAGGAATATAATCCCTTAATGGCATGGCTGAGTAAGTCATAAAGAGACAAAACTGATTAAATTAACGGGTGTAACCCAAGTGTGGAAAACATTTCAATCTAAATTGTTTTTAAATCCAAGTCATCATCGTTTATCACTGTCTTCAAATTTAATTCCCATCTACATCATCCTTTTCCTAAAACAATGCATTGTAGTGTGCAGATTTGGAAAGGCAAATATGGTGTTCTCGGAACATTTTAATAACAAATGGTCTCATAATTCTGTTATCCTTTTTTGACATGTATAGACTTTTCACTGTATCGTTTTACTTTGTACTTCTTTGTTTTTGTTGGATTTTTCTCTGACTCTGAATCTTATTTTCTTAATGTTAGCCTTTTTTCTTTCACTTGTTTGTTTTCTCCTTAAGTCGAGCGGAGGTCACTTATATAAGCCTGTGGCCTTAATGAATTATCTGAATTTTATGCAGTCCTATAGTCCTTTAGTTCGTGCAAAAAAAATCAATAATTAGACTAAAATTAAATAAACATCTTCGTGCAAAGTATCTGCTCTAAACTGATCTTACAACATTTTGCATAGCAATTAGCTACTAGCATGTGAATCATGTGACAGCCGAACTACAATCAAATTACAGCCTGAGGGGATGTTTGTCCCCAAGTACCCTGTGTTTACTGCCTGCAAGCTACCCCCCAGCATATACTGCCCAACACTGAACTGATTTATGGACTGTAACATAGTGGCCACTCGTGTGCACAAACACCAGCGTGCATTAATCATGTGTGTTTATGAATGCTACTCCATGCACGTTTGCTTGTGTTTGTGGTCAAGGAGACAGGACTTATTACTGAACGTCGATTTTTGCTTCTAAACTGCTGTTCCACATGTAATCAGGCTTGATGAGGTGTGACACATTCTGCATGACGCTGTGAAAGGTCATACGTAACAATGTTAGCAAACCACATGACCTCTGAGTATCGGGAATAACAACCCATAAAGGGGACATTTTATGCCCTGAAAGTCCTCGGCTGGTCATTCATGGCAGGTCAGGTCCACCTTCTATCTGCTATATCAGTGTTAAGCCTACTGTATAGTCCTTGAACCAGAACCCCTATTATCCCTCTGACATTGGGTGACATTGGGATGTGGTGAATTGTGGATTCCATACATTTCCATTTTTTCCCCAACAGATCTCCCACATAGTTACATGAGTGCACAAAGCTGAAGCAACATCACACATTTAAAATGGAAATATAGCACAGGATGTAAGGATGCAAGCTCTTGTGAAATCAGTGCAACAAACTGAAAGCCTCCTCACACACTTTATGGAGACTTTTCCATCCAGATTTGGCTGGGCATGGTCATTTATGAGGCAATTTAATCATCATAACATTCCTCTGCCTCTTATACTCCCTCCTCTCTCTTTTATTTTGTTATTACTTTCAGAGTTCCAAGCCAGCACATCAAATATTCAACATAATGGCCATCTGTACACTTTTCTCTCTTTATTTATGATTTATGTTTTTGTGAACAAGCACATTTTGTTCATTTTATGGTTGATTTGTAACTGCAAATGATTCTGATTGAAGACAACAAAATCTTCAGTCATGCTAACGGCTTTGTTGGGCTGTTGCTGCTGTGAGCTAAATGCTACCACTAGCTTGGCAACATGCCCACAATGGAAATGCTAAGGTAAGTTTAGCTAATGTGCACCAAAGCACAAAGTAAAAATCCCATTAGTTTTGCAGGTTATTCAAATAGTTTTGGAACAAGGAGAAAAGTGCTAAAACAGGGAGAGAACAGGATGCTTTCTGACATTATTGTGTGGACTATTGGAAAACAGGAAAAGGAAGCCGATTGGCTCTGTTATCATTAAGGAGGTTTAGATTAAACATACACACCCTCAAACTCTATAAACACAATGTTCCCATTTCACACAATGATGATGATAACCACATTCAACGTATGCCAGGACTGACACGGCCATATGTTTACAATGCATTACATTCATTTGTTTGCCACATGGTGAAAAGCGAGACACAGACAAACAATGAGCTCACATGGATTCAATCCTCCCACTGGTCCCAGGCTTGTGATAGCTGCCCCCTCTCATGCCTGCCCTGGAGTATCTAATGGGTTTATCTCTTATTTATAAGACTTTGAGGTCAGCAGCAGTGAGACACAAGGACCCTTGGCCCTCCAGTTTCCATGACGGTAGAGGTGTGATAGAGTATACTTAACCTTTTTGAATCATACACCCTATTTGGATGAACTTTTGTTACTACAGTAAGTGGTTGGCTTATGTTGATTTCTCAATATGGCCACATGAGAACAGCATGTGACCATCCATCAGTATATTGACACTTGGCTGACGTACCATGTCCTCTATTAGAGGAGTGCGCAGATGTGTGTGCGGAGGAGAATCCGTCATGCTATCCCCCTGCTGCCACTCGGTTTCACCCCAGAGGCTCCTGTGGAGTATGATGCTAATACATTTAGCAGAAATTGCATCAAGTAGGTCCATCGATTGTAAAGATGACATCATCCCCCCTCGCCTTGGCCTTTTATTACCCCGGCAGTGAAAGCAAAGTAGGAGAGAGAATCTTTAACCTGGAGAGATCCTCTTTCAGAAAAAGCCTTTTTGTCAATGATCGTTATCACCCGTCTTCATTTTCTCCCTCAAACAACCACATATATGAGCACGCTGGCGAGCATCAAAGTTTCCATATTAGTCTGCGAGAGACAGGGTAGACAATCTATGAGACAATTACATTATAGCTATAAGCGTGTGGAAAAGCTTCTCACACACTTAGGCTGAGCTAATGAATATGAGCCTAAGGGTGTGTGTTGGAAAGAGATTGGTTGGTGGCGATGTAAAAGGGTGAGCGAGCGTGCAGATGTGCTTATTCTAAGCCTTATAAATGTTCTTGTTCCATAAGAAGTTTGGCAACATATGGACATTTAGAGCTAATTGGTTTTGAGCACTAATGAAAGAAGGGTGTTTTGAAGGGTTGTACGGCTCTCTGGCTGCTTGGAGAATTAGCAAAAATATTCTCATTGTGCTTTAGGCCTCGACTCAAGAACCAATTTTATTATAGAAACTTAATGAAATTATTCAAAAGTAGTGATTCAAATGTGGAATTTCTCATTAGTGTACCCGTTGGTTAGAAAGACACATGTAAAGAGTGGTAAGCTAAATAAAGTATGTGCATGTGTGCAAGTGAGAATTTACTGCCTGCAATTTTTCAGTAGATTATATTACCATTGCTATATTCTCTCTATCCATCTGTTACTCAGTGTGGTTGCGTTCTTGTTGTGTATTTGTGTGTGTGTGTGTGTGTGTGCTGGGTGACTCATACATGTGGAGTTCTATTTCCATGAATCCAGGGCTCATATATACCCTCCGTGCCCAGGGGAGCTGGTGAGATCTTCTGGAAACATGTGAACGACCACCTGCAACCTGCAGATACACATCAAAGATTTGATCCGCAACACTCAAAACACCTCAGGTTGTGGGTTAAGGTGTAAAGGAGGATATTTGAGAAAAAAGTGAAATACACAATGTAGGACCCATTTATATCCACTAAAACCTCATGGTAACATCAAGAATCCTACATTAGTTTTGTATTTAAAGAAGACATATTATGCTCATTTTCAGGTTCATATTTGTATTTTGTGCCTTTACTGTGACATGTTTTCATTCTTTAATGTTCTAAAAGCTCTTTATTTTATACTGCCTGTGCTGCAGCACCTCTTTTCACCCTCTGTCTGAAAGCAGAGCCCAGTCTGCTCTGATTGGTTAGATGCTGGGCTCTGTTGTGATTGGTCAACCGCTTAGAGATGCCACGTACAATGTGTTGGATTGCTAGTCAATAAAAGCGCCAGTGTTACATAGTGATGTCAATATGTTAAGGAAATAAACAAAGGACTACAATAGAGGCGTTTCAGGCAGAGGGGAGGAGTGTGTGGGAGAGGAAATTGGGGACCATTTACATGCACAAAAACCTATATAGCACACTACAGGAAAGGGAAAACTCCAAAAAGCATTATAGGACCCCTTTAACACATAGCTTTGAAAGTTGATTCAGTCTTCTCATCTGGCCCTGGGCCATAAAGCTTATTTCTCAAACGATGTCTTTAATCGTCTTATCTGTTTTACACAAAAACACAAAGCAGCTTATGGACTTTTTTGGGTCCTAAATGTCCACTTACAAGATAAGTCTCAGTAAAAATTGTGAAAACAGCAGTCTAAGGGTACTTAAACTGTAATAAAAGGACGCCTGAGACAACAACACAGGGCAGTTGTTAATAATTGTGAAAAATATGTCTGTGCATTATGTTAATATTTATTTATCATTCATTTGAATGTCACAAGAAGGTGATGCTGCAACTCCTTTACCTGCACTGGCTGAATGTATACGCATACTTTGTTGTGTGTTCCTTTGCATTACGTGTTTGCACCAATTTGTATGCAGCTGTGATTCTTATCTGTGACTTTTGTGTGTGTGTGTGTGTGTGTGTGTAGGTAGGTATTTGAAGTGGAAATCCCTTTTATAAAAGCCTCCAGGACAGTAGGATTGAATGTAAGTCTATGTGTGTTTACCCGTACTGATCCTTTAGATTAAAAAGCTCTGACCATTCATCTCTCTGTCATTTCTATCAAATATAACAGAGACACACAATCCCTCCTCTCTGTGCTTTCCCATATGTCCGTTTACGTTGCTGTGGTCAATATTTGTTTCTTTGGCCACCATCTTTCACTTCCCCCGTTTATTAATCTCCTGTCCTTTAAAATACATGACATTTAATTATAAATGGATTAAGAATGCAGGTTCTGACGTATCGGGGAAGAAAACAAAATAGATCGAGGGCATCAAACATTCCGTGACAAGACGAATGGGGCTCCTGGTTGGTTCCATTAAAGTCTAATGCAGACAAATTATGAAGAAAGATTGATTAACTTTGGTCTGAAAAGCAGTCAGAGGAAATTCAATGGAGCCAGATGATTTCTTCAAAGGCTCGCAGTGAGACAAAGGCCTGTGTAAGACTCTGGGTCCTCCTGTGGTAGAATTACTGCCTGCTTCAAATGTTCTGGAGGAGCCATCATCTTGTTCTTCTTTTCATTTCCTCTTTTCTCCTCCCTGATGCTGAATAAGAATTCCCATTCAAAGTAGGTCAGCGCCCCTCTCCCTCCTTCTGTTCCCCGTTGTCTCTCTTCCTCTCTCTGTTTCCCCGGCACAGTTCCCTGTGTAATCCCTATCCAAAGCGCTTCTGTAAAAAAGAAAAAGAAAGCTAGAGATGAGACTCGGGTGCTTTGATTCTGCTTTCTCCGCTTCAAGCTAATTTCTTCTTTCCCTTTGTGGCTTTCAGTCCTCCTCTTGATGTCTGCTTTGATTTTCATATCTCCCTGAAACCTCTCTTTTTCTTCCCCTCTCTTGTCAGACCGCTGTTTCCCCTCTTTACCCTTTCCTTGGGCTATTTATCACTGTCCCTGCACGCCTTTCCAGAGCTACTGAAATTATACATCAAGGCTGACCCCAGCCTCCATGTCTCTGATAGCTCTTATACAGCAGTTCAGACAGTTTAGCTAATGTTCTTATTAATGGGGGTTCTGAAGGACACTTTGATAGGACAGATCGCTGGTGCAGTGATTGAGAGTGAGATCATGTAGTTATGGGGCTATGTTTCTAGCCAATAGGCCATCTTGTCATCCAAAGCATATATCAACACTGTGTATAACTTGATGAGTCTTGCAACTTTCACAGAGACCAGGGCCACCTCAAGGCCAGTTTTGGGCAGTAACAGCAAAATAATGTTGTTGTGATGGTCCGCAGGGACTTTTAAGGCCCTTACACACCAGGCCGATATCGGCCGTCTTGCGTTGTTGGGCGAAAACGGGTTCCTTGTCGCCCAAATTCAATTTGGTGTGTCCCGAACCCTCGGCCGTGACACGCCTTATTTGGCCTTTCACGGTCGACACCCGGCCGATTCAACATGTTGAATCGGCCGGGTGTTGGACACAAGCTATCGGGCCAAGAAACCACTCTGATCAGCTGTTCAGCTTGCAAATGAGAAGCGAAACGGAAGTGAGGGACGTAAACAAACGATTTAAGGCACAAGACAGCAGCTAAACACCAGCAGGTGATACTTAAAGACATCAAACATAGCCCTTAAATGTCCTCTCTTACCTCCCACACATAGCAGGGACATCTCTGATATCGGCGGGAGCATCCCCGGCTGTCCTCTGCTGAGAGCTCCGTGATTTGTTTGGTCAAGTCCGGTTTTTCATCTCATCGTAAATTTAGCAAGAAGTGGCCATTATTACACTGACTCAATAAACGACACACCCGCCAGAACACTGCGATCATCAGATGCAGGTCTATTAACTGTGATTTTATAGTATGTCTGCACTTTATGTGCTCATTTCATCATGCATGTATTTTTATATTCTAAAACATGTTTTCGATGGACGAGAGTGAAAATGGAACGGCACCCGCCGCTATTTGTTTGTATATCAGTCTGTTCTTCTTCTCTGTCTTCCGGTTGTTGCCTATTTTGAATGACGAATACACACTACCGCCGGCTGCTGGTAAGGAGAGTTATTGCCTCTCACACATGCGCAGTTCGTACGTGCTCGGCTGTAGTAAAGCGGTGTATTTCAGTGTACACACGGCCAAGACGCAGGAGAACTCGTCGATGGATCTGTCGGTGTCGGATGTCGGCGAGTTCTCTGGTGACTGCCTGGTGTGTAGGGGGCTTTAGAAGACAGCCAAGGCAGCTGTTTACCCCCATTTCTTGCGCTTAGCTAAGCTAACTGCCTATAGTTTCATAGGAACTACCAGACTTGTGCTATCAATCTTCCCATCCCACAAAAAAACAAATATTTGTATTTTGAGGATGTTTTACTCCCAACTTGTCAAATACGAGCTTGTGTCAGTGGACAACAAACGCTCTATTCCCCTATCTACTGTCAGTTTTACATGTGCAGGGCCGCTCTAGTGAGCATTGTCATCATGACGGGTAGGTTAATGGTAGGTAGCAGAGGTCGCGTTAACCGAATATTTTCCGTCTATGACGGATTATCTTTAACAATGACGGAAAAATTTGAACGCAGTCCGTCATTTTGGCAGATTAGAACAAACTCAGAACAGCGCCAAAGCTTCCCCGCAGCAAGGCTCCGGTGTTATGCCATGTTATGCATGCCCGCCCAAAAGGAAATTATATTGTTTCCAAACCTAACTTTGCCGTACAAATCATTGATATGTCTGTGAGTTTTAGCTTTACGCTGTGGCGCGCTCCCGCGAGGTGCAGTGGGCATGCACAACAACACGGCATAACACCGGCGCTAACAGTTCACGAGCGTCCAGGAAATTGACCCAGAGACTGTGTGCCGTGTGAAACTAAACATTACATAAATTAATCTAAGTAGTGTCATTTCCCTTTGTTAATCACTTACAAATGTAAACCCGAACAATGATTTTTCACTTAACCTAACCAAGTAGTTTTGTTTGATAAGGAATTGGTCTCCCTCTCCCCGTCTTTAATTGTTCCAATCAAAGCCCTCTGCAAGCACTGGAGGAAGAGAATGTATATATAAAAGCGTTACAGGCTGCTGCCCGATAATCCATTTTAATTACCAAGAACAAAAGCAAAACAGTCACTTGAAGGTGACGCTGGGACATTCTTCAAAGGGCCTGTTGCCATGGCAATAGCCATTTGAACAGGACAGACCCCTGTGGCACACATCAGCCTGTGCATGGTGATCCTCTGCCCTAGTCGTGGGAGTGCTTTAGAGCTAAATAGATGCCGTCAAATTCTGAGGCCACTGTAAAAGAACAGTATTAAATGTACTGCGATGTTTAACTTAGACTCTGGAGTATCATGTACAATAGCTTTAAAATATCCGCTGAGCACTAACAATGCATTTGTTCTATTGTTAATGTGACAGTTCTTTCTTCAGGGCCCTCTCTTTGATGGTGGGCACACATTTCAGTGTTCCCTGAAGGCAGCAGCACTCACAAACTGAGCTTTATCTTCTACAAACACAAGCTTCCGTTTCTCTCTCCCACTGCCCTTTGGTTGGATTTCTTTGGCTGGCCAGACAGCAAATTAGACCGCTGCTAATGAAGGGTTGCGTGTGGTAACACGCACAGGTCTTATCATGCTCCTTTTATTATTATATAATCTGTATCCTGGGGGGGTGCAACGGTGGCCAGTGCCCCTGTAACAATGAGCTTTGACCCGCCTATGGCCCCCCTCCAACCTAAGAGTTTATAATGATAATACCATTTTAGGTAGCGTTGTGCTGTAGCTAGCCGAAGCTAACTTGAATGCATTTGGTTTTTCATAACGTAATTGTATAACATTTTAACTGAAACATATTCTGTTGCTTTTTTTTGCGCGCAATGACTTTACCCTCCTGTTGTGTTCGTTTTCCCCCCCTTACTTTGGTGTTTGCGGTCAAATTTGACCGGTCCTGTTTTAACTATCACATTAACACAAAAAACATGAATCATCACCAAATTTCATTTAACACCCTTTCAAACTGTAAATATTGTATCAGACTAATGGTATACATGAAAAACTGCAGTAAATATAGAAAGAATAGATACTGAACATGTATTGCGTGTGCCAGGTGTGATCCATGTGGGGGGATGGGCACATAAAAGCGGGAAATGTATCAAATTGTTCTGTGTGTGTGTGTGTGTGTGTGTGTGTGTGTGTGTGTGTGTGTGTGTGTGTGTGTGTGTGTGTGTGTGTGTGTGTGTGTTTGTGTGTGTGTGTGCCAGTTGTGATTCACATGGGGGGACCGGGAACACCATGGGTGTTACAAAGTTGACTAAATCATCAAAAGTTCAATGAAAGTGGTGATCAGCAATTGTATATGTTCAAATGTCTACTGTGAAGGATATCATAAAGCCTTAATGCAATCGAATGTAAAACAACAAAGTTATGATTGATGAAAGTAGTAAATCGGTTAGATTTGACCCGAACACAACAGGAGGGTTAAACAAAACTAAAAATGTTGAACACTATCTTCTTTCTCTTTTGTCCCGCATTAAATGTGCCTCTCCCATAAAATAACTAGCCCCAGCATGGCCCCCCCAGTACAATCAGTCTAGAACCGCCACTGAGCCTATACTAGTTTTGATCTTGTTTCCAAGATTTATAACATTGCTTTAAATGTCGTCTTATAGCAGCTATTAAAGTGCACCTATCATGCTATTTTTAGACATATATTATGGGTCTCAGATATATAAAAATATATAAAAACACGTCTATGATGTGTTTTTCTCAAAATACAAATCGATCATGCATGTTATACATCCCTCATATCCCTCTATTCCAGCCCTGTTTAGAGAAACGCGGATTTTGGGTCCTTAGCTTGAAAAAATAAAAGAGGAGGCGGAGCTAATGCCTAATCAGAATTATACCGGAGATAAAGTTACATTCTGCTGTGATAAAACGCCATCCTCTTCTAAACCACATCAAGGATTATTTCTGAAACAGTATGAAGCTCAAATTATTTTTCTCTTGCGGGTTTACCACAAGGTGAGTTCCTTTTTTTATTTCCTGCTTTTTAAACACATTTGCTCTCCAGTACAGGTTAGCTCTGAGTGTTAGCGATGCTTGCTAATGTAAAAAAATACCATATTACATCCAAAACACGGCATTGTTTCTGATAGCAACTCTCTGTGGGTCCACCATCCGAAATTACGTAATATCGGCAGCAAATCTGTATCCGCTCGTTGTACCCCCGTTTTTAAAAGATGTGGGTACGGAGGAAAAGAGAAAGGGTTTTATTTTCTGACGCTGCGTGAGTTCCCCGCCACACCGGGGAGACATATTTATGTATAAAAGACATCAAAAAGTGCATTTTGCATGATAGGTCCCCTTTAAGTTGTTTCTTTTTCTTTATTGGTCATTCCAGTGAAACTAAATGATACTGAATTGCTGGACCTTTGAACCTCGGGATTTTCCCACAGTTAAACATTCATTACAACCAGATGAAAGGTGCTTGTTGTGAAAGGTGCAATGCCACAAAATTGCTGCAATATGTCATAATGTATTGTTTTATAGCGTCAAATAAGTCCACATGGGTCAGAAGTACACATGATGAACTTTGATATTTTTTTTAGGAATGGCAACATTTTGAGCTACTCATAGGGATACCATTGTTCTCATGTTTTACAGTATACAGAATTCGACCAAAAAATGATTTATCAGGGAAATGTCTCAGAAATAAGAATTGTACCTTATATATAATACAACATGACAATTACTTGGATGTCTTACTGTAATACACCAATTATTTATTTAATTTCTTGACAATTTTTTCTTAGTATTAGAAAACAGTAAAGTGTTGGCATCGGACTTTAATGTTTAGTCATCTATCTGAAACATAATGAATTAAACAATGAATTCTCAAATTGCAGGACATTCCTTTCATAGTCTTCAAAGATTATGTTTGCATGGCATAGTTAACCTGGCCTTGTGGGAAAAATGTCAGATTTGAAACTTCTTTCCAGTGAAAGAGTTTGTGTTTGCGTGAGTGAAAATATTTAAACACACTTGATTTCCCACAATCAAAGAGCTTCTCGAGTGGAGGCACTGGAATGCCTCAGCCAATTACAATCAGCTGTCTGTCTTTTTCTCCACTTTAATCATCCACTTTTTGACACAAAAACACACATGTGCCCCCTCACACTGACACAAACCCACACTCCCATTAGGGACAGCATGAACTTTGCAAAAACCCAAGTCCAGCAGCACACAGTATGCTAATCTTCAAAGAACAGATTTGTTGTACGAGAAGGGGGCATTTTACGCTCCACTAACCTGTTCCTGCCTTTACTTAATACCTCGTGGTCGGAAATACCCACATAAATACAGAGGGCTCAGTGCTGGCTGGACGCAGGAACAAGGAACTCTGTTTTAGTCTAGACTGACGTTGTGTCTGGTTGCCGTGGCACGTGTGTTTATAGGCTGCATATTAACCTCTGTGTGTGCGCAGGTGAGATTTTGTACGCAGCAAACTTATAAGTAAAGTTGGTGGAGGCAACTGGTCATCAGCACAACCAATGACAATGACAACGCTTTATAAGCCACTAAACCATGACTAGACACTAACACGGTCATGTATTACAGTGCTTGAATTCATGAAGACAATAACTGCATGCTTATTATGAGAATAAGGCTCTGAGATCATAGTTTTTAGAGAATAATGTGAGATAAACAGGACACAGGCTGTTTAGAAAGGGGTCATTCTAGGATTTGAATCTAATCAGATCTTAGTGTTAAGGTTTTTAATGTGTGTGTTTTTGGCCAGTCAGAGTCTCACACACTCAGGCAACGCAACCAAACCTTTAACCCCTATAATGATGACTGTAGGGACATGAAGACACAGTACAGAAACAAACATACACCAGATTTTATTATATTTGGTGTGTGTTTCAAGTTTGACTTAATCCAATCTAAATGTACATTTTAACTTTCAAACTCTTCAACTAGAGTTTGTGATTGTTGGAACAGTGAAAAGAGAGTCAAAGACGGTTTCAATGTTTGTTTTGTCTATGGTGTTTTTTGTACAGTATCCAGTACATTTCCCACTAAAAATAATAAACAAATATGTATAAGTGGGTGTGTGTTGTCTAGTAGGAAGAGGACTCTCCAAACAAACGACCTAACAAACTCCTACAGTCTCCCTGTGTCAGCTGGAAATTCTGGAAATGTTTCCCTACAGGGTTAGAGATGATCAGGTAATGCAAATGATGCATGTCGACAAGCTGGACAGAAATACGAGGAAATGCAGGACAGCTGCTGTAATAGAGAGCATAATGTCTGATTACATGAGTACATGATGTGTCAAACTGCACTGTGCCCGCTTGTATTTATAACTCTACTATCATTTTTATTGCGTGTGTTATCCAAGATTACCAGGCTATAATGTCTCCCTCCTGCTGTCCTACTTTGTCTTCATTACTATTAGACTTTCTTCTCCATTTGATCTCTCCTCTGCCCTCCACTTGAAGTTGGTTAAAGTCATTTTAGTAATTTTCATTGGCCCTTTTGTGCACTTGAAATCTCATCTTTTCTACTTTTTCTTCTATTTAGATTTGGAAGCAACTTTTACATTTAACCTTAGTGTTGTCTTCCCATCAAACGTGCAGCTTTTTGGACTTTATGGTCAATAGAACTAATTTATCCAAAATTAAACTACATTTCTTAATTAAAAAAAAAGGCAAAAATGTTGAATGATTTTTCAAAATGTACACCTGAAGACCACAGCTGCTATCAATTGATATATAATAAAAAAAAACATCCCTAATTCAAAGTAGATCATTATTTTTTTGGACAAAATAACCTTTTATTCCGATATAATATGATTTAGAAACAGGTCAAATTTGACCCATTGACAACAGGAAGGTTTATCATGCCTTTTGTCCATTGACTGATTATATTGAGTGTCCCAATAACACAAAATAAAATAAACACCCCTTGTCTTTTGTGTTGTGCAGCTTTTCTGATTGCCCACCAATAACAGTGGCCTGTTCAGATACCATCATTCTCACAGTGTGAATATGTCCTGGCTCCCGAGGCGTGCAGCATGCCAATACTTGATCAACAGCCTTGCCGCTGGGAGTAAAGGAGTACATTAACTCCTTCTGTCCCCTTCCAGCTAAGTGGAACCATCGCTGAGGGGTGTACAAATTGCAGCCAGAATCTAATTTCAGATGAACACACACCTCAGCTCCTCTAAAGCAGCAAAAAAAAACAATCTGAAGAAACATGATGACTTGAACTTGCCGTTTGGCTTGGCCCATTAAAGTGGTGCATGCTGGGTAGCAGCTCAGAGGAGAGTGGATAGAGGGTGTTTCTCAATCGCGAGTACGCTTGCTTGGTAGCACATGTCTGCCGAGCATCTTGCTTCAGAAGCGAGGCAAGAATACTTCCTGCCATTCGGAAAACAAAGAGTGGAACAGGCTAGCAAGTGTGCAGGTGTGCGTCATATGAGAGGCCCCGCCCTACATCTTCCGCCACAGATTTGGGGAAATTGGTCCGTGCGCAAAGCATTGTGGGGATTTTAAGACCGCGAAGTCTACTCATGTGCAGACTCGATATTTCTCCAAACGGAGTATGCCGGGCTCGGTAGATTTCCAAGTATACTGGAGATTGGAACAGTACTTCGGCGGCACTCGATGACGTAGTATGCTTGAAATAGTGGCTCTGAAGCAGCTTTACTCGCGATTGAGAAACACCCCCAGAGTCTCAACCCAAAGCAGGAAGAGTCCTTCTATGTTGGAAGATGCACAGATCAAAACAAATACAACTTCACATCAGCCCTTTTGTTATACCAAACTAATACTTAGAGGCAAATAAATTGTAATTTCTATTTAAAAAGGCGCCTTTCCCCCTTCTTTTTCTCCTTTACTTCCGGCACCCTTGCTCGGACTGGATCCATCGTTGAACTTGCCATTCATGTTGATCTCATCAACACGTCTGTAAAGTTTTGTGCGTGATAGTATTGCAGTGACAAAATCTGTCCACAGGTAAACACAAATATAAACGCTTGACAATGTACTCAAAACTTTTCTGTGGTAGTTCTTGCAGGTGTCTCCAGAAGACAATGTTGCCATGATGAAAGAAACAGACTCACAAGCTGCAATTAATTCCAGAGTTGCTATCATGGCCCAACACATTGAAGATCAGGCTGATGGAAATATCATTATTTTCCCTCTCATAAACCCATTTAGAGGTGAAAATTGTTTAGTTTACACTTTACAATCCAAGTGGTTAAATATACATTTTCATACTTTTGTGGCGTCA